>NC_091629.1:65530755-66153471 GCF_027580195.1 Bos mutus | reverse complement strand
ACTTAGATGACAAATTCCTTGAATTACTACCAAAATGTACTAAAGTAGAAATAGATAATATGAATAGTCTTATATCTAAGGATGAAATGGAATTGTTAAAAAAAACCTTCCTACAAAAACAAATCCCCTCCTAAAAAAAAAAAAACACCCAAGCCCAAAACTCCAGTCTCAGATGATTTCACTGGTGAATCTTACTATATATTTAAGTTAGAAATAATACCAAGTCTACACACAGTCTTTCAGAAAAAAGAAAAGATGGGTGAATACTTCCATCTCATTTTAAGGAGCTAGCATCCTCCTAACACCAAAATCAGAACAAAAATTGGGTGAAAAGAAAACAACAGATCAATATTTCCCATGAACATGTATGCAAAAGTCACTATCAAAATTTTAGCAAGTTAAATCCCACAGTGTATAAAAAAGATAATCATCATGCTTAAGTGTGCTTCTTGCTCAGAGTGCAGTTTTGGTTTAAAATTCAGAAACAAAAATTAACCAAGTCACCACTTTACTGGGCAAAAAGGGAGAAATCATTTAACTTATCCTGCTTCTGCAGACAAAAATAATAGAAGCCCTGTGTTTGGTAGTTCCCCAGACTTCCTCTTCATAGGCACAGAAAACACATTTGACAAAACTGAATACACATTCATGTCAGAAACTGTTAAGACAACTAGGAAGAAGGGAACATTCTCAACCTAATAAAGGCATCTATAAAAACTCTGCAGCTAACATCAGACCTAATGGTAAAAGACTGAATATTTTCTCCTTAAGATCAAATCAGGGTTTCTCAACAAGGCACAGTTTTACATTTTACTTTTACCTCTTCTACTCAGTTTTGCACTGGCAGTCTCTACTGGCAGTAAGAGAAGAAAAAGAAATAAAAGGCATAACTACATAGCAAACTAAAGAACCTCTTGAAGGTGAAAGAGGAGAGTGAAAAGGCTGGCTTAAAACTCAACATTCAAAAAATGAAGATCATGGCACCTGGTCCTATCACTTCATGACAAATAGATGGGGAAACAATGGAAAAACAATGGAAACAGTGTCAGACTTTATTTTCTCGGGCTCCAAAATCACTGTGGATGGTGACAGCAGCCAAGAAATTAAAAGATGCTTGCTCCTTGGAAGAAAAGCTATGATAAACCTAGACAGTGTATTAAAAAGCAGAGACAAGAGATATCAGTTTGCTGACAAAGGTCCATATAGTCAAAGCTATGGTTTTTCCAGTGGTCATGTATGGATGTGAGACTTGGACCATAAAGAAGGATGAGGGCCAAAGAATTGATGCTTTTGAACTGTGGTGTTAGAGAAGACTCTTGAGAGTCCCTTGGACTGCAAGGAGGTCAAACCAGTCAATCCTAAAGGAAATCATTCCTGAATATTCATTGAAGGGACTGATACTGAAGCTGAAGCTCCAATACTTTGGCCACCTGATGTGAAGAGCTGATTAATTGGAAAAGACCCTGATGCTGGGAAAGGAGTAGGAGGGAAAGGAGCCATCCTGATTGAAGGAAGGCGGAGAAGTGGATGACAGAGGATGAGATGGTTGGATGGCATTACCAACTCAATGGACATGACTTTGAGCAAGCTCTGGGAGATGGTGAAGGAAAGGGAAGCCTGGCATGCTGCCATCCGTGGGGGTGCAAAGAGTCAGACACAACTGAAAGACTGCACTGAACGGAACACAGCAAATGGTTTAACCTTGCCACAAAGAGGTCTGGTCTTTGCCCTCAACTTCTGAGAGATAAGCTCTCAAAATTTTATGCCTGAGAGAAGGAATATCTTTGCTTTTGGCAGGAGCATGGGGTGCGGGGAGGTCACACTGGATATTCTAAACACATAATTTTCAGAGTTGCTCACATCAGGAAGACCGGCTCGATCACATCACGATGGGAGGCTCAGTCATCCTGGAGACTGAGATCAATTAAGTGTGCATAACCAATTAATATAGTGTGTATAATCCACACTACACTACCATGTACAAAATAGAAAACTAAGGAGAATCTACTATGTAACACAGGGAACTCAATCTATTCAGTGCTCTGCTGCTGCTGCTGCTGCTGCTAAGTCACTTCAGTCGTGTCTGACTCTGTGCGACCCCATAGATGGCAGCCCATCAGGCTCTGCCATCCCTGGGATTCTCCAGGCAAGAACACTGGAGTGGATTGCCATTCCCTTCTCCAATGCATGGAAGTGAGAAGGGAAAGTGAAGTCACTCAGTCGTGTCTGACTCTTTGCGACCCCATGGACTGCAGCCTTCCAGGCTCCTCTGTCCATGGGATTTTCCAGGCAAGAGTATTGGAGTGGGGTGCCATTGCCTTCTCCAATTCAGTGATCTACGATGACCTAAATGGGAAGGAAATTCCAAAAGGAGGAAATAAATGTATATGTATGGCCGATTCACTTTGCTTCACAGCAGAAACTGACACAACAGTGCAAAGCAATTATACTACAAATAAATAAATAAAAATTTTACCAAAAAATTTAAGTGGTCAGTCAGTCAGTCAACCATGCCTATCTTATGGAGCACCGTCCTCCAAACAACCCACAACTGAACACTGAGGCCTGAGTGAGTTTCTCTGGTTACAGCGTACTGTTACATATCAATACCAGGAAAGTGACCCATCCTGCCTCTGCAGACGAGAATAATAGAAGCCCTGTGTTTGGTACTTCCCCAGACTTCAACTATGCACTTTTGGCCCCTGGCTGATTGTAATCTGTATCTTCTCCCTGTGATAAACTGTTCCCATGAGTATAATAGCTGTCAGAGTTTGGGGTGTTCTTCTAAATGAATTATTGAACCTGTGGGTGGATGGGAACCAACCAAATCTGCAGTTCATGTCAGAGGCAAGGGTGATCTCTGCTTTCTAATTTTGTATCTGGTTAAACTTTTGAACATACAGATTAGAAAGGAAGAAATAAAACTGTCTTTATTCACAAATCATATGACAATTCTGTATAAAATCCTAGGGAATCGTCAAACAAAACGCTTCTAAATGGTTTAGTGAGTGAGTTCACCAAGATCTCAGAATACACTACTGCATTTCAAGACATGTTGTCTATGTATACACATGGCTCCATGAGACAGAATAGGAGGTACAGACAGAGACTGTCAGATGGACAACAGATTGTTTAACAAAGAAAGTGAAAGTCACTCAGTAACGTCTGACTCTGCAATCCTATGGACTGTAGCCAGCCAGGCTCCTCTGTCAATGGGATTCTCCAGGCCAGAATATTGGAGTGGGTAGCCGTTACCTTCTCCAGGGGATCTTCCCAACCCAGGGATCAAACCCAGATCTTCCACATTGCAGGCACATTCTTTACTGTCTGAGTCACCAGAGAAGTCCAAGAATACTGGAGTGGGTAGCCTAGTCCTTCTCCAGCGGATCTTCCTGACCAAGGAATTGAAACGGGGTCTCCTGCAATGCAGGCAGATTCTTTACCAGCTGAGCTACCAGGGAAGCTTTTGTTCAACAAAGGTGCCAAGTAATTCAATGGGGGAAAGGATAGTCTTGAACAAATGGCACAACAAGTGGATATTTGCATGCAAAAGTGAACCTTAGCCCTAACCTCACTCCAGATATAAAAAGTAGCTTAGAAGGAATCATAGACCAAAATGTATAAAACTATGAAACTTATAGAAGAAAACACAGGAGAAAATCTTGTGACTTTGGATAAAGCAAAGATTTACATAGGACACAAAGACCAAAAACTGTAAAATGTTTAAAAGTTGGATTTCATCAGAATGTAAAATGTTTGCTCTTTGAACATCACTGTTAAGAAAGGGACAAGCCAGACCATGAACTGGGAGAGAATATTTGTAGGACACTGCTCTGATAAGTGATTTTGTATCCGTAATGTGTAAGGACCTTTACAACTTTACAGTAGGAGAGAAAGCTCAGTAATAAATGGGTAAATGGGTGAAAATTGTAAAAGACACTTTACAAAAAAAGGGGGATATGGATGGCAAGTAACCAGTGAAAAGATGCTCAGTATCATTAGTCATAAGAAAATATTAATTAAAGCCTCAGTGAGATACTTGCATTGACACACCAAAATGGCTAAAAACAAATAAACCAATCTCAAGCACACTCTGGCAACCATACAGACCAGCTGGAACTTCTGTGCTTTGCTGGTGGAAATGCAAAATAGAAATGGTACAGCCACTTTGAAAAACAGTTCAGCAGTTTCTATAAAGTTAAACACACACTTGCCATATGAGTCAGTACCACCATTTGTGAAAACAAGTGCCCCAAGACCCATATGTGAATGCCTATAGCAGACTTAGTATTAATAGCCCCAAACAGGAAACAGCCCAAATGTTCACCAACTGGTGAATGGATGAACGATGTATAGGAAGTCCAGATAGTGGAATACCTCTCAGAAAAAGAACTGCAGAACACTGATTTTCTTAAAAAAAAAAAAAAATATATATATATATATATATACATGTAAGAACATGGAATTTTTTTTCAAATGCATTATGCTAAGTGAAAGAAGTCAGTCTCAAAAGGTTACATTCTATATGAGTATATTTATATGACTTTCTAGAAATAGAGTCACAGAAAATAGATTAAGGTTGCCAGAGCCTGGGAGTGGGGGAAGGATTGCCTAAAAAGTACATGAAGAAACTATTTCGGGTTTTGGAACTGTTTTATAGTGAATGCTCTTGTGGTGCCATAACTCTTCAAACTGCTGCTCCTGCTAAGTCGCTTCAGTCGTGTCCGACTCTGTGCGACTCCATAGACGGCAGCCCACCAGGCTCCCCCGTCCCTGGGATTCTCCAGGCAAGAACACTGGAGTGGGTTGCCATTTCCATCTCCAATGCATGAAGGTGAAAAGAGAAAGTGAAGTCGTTCAGTCATGTCCGACTCTTAGCGACCCCATGGACTGCAGCCTACCAGGCTCCTCCACCCATGGGATTTTCCAGGCACGAATTCTGGAGTGGGGTGCCATTGCCTTCTCCGACTCTTCAAACTAGATACCTAAAAAAGGGTGAATTTTACTTTATATAATGTATATTTCAGTAAACTCGACTTAAAAAATATCGCAAACCCCAGAGACTGTAAAAAGACATTTGCAGTATGTGTAACTAATAAAGAAATAGTGTCTCATCTCTAGAATATGAAAGAACACCTATGAACTAATAAAAAGTCAAGTCTCTTAATAGAAATAGGTGTAAAAGAATGAACAGAAATTTCCTGATAGGAAGAATAAAAGTTAACAAACATTAAAAAGCAAGCAAACATAAAAAAGCTGCTTAATCTCATTTAGAAATCAAGGAATAGCCAATGAAACCTTCAGTTGAATACTATTTCCTATCCGTCAGATTGGCTCAAAATGTAAAACTAAGTCATTCTGAAAGCTAGTTAATGAGGAGCAATGGAAATGTCAATCCACTTCTTTCAGGGCTGTAATCTGGTAGAACTACTTTGGAAAACAATTTGGTATTCTCAGTAAAGTTAAATAGTATATACTCTCTGATCCTGAAATTCCACCTCTAAGCATATACCTTTCTGACATTCTGCCATGAGTGTACTTGAAGATACATATAATAGTAGATAACTAATGAAAACCTACTATACAGCATGGGGGGAAAAAAAGAAGGTTCAGTCTGTTTGTAGGGAATATTTTAAGTTAACCTTAAAATGCATTCCAACATACAATAGGTGCAGACAAATACTTTTTGATTCCACTTACAAAAGGTACCTGGAGTAGTCAAATTCATAGAGTTGCAGGGTGCATTGATGGATGCCAGGGGCCAGGATTGGGAGGGATGAGGTGTGGGGATGAGGAATGGGGATTTACTGTTTAATGGGGACAGAGTTTCAGCTTAGGAAAGTGAAAATTTTAGGAGATGGATGATGGTGAGAGTTGTACAACAATGTGAATGTACTTAGTGTCCCTGAGCTGTACAGTTAAATATGGTTAAAATAGTATGTTTTATATTCTGTGATTTTTTCCACAAAAAAATTAAAAACATTTGTAAAAAGCAAAAATACAACCCCCAAAGTAGAATAAATACACGTTAAATTATAGCTTTATAATAGCTTTATAATGCTATATTCTTCTGCAATTAAAATGAATGAACTAGAGGCACATGCATTAAAGTGAGCAAATGTCACAAACATTCACTTGCATGAAAAGAAATCACAGATGCACACACAAAATTTGTGCAGACAAGGTTCAAAAACTTCTCTCTCATAGGCTGTAGATCACCATTATTTTAAAAACATGTAGCTGGACATAAGCTGCCTGTATTTACACTCCAGCTGCTCACTTCCTAGCTGGGTAACCTTCAACTCCCTACACCAAAATGTCCTCACTTGCACAGTGAGTGTACTAGTACATATTAAGAGATGCTAGCATGCTAGGGTAGCGTGTGAAAGGATCCACAAATGAAGGCATTTTTATCATTCCCTAACCCACTAGGCAGAACCTCAGTGGTGCCAGGATGGCATACAGGAACCCCCACCCCTACCCTGCTGCCATTGAGCACCTGGGGCAGAAGAAAAGAGGGCACAACGACAGTGGCTTTGAGTACAGAAATCTACAGTTGGCGTCATGGAGGAGTGTGAACTCCTAGGTCTCAGGACCTATGAAAAAGGAAGGGGAACTGAGATTTCTGGAGCCCCAGGGACAGTTCAGCCTAAAATACCAGTTGACATTTGTAGCTAAGTCCTTGATGGTTCTGATAAAACAAGAATTAGAATAAAATCAATCAAGTCCACACTTGGTACAAGATAAGAACTACATGTAGTCCATTTCCGATTTCTTTTCCCCCCAGGCACAGATTTCCCAGATGGTATTTATTCCAAGCCTTTTGCTTGACCACTTTCTTCCTGTCTCTCAACTGATTGCTTATTGGCAACTTCTTCAAAGAGTGGGGCAGGGGGAAAAAAGACACAAAGGGTGGAGCCCATCAACCCTCACATCTAAGACTTAGCCATTTCTTAAACTCAAGATGTGATATGGTGAGGCTGAATTTTC
Organism: Bos mutus; assembly: GCF_027580195.1. Classification (NCBI taxonomy): domain Eukaryota; kingdom Metazoa; phylum Chordata; class Mammalia; order Artiodactyla; family Bovidae; genus Bos; species Bos mutus. The sequence goes on along the minus strand of NC_091629.1, from coordinate 66,146,481 downwards.
ATATTGCCAAAATAACTACTGGAGAAGTGAGACTTTCAGGCAATCACGTTGCCTATTTTATTTGGCTTCTTATCACTAGCTTTTATAGTTTGAATACTGAACTATCAGTTTGTGGGGTACGGGGGTAAAGTTATCTCAGGGTTGACTCCACTTTCCAATGGAAAGCTACTGATGGGTTGAAAAGAATGAAACTTTATAACCAAAGGGAATCGTCATCTCTAATACATTAGGAAAATTCCATATTGTTTTTACTAGTATTTTATCATAACTCATATACAGAAAGCTATTATTAAAATATAATTACTATAATATCTTGTTTATTACTTACCCTCTTATTTCTACTTGAGCTACAGCAGTGATGTTGATTTGCAGGCTCACAAAATTGCTGTCTGGGTTGTCCTTGTTGGAACTAAAACAGTGACAAATGATTTAAATATATTTTCTCAGACGTGTTAACTACACGATCATAAAAAACCTTTTATATATCGAAGGAGCACCATGCTTTACCAATATGATCATTTGGAAAACAAAGGCATATCCATTCTACAAAATCATAACCATTTGTAAATGGAAACACTAAGATCCTCTATGATCAAAAGTAATAACTTTAGAAAGTCATAACTTTCGAAGATGAGACACCTTATCTGAAAACGTAACAGATTTCTAGAGAAGCCAACACTTCTTCCTTTCAACAACTAAGCCCAAAAGGCAGTGAGCTGAGTTCATTGTCCAGCTTCTACAAGGAACACATTCCTTAACTTCTCTGTGTACCAAGTTCATTGCCCATCAAATGGGAAAGGACAGCACAGTCAACTCCTGATTTTCCAAGCTAATGAAAGGGGACCTGGCATGAATAAGCCAAGAGCAGCACAGAATGGGAAAAGCATTTCTATTTGGCTCTGGAATACATCATACCATACATTGTTTTGGCAGCAAATTTATCTTCCTTATGGTTTATTTTTTTGTGTAATATTAAAATAAGTGAACTTTACTGCACACTCACTGGCTACCTAAGATGAGAGGTGAGGAGTGAATTAGAAGCATGGCCAATGGTGTGAAGAAGCAAAACCCAAGGAAGCTGGGCAGTTAGGAGACAAAATAGATGTTCACCAAGTACATCAAGACACTCAAGATAGAAGATCCATGTTTAATAATAGTTCTTTGAACAGTGGCAAAGTTATTTTTAAGTTTTCTGTTTCTTTCTCTCAAGCAAATATAAATAGATATAAAATTTAACTTAAAAAATGCATGTATTAAGCAACCGTTGCTGTAAAGAAACTACGTGGTCTCTTAAAAGGCTGGGCCAGTAGGTGGGCTTCTGATGCAGCCGCCATTTGCGTTCATTGTCTTCCTGGGCTGTCATTGAAGTCACCCTAATACCCCAAAAGCTCATGCAGCTCTTAGCAAACAGCAAACCAGGATGTGACACCATTGCTAGCAGGTCATGTTTATATTCAGGTCTCATTAAGAAGAGAAAGCGTCCCCGTTTTTCATCATCAAATCTCATGCAGATGCAATGAACAAGCTCTCATACTGATGATGGTAATGGGGCATGTCCTGACTAGCTTTTGAAGCTTTCCAAATGTGGGAGCTGAAAAAGATATGATAAAGTCTACTTTCAAAGCAGGAGGAGACAGGATTGTTCCCACAACGCTTTTGAAAAGTCCTGTTCGATTGTATACACTGATAAGGCAACTTAAATGGCAAACACACATAAAAGATATAAACAGGCAAATGTCAGGCTCATTTCCTGCAAATGGGTATCACTGCTAAGCTTGTGACAGGCTAGAGGGACTTGTTCACCAAAGTTTGAACCCCAATTTCCAGGCCACTTTATTATTATCACATCTGGGGAGGATCAACCAACTAAAAAGTTTTTTGTGTTTTTTTTTTTTAAAGTCAGGATTCTGACTTACCACTAAGAAGTCATTAAGTAATTCCACTTGTTACAGACTTTGCGGTTCCAAGTGCATAACAGGGAACGCTGCTGTTTGGAAGGTTAAATCTGATTGTTTCACATTTTAACTCAGACCTTGTTTCTAGTTTCTAGGCCACTACTGCTTTACAACAGTAGAAATTAGAATTATGAAAAAAAAGTTTCATTTAAGTTATCCTATAATTCTATTGTATTTTGCTTCCAAGTAGTTTAAATGAAAACAGTTTTCATGGCAGCATCCTAAAAATACAAATAGATGACAAGTATTAAATTTTCTTGGGACAGGAGTCTAATACGAGGCTTACAGAGGCTGTTTTGAAAAGTTGCAATAGCAGTGGTGGGATCAGAGGCTGGACCTGGATGGCTGATTTAAATCATCCTCCACACACATGCCTGCTGGCACCAGTGGTGGCGTCAGCAACCAGCAGGGTCAGCAAATCTCCTGGTAAGAAAGACGCCAGGCCAGATATATAACTTAGAGGCATCTTTCACCTCTTTCCTGGAAGGAATGAACCCTCCCTCACTAACACCGCTGCTCCATTCAAACAAGCAATTCATCACTGGCCTGGATGTTCAACTATTTATACCTTCGGTGCTAGCTCTCAAGGAATGATGAATTTCCTCTCCATGGCTATAGCCTATGTCAGGAACCAAGGATAAACATGTCTTTCACTTATTACTCTGATGCTATTTTCTTCTTCCTTCTTGTTTCCTATTTCTATTTTCTAACATTCCCTCTATGCATTCTGTCGGCAAAACAATACAATGTTCATTTCACCATTACCAGGATCAGCTTCAAGGATGGTCATAAAGATCTGTTTGCCTGTGGGAATCACAAACTGAGAGCTGCTCTAAACAGGGAGGAAGATGTTTACATGTCACACAGAGCTGGGGCATGGAGAGACCAGTTAATGCAAACATTTGGTGACACAAAATATTTAAAGTTTATTAATTTACACAGCCCTCTTCTCTTTGGGGTTCTATTTGTGGAAAGAGGTATTAAATGTGGGTACCCCTGGTCAATATGGTCAAAAGCTTGAGTTCAGACTTCAGAGCACTTGGTTTAATTTATTTTTGGTTTAAGCTGAATACAAACCATCCATTAAACACTTATTTATGTTGTTGGAGTCCGCCAGCAAAGCATGCAGATAAATGCTCCCTACTCACATACTAGTGTATTTAAGTATTAAAAGTATTCTCAAATACTTTTATTTCTATAACATATGATTTTGGAATTTGATGGCTACTAAAAGCTTTTGCCTCTCTAGTTATTTCTGCATTTTCAGAATAATGTTAAAATAATCATGAGTTTCTATAGCATATAAGGATGGAATATAATCATGGACTGTTCTTTTAGATGAAGAGGGATGTTTAAAATGTGACCATTTCTATTTTCCATCAAATTCGGCACTTCCTCACTGAATTCATCATTTAAAAATATATTTATTTATTTGGCTGCAATGGGTTTTAGTTGCAGCACTCAGAATCATCCATTTTAGTTGCATCATGTGGGATCTAGTTCCCTGACCAGGGACTGAACCTGGGCCCCCCTGCACTGGGAGCGAGGAATTTTAGCCACTGGACCACCAGGGAAATCCCTGGATTCATTATTTGAATGGTTATCTATAGGACGGCTTGGGGGAAGGCATTAACAGTATTTATTATTCAGTGCTCTTTGTTCCTTGATTGAACTACTAGTTACATCCATTCTATTATTCGAAACTACAATCAAGAGTGAGAAGCAAACATCAGGAATTTGCTTTGCATATTTATACCAGATTTTAAATGCTGTGATTTTTATAAGTTAGGAATCTTTTTCTGGAGTGATACAAAGCTTCATGCTACTGTAGGATCAGTGTCACAGACAATGATGGTGAGAAACATATTATTGTCTGGAGTGATGGTGGTCCTTCCTTATGCAGTTCTTTACCCTTTCCTTTTTCCCCCTGAAAACTTAGACATATAAACAGGCGGTTTCCCAAATAAGAATATTTAGAACCACCTGAACCTTTTGAAAAATATACATCTATGTAGATACAAAGAAGTGATTTTACTGTCACTCCACAGCCTGCAGAATGGATCTCTTCTTCAAAAGCAAAAAAAATAAAAAGGAAAGAAAGAAAGAACTGGAATAACAGAAACAAAGGAAAATGGCCTGTGAACATCTGGGTTCTAATTTTAGAAGACCTGTTAAGGTGAAGGAGCATTCATTTCACCATGGATCTCATTAATACTGAACACTGACAATAATTTATGCATATAAAGGTCTCACCTTCTGATTTGAAGATCGAAGTTAATACTCATGTTTGTTTTCTCAAGACGTGGAACTGTAAATCGGAGGCCCAGAGAAGACTAAAAAAAATCACAAGACATTAAGTTTATTACATGAAGAAAGTGAAAGAAAGTGAAGTCGCTCAGTTGTGTCCGACTCTTTGCAACCCCATGGACTGTAGCCTACCAGGCTCCTCTGTCCATGGGATTTTCCAGGCAATAGTACTGGAGTGGATTGCCATTTCCTTCTCCAGGGGATCTTCCCAAACCAGGGATTGAACCCGGGTCTCCCGTATTGTAGGCAGACACTTGACCGTCTGAGCCACCAGGGAAGATTTATTACATGAAAGGAACGTTATATACAGCTTAAGAATCTTTTTATGTCATCCCTGCAAATCCCCATCCTAGACTGCTGTTGCTTCTACCCTGGGGTAGCTGAGACTTCAGGGCCCAGGCCATGCAGGGCTGTGCTGTGCTTAGTCGCTCTGTCATGTCCAACTCATTGTGACCCCAGGGACTGTAGTCTGCCAGGCTCCTCTGTCTATGGGATTCTCTGGGCAAGAATACTGGAGTGGGTTGCCATGCCCTCCTCCAGGGGATCTTCCCAACCCAGGGATCAAACCAAGGTCTCCCACATTGCAGGCAGATTCTTTACCATCTGAGCCACAGAGGAAGTCCAAGAATACTGGAGCAGGTAGCCTATCCCTTCTCCAGGGGATCTTCCCCACCCAGGAATTGAACTGGGATCTCCTGCATTGCAGGCAGATTCTTTACCAGCTGAGCTGCCAGGGAAGTCCCTCCAGGGCATGGAAGTGCCTATATATTGTCCCTTTTTCCATTTAGCCTCTTATCTCTCTTTTCCTGCCACCTTCTTTATGTGCTAAATTAAAACAACCTAAATATATGAGAAGAGATTGATTTAGAATACTGTGGTGATTCCGTCTGATGGAAATTCATGTCATCATTGAACGTATAACTGTGAAGCCTATGCAATGTAGAAAATGCTTCTAATGTAATGATGATCAATAAAGAAAAAAAGTTACAAACTTGTGTGTATCATGTGTTTCAGCTACAGTTTTAAAAGGCTGCCAGTGGAAAAATTAATGTATGGGAGTGAAGATGTCTTGTTAGAAAATACCAGGATAATATGTTACAGTTAAAGTTGTAAGTGTATGGATTATATTTTCCACCTTTCTTTTCCAAAGCTTTAAAACTGTCCTTATTATTTTTACAGTTTGAAAACAGATTTTTAAAAACCTGAAGAAAAATGAATCCAATGATAATATAAAAAGGAAGTAAAAAATAAAAGCTAAGACATATATTACTTACTCTCCCATGAACTTCTGAGTGCAAGTCGAAGTCTATAAGCCTTACATGCAAAGTCTCACAAAGTCACAGCAACCACACTACAAAATAGGTGCCTTGATTGTTGACATTTTACTGTCCATAGCCATCCGAGGATTCAGGAGATTAAGTGTCTTGTTCCAGGTGTAGAGCAAATGAACTCTAAAGTTGGAACTGAAATTGCTACAAGCCAACTCAAGAACCTGAAACTCACAGCCACTACACTGTGAGAATCAAACCAGCAATAAAAACTCATGTTGTTATGAACCAGTAATAATATGAGCTAGTAAATCATCATTTTTTATCACAAATTATCATGATTTCATTAGCCTGTGCTGAATGACCTGCAAGTCAGGTATGCCCTGGTGTGTTAGTCACTCAGTCATGTCCAACTCTTTGCAACCCCATGGACCATAGCCCACCAGGCTCCTCTGTCCATGGGATTCTGAAGGTAAAAATACTGCAGTGGGTTGCCATTCCCTTCTCCAGGGGATCTTCCTGACCCAGGGATCACACCTGGGTCTCCTGCCTTGCAGGCAGATTCTTTACCCTCTGAGCCACCAGGGAAGCCCTAACTGCCCTGGTGGCTTTACATCACATCACTGATTACTCCAAATATTCCTACAATAGGGATTCACCCACTTCAATTTGACTTGCCCAAGGGATCATTGTTTGTCACTGAAGAAACTGGGACTTAAACCCAGGTGTCCCTAATTATTAAACCTATGGATCCTTATGCCCCAACCAGGATGAATTCCTTTAAAATTCCAGATGTGCAATTTTCTATCAGACCTCTAGGACTTTGCACATATTCTTCTCTCTTCTTTAGAAACTTTTAAAGTCTTTGCCTGTGCCTCCTACTTGGAGAACTACTAATGCTTCGAAGTTCAGGACACAAGATCCCCCTGCAGCACATCCTCCAATCTTCCAGGCCAAGTCAGGCAGAAACATTCTCTTTATTCTTTGTCTCCTTCTTTGGTACTTTCCCAGGACTCAACCTATGGTATTGAAAATTTTTAAGTTTCTTTTTAAAAATTATTTACTGCTTCACTGTGGCATGAGGGATCATTTGTTGAGGCATGCGGACTCTTAGCTGTGGCATGTAGAATCTAGCTCCCTGACCAGGGATCAAATCCGGGGCCCTACATTGGGAGCGTGGGATCTTAGCCACTGGACTACCAGGGAAGTCCTCAAATTTTAAGTTTCTTATCAAGTGGGGATTATGCATTTTTTCTTGATATTATCAGACTCTAGTTTAATACCAGGCATATAGAAGGGGTGTAATTAAAAATGGTTGACAGAATGGTGAAAAAGTGTGCTTTTGTTTGCACACTTCCAGTGGTGGGTGCTTACTGTATTGTGGTGAGGCCTGTTTGATGTTGGTCTTTTATTATACAACACAAGATGAAGATACAATGAAGATGTGACAATTTCATACTGATAAGAGACACATATCATCTTAACTAGAACCAAAAGTCACATCTCTGGGCATTGACTGTAAAGAGTCTTTGTTGAGCTACTATTTTTTTTTTTTTTTATTCTACTTGAGAAGCTTTAAGAATTTTTACAAATCTTACTGGTATATAAATATTTGTATATTATTAAAGCTAATATATGAAAATGATCAGCTTACAAATCAGAGGTGAAACTTCTAAATACAACCTTGAATGTTCTGTTAAAAAGTCACTTGAAAACTATTTTCTAAAAAATATTGGGACTGGAATAATTAATCCTAGTGGTTTGTGACACTTTTTAATATTTAGGACTGCTTTTACATTTGGAATTTTATTAAAACCCATTGAGAGTATTCTTTTAGAAGTACAAGATGAAGAAGTAAATAAATCAAAGTGTTTTATAACAAAAGAGAACGCAATAAAATTTGATGTGTTTAAGGGCATTCAAGGGTGAGATAAGAAAGCTATTAGGTTTCCTCTACTATAGACCTCAGAGATAAATGAACACAAACAATTTACTTCCTTGACTTCTAAAGATTATTTGCTGGTAAAATGGATTGATGTCTTTTCACAAAAACGCATTTGCGGCTAAGACCACACTGCCGTTTTTACCCTCCACTTTGAACAGCACTGGTGTCCAGTTTTTGTTCCAAGACTATCCTTAGTTATTGATGAACTTATATGATCTCTGGTCTGTATTTAACACTCTTAATACTAAAAAAGGAATGTGTGCTCAGTCACCTATAGAAGCTAATACCATTAATACCATGTCAATTCATTTCTCTCTGACCTTATGTAGACCTTTTCCTATCAAACTGGGTGGTTAGATTTTTCTTGAAAACTAGCCAAAGGATTTATAAGCTTCTAGATAAAAGGATTCTAATGAAAACTGTTCTACTATCTCAGCTTAGACATCCCATTCTATCTTTCATGGCTTGCTTGAAACATCTCTGTTTTTCATTAATTTTTATCCAATTTTTGTAGACCCACTAGAATGCAGGCTTTCTTTTGAGACCTGGTTCGAATCTGGGTTCTGTTCTTCATTACATGCAACTGTGGGTAATTCATTTGATTTCTCTAAGTCTCCGTTTCCTCATCTGTAATATGGGAGAAATACCTGACTCATAGGATTGCCGGTTGTTGTAAAAATTAAATGAGATAACACAAACAAACCACCCAGTGAAGGGTTTATAACACAGAGGGCAATCAATACATGTTAGCTAATAAAAATCTATTATAAATGTTTATCTTTCATTTAAATATTTACTTTTTTTGACTCAAGAAGTGAATTTACTAGGCTACAGCTTGGCATATCTTTTAAATACCCAAGATCAATGGAAGGAAAATCAATTTAGAACGTGAGAAAGGAAACATATTATTCTAGCACAGTATCCTAGAGTATAAACTGGGAATAAGTATTACTTGATAGAAAGTTTCAAACACTCAAATAAATGTGAGAAACACTGGGCTAGAAGGTTTCCTTACTGCAGAACTTCTCAGCACTTTAAAATGCAGGCACCTGAAGGTCCCAGCAGAGAAGGCAATGGCAACCCACTCCAGTACTCTTGCCTGGAAAATCCCATGGGCTGAGGAGCCTGGTAGGCTGCAGTCCATGGGGTCACAAAGAGTTGGACACAACTGAGCGACTTCACTTTCACTTTTCACTTTCATGCATTGGAGAAGGAAATGGCAACCCACTCCAGTGTTCTTGCCTGGAGAATCCCAGGGACGGGGGAGCCTAGTGGGCTGCCGTCTATGGGGTCGCACAGAATTGGACACAACTGAAGCGACTTAGCAGCAGCAGCAGAAGGTCCCAGAGAGGACATGATTCTTAGCAGTGACTACAGGACTCCCTTTAAAAGCCTCGTCTCAAAGGAATAACACTCTCTGGAAGACACTTTGGAAAGCTGTTTTAATACAAACCTACACACTTACACATTTCCAGGAAGAGTTTTTTTCCAAACAAATCATTTCATTATCAATGAATCATAAACATCTATTTTAAAACAGAGAAATACATACGTTTAACTTGTAACACTTAATTACGTAGCATTTGTAGATTTCAGTTTTTTCCCCCTTGATTTATGACTCCATAAAATAATGACTTTCGCTATGATATTTATTACAAGAAGTTACTCTGTATATACTTAAACTGCAATGGCATAAAATGAATTTATTGCCCACAAGTAATCCTGAATGGGAAGTTCCTAAATCTGAAAACAAAAGAAAAAAAAAAGACTCCTTATTTTTTTATAAGCCTGTTACAGATCATGGTTAACCCTTTCTTTTTTTTTTTTTTTTTTTTTGCTACAATTCTCTGCATTATTCTTCATCAAGTAAGGTGCATGGAAAATATGAACCTGGTAAAGTCGCTTTAAAACCTGGATTAAAGTCATATTTTAAGGTGAAAATACTGTGAATATATTCACATGGGAGGTATATCTAAAATAAGTTTAATCATCATTGCTAAAATTCTTAATTCTGTTATTTCTTTTAATTCTGTTATTTCTTAAACCCTTTGCATCATAGTTCTTGGACTCAAAGGCAAAAATTGTAGTGAAATTCAAAGAAAGAATATTCAAAAAAATCTGCAGTAAAAAAAAAAATAGCCTTTAGAAATTTGTTGAGACTGAAGCTATGTAAGAGTGACGTGGAAAGGGAAGGCATGTGAAAGCATTCATCATTTTGTGTATTTAAGCTCAGTTTATCCAGTTGGCATGCATTATGATGCAAAATCCCACCACCCTGGGAATTTCCTGACAAATTGGTTTTAGTTGCCAGGTGCTAAGTTGCTGAGTGCTAATTGGTGGTGGGGGAGGGGGGTGGCTTTCCACTAGTTCTCTTTACAATTCAATTAGACAGAAATCAGTTAAGGGCATCTGGTTTTTTCTTACATTTGTTCCAGCCACCATAGGGTTCCCAAGGTCACACACCACCATTCGGGTGACATTGTCCATCTTGTACTCACAACTCAGTGGGCGCAGTGCCTGCAACAAGGAAGAACACCAGTGTGGAGTTAGGGGGCAGAATAAACGACATCCTGTCACAAAAGTAATGGGGCAGCCGGGAAGCTTCTCTTGATTTCAAACACCTGTGTGAATGCCTGAGCCCAGAGATTCATGCGTGACCATCAACTTGGAAGAGAAGTGTGTGAGAAAAGACCAAAGTTTAATTTTAAGAAGAAATGTGCTGGATGGGTAAACACATCTTTTGTGTTGCATCGAGGAAGAAAACACTGTGCAGAATATTTATATGCACACTTTTGAAATGATTTGCACTATGGTTTAATGTGGGGCATGAATATTACAGATAATTAAATATGACTAAGCCAATTCTTGCAAAAACGAAATGACAGCAAGATATATAGGTTATCATATGACCCAATGACCATTTGTAAGAGAATTGCTTTGAACACACGTTTCTCCCTACATTGGTTCCATGTTGAGATTACACATCCAATCTTAGTTCAATCTTATAAATACTTAAGATGACAAGAGAGCACATTTATGTTTACCCCCTGCTTTTCATCTTCCTTTGTGCCCCACATCCTATTCTGATTAGAATATATATAAAGTCAAGTTCAAAGAGATGCTTAGAATTATGTGCTGGAGAAGGTCTCAAGGTTACACTCAATGGAGGGGAAAGTAAAGGAGGTTTATCACTGGACTCCTATCCTCTGCTCACAGCTCTTCTTGTGTCTTCAGGCTACTCCCATTTGTCTGGAAGTCCACAGCTGGATCTACACCCGGAGCTGCTTTCCGTCTTTCAGAACCTAATGTCTCTATGGCCCTGCTCTTGCCTTGAGCAGCTAGACATGTTCATCCATTATTTCACTCTAACTTGTTAAGTGCCACTGATAGATTACCTGTCAGCCTCATTGCCAAAGATAAGCTTGCAAAATGAGGACTTCGACAAAGGACCCCATGAGAGGACTGTGGAAAAGGGATCCAAATATGAGGACCACTTATCTATCTGCCAGCCCTACTGAAATTTCATTTAAGAAAGTCATGTGAATTTTCAAGTAGAAGTTTCAGAAACCATCCCCTTTCCATTCTTCCCACTTCATTGAGAAAAACTAAGAATCAAAGAAAAGGCAAACAAATCTCAGACATCTAAGTCAAGATTTCCATGGGTAAATCATTCACTTTAAGAAAATAAGTTTAAGAGGGCAGGGGTTTTTGTATCTGTTCTATTCCCAGAGGCTGGAACAATGTCCAGCACAAAGCAGTAGATGGTGTCTGGAGATACAGGGCATAAGTAGCTCATAAGCTCTCCTACGAGGAGCCTGAAATAAAATAGACAAACACGTGTTGTTGTTGTCCAGTTGCTAAGGGTCCAACTCTGTGACCCTGTGGACTGTAGCCTGCCAGGATCCTCTGTCCATGGGATTCTACAGACAAGCACAATGGAGTGGGTTGTCATTTACTTTTTCAGGGGATCTTCCCAACCAGGGATCGAACTTGTGTCTCCTACATTGGCAGGTGGATTCTTTACTGCTGTGTGCCAGGAAAGCCCCATGGACAAGCATACTTAAGTATAAAACCCTTTTCCTGCCACCAGCCATTGAAAGGTCTGGTCTAATTCATGAGAAAGAAGCAAAATTTCTGATGTCCAGAGGAAGCATTTAATATCTCCTCTTTCCAAATAACCTGAGCGACATGTTAGTATCCTAAGTAAGAAACATATTTTTTAAAAGTTGGTAATATTTTTGCTTCTCAAATTAGCTTTTGCATCTATTCAAGTTCTGAAGGATCCAAAACTAACCCTAATTGTAAGAGATTTTGTTGTTGTTGTTGAAATTAATCCTGAAAACAGGAGGGAAAAAAAAAAGAACCTAGCAAAAGCTTTCCAAAATACCCATGTGTCCCTTGAACATAATTCAAGGATTTGGTTTCTATAGTAAATATTTTTATCTTATCTGAAGGTTGAAAGTCATATGTACATTTTCCCCAACTTTCTAGAAATAGCTTTTTCACATCAATCAAAGATCTTTCTTCCTCCCCAGGGTCCCACCCTTTTTCTTTTTTTAACCTTTATTTCCTCTCTCTGAGTGGGAGAAACAATGATTGTTTTTCTAGATATTTCTAGACTATTTTCCTCAGCTGTTCCTGAGACTATCTTGTTCTCATCCATTTATAGCTCTTAGATCATTATTCATTCTCGGAAAATATTTACTGTGTACCTGCCACTTACCAGGCACTGATTTAAAAAACAAAACAAAACAAAACCTTGTCCTCCTTAAACTTCCTATTATGAAAAGAACTGTAATAAAGAATCACAAGCAATCACAGCAAGCAATGGAGATATACAGTTTATTAAGTTTCATGATAGGAGAAATTCACAGTGACGGAGGAACACATGCACATAGAAACAAGCCATCAGAACTTACTTTCAAAACAGAAAGAGACTCACAGACTTGGAGAACAAGCTTATGGTTGCCGGAGGAAAGAAGCGGGGAAAAGATAGTTCGGGGGGTTTGGGATAGACATGTACACTGCTATGTTTAAAATGGATAACCAACAAGGACCTACTGTATAGCACGCAGAACTCTGCTCAATGTCGTGTGGCGACCTGGATGGGAAAGGAGTTTGGGAGAGAATAGGTACATGGGCTTCCCTGGTGGCTCAGCTGGTAAAGAATCCAACTGCAATGTGGGAGACCTGGGTTCAATCCCTGGGTTGGGAAGATCCCCTGGAGAAGGGAAAGGCTACCCACTCCAGTACTGTGGCCTGGAGAATTCCATGGACTGTATAGTCCATGGGGTCACAAAGAGTCAGACACGACTGAGTGACTTTCACTTTCAGATACACGTGTATGTATGGCTGGGTCCCTTCATGTTCACCTAAAACTATCACAATATTGTTTGCTAATCAGCTATACTCCAATGCAAAATAAAAAGATATTAAAAAAAAAAAAGAAAAAGAAGTAAGCAGTCAAAGAAGACACCCTGGAGGAAGTGACATCTAAGTTCGCAGGGGGTTGGGTGGTGGCAGGGCACAGGGCAGCTCAGAGGTTAAGTGGACAGGCCTGACCTGTCAGTCTTGGTTCTGCTACATAATGGCTGCATGACTTTGGGCATGTCTCTGTTTCTTCTTATCTATGATAGCCTTGTTGTGTCGCTATCAGGCTGCTAGGAGGATTCAGTAAGTTGAATACTTGCAAGAGCTCAGAGCAGAGCACAGCTCACAGCAATTGCTCCATGAATGTCAGCAGCCTCTGTCACTATTAGACTGAGGCCTGAAGGTAAGTAGTAAGAAGTAAGCTGGACAAAGGGGACAGACAGTGGGGTTACTGAGGGAGCAGGACATGTGAGCCCTCTGTGGTGGGAGGGTTCATGGGTAATACAGAAACTGAAAAGAAATTCCATCCCTCTAGGATTAGAGTGTAGGTAAAGGAGACTCAAAAGCCTGTGAGGCGGCTGAGGAGATGAGCGTGCATGTGTGCTCAATCACTCAGTTGTATCTGACTCTTTGCAACCCCATGGATTATAGCTCTCCAGGCTCTTCTGTCCATGGGATTTTACAGGCAAGAATACCGGAGTGGGTTGCCTTTACCTCCTCCAGGGGATCTTCCTGACCCAGGGATCAAACCCGCATCTCCTGTGTCTTCTGCATTGGCAGGCAGGTTCTTTACCATTGAGCAACCTGGGAAGCCCAAGAGGAGATCAGCAGGGGTGTAATTAAGGGCCTCATAAGTCATCTTAGGGATTTGCACTTTATCCTACAAGCAATGGGGAGCTAGAAAGGGTTTTTTGTGTTTTTTTTTTTAAATTGTAGTTGCTTTACAATGTTGTGTTAGCTTCTCCTGTACACGTGCAAATCAGCTGTATGTATACACATATCCCCTCCCTGATGGACCTCCTCCCCCACCCCTCCAGCCCACCCCTCTCGGTCACCACAGAGCACCGAGCTGAGCTCCCACCACCTATCTATCTTACACATAGCAGTGTATGTATATCAGTGCTGCTCTCCCAGTTTGTCCCGCACTCTCCTTTTCTCCTGCATCCACAAGTCCAGTCTCCACGTCTGTGTCTCTATTCCTGCCCTGCAAATAGCTTCATCTGTACCATTTTTTTTATATTCCACATATATGCTTTGATTTGCATTTTAGAAAGGCGGCTTCCTGTGTAGGGAAGATGGGGAGATGGGAGATGGGGAGATGACTTAGGAGACTGTTGTAGTCATCCCAGGAGAAGGCTGAGTCCGTCTGGAGACAAGCAGTGAGATGGAGACAGGATACAGTTGGACGGGCGTACGCTGACTTAACTTTTAGAAACTGAGTGGAGACTAGTGAGGTTCCCTGAGATAGGCTATGGAGAGGAGTGTGGAAAGATGGAGTCTAGTTCTTTTTGTATGTCTGTGTGTGTGTGGATAAACAAAACAAGATTTGTTCTCACAATGGAATATTACTCAGCAATATACAGGAATAACTACTGATGACCAATACACACTGTGACGTAGATGAACCTCAAAAACATTGTACTAAGCAAAAGCTAGACACAAATGACTGTTTATGCATGGCCCCAGTAATATGAAGTGTACAGAAAAGGTAAATTTACACAGATGGAAGTAAATTAGTGGCTGCCTTGGCTGGATTTAGGGGTGGTGAGTGACTGCAAATAAGTACATGGCAACTTTTTGAGGGGATAGAAATGTTCTAAATCTGTATTGCTGTGATAGTTGCATTCCTCTATAAATCTACTAAAATAACTGAATTGTGTGTGTATTGAACTTATGTAATTACAATGGGTAGATTTTACAGGATACACATTGAACCTCAGCGAAGCTGTTAGAGAAAAAGATCATAGGTTTAGGGACCAGAGTATTGGGATGATTTAGAAACATTTTATTATTGGAACCGGGGGGAAATTGTGGTAGGTTAAAATCTGACGGCTATATTCAACTACATACCTGTGATGAACTGAATAATGTCCCCATGAAATCCAATTCTGGACACACTGAGTGTGAAGTGGGTGGAGACAGAAGAGTGGAGTGTATATGAGGTCCCTTGAATAGACAGGTTCATAGAGACAGAATGTGGAATGCTGAGTCCCAGAGGCCGGGCAAAGGGGTAAGAGGGAGCCCAGGTTTCCTGGGTACAGAGTTTCTGTCTGGGATGATGGAAATGTTCTGGAGCTGGTCAGTAGTGACACAGCAATGGCATTATACTTCATATCACTGAACTGAACACTTCAAAAGGGTGAAAATGGTAACTTTTATGTTACATATATTTTACCACAATAATAAGATAACGCACATAGGCTTTTATTTCTGGAAACATTTAGAAGAAAGGTCACTGAAAAAAAGTATAAAGGCTGACTCCATTAAGGTCTCTAGAGCAGGAGATGACCAGCATCTACATTTTTGAAAAGAGGTATGCTTTCCATTGTGTATATGTACCACATCTTCTTTATCCATTCCTCTGTTATGGACATCTAGGTTGCTTCCATGTCCTGGCTATTGTAAACAGTGCTGCAATGAACATTAGGTGCTGTATCTTTTGTAATTATGGTTTACTCAGGATATATGCCCAGTGGTGGGATTGCTAGGTCATATGGTAGCTCCATTTTTAACTTTTTACTTTTTATCCCTATTTTTAGTCTTTTTAATTAGGATTGATGTATATACTCTACCATGTGTAAAATAGGAATTTATATTGGGAATCTGCTGTATAGCACACAGAGCTCAGCTCAGTATTCTGTGAAGACCTAGAGGGGTGGGATGGGGTGGTGCGAGGGAGTCCAAGAGGATGGGATATATATACACACATAGCTGATTCACTTTGTCGTATAGCAGAAACTAACACAACATTGTAAAGCAATTATGCTCAAATTAAAAAAATGATTTTAATCAAAGAACAACAAAACCAACAATCAGATAATCCCTCATATTTTTCCTCTTGGGAGAAAATTGCTTTAAAAAAGCCCCAAACTTGAACTGAGTATAAAGAAAAAGGGACACAAACCTCAAACTGCTTAAAAACAAAGAAGGAATTAGAATGTGGCTTAGTCATGTCAAATTCAAATTCTGCCCAAGGGAAACTGATGGAGGAAAACAGTTAAGGACTCACTGGAGATTATGGATAATGTCTGTCGTAATGTCTAAAGCCCCAAAGATAGAAACGATAAATGTTTCCTATGTTTTCCATGCAACAAAGTGGATAGTAAACTGGATGTTTTGCTAAAAGAAGAATATTTTGAATAGATGCTTTGTGTAACTAAGTCAGGGGTGGAGTGACAGAAAGGGCATTGAAATAAAAACATAAAAAGAGCCCTGGAGCAGCTTTTAAAATAACATACTTGAGCTTCATTGTTTGCTTGTTTATGTATTATTTGCTTGTAAGTGTTCCTAGAGGATATGTTCCCTAGAAACAACAGAAGTTTGTGATGACTTTAAGACTGTCAAATATACTTGATTACTGTTCCTCTGGGTTTATTTTTTACTGAGAAGATAATTTAACCAAAACATTAATCATGAGACTAGAGGTGAGCATAGAGAATTTGGTATTTCTCACATTTGTAAATGTCTTTCAAATACCCACATCACAACTGTTGTTAGCATTTCTTTAAAGGAATTATATTTCATTAGATGATAAAATCATTAGAATGTGCATGTCCCCAAGATGGTGCAGTTTTTGGAAACTAGCAGAATTTTAATAAACTTCAGTTAAACGAACCATACCCATCAGCAAGAATTTAAATAATACTCATTGTGCAGACTTCCATGAAAACGGCAGGCAAGACTATGCAAGTGTGAGACTTGGCCTCTGCCCTTAAATGTGAGTCTGTATATCTCTGAAACCAAGGGACTCTCTGTTATCCTTTGGTGTATTTATAATGATTTTCTATCAGAACCCAAAGATATTCTGCATGGGAAGATTCATATTCTGATAAGGAAAGGAAAGCTATAAAGAGCATCAGGGTCAGTTTAACAAACAGAGGCACTTCAGGAATGGCAAATGACTAAAGCTTGGCTTTTTCTTGGTCGTGGTCCTGAAAAGGTAGACTAAGAAGAAAGGAAAAAAAAAAAAATGAATGCCTTTCGTTTCCAGTGCCTGTCTAGGCTCTTTTCAGTGCCCAGCTGGGATTGGCAGGACCTTCCTCCAAAAGCAGTAATGAAAACCAGACCTCCTGGGACCTGCTTGAAGCATAAAGGAGCTCAAAGTCAAGGCCAGAAAACAGCTGGGGTGGGTGGAAGTCAGCTTGGGGGTATGGTGATGGATCACATTGATGGGCTGCTTCTTTCAGACAGTGGTCTTCCTCGTTTCAGCTCCCAATCTTTGGTCACTTTATCTTTGCACTGTGGCCAAGAAAGATATGAATACTTACTTAAGGCCATCACTTTTCCTGGGCCATTGTTATCGTGCTTAACAAAATGAGGAGCCATCTTGTTTCCTTTTCCTAATGAAGAAACTCTCAGCTAAGATGACTTAACATGGATTTGATTTCAAAATACACCTAGCTCTTTCCTCGTTCAGATTACCTCCTGGCATTACCTTATTGCTGCGTTCAATCCCAACATAATCGGCCTCTTCTGGAATGATCACAAAGAGCTCAGCTTCGTAGGCACCTTCCCCTTCATTTCTCGCATTGATTATGAGCATAATGTGGTTTTCATCTCCAATGATGACCTGGTGCTTATCTCTAAAAATGCAGTTTAAAAAGAATCATTAGGTATGATATATCTCTGGATGCATGGATGTTTTATTTAAGGACTTAGAGGAAGATGTGAACATGCAAGACTGAGAAAAAAACAAGATTCATTGACATGAGGCAGTGATCAGAAGAATTAAAACCGTCTGGATGGGAAGGGTAGGAAAACACCCCAGGGTAAATGTTTAACCACCAGTTCTCCAAACTAGTGGTTACTGGTGGAGGGGGGAGGGGCAATACTGAGGTCAGGGAGTGGGAGACACACACTACTGGCTAAGTTAGGCTCAAGGATTGTGTTGTACAATGTGGGGTATGTAGCCTGTAGTTTGTAATCACTATAAATGGAAAGTAACCTTTAAAACCTGTATAATAAATAAGTAAACAACCAGTTCTCAAAAAATAAAAATTAAAACTACGACCTACAGCATTTGCTGATTGCAGTGGTATAAATCCTCTCATTGTCATCAATTTTCAGCTACCCACATACTTAACAGTCTGCCAGCAAAAACTGAAAATTTCAAGATTCGGCTCACGAGCCAGAAGGAGGGAGCTTCAGCCCATCCATGAAAACCTCCCATAGGAGGAAGACAGACAGCAGGAAGAGAAGGAGAGAGGTGATTTAGAAAGTACGAGGAGGAGGCGTGGGCAACATAAAGGGGAACCTAAGAGGGAAGAAGAAGGCAGACAAAAGATCTCAAACAACTCCTGGAAGATTGGGGGGTATTTTGAAGAAATTTAATTCCCTCCAAACTTCTAATCGAGCCAGCATTTGGAAAAGCCTACTTTTGACCCTTAATCGAAGATATTGCTTTGGACACTCCCTAAATTATGAAATTTGGAAAAGGTCCCAATGAGCGGTTACCAAGAAGATTCCACACTGGCAGTGAGATAGGTCCTGGGGCGGGTCTGGGTTGAAGGAGGTGGGGAGGAGCACGTTTTTACGGGGTGCTCTTTGATTCCTATTTGATTTTGTGACATCTTCAGCTTTACTTCATCAAGTGCCACTAACATTTTTTTCTCCATCAAATCAAAACTGCTTTTGTTTTGACCATCTTAAAGATGCCTCTAAGTCACAGAGTGCTGCAGAAACGGGTTCAGCAAAGATGTGGATGGAACCGGCTTGTCTGAATCCTTTGTCCACAAGACAGAGGCAAATAAAGTTTCTTCCTATGCTTTTTCTGCCATAGGATATTTACCCCTCAGACCTATTTCTTCCCCTAATACAATGCAGTCAGAACCAGGGCTGGACTGCTGTGTCTCCATCACAAGCCACCGAGAAGTCCTTTGATTCTTTTTTTTCTAATGAAATAGTTTGTAATTTATTCTTTAGACTATTCCAATAGTACATTTCTTGGATAAGAATGTTTTGTTTAAACTTTTTGATATAGGGAGTTTTCATGGTATTGTAACACAAAAAAGGATAAGATTCCATCTGATGACAAGTTGATATCTGTGACAAGCTAGTTTGCATACATACCCTGGTCATGGCTAAATAAGGTGAAAATTAAACAAGGCTTTACAAAGGGTATAGAATTCTAATGCCAGAGTTCAGAAAGTACTACCTTGTGTATTCTAATTGCCATTCCTTTTTAATTATTAGAAAGTATAACATTTAAATTTAATAAATTAAGATATTTTTACTGCAAGAAATAATCACATTATCTGTAATGTGCCCCTTGAATGCTTCTATGTGCCCCACGAATGCTTCTAAGTGAAAATGCAGTTTCTATTTCTTTGCTGTTTAGTCCCTAAGTCGTATCCAACTCTTTGTGATCCTGTGGACTGTGGCCCACCTGCTTCCTCTGTTTGTGGGATTTCCCAGGCAAGAATACTAGAGTGGGATTTCCCAGGCAAGAATACTAGAGTGGATTTCCATTTCCTTCTCCAGGGGCTCTTTTTGACCCAGGGATCTAACCAACATCTCCTGCATTGGCAGGCAGATTCTTTATCACTGAACCACCAGGGAAGCCATAAACTTTTAATTAAATATTTTAAGAAGTCTTAAATGATGAGTTATATGAATCAACTGGGGAAAACGCTAGAATTTTTGATAGTAAAGGTTTATTCAGAATTGAAACAATTTCACTTCCTATTAAAAAACATACTTTTGTGTGTGTGACATAAAAAAAACACTTTTAAGACAATTATTGATTCACATGCACTTGTAAGAAATAACACTGAGATCCCATGTGCCCTTTCCTCAGTTGCCCCCAAAGGTAACATCTTTAAAACTATAATGAATCCTATTAACAGCATACGGCCATTAAAAAAAAAATGCATTTGTTTACTATTTACTTGGCTGTATTGGATTGAGTGGTAGAGAGCAGGATTTTTCATTGCCACACAGGGACTTTCTCATTGTGGTGCCCGGGTTTAGTTGCTCCACAGCATATGGGATCTTGCTTTCCCCACTGGGGATCGAGCCCATGTTCCCTGCACTGCAAGGTGGATTCTTAACTACTGGACCACCAGGGAAGCTCCAGGACACTGCCCTTTGATTGCTATTTGATTCTGTGACATCTTCAACTTTACTTCATTATGTGACATTAACATTTTTTTCCCAGTAAATCAAAATCACTTTTGTTTTGACCTGCCAATGTAGGGAGGGCTTCCCTGGTGGCTCAGATGGTAAAGACTCTACCTGTAATTCAGGACACCCAGGTTCAATCCCTGGGTCGGGAAGATCCCCTGGAGAAGGAAATGTCAACCCACTCCAGTATTCTTGCCTGGAGAATTTCATAGGCAGAGGAGCTTGGCAGGCTACAGCCCACAGGGTCACAGAGTCGGACACCACTGAGTGACTAACAATGGGTTCCCTGCATTGCAAGGTGGATTCTTTACCACTAAACCACCAGGGAAGTCCCAGGACACTGCCCTTGGATTCCTATTTGATTTGTGATATCTTCAGCTTTACTTCATTGAGTCACATTAACATTTTTTTTCCAGTAAATCAAAATTACTTTTGTTTTGACCATTTTAAAGATGCCTCTAAGTCATAGGGAGCTGCAAAAACAGGTTCAGCAAAGGTATTGATGGAACCAGCCTGTCTGAATCCTTTGCCCACAAGACGGAGGCAAATAAATATAACTGGAACCACCCAGAGATGAGTTAACTTTGAACAAAAACATTTCCCCCTACTTTTGCTGAAAGATGAAACAGCCCAGGCAATGTCTTAGGGTGTCTCACTTGACACCAATGACAAAGATACTGACCCAAACCATAGGCTAGCCCAAAGGGTAGCTGAGCTCAAGAATTTCAGGCAGCACATTTTGGGTAGTAGTTGGAAGTATATACTTTCTCCAGGGAAGCTTTAAATAAACACCTGTATTCCATTAGATAAAATGGACAAGTTTATTTATTTAAACTTACGGTCTAGCTGACAGCTTCAAGTCAGGAATGCACATGTTATCTTCTCCGCAGTCGACCAGGATGTGAGCCTGAGTTGTGCAAACATGTATCAGAAAGAATCTGACAAAACCCACATCCCATCCTTTTTTTGAAAATTATGAATGATCCCACAAGTTAAACCAAAGATTTCCTTGCATATCTGCTTGAGTTCACCCAGCTAGAAACTGTGTTTGGCAGTGACCTTCCCATATAGGTTAGTTTACTTAAGAGCCCGATTCCAATTCAATCTGAAATGTCTGTAAAGAATGCTACTCTGGCAGTGTTTTGAGGATTACAGGCTGTATTGCTTCTATTATAGTCACATTTTGAACAAATTAAATCTTGGTTGCACAAGGGGAAGGGCTTCCGAAAACACAGGGATGCGGTATTTCAAGAAACGTGTTCGGAAAATCTCTCAAATGTTATAAGCGTGTGTGCAGGAATGAAAACAAAATGGGATGGATTTTGTCTTAAGGTCATGGGAGCAGTGCCCAGGGCCCGACTGAGATTATACCATCCAAGATGGTCCAGGACCTACCTGTTCAGTAACAACATTGTCTCTGTAGTAGTTCAATATTGGTTTCACCTCCAGACCTTCTTGAAAAGTGGATTCATCCAAACTGTAATTCAAACTAATGTTGATTGGAGATAATTTGTCTCGGAATTCAGTCTCATCCTAGAGAAAATAATCACAAACTCAAGAAAGGCTCTGTAAAATGGCTGCAAGATGTTAGCTGCTGAAAGGCAGGCAACATTTGATTTCGCTCAATGCAAGTAAATGATGAAGTAATTACCACCCCAGCAGGCTTAGGCACATGCTGATGGATGTAGCACAGAAGAGCCAGCTTCATGAATCTATGTTCAGAGATGGGGTCATTTAGAGCTGTGCCTTTGATGAAATACATACTTCCAGTGGCAATCTTTAGGTTCTCCAGGTCTTCAACAACTCACATGAATGGGTCAAATCACATAGTTAAAAGCTCATGTTTGTGCTCAGACATGTCTGACTCTTTGTGACCCCATGGACTGTAGCCCGCCAAGCTCCTCTGCCTATGGGATTTCCCATAGGAAATTTCATCTTTCCCATCTTTCCCAAGGAAAGGTTTCCATTTCCTTCTCCAGGGCATCTTCCCAACCCAGGGATGGAACCTGGGTCTCCTGCATTGTAGGCGGACTCTTTACCACTGAGCCACCACAGAAGCTCTATACATGAAAAACAGATGCACAGTAAAAGTCACTGAGAGTTTCATGAACTGGGATTTTTATTTTGATGAGGTCGGCAGAATTTATAAGCCCTCTTGTGCTCAGAGAAAGAAAACCTCTCGATTATCTTCCTTTCTCATCATTTCTTTAAAGTCCTCATTTGTATGAATTTCAAAACACCTTCAGAACATTTGAAGTTCCCTTAGAAAAGAACCAGAACTTTGCTGGGAGTGAGGGGGTAGCTCCAGCAATAAGGTCTGGGCACACAGAAGCTCCCAAACTGTGGAGTAGGCATGCCAGCCTTCAGATGCATGCCAGCATCAGTCCTAATGAGACACAGGGGTCGTGCTGGCTTTTCATTCCAGAATGTGTTTTTTAAAATTAACTTTTATTGGAGTATAGTTGTTTTACAATGTTGTGTTAGTTTCTGCTGTACAGCAAAGTGAATCAGCCATACACATACATAGACCCCTTCTTTTTGGATATCCTCATTTAGGTCACCAAAGAGCACTGAGTAAGGTTCCCGGAGCTATACAGTAGGTTCTCATTAGTCATCTACTTTATTTTTAAACTCTGCTTTCTGTGGGTTTTCCATTATTATGTCCCCTCAAAGAGAAGACCAACTGAAAAGAGTCTTTACCACCTTACCATTGGTAAGAAGATGAAATAACTGTATCATACACATTTTGGATTTTTAATTTAATAGAGGCTTAGGAGTTATTGTAAAAATACATTGCCTTACAATCTAAATGTCCATCGACAGAGGAATGGATAAAGAAGTGGATAAATGTGGTACATTTATACAATGGAATATTACTCAGCCATTAAAAAGAATGAAATAATGCCATTTGCAGCAACATGGATGGACGTAGAGGTTGTCAAACTGAGTGAAGTTAAGTCAGAGGAGAAACATCGTATGACATCTCTTATAGGTGGAATCTAAAAAGAAATTATACAAATGAACTTACAAAACAGAAAGAGACTTGCAGACTTCGAGAAGGAACTAATAGTTGCCTGTACACACTACTATATTTAAAAATGGATAACCAACAAGGACCTACTATGTAGCACAAGGAACTCTGCTCAATGTTATGTGGAAGCCTGGATGGGAGGAGAGTTTGGGGGAGAATGGCTACATGTATAGATATGCCTGAGTCCCTTTGTTGTTCACCTGAGACCATCACAACATTGTTACACTCCAATATAAACTAAAAAGTTTTTTTAAAAAGAATGCATTGCTTTAAAAATATAATTATAACTTACATTCAATAAAGCCTGTGACTGCCTCACCCTTTTCCTGAGTTGGCTCAGAGATGCACCTTGATAAAATCTGGCCAAACATCCTCATGCAGGATAAAAGTTCAAATAAATTGTGTCTGACTTTCGTGTTTTAGGGAAGGGGAGGAAGAAATGAAAACCACCTGAGTTAGTATTAAGACTAAGAGTATATTCAAAACAAGAAGCAGCTTAGCAGAAATTAATGCAACATTATAAATCAACTACAATAAAAAATTAAAAGGAAAAAGAAAAAGAAGCAACTTAGGAAGTAACGGCAATATATTATTAGGTTGACTGAAGTCAGGCTCAACATAGGAGTGTGTGGTCCTCAAGTTTCCTCCGATCAAGTGAAAATAGGTGTGGGTCTATGAGAACCACTGCTGCTGCTGCTTAATCATTTCAGCTGTGTCCAACTCCGTGTGACCCTATGGACTGCAGCCTGCCCGGTTCCTCTGTCCATGGGATTCTCTGGGCAAGAGTACTAGAGTGGGTTGCCATGCCCTCCTCCAGGGGATCTTCTCTACCCAGGAACTGAACCCAGGTCTCCTGCATTGCAGGCAGATTCTTTACCATTGAGCCACCAGGGAAGCCCGTGAGAACCACTGTGATGGTTTAAATGGACAAAAATGATTAGAGTTTTGATTTGAATGTGAGAGGCCAAAAAGGTTTGATTCTGAAACACTTACTCGAAGGTAAACGATAAAATCCTGGCACTGGAGGGATTTCTGCCCTTTTATCACGAGAGGGAAGATGAGATGTGACTGATGGTTATCAAGGAAGAGTGTACGTTTAATGGCTCCTTTTTGTTTCAGGGTGTCTAACTGCACCTCAGCAGTCAGGCCTAAAGGACAGAAAGACATAAAGCAAATATAATCCAGAAAGGAAAAGTATTCAGTGAATGCAATGCTTTATCAGAGAGAATTCCCATTTCACCTTGCTTATTCAGGAAACATTTTTGCCATAGTTGGGATCACAAACAATACATGAGCTATGTAGATTTGATAAAATACTCCCCAAACTTAAAAACTTGTTTTATGATGGTTTTACACAGTCATTTCCCCCCATAATTGTATCTGTTTTTATAGACAATACCAATTATTCAAGGAGTATTTAGGTAGAAGTTCCCATATATATAACAGAAATTTTTGTGTGAATAAAGAGCTCTTTGAGAGTTTCACGTGGTCTATGCAGTGAAGTGTTTGTGTTTAATTGCTCATCATATCCGACTCTTTGTGACCCTATGGACTGTAGCCTGCCAGGCTCCTTTGTCCATGGGATTTTCCAGGCAAGAATACTGGAGTGGGTTGCAATTTCCTCCTCCAGGGGATCTTCCTGACCCAGGAATCAAACCTGTACCTCCTGCATTGCAGGTGAATTCTTTACCCACTGAGCCATCGGGGAAGTCCACTTACTAGTGAATTTTCTTAATATGGTAGAGGAGTAGAAAATGAAAATATGCTCACCTATTGTGTTTGCAATGTTCTGGCCTGCCACAGATGCGCACACTTTTAAAGAAAAGCTAGAGAAAATAATAGTTAATAGTTTTCTGGTTAACAAACTTTTCAGTCTGAAGCAGCAATCTTTCTTTTCCTCACCCCAGATAAACAAATATGTTATTTTTCCTCTATACATCTCTTAGTACACACACAATTAAACAAATAAATATGCACATATTTATTATTTATTGATTGATATATATATATATCTTACAAGTCTAATACAATTAAGAAAGGTGATATTATTACATAGGAAGGTAATACTTAGAAATATTACTAGAGGTCAACTAATTTAATCAGTGGATTCATTAATCAATTACTTGCTGTCTTTATTCAAGAAAGACATATAAATATCTTCCATGTGCTAGGAAGTAAAGAATTGGGCAGAATAGTAAGGGGGCAGCTTAGTGATACAGCCTGGAGGTGACCCCAATTTGAGGAATCTGAAGGAATCTGGCATGTTTGGTGCATTAGAGCAGGACCAGGAAGCTGAAGAAAGTGAGGCTTGGTCGATCAGTAGGGAACAGGACTTTGAAAATCACATTAAAGAATTTGGATTAAGAGGTGCAAACTTGTAGGTAAAAAATAAGCTACCAGGACATATTGTACAACATGGGAAACATAGCCACTGTTTTATAATAACTATAAATGGAGTATAACCTTTAACAATTGTGAATCACTATACTGTATACCTGTAATTTATATAACATTATACATCTACTACACTTCAATTAAAAAAAAAAAAAAAAAAAATTTGGACTTAATTCAGAGAGGCATGGAGCATCACAGTACAATGAACCAGAATCCACTTTTCTTGGAAGCAGATGGGGACTCGGCAGTTACTTGCCAGGGCTGGGATATAATTTGAGACAGAGAGATACCAGAAGAGGAAGGGAAAAGAAAGAAAATGGGGAGAGGAGAATGGCTGTCTCAGGCTCTGTAGGCACAATGATACTGTGTGTAAGGACAATAAAGAGAGGATGGAGGGGACTTCCCTGGGGATCCAGTGGTTAAGGCTCTGTACTCCCAGTGCAGGGGGCCTCAGTTCAATCCCTGTTCGGGGAACTAAGATCCCGCATGCTGCCTGGCATGGCCAAAAAAAGAGAGAAGATAGATATGCAAGAGAGAGCTTTATAGTTTTTCCTTGAATGTGCTTAAACCCAATCCGGGGAGGGGCCTGCTGTGGCTTATAGGACAGCCTGCACTTGGATCTGGCCATGGAGAGAATGAAGACTGGCCAGTGGTCTCTGCCTGCCTGTTGCTTGTGCTAAACTCCCTACAGAAAAATGTCAAGCTCTAAAAGCCAGCATTCACGAGGAAGCTTTTTCACATTTCTAAGGAAGTGAAAATACAAGAAAATACTTAAGTATGATTTAATGACAGCCTTAACATTGTTTATTAGTAAATACTATAGTATGATTTGAACATTTCTACAGAATCCAAAAGGAGTAAATAATCCCTCGTTGTGCTTTAATTATGTGTCAGCTTCCTGTGTCAAATATAATGAAGATGTGTCACATCTGGGATTCATCGAGCTCCCGTGACCTCAGTCAATGTCTCCCTTCAGGGTAAATAATTTGCCACATACCATTAAGCCAAACATTTCCCGAGATGTCTCTGCTATTTCAAGTGTTTGTACCACTTCCCCAGAGAAATCACAAATTCCAGCCCACTTCTACTTCAGTTGGAATTACTCAAGAAAGACGAATAGTGAATCACATCTTTAAATTTTGTAGCAGGTCTGGCTTTCAAAGCTGGAATTTTTTTGTGTCCGACTTTATTTGGAAGTACTTGGTTACGTGTTAAGATTGTACATTGGCTTTTTTTTCTGTTCATCCTTACACGAAACAAACAAAACTCATTAGCTTGCATAAGATAAATTCGTATTTGTAATAAAATGATCTATATGTAGATTGAAATAATTTTACATACAGTATTTTGTTTAACACAATTAAGAAACAGAAAAATTTTTGCAAAATTAAGTTATGAATGTGAACATTATCTCCTCTTTGGGAGAAGAATTTGATTGAGAAATGATGTTATCAGTTGAAGGGTTACTTTTGATTTACGAATTATGTGTGTGTGTGTGTTTGTGCGCGCGCTCAGCCGCATCCAACTCTTTTGCGACCCCGTGGACCAGAGCCTACTAAGTTCCTCTGTCCATGGGATTTACCAGGCAAGAGTACTGGAGCGGGTTGCCATTTCCTTCTCCAGGGAGTTTTCCCAACCCAGGGACTGACCCTGCATCTCCGTGTCTCCTACATCACATTAGTGCCACTTGGGAAGCTCCGTGAGTGTTACTCTAAACTTAGTTCCCCCTATCTGTTACCTTTATATCATTAAGTGGATGATTTTAGCTTTTTCATACTAAATTATTGATAACAGCAGTCCAACCTACACATTTTGTTTATAGATGTTTTTAAGCCAAAAAAACAGAGTTGCCAAGTTATAACTTGCACAGCACTCTGTTCTGACGGAAAAAGAAAACCTCACTGAAATATTCATTCTGAATTTAGAAAAATATTTCTCTTCTATATAAACACACACATGTACATCATGTGTATATTGTTTTTTGGCCATGCAGCATGTGGGATCTTAGTTCCCCGAACAGGGATCGAACTTGCATCCCCTGCAGTGGAAATGTATATAGTCTTAACCACTGGACTGCCAGGAAGTCCCCACCATGTTTTATGAAACAGATTATTAAGTACACTTACAGGTATTCATCTAATTACAATAAACACTTGAGTTGTTGGGGAAAGCTGTGAATGATTATTAAATTATAATTAAAAATTTAGACTGTTGGGCTATACTTCTGGTGCATCAGAAAGCAGGAAAGTATATCACAAATCCTCTAACACTAGTCCTAACCTGATGCAACAATGGTTGGAATAATTATACTGTGAAGTAATGGTGTTCATAGCCACGTATGGAGGAGGAAGAATGAAATAAATGTGAAACAGGACTTAAAAATACAAAGCACTTCAGTTTTCAATCAAGCTAATTCAATACTCTTTCAATGATAGCTAATAATAGATTTTACATAAAGTTAGGTGTAACTGAAAAGTTTTTTTCAAATTTGAAAAGGGGACAGTTTATGAACTTCTACATTTGTAAAATATTTTTTATTAATTTTAATTTTTCTCATTCAATAACAATTATATGAATATTTATAGGCTGGCTTTATTTTGTTTTCTAGTTTAGAAATGCAAGTAGCAGAAACTTTATAAACCTACATAGCTGTTTGAAAGGTATAGAAATTCTCATTGAGGGAAATGGAGAACTATTTCCCAGTTAGAGGTTGACTTAATAGTTTTAATATGTACAATATAAAATTATATCAAATACAGACAAAAACTACAGAAAAGAAAATCAACAAATACCTTTCAATCATTTTGGAAATACTGGACTAAATTCCTATAATAAATCTTAAAAAGTATTTGAGAAACACATTTGAGACTGAACCCGCAGTTAATTTTGCATCTTCTAACACTCTGAGCCACCCATTCAAAATTTTTTCATGTGAAAATGAAACATCTTTCAGAAAATGGATGCAACAGAACCAAACAAGTAACTGTTATTTGCCCACATAACAAATTGTATTTTATCTAAGTAATCTGATTTAATGCAACACGAGTTCATGAAAAAAAATTCTTGTTGAAAAGTAATATTCTTTCCACAAGACCAAACAGATCCTATGATCTGTTGAAAACACCAAAAACTTAAAAAAAAATTCAAAAACCAAAAAATCCCTAGAAAAGATAATCTAGTTCATAGGAAGATTTTACATCAGAGTGTGCCCTACACATATGCTTTAAAGAACTCAGTCTAGAAGTCCGTTCAGTCATGAACGTGCAAACAGAGACATGGGGACACGTGCTCAAGTAGTCCTCATTCTTCCTTTCATATTCATTTCATCCAGGGTTCAGAGAGATGCTGGCTTTTTCACATATTTCCTCAGAGCAGGCTTTCATTATAATACTTTATGGTTTCATACCCTTTTAAATGTGCCCAGGGCATTTCCCAGTTACTTTCAGAAGCTCGTTGAGGGGAAGACAGTCCTCCCCAAATTGAGAGGTCCCAGCAAAGAAATTCTTCAAGGTCGTCCACACCCCTTATCCTCCACCCTTAAAGGCTCTGATTCCTGTATGAACCCCTGTCCAGAGGCCGTGAGCAACATGCTGAAACTGGCTGGGAATACATTCTATAACAGTGGTCCTCAACCTTTTTGGCACAAGGAATTGATTTCGTGGAAGACAGTTTTTCCACGGAGCAGGGGTTGGGGGAGATGGTTTCAGGATGATTCAAGGGCTTACATTTACTGTGAACTTTGAAGTGAAGTGAAGTGAACTCGCTCAGTCGTGTCCGACTATTTGCGACCCCGTGGACTGTAGCTGGCCAGGCTCCTCTGTCCATGGGATTCTCCAGGCAAGAATACTGGAGTGGGTTGCCATTTCCTTCTCCAGGGAATCTTCCCAACCCAGGGATCAAACCCTGGTCTCCCGCATGGCAGGCAGATGCCTTATCCTCTGAGCCACCAGGGAATTCCCTGTGAACTTTACTTCTAATCTAATGCTGACGCTAGTTTGACAGGAGGTACCGGTCCACAGTCTGGAGGTTGGGGACTCTTTTTCTAAGGGTCTAGACTGATGTGTTCTGCATTCTGACTTTCTCAGGAGCTGACCATATCATCTGAGTTATGCCATGTCTTCTAGAAAATGGGGGCAGATCTAAAACACTCCAAATATTTGTTGATTTTTTGGAGTGTGTGTGTGTGTTCAGTCGTGTCTGACTCTTTGCGACCCTGTACACTATAAACCACCAGGCCCCTCTGTCCATGGGATTCTCCAGGCAAGAATACTGGAGTGGGTTGCCATTTCCTCCTAAAGGGGATCTTTCCAACCTGAGGATTGAACTCTCCAACCCAGAGATTGGGGCTTCCCTTGTAGTTCAATCAGTAAAGAATCTGTCTACAATGCAGGAGACTCAGGTTCGACTCCTGGGTCGGGAAGATCCCCTGGAGGAGGAAACAGCAACCCACTCCAGTATTCTTGCCTGGAGAATCCCACAGACAGAGGAGCCTGGCGGGCTACAGTCCATGGAGGCGTAAGAGTCGGACACAACTTTGTGACTAAACCACCAAACAACCCAGGGATCGAGATGTCTCTGGCATCTCCTCTGTTGCAAGTGGATTTTTTACCACTAGCGCCACCTGGGAAGCCCTGGATGTTGCACAGAACTTTAAAAAGCAGGTTTGTTGCCCCAGACTAGTGACTGTGTGAGAAGTGTGGAGCAATTGGAGATGTTTACTGGGTCCTACCCTGTGCAGATGGTAGGGGGTGAGGAACTACTGGAATCTATAGCAAAAGGGGTCTTACATGGTACCTGTATTTTAGAGACCAAAAAGTCACGATCCTTGGGAGGGGGAGTAGTTTTGTTTTGTTGTTGTTTTTTTTTTTGGATTTCTTGATCTCGGTTTGGACAGTGTTTTGGCTGTGTTCCAATTTTGTTCTAATGTCAGAGGGTGAGTCAGGGTGATGGTATGGTTGAATTGTGTGGAGATGTTACCAATAGGATACCCCTGTGGGTGTCTGCCTTCAAAGCAGAGAGGTATGTTATAGCCTCTGTTAAATTGGTTATAACATGCCCAGGTTGTGGGATTGATAAGTTGCCAGGAATGAATTCTATACGTCCTTTTAAAATCTGGAGAAAGAAGGGTCCTACATAGTCGGGCCCAAAAGTTGTGGTTCTGGGGTCAAGCTGGGCAATTGCATAGGCTGAGACCCTGGGCCAAGCTTGTGTCTATATCAGAGAATATTACCCTAAAGCATTACCCAATAAGACAGACCTCTGACCCTGGAGGACCTACATACTGAGAAGCAAACTGGCAGTTCCTTGAGCTGTGTTACACTCAAGTTCTATTTCTTGGTCCTTTCAGGTGACTGGCCAGATTCAGAAGGAAAATTCTCAGATGTCTAAACTGTGTTCTCCTACAGTACAGGCTAAGGAACCATAATTTTACTGCTGCTTCTGATGATGAGATCATAGCCCCCCAAATTTGGGTGAGGACACAAAAATCTCTATAACATTTACCTTCCATCTCATTGTACATGTGAGGTTATAAAACTTACATCTGTCTTCAGCACAGAAAGTGAGTAATCTGACCCAATCTGACCCATTATTTAAAAAAAAAGACAATACATATGTCTGGAAAGTGTTTATAAGCATATGCAAATACAAGCATCAAGATTTTTTTTATTATATTTTCAGTTTATTTAATGTTGGTTTTAGTATGCCAAGATTTTAAAAGAACTCCAAGATTCGCTTGGCTGGGAATTTTCTCAGGTTAGTTTTGTTTTTCATCTCATGTTGTGCCTGAAGATGGAGACATACCCTTCATACAAGTCGACAGCGAAAGATCAGCATTGTGTCAGTTACTTTTTTTTTTTTATAGACTAACTCCTGGCTACTCGGATGTGGTGCTCAGACTGGCAACATCAGCACCACTTTGGAGCATCTTCAGAAACATAGTCTCAGGTCCCGCCCCTGATTTATGGCCCCCGAAGTGCAGGTTCACGAGATTCCCAGGTGATCTGAGTTCACACAAGAGGGCAAGAAGCACTGTAGAAACTCACCAGGCCACAGGTGCCACTGATTCTGGAATCAGGCAGGTTTTGTTTTCCAGATTGATGATCACCGGCTGCAGGAGAAGTTGGGCCCCCACCGTCACAACCGGCCTCGCTCTGCAGGGAGAAGATGCACGGCTTTAATCAGTCCCGCGAGCAGCAGGCAGAAGCCACTGCCAACATTCCCAGCCCCAGTGCCAAGAGTTCCCCTCACTGCGTGAACAGGTGGGCTCAGGATTCAACCAGCTACGTTCAGACACCTCTGGTTGCTCATGAATATTATGGAGCTGGGAGACCCTGGAGCAAAGCCGCATTCACGGACCTGCTCTGTCTATGGAGTGCTCACACTATTTTGGTGACATGGCTATGAAATACTTCCCTGGGATCTGCTAGTCTATCCACATTCACATCTGAATATGAAGAAATACATCCTCCTACAGTCACTTGTGTCACACCTGTAAGTACTTGAATTTTTATTTATTTGGAGGTGCCAGGTCTTAGTTGTGCCATGTGGGGTCTAGTTCCCTGACCAGGGATTGAACCTGGGTTCCGTGTGTTGGTGGTATGGAGTCTTAGCCACGGGACCACCAGGGAAGTCCCTGCATAGGGACTTTTAAATGTTTTTTGCTTTGTTATTTTTTTACTTTTTAAAAAAATTTATTTACTTTTAATTGAAGGATAATGGCTTTAAAATATTGCATTGGTTTCTGCCATACATCAACATGAATCAAGCCATAGGTATATACATGTCCCCTCCCTCTTGAACCTCCCTCCCACCTCCCACCCCATCCCACCCCCTCTAGGTTGTCACAGAGCATCAGTTTGAGCTCCCTGACTCATACAGCGAATTCCCTACGGCCTATTATACAGAGTGAAGTCAGTCAGATAAAAACAAGTATCGTATATAAACTCATGTATATGGACTCTAGAAAGACGGTACTGATGAACCTATTTGCAGGGGAGCAGTGGAGACGCATAGAGAATACACGTGTGGACACAGCGGGAAGGAGAAGGCGGGACACATGGAGAAAGTAATGTGCAAACATACACACCACATGTAAAATAGATGGCCAGTGGGGATTGTTAAATGTTGATTGGCAATGTTCTAGCCAAGCTTTGCAGATTGACCTAAACCCTTGAGGGTGGGTGGACTCATTCTGTGCTTCATACAGAGCAATGGTTCTCCAGTCCTGATTGCACAACAGAAGCAGCCAACAGCTTTAAAACAGAAACCAGACCCAGGCTCACCACAGAGCAATTGAATCAGAACCCCTGGGGGTCAAGGCCAGGCACCCGAATGTCAAATACACCCTCCAGGTGATTCTGTTGTGCAGCCGAGCTGGAGGAAAAGGACTAATACAGAATAAACTCAATTCTAACCACCTAGGTGAGGATAAACCAGACAAGAAAGTAAATCACTGGGAAAGGGAATGGGGCAAATTTTTAAAGCTTGGTGCCAAGACAGGAGAGCTGGGAGCCAGATGTCCAGATGACAATGTGAGATGATGCCATGCTGCTTAAGTTTTCCTCTGACAGGTGGTAGGGCTGGGCCATGGGGCAACGCGTTGTTTAGGGCACTGCTTTAAAGGATTTCATGATTACCATAATGGCGCCTAGTGGGAATTTTCCTAAACTCCTGTATACTATCTGTATGCTGTTAGGTGATTTTTATTTTCAATATTGTGTGAGCTCCAGGCCTTGGAAAAGCAGGTTAAACAGGATTAGACACACAAGACAGAGTGTGATGTAGGTCTGATCCCTGGGAATGAACAAGGAAAGAAAAGGCAACCTGGGAAAGAAGCTCCAGCTGGGGCACTCGGGGAGGAGGGTCTTAAGCCAAAGTTGCCTGTTTGTGGAGCTCCAGGTGGGCCTGTTTGTATCCCTATTGTGTCCAGTAATCGACTGGGAGCCGTTTATGGGAAACAGGGCCTTGTTGCAAATGTAGATTCAGAGCATAGTGGCTGGACCACGAGACAACTGCACTCCATCAGCTCCAAGTGCCTCTTGCCTGGAAAATCCCATGGACGGAGGAGCCTGGTAGGCTGCAGTCCATGAGGTTGCTAAGAGTTGGACACGACTTAGGACTTCACTTTCACTTTTCGCTTTCATGCATTGGAGAAGGAAATGGCAACCCACTCCAGTGTTCTTGCCTGGAGAATCCCAGGGACGGGGGAGCCTGGTGGGAGGCCATCTATTGGGTCGCACAGAGTCGGACACGACTGAGGCAACTTAGCAGCAGCAGCTCCAAGTGCTGCTGCTTCATGGCCACAAACACAGTCCCATTCCTTCCTGTACTTTGAGCATTTCAATCACCTGATTCTCTACTCCCTGAAATGGAGAGCGGCTGGTATACATCAACTCTCTGAGGATGTCTTAGTACTGATGGTGATAATCCTACCTCCTTAAGGAAACCAACTTTAGAATCCCTAGGGGAGTTGACCTAGGTTTGTGCTAGGTCACGTGCCCAGAACACCTGGATCAGCTCTCTGCCTTTTGATACCTTACCTGGTGTCTTACATTCCTGTAACACTTTTTTAAACATGAAAACAGAATCTCAATTTTTGATCACTGCCTACTGGTTACTTATTCTGTTTACTTTACATGCACAGTCTCAATCCTTTTAACAAAATAACTTTATAATGTAAGTATTATGCCCATTTGACATATGAAAAAAAAATCTGAGGCTCAGAAAGTTACAGAAACTTGCCCAAGAGTACAAATGGGTGAGTGTCTGGAATGGCCAGGTTTTTCTTTTTCTTTTTTTTTTAAGCAACACAAATTTATTGACACCAAGGGATCGGGAGAAGCATGTTTTATCTGAAAGCTCTAAGGAAGGATTCATTCAGGGGTCTCTCCTAGCTTCTGAAAGTTCTTCACTTGTGGCAGCCTAACTCCAATCTTCACATGGTCTTCTCCTTGTATGCATGTCTGTCTCTTCACAGTGCATTCTTTTTATAAGAACAACAGTCAAATTGGATTAGAGGTGCAATGGCTAGGTATTTTAAAATCCAGATCTGTCATATTTGAATTGTTCAATGCTTGTTTTTGGAGACTACCAATTCTTGGATAGTATTTCTATTCCCTAATTTAGTGTCCACACTTGATTACAGAGGCCAGGGTACATAATACCATTCCCCTGCCCCACCTTCCTTATGTATAAGCACATTTTAATTCATTTCCAAAGCAAAGAGAAGTATTTACATTGAGGGCCACCTAAAAAATGTGTCATTTTGTAAGTTCCACTAAGATCCATATCTTATTTAACATTATGCTAGTAGAGGCTGGAAGTTTGGTCATGAGATATGAGAACAAAAACAGAAAGGTTGAAAGAAAGGGAAAAATACTGAGGGGAAAATATTCCTCCAAACTTTAAAAAAAGCATCTCAATGTTCTCCAAAAGAAATAATTTAAGGCAAAACCAAAAACAAAGAGGAAATGCATCTGAAACAACTAGAAGAATGTGTCCATCAATGAAGAAATAAAGATACATATTCAACAGAATACTATTCAGCCACAAAAAGGGAAATCTTGCCTTTTGGGACAACACAGAAGGACCTTGAGAGTATTATGCTTAGTGAAAAATTCAGAAAAGGACAAATATCATATGATCTCACTTATATGTACAATCTAAAAACAAAAATCAAAATCATAAGATGAACATATAGATACAGGGAACAGATTGGTGGTTGCCAGAGATGGCAGTGAGAGGGGGTGATGGAAATGGGTGAAAGTGGTCAAAAGTACAAACGTCTAGTTATAAGTAAGTCATGGGGATTTACTATTTATAAGATAAGTCATACAGCATGGTGCTTATAGTTAATAATACTGTGTTATTGTTATATATAAAGTATATTGAAAAGTTGCTAAGAGGGTAGATCTTACAAGTTCTTATCACAGGCCAAAAAAAGTTGTAACTATGTGGTGATAGATGTAATTAATAAGACTTATCATGGTAATCATTTTGCAATATATACAAATATTGAATGTCATACACCTGAAGTTGCTGCTAAGTCACTTCAGTTGTGTCCGACTCTGTGTGACCCCATAGACGGCAGCCCACCAGGCTCTGCTGTCCGTGAGATTTTCCAGGCAAGAACACTGGAGTGGGATGCCATTTCCTTCTCCAATGCATGAAAGTGAAAAGTGAAAGTGAAGTCGCTCAGTCGTGTCCGACTCTTAGTGACCCCATGGACTGCAGCCCACCAGGCTCCTCTGTCCATGGGGTTTTCCAGGCAAGAGTACTGGAGTGGGGTGCCATTGCCTTCTCCAACACCTGAAGTTAATATATTATAATAAAAAAAACAAATTTGCAGACCATCAACCACATACCTGTAAACTGCTACTTTTCCTGTTCCAAATGCACCCACAATTAAATCTAAAAAAAAACACAGAAGCACAAATTTTATAGAATTGATCAAAACTCATAATTAATTATAAATAGCACAGAGAGCAACCTGATATGCCGATTGCAGAATGAGAGTCATACAAACAAGAACAGCAAATCACGGCTTTCCTAAGGCATTTTGGAAAGGATATAGGAACTTCACTGTAACTCAATATGACACATAAATCCATAGATCTCCAACCCTACTGGACTCAGGAAGGCCAGCCTTCTAGAAATGCTTCAGATATTCGTCATAATGCCATATCCTCCAGACCCAAGGCACACACCTTAAATCATAAGGGAAGAAGTGCCTATGTCTCTATTTCTGATTTGTAAATAAGATCATAGTGGTGACCTGAATGGGAAGCAAGTCCAAAAGGGAAGGGATATACGTATATGTATGTCTGATTCATTTTGCAGAAACTAACGTAAGAGTGTAAAGCAACTATACTCCAATGAAAAACTAATTTAAAAAGGAAAAAGGACTTCCCTGGTGGTGCAGGGGCTAAGACTGCACTCCTGAAGCACGTGGCCTGGGTTCAATCTCTGGTCTGGGAACTAGATCCCACATGCTGCAACTAAATAAAGAAATAGAAAAAAAGGGAGAGGGAAGCATACGCTAAGTGCCTACTATGTACCAGGCTCATCACACACACTGTTTTATCATCCCCCTATCAGCAACAATCCTATAAGGCAAGTGTTTTACCGGTGAAGTAGAGCAGTTTGGCTGCCATCTTACCTCAGCCTTTCGCTCTTACAAATACGTGGGTGGCGAGTATGGTTTTGGCAGAGTGACTGGTAGTGTATGAAATAACTGACATATTATATTATAACAGTCTCTCCTTATTAATGGTTTTGCTTCTTTGGTTTCAGTTACCTGTGGTCAACCACAGTCTGAAAATATTAAGTGGAGAATTCCAGAAATAAACAACGCATCATCAAACGTTTAAATTGCACGCTGTTCTGAGCAGCGTGATGAAATCTCACGCCATCCCGCCTGGGATGTGAATGACCTCTTGGTCCAGCATGTCCTATCTGTGGTCGCTTAGTAGCCAACTTGGCATCTCAGTGCTTCTTCAAGTGACACTTATTTTACTTAATAATGGCACTAAACTGCGAGAGGAGTGGTGCTAGGGACTTCCTTGGTGTTCCAGTGGTTAATACTCCACGCTTCCAATGCAGGGGGTATGGGTTCGATCCCTGGTCAGGGGAACTAAGATCCTGCATGCTGCAGGGCATGATCAAAAAAAATTAAAAAGGAGTGATGCTAGCAATTAAAATGTGCTAAAGAGAAGCCCTAAGTGATTCCTTTAAGTGAAAAGGTGAACATTCTCCACTTAGTAAGAAACAAAATCCTACGCTAAAGCTGCTAAGATCTATAGTAAGAAAAAATCTTATATATGTGAAACTGTGAAGAAGAAAAAAAACTCATGCTAGTTTTGTGGTCCTACCACAAGCTGCAAAAGTTAAAACCACAGTAGGTGAGAAGTAATTAGCTAAGACTGAAAAGACACTGAATTTGTACAATAAGATGTTTTGAGTGAGAGACCAGATTCACATAACTTTTATTATAGTATATAGTTATAATTGTTCTACTGTATTCTTAGTTATTGTTGTTAATCTCTGTTCATAATTAATAAATTCATCTTTATGTACAGGGAAAAAACATAGTATCTAGAGGGTTCAGTATTCTCCGAGGTTTCAGGCATCCACTGAGAGTCCTGGAACATATGCCTCCATGGATAAGCAGGGAAACTATAATAATATTAAATAACAACAACAATGCTAATAATCAATAACACATATCGAACACTTATTCTAGGCCAGGAATCCTTTTAATGAATTTACTTTACGTGATTCCTAGCAAGTTAAGTCTTTATTATTAGCACAATTTTGCAGAAGAGGAATTTGCTTTTTGTTTTCATTTATTTTGTTGCAGTAGAGTTGCTTTACCATGTCATGTCCGTTTCTGCTGTACAACAAAGTAAATCAGCAATATGTATACATATATCCCCTCTTTTTGGATTCCCTTCCCATTTAAATCAGCACAGAGTATTGAGTAGAATGCCACGTGCTATACAGTAGGTTCTTGCTGCTGCTGCTGCTAAGTCACTTCAGTCGTGTCCGACTCTGTGCGACCCCATAGACGGCGGCCCACCAGGCTCCCCCATCTCTGGGATTCTCCAGGCAAGAACACTGGAGTGGGTTGCCATTTCCTTCTCCAATGCATGAAAGGGAAAAGTGAAAGTGAAGTCACTCAGTCGTGTCTGACTCTTCGCGACCCTATGGTCTGCAGCCTACCAGGCTCCTCCGTCCATGGGATTTTCCAGGCAAGAGTACTGGAGTGGGGTGCCATTGCCTTCTCCAACAGTAGGTTCTTACTAGTGTTCTATTTTACACATAGAGTATATACATATCAATCCCAATCTTCCAATCCACTCCTCCCTGCTACATTCCCCCCTTGGTATCCATACGTTTGTTCTCTACATCTACTAGTGTTCTATTTTATACATAGAGTATATACATATCAATCCCAATCTTCCAATCCACTCTTCCCCCCTACCTTCCCCCCTTGGTATCCATACATTTGTTCTCTACATCTATGTTTTGGCAGAAGAGGAATTTGAGGCTTAGGGAGGAGGCTCACATATAAATTCACTGATGAGTCGTAAAGAGTCAGACTGAGATAATTTCACTTTTACACACATACAGAAGAGGTGAAGCTGGGTTACAGCAGGACTGGGCAACAGAGACGTCTTAAACTCTTTGAGGAGTAATGTTCACAACAATCTCAGTGATTGGCTAATACATAGTCAGAACTCTCCATTTTTCTTAATCTCATGTATGATGCTTATTTTTTCTCAGGAGGTGCAACCAAGCACAAATGAAAATGATCATGGCTATATCTGCAAAGTAAAATTTAGATGCAGAGATGGGAAAATTTGACTTGGCAGAATTAACAGCCACAGAAGAAAACTTACAATAGCTGGATCCATAATTGGTTAATTCCAGTAGAACTGAGGTGAAAATGAAAAGAAAAAAAGACGGGGAAACTTTTTTGGCCATGCCATATGGAAAACCAATCAAGGAATTAAATTGGTTTAATGGAGTTTGTACAGGAAAATGATTTGTAGCCACATGCCCTTGGCACTCACCTTTCCAGACAAAGGAACTGGTCAGACTGCAAGCAACTATGACTCTTCTCTAGGGGCTTCTCTTGGCTGGGCCAGGGCATTACCCTCAGCCCGTGATGGATGGGGACTGGATGGATAGCTAGGTCCATGAGCTAGCAAGGCTTCTTTCTTAGGGCGACTCTAAGACATGTGCTTCCTGTCTCCAGAATTCCCCAGTGAGATAAAGCCCTAGTTGCTCACCCAGTCAGCCTCGTGATAATAATCTTTCCTTTTCACATCTTTCTTCCCTACTTCCTTAGCAATGATTTCTGGGGGTTATTCCTCAAATAAACTACTTCTTTTCTAATATTTAGTGTCTTCTCTTAAAGAACCCAACCAAAGACAATAATTCTTGTGAAACATGTTTTTTTTTTTTTTTTTAATAGACTCATATCTTCAGGATTAGAATCAGTCAAAATATCTCTGGTTACATGGAAGAAATGTAAGTGTCCATCAACAGATGAATGGGTAAAGAAGATGGATACACACAACACACACACACAGGACTATTAGTCGGTCATTAAAAAAATGAAATATTGCCATTTGCAGCAACATGGATGGACCTAGAGATGATTATACAGAGTGAAGTCAGAGAAAGAGAAATATTACGTGATCTTACTGATATCTAAAAAATTATACAAATGAATTTATATACAAAACAAGTAGGCTTACAGACATAGAAAAGAAACATCAAAGGGGAAAGGAAAGGGGGAGGAATAAGTAGTGTGGGATTAACAGATACACATCATTATACATAAAATAGATAAACAAGAATATACTGTATAGCACAGGGAACCATATAAACATTTTTGAATGAACTATAAAGGAAAATAATCAGAACATATATATATATATATATATCTCCACATAACTGAGTCACTTGGCTGTATAGCTGAAACTAACACAATATTGTGAATCAACTATACTTCAGTTTAAAAAGTTGAAAGTTTATTGTTATATAGACACAGCATCAGATTCAGATGAGAGACTCAGGACTGGACTCCAAAGATCCATGTTTTAAAAGATGTGCATGCTAATGTTTAATTGGAGAAGGAAATAGCAACCCACTCAAGTATTCTAGCCTGGAGAATGCTATGGACAGAGAAACTGGCGGGCTGTTGTCCGTGGGATTTCAAATGGTTGGACAAGATTGAGTGACTAAATAACAACCATGTTCAACAAGTCAAATGAAAGTCATCTAGTAGGGGTCCCCAACCTCCAGGACCTAATGCCTGATGATCTGAGGTGGAGCTGATATAATAATAATAGAAATAAAGTATACAGTAAATATAAGGCCCCGAAACCATCCCCAAGTCATCCCTGCCCCAACTCCTGGTATGTGGAAAAAGTTTCTTCCACGAAACCAGTCCCTGGTGCCAGAAAGGTTGGGGACTACTGCAGGGAGCTCCGTCTGTGAGATTAAGGAAGACAGTAAGTCAAGGGCTACCACCTGAGTACCTATGACTCATGGAATAAAACTCTTTTCCAAGGGTTCAAATCTATGAAGTCAGAAAGCAAAGTTTCTAAGTCTACCAGTTTTGAAAACATATCAGAATTTCACCGTTTTCAATGATTTTCACATTTTTTTCTGTTGACATTTGTTTCTCCCTGCACAACAGTGCATTTTCGCTATGTCAGAGGAAAAAGAGCTACTGATTTGAAGAAACACAGACTCTGTTCTTCCTGTGTAATCTGAACTCCAGTATTTAGACAAGTGTAGTACAGGTGGCACTTGGTCTGATCTGCGTCTATTGACACAACACCAGACAGGAAAGTTCCATTACGAAAACTGATTCCAAGGGATCATGCGCTTTGTTTTTGTTTCCAAATAAGGTGAAATGTTTATATCTTGAGATTGGACACTTTATAAATAACAGACAAATTGTAAGAATTTACTCTTTGGAAATGACCAAGAAAATAGACTATAAGCTCTTCCAGGGCAGGGATCTTTCTTTGGGTTTGCATATCACAAAGATTTTATGGAATGGTAGGGGCTGAAATGAAGAAAGAAAGAATCTTTGCATCCACAGCACCAGGCATCGTGTCAGAAACAGGGCAGGGACTTTATCCTCCTATGAAATGGGAGGAAAAGTAATCATGAGATAATATACTAAAAAAGAGAGAGATGAAGGAAATGGAACAATTATTAAGACAGGCTAATGTCAACTATAATTCTGCTGAATTTTTGCATGTGCCCTTGAAAGTGTTGGGAGACACTCACACACACACACACACGCACGCACACACACTTCAGAGCTTGCATCATGATCAGATTGTCACTATAGAGGAGAAGCTGAGAGTCACACTCCTGACCATCAGGGGCAGGAGCGCTTTTTCTTTGGGAACTTTGATTCCTAGGCCTCAGGGTGGGAATTTTCCTACTCGGGAAAACTCAAGTAACTGGCAAAACAGGCCATGATTTTTTTTTTTTTTTCATGAGAACGTGGCCACAGTTATTCAGAGACTGAGAAAACAGTTATCTACCACTAAAGTATGCTTGTCTTCTGAGACACCACCTTGGTATTGTGCCTGCTGGAAAAGGCCAGAAGCATCTGTGCTCAGGGTCTTTATCAGATTTCTCTAGGGGAGAAGAACAGATCTGCTCATTTGTGTTTCTAACTAATCTGTCTTTCCAAAATATGTGACTTGTTTCGATAAGTATTATGTGATTTCCAAATATACATATGCTATTATAGATATGTTCCAAATATATATACACACCTATGTTTGTGTATATGGATGTATCTATATATGTATATACACACTTGTTTATATATGTGTGCATATATATATATATAGACACCCAGTTTAAACAATTTTTTTGCACAATTCTGTCATGCTTAGGAATTTCTTCCTTCCCTTCAGGACTTTTACTGTTTTTTTTTTAATTTTTATTTATTGGTGTACAGTTGATTTAGTGCTGTGTTAGTTTCAGAGGTACAGCAGTGATTCAATTATACATACACCTATTCATTCTTTTTTTAGATTTTTTTCTCATCTAAGTTATCACAAAATATTGACTAGAGTTCCCTGTGCTATACAGTAGGCCCTTGATGGTTACCCTTGATGGTCAGGAGTGTGACTCTCAGCTTCTCCTCTATAGTGACATCCATATATAGTGGTGTGTATGTTAATCCCAAGGAATTTCAGTGATAATCTGATGACAAATTTTGGTGCTAGTATTTCCATAATTCAGTAAGTGATTATGCAATTAATAACTGGGTCATAACTCAGTGGACTTTTTCCCCTAACTTTGAGACAACAGATCTTATACCTTTATCTAGTGTTTATCTATTTTCCTTTCTTATTGAAACTTCTTAAAAGCATATTCTGAAAACAAACAAAAAACTTTGCCTTTCTTTATGCAAAGACATTTAGCCTTTTATTCCCCCTTGAAGAAACACTTGGCAACTAAAATTGGTTCTTTCCCCTTAATCAAAAACGGTTCTAAAATTGCTAGAGTCCTTTTTTATCACTTCACACTGCCGGAGAAACATAGTTTATTTTCCTTTTGGTTTTTGATGGAACCAAGTACTTTTAAGGATAAAAAAAGGAGACATTAGCATGAATGCAGGATCAGTTGGCAAGAAAAAATAACCCTAAAAAATGTGAGGTCATAGGAGACCTATTACACCTCTATTTTGTATTTTATTTCTCCAAAATTGTTGTTTTTAAACAAGAAAGCAGTAAAGAGCCAAGTCTTTAAAGTGGTGCTGGGACTATAGGGTCTGATTTCATTAATCTCCGAAGGAAATTTTAGAATTAGAAGAAGTTCAATAGGAAAACATCAGTGTTGTTTTGAGTGTGGATTTGAAGTCTGGGCCCAGGTGGGCAGCGAGCAGAAAGAGAGAATGGAAACTTCTGAGATGGGGGACAGAGGGAAGGGGAAGATAACAGGAAGAGTGCGGACAGGATTAGATGAGGAAATCTCCCAAAGGCGTTTCATGGAGGGACGACTCCCCGGTCCCCAGAGCACCATCAGTTGTGAGCCACCTTCTCTGCTACTTTCTTTCTTCCCACTTCTAACT
The DNA here is from genome assembly GCF_027580195.1 of Bos mutus. NCBI lineage: Eukaryota > Metazoa > Chordata > Mammalia > Artiodactyla > Bovidae > Bos > Bos mutus. The sequence continues at coordinate 66,103,250 of NC_091629.1, read as the reverse complement.
CTCCCATCTTCCTAAGAAATATACACATTCTGAAATCTCTTGCTCAAAATGCCACCAAACACCTCCTTTAAAATCTTGGAGTTAAAAGACATTTATTATTTCAGAATAATTCTGGACAGTGAGAACTGCCATAAAGAGCTTCCAAATGAATGAGAAACGTGGGAACGAAAACCTAGGAGTTGTATGAAAAGTTCCCTTCCAGAGGGAAGGCCCGATGCCGAAACACAACCCCCCAAATGTAGAAATCACCAAGGAATTTTAAAATTGAAACTTTAAAAAATTCAAGTTCTAAAGGTAAGTGAAAGAAATAGTGGTAGATGTTCACAATGCAGCCCCTTGATCAGATGGGAATATTTGTCAATGCTCTCAAGAATGTCAGGCACCTATGAAAATATAAATGTTAATTATTATTAATAACCCTATTTTATGACAGACTCATACACATTAATAATAAAACGATGAGTGTATGTGTTAGTAGCTCAGTCGTGTCCTACTCTTTGCAACCCCACAGACTACAGCCTACAAGGTGCCTCTGTCCATGGAATTCTCCCGGCAAGAATACTGAAGTGGGTTGCCATTCCCTTCTCTAGGGGATCTTCCTAACCCAGGGATTGAACCTGGGTCTCCTGCATGGCAGGCAGATTCTTTACCATCTGAGCCACCAGGGAAGCCAATAAAACTATAAATAGTCCAATCAGTCAGTTCAGTTCAGTCGTTCAGTCGTGTCCGACTCTTTGCGACCCCATGAATTGCAGCACGCCAGGCCTCCCTGTCCATCACCAACTCCCGGAGTTCACTGAGACTCACGTCCATTGAGTCAGTGATGCCATCCAGCCATCTCATTCTCTGTTGTCCCCTTCTCCTCCTGCCCCCAATCCCTCCCAGCATCAGGATCTTTTCCAATGAGTCAACTCTTCGCATGAGGTGCCCAAAGTATTGGAGTTTTAGCCTCAGTATCAGTCCTTCCAATGAACACCCAGGACTGGTCTCCTTTAGGATGGACTGGTTGGATCTCCTTGCAGTCCAAGGGACTCACAAGAGTCTTCTCCAACACCACAGTTCAAAAGCATTAATTCTTCAGCACTCAGCTTTCTTCACAGTCCAACTCTCACATCCGTACATGACCACTGGAAAAACCATAGCCTTGACTAGACGGACCTTTGTTGGCAAAGTAATGTCTCTGCTTTTTAATATGCTATCTAAGTTGGTCCTAACTTTCCTTCCAAGGAGTAAGCATCTTTTAATTTCAATAAAAGGTAATAAATAGGCAATTCACATAAAAATAAATAGCTGTGACCAATAAATACAGGAAGAGATGTTCAACCTCATTCATTATCAAAGAATTACAAATGGAAGAAACAATGAGGTATCATTTTTGACTTCTGAAATTTGAAAAGTTTAGCATTAGGCACAATAGAAGAGGATCAGAAACGCATGTATCCTCTGTTGGAGGGAATAGAAATTGGCACAATTTTCTTAGAATGTGCTATGTCAGTTGTGGCTCAGATGGCAAAGAATCTGCCTGCAATGCAAGAGACCCAGGTTCAATCCCTGGGTCAGGAAGATCCCCTGGAGAAGGCAATGGCTACCCACTCCAGTATTCTTGCCTGGATAATCCCATGGACATTGGAGCCTGGTAGGCTACAGTCCATGGGGTCACAAAGAATCAGACACAACTAAGCGATTAATACTATCTATCTATAACAATGCAAATGTTTGACCCAGAAGCAGAGACATATCAAATAAAAGCTAACTTTCTAAACATTTTAATTATATGCATTTCTTTCTTACGACAATCCTGTGAGGTAGATACCATAATTATCCTCATTTTAAAATAGGGAAAATAAGGTTCAGAAAAGCTAAATAAAGTAAGTGGCCAGGCCAAGTTTTAAAGAGGCAGTCTGGCTGTTACCTATTTTCATCCCTGTGCTTCCCAGGAACATAGCTACAGGCTACTTTTCTCTCTTAAAACAATCTTAAAATTCAGATGTTTTTACATAAAGTAAATGTCAGCCTTGAAAAGTATTCTAATATGTGGAATCTTAAAAAAAAGGGGGGGGTACAAATGAAACATCTACAAAACAGAAATAAGAGTTAAGATGTAGAAAGCAAACTTGTTTTTTGTTACCAGGGTAAGCGAGGAGGGGGCATAAATTGGGAGATTGGGATTGACATATTCACACAACTTTATATAGATAATTACTAAGAAACTACTATATAGCACAGGGAACTCTACTCAATACTCTGCAATGGCCTGTGTGTGTGTCCGATTCTTTGCGACCCATGAACTATGACCCACTAGGCTCCTCTGTCCATGGAATTCTCCAGGCAAGAATACTGGAGTGGGTAGCCATTCCCTTCTTCAGGGAATCTTTCTGACCCAGGGATCGAACCCGGGTCTCCCCTATGAGAGGGAGGCGTGAGAAAAGATTCTCAAAAAAGGGCAGATATATATATCTATGTATGTATAACGGAATCATTTTGCTGGACACCTGAAACTAATACATTGTAAATCAACTATATTCCATAAAATTAAAAAAAAATAAATATACTACTCTTAGAGCTTTGATAAATTCATCTGGTCATGAACTACCAACACAACCAAGATTCAGAACAGCTCCATCATCCCCAAATGTTCTCCTGCACGTTGCTGCCAAGCCTGCCCCGACTCCCTTCTTAGCCTCTTGATCCTCTATTCTGTTTTCCAGAATGTTGCATAGATGGAGGTATACAGCAAGTAGCCTTTTTTCACCTTCTCTGGCCTTTTATTTTAATTTTTTAAAATTTATTTTATGGAAGTATAACTTACAGTGTTGTATTAATTTCTACTGTACAGCACAGTGATTCTTATATGTATGTATATATATACACACACACACTCTTCTTCATATTCTTTTTCACTATGGTTTATTACCGGTTATTGAACATAATTCCTGTGCTATACAGTAGGACCTTGTTATTTATTCATTATCTATAAATAGTTTACATCTGTTAATCCAAAACTCCCAATTCATCCCTCCCCGACCTTCCCCCTGACCTTGACAACCAGAAGTCTGTCTGTGTGTCTGTGAGTCTGTATCTGTTTTACAGACAAGTCCATTTGTGTCACATTTGAGATTCTACATATAAGTGATGTCATATGGGATTTGTCTTTCTGACTTCACTAAGGATCATAATCTCTAGGTCCATCCATGTTGCTGCAAATAGCATTATTTCATTCTTTTTATGGCTGAATAATATTCCAGTGTGTATGTGTATACACACACACACACACACACACACACACACACAGTACCACATTTTCATTACCCATTCATATGTCGGTGGACATTTAGGTTGCTTTCATGTCTTGGCTACTGTAAAAAGTGCTGCAATGAACACAGGGGAGAATGTATCTTTTTGAATTATAGTTTTGTCTGGGTATATATATGCCCAGGAGTGGGACTGTGGGATCATATGGTAACTCTGTTTTTAGCTTTTTGAGTTTTCCATAGTGGCTGTACCAGTATTTAGCCTTTTGGAATTGGCTTCTTTCACTGAGCTTCGTTCATTTGAGATTCATCCACGATCTTGCATGTGTCAGTAATTCACTCATTTTTATTGCTGAGCTGTATTTCACTCACTCATGGTTTGTTTATCCATCCCTGGCTGAGGAAAACTTGCATTGTTTCCAATTTTTGGAAAGTCACTATAAACATTTGTGTACAAGTTTTTGTACCTATAGGCTGATTTTGATTTGTAAATTGTCTCTTGTTAAATCCCTATAATGTCTTTAAAGTCCTCTTTTAAATGCAGTGTTGTTCAAGTGAAAAATTTCTGAATAGAGGGTAAAAATTTAGGAATTGTAAATTCCAGTTCACTTTGCCACTGGCTTCCTATTGACTTTGGACAAGTTGCTCTTGATTGCTAAAAGTCTGGAGAAGTCTTCAAGGTTCTCCAGACAAGACAGCCAAGAGCTCAGTACAATTTGTTGGGGGTCACATGACCACTTTCTCGGCTCTGATATACAATCCAGGACTGTCTTTTGTCTCTTGAGTCAGCTAGGCTTCTGCATGGTTTGTGTCTCATCTCGCTTCCTTTATGGAACAGGGTTTGGCTTTCTCCCTGGTTCAACCAGACTTGGACATCTCACTGGCCCACCTCTAAGACTCAGCTCCCTGAGCTCCTCATCCATAGACTTCTGGCTCCTGTCTTGGCATTGCCGATGCTCACAGCCCACAGCATCTCCTCCAGACACTCCTCATCACCACCTTGGCTCCATCTCTGTTAAGCCCCTTCCCGCAGCATTTTAAAGATGAATGAGGGTTGTCAAGTATAGATGTCTACCTGGACCCACCTGAGATCTGCTCACTTTCATACCAGGATGATTTTAAGAGAAATGATGGGATTAAAGATAATGTGTAAAATAATGGGTGGAAACATGGCCATGTTGACTCTTAAGCGGGTTAAAAATTGGCTTATGAGTTTGGCACTGGAAAAACAGCCCATGTCTGTGGGAAGCAGGCATTTAGATAAGTCTCCTTGAGTTTGGCAAATGTGTTCATCTAAAAATAGACAGATTTTTTTTCTTGCTTTTTTATTGCAACATGCAAAGTATTACTGAGAGGAGGGTTACAAGTAGAGGAAGAAATGTTTGAAAAAAAAAGCATAATTTTATCCCAGTAAGTAATAATCCTAACAATCTGTCTGAAATGCTTCCAAATGAACTCTGAAGGAAAACATTTATGAGCTGGACTGTGGTATTAGGTTGCAACATTCTAATTTACTGAGGGTTTATTTTCTTTTTAAAAAAATCCCACAAAAATAAAAGTGCACTATGAAACGAGGAGTCTGCCGTACGAAAATCGCTTTCTGCATGTTATTAGCATCCTGTGGCTGTAGGCACTGCCCTTTCCCCACCGCTGATGGATGCTTTGCTAGTTGTGGCCCATGTCACTGGATCAAAGGCATTTCACTTTATCCTTGTTGTGGTCACACTTATAATATGTGTACTGTCCAGTCAGTCGCTAAAACCGTTTTGGAGAAAAGTTTATTTCTTTAGGACCATTCTCATTTATAAGTGGCTGCCTATTGGGAATGATTTCACAGTCTCCAAAAGAGTCTGGTATTGATGTTGAAGACTCAGCCTCTGAACACCAGTGCTGATTTGAATCTTGGAGACAGAGTTTTGGGTGAAGTAGAAAAGAATACTTTTATTGCTCTGCCAGGCAAAGGGGAACACAGGGACTCATGCCATTCAAAACTGTGTCCCAACCGGGGCGGGGGAGGAGGGGCAGGGGGGTGGGATGGTTCAAGGGTGGGGTTGCTGATAAGGATGCAGGTGTGTGCAGGACCTGCATTCCTTTAATCTGGCCTCAGGTGGTCTCCTGCGGAGCTTCTCTGGTTCTAGAGATTATCAAACTGTGACCTTCTCTAAAGTTAAGAATGCTTCATGAATTAACACTTTCTAAATATTGGGGGTTTTAGTTCTGTTGAAGACCTCAAAGATATTGCTGTGTATATCCCTTGAGGTGGAATGAGGACCTGCCCCAAGGCTGTATATTGTTTTTTGGCTACTCCTCCCTTGTCTCTGGATCCCCACCCTTTCCTGATCAACAACTATTTGAACCTGCCCTTTGGAACTCAGGATAGGTCGTGGAGGGTGAAGTCTATTCCCTACAAATGAGACACAGGGGGACAAAGAAACACTTTCATGTCCAGGAGCCCCAGGAGGTCCTGCTGGTTTCACTGTCCCATTAAAACACTATTCTCACATCCATCCTGACAGAGAAAATCCTATGATTAAAAACTCTGTGGGACTTTAAAAGTCTGCTAAGTGTTATGAACTGAATTGCATCTCCCCACCCCCCAAAGTTGGACGTTGAAGTCTTAATCTCTGGTACCTTAGAATGTGACTATGTAGAGAAACTGTCTTTAAAGAGGTAAGTTAAAGTGAGGTCATTAGAGTGGACCCTCATTTCATCTGGCTGCTGTCCTGTAAGAAGAGGAAATTTGGACACACACACAGAGAAATGACAACATGCAGACACAAAAACAAAATGCTGTCTACAGACCAAAGAAAGAGGCCTCAGGAGAAACCAATCCTGCCCACATCTCAAACTTGTACTGGTAGCCTCCAGAAATGCAAGGAAATACATTTTTGTTGTTTGAGCCATCCGCGTATGGTACTTTGTTATGGCAGCCCAAGAAAACTGATACACTAAGACACAAATGTATAGAGTTGCCAGAGAGGGAGGAGAGGAAGAAAAGATATGTGTAGTGGTTCCCTCTACTGAACACCCTCATTCAGCAACTTGTGATTGAACTCCCAGCATGAGCCAAGTCCTGTCCCAGCTGCCAAGGATTCAGCAGTGAGCAAACTGACACATTTTCTGCCCTTCCTGCACTGATAGTCTATCAGTCAGCTCTCCACGGGGGCTTGTTAAAGATACAAGCCAGCACTCACTAGATCCAAGTCCCCTGGGTGTAACCTATTCCCCCCACCCCCACCCCCACCATTTATATTTGGATGGGAACAAGGATGTTAGATCCTTCTCCACTGCCCATCTGAGAAGAGGAAACATTGTCAGCTTCTGCAGCTGACGTAGAGGAGCTGTTAAGGATAGAAAGAAAAGAAAGCTGGAGATGAGAGGGGCTGAGCACCCCTCAAATGAGCTTCACCTAATCACAATTTAGCCAGAATGCTGGCCAGACCCCACACATTCTGTTGTACACTCAAGCTCTCATGAAACTCTATTAGGGTTGGTAGTTTTTAGGAAAGTGGCTATTACTAATGTCATCCCAGAAAAATGTGAGCAAAAAATAAAAGATGATGGCCATATTACAGAAAGAAGAGTATCACATGAACAGGGCTTGCAGATTGGAAATACTAAAGAGGATTTTGCTGCTGTCTTAGTTATCTTGGAAATCACTCGCTCTCCTCTTATAGGAAGGAAGCTCTAGGAATTTTATGTGAGTCATTGCCTTAAAGCATAGGGCTAGGTCTGCTGCAAAGCATTAGAGCATCTGAATCTCAGCATTAGAGCTTCTTTCGGGTCCCTCTCACCTCTCTTTAGGGGTGAGGTTAAGAAATAACATATACTGACTGTTTAGAGTTCTTTATGGTTTGCAAGTTGTCTTCACAACAATCTTGAACCATAGGGCATTGCTCTGATGACCCTCCTTTTAAGGCTAGAGAAGCTAAGTTCAGAGATATAAGTGTTACATGCAGGGTTACAGAGCTGAAAATGATGGGTGAATAAATGAGAATATGGGCCCCCTGACTCCAATATGCTATTGGTGCTATTTCTATCAAGCTGGATACTGGTTCTCTTGGTCTAGAAATCTGGCATTGAAATGCCCAGGGCTTATAGAATTAAGGTCAAGGGTTCTGCTTGCCAAGAATAAGTGCACCATCTTGAGTGGCACCTCCCATAATCCTAGGAGAAGAAGCCCAAGTTTATTTAAAGGATCATCACCATCTTGACTTCCATGTCTATTTTTTTAAAATTTTATTGAAGTATAGCTGATTAACAATGTTGCGTTAATTTCTGTTGTTTGGTTGCCAGGTCACGTCAGACTCCTTTGCAACCCCATGGATTGTAGCCCGCCAGGCTCCTCTGTTCATGGGATTTCCCAGGCAAGAATACTGGAGTAGGTTGCCATTTTCTTCTCCAGGGGATCTTCCCAACTAAGGGACTGAACCCATGTCTCCTGCATTGGCAGGTGGACTCTTTATCACTGAGCCACCTTTCATATTCTTTCTATTATGGTTTACTCATAGGATACTGAATGTAGTTCCCTCTGTTGTACACTAAGCCGCTTGTTGTTTATCCATCCTATATATAATAGTTCGCATCTGCTAATCCCAAACTCCCAGTCCATCCTTCCCCATCCCTCCCCCTTGGCAGCCGCAACTCCGTTCTCTACCTCTGTGAGTCTGTTTCTGTTTCATAGACAGCTTCATTTGTGTCATATTTTAGATTCCACGTATAAGTGATATCATATGGTAATTGTCTTTCTGTCCACGTCTATTATTTTACACAAGAATAAGATAGCTCACTGGACTTAGAGTTGTAAGATAGTTGCCAGGTAAAGAGATGAGGGAAGAGTTTATATGCGAACGTATCTGGCTATGAGGAAACGGGTTTATTCATTCATTTATTCACTTATTCATTGTTTCATTCAACAAACATTTACTAGCTGCCTCCAGTGCCAGCCACTGCTTGAAGTACTAGGCTTCCATAATGACAAAAATTAAATCCAGGGCTTGCCCTCAACTAATAAAGTGTCCAGTCTCAAGGGGTGAAAGAGGCATTTATCAAAAGACCACAAAAAATGTGTCATTTCAATCTGAGAGAAGTGTTTTTAGAGGAAGGACAAGAGTCAGGAGAGGGTTTCCAAGGAAGTGATATTTGAACTGGGTTCCTAAGTGGGAAGTGAACTCCCGGGAAGATGTCCAGGGTGTGCAAAGATAGATGGGGTGCTTCAGTGAATGACACTAAATTACAGTTTTTAAATCATATATTCATAAATTTAAAAATGACTTATATGAAGAACAGACATTGCTGCTGCTGCTGCTAAGTCGCTTCAGTCGTGTCCGACTCTGTGCGACCCCATAGACGGCAGCCCACCAGGCTCCTCTGTCCCTGGGATTCTCCAGGCAAGAACACTGGAGTGGGTTGCCATTTCCTTCTCCAATGCATGAAAGTGAAAAGTGAAAGTGAAGTCACTCAGTCGTGCCCAACTCTTAGTGACCCCATGGACTGCAGCCTACCAGGCTCCTCCATCCATGGGATTTTCTAGGCAAGAGTACTGGAGTGGGGTGCCATTGCCTTCTCCAGAACAGACACTGGGAGGTCAGAAATAAGGAGAGATTCTAACTACAGGAGAACTTACTCCCACTCACCCCACCCCTCTAAAAAAAAAAACGAGCCATGGCTGGCCACAGAGTTTTTATTAACACAACAAAGATCAAGGATACATGATATCCTGCCTTATTAATGGTGCCTTGGGTTTCAGAAAGAAGCCAGCTCCTACAATTGAATGCTTGGAAAGTAGTCAGTTGGGATTTAAACTGTCTGACTTCTGGTTTCTGGTCTAGCATGTAAAAAGCTTGGAAGTCACCACTCCATCTGAGCAAGTAAAATGCTGAATGAACTGAAAAATCAGTGGCTCTTCTTAGATCCATAAGAGCAGTGAGGTCACAGGGCACAGTGCTGCCTCCACGTTGGAGAGACTCTCAGGCAAATGCAGAGAAACACAACTTCTCAGAGCAGCAGCCTCCATGGGAACCAGAGCAGGGGGCAGGGAAACCCAGACTGTATTGGTGAAGTGCAGGCAGCTCAGTGTGGACAACACTGAGAATTAAATCCTCCAGAGGTCTAGTCACTAGTGGGTTTCCACAGGGCCAGGTTTGTGAGTTTTTTCCTCCTGTATCTCCACAGTGAACATCAGAAAATAGAGGGGAAGAGGGAAGAAACCAATCAGAAATATGCCGGAGCACTCTATTCTCCCTAAAAAGGTCTGCCAGGAGAAGCTAGTCAACCAGAGATAACTGGGGTATTATCAGAGTCTAACCTGGAGGAAGGAAAATACCCAACTTCAGCCCACCCTAGCCATCCTGTCTCATCTCAGAAGCAGGTGTGAAGCTCATAGTCCAGAAGAATAGGCTCACTAAAAGACTGAGAGCTCAGACAGCTCGTGGGAATCTGATGTATAGTGCAGGGAGCTCAGCTCAGCACTCTGTGCTGACCTAGAGGGGCCAGATAAGGGGTCAGTGGGAGGGAGGTCCAAGAGGGCTGTTCAGCTCAGTCGCTCAGTCGTGTCCGACTCTTTGCGACCCCATGAACCACAGCACACCAAGCCTCCCTGTCCATCACCAACTCTCGGAGTTCACTCAAACTCACGTCCATCGAGTAGATGATGCCATCCAACCATCTCATCCTCTGTCATCCCCTTCTCTTCCTACCCTCAATCTTTCCCAGCATCAGGGTCTTTTCAAATGAGTCAGCTCTTCACATCAGGTGGCCAAAGTATTGGAGTTCCAGCTTCAACATCAGTTCTTCCAATGAATACCCAGGACTGATCTCCTTTAGGATGGACTGGTTGGATCTCCTTGCAGTCCAAGGGACTCTCAAGAGTCTTCTCCAACACCACAGTTCAAAAGCATCAATTCTTCTGTGCTCAGCTTTCCTTATAGTCCAACTCTCATATCCATACGTGACTACTGGAAAAACCATAGTCTTGACCAGATGGATCTTTGTTGACAAAGTAATGTCTCTGCTTTTTAATATGCTGTCTAGGTTGGTCATAATTTTCCTTCTAAGGAGTAAGCATCTTTTAATTTCATGGCTGCAGTCACCATCTGCAGTGATTTTGGAGCCCCAAGAAATAAAGTCAGCCACTGTTTCCACTGTTTCCCCATCTATTTCCCATGAAGTGATGGGACCGGATATAATGATCTTTGTTTTCTGAATGTTGCGCTTTAAGCCAACTTTTCACTCTCCTCTTTCACTTTAATCAAGAGGCTCTTTAGTTCTTCACTTTCTGCCATAAGGGTGGTGTCATCTGCATATCCGAGGTTATTGATATTTCTCCCAGCAAACTTGATTCCAGCTTGTGCTTCATCCAGCCCAGCGTTTCTCATGATGTACTCTGCATATAAGTTAAATAAGCAGGGTGACAATATACAGCCTTGACGTACTCCTTTTCCTATTTGGAACCAGTCTGTTGTTCCATGTCCAGTTCTAACTGTTGCTTCCTGACCTGCATACAGGTTTCTCAAGAGGCTGGTCAGGTGGTCCGGTATGCCCATCTTTTTCAGAATTTTCCACAGTTTATTGTGATCCACACAGTCAAAGGCTTTGGTATAGTCATTAAAGCAGAAATAGTGTTTTTCTGGAACTCTCTTGCTTTTTCACTGATTCAGCAGATGTTGGGAAGAGGGATGAGATTATGTATATACACATACAGCTGATTCACTTCATTGTGCAGCAGAATCTAGCACAGCATTTTAAAACAATTATACCCCGATAAAAAATAATAATAAAGTATTATAACATCTACAAATTATTTTGAAAAACTTTAGTAAAAAATGATACAGGAAAAAAGACCGAGATCTAATCACACACCATAAAACATCCACCCGCCCCAACTCCCAGCCAAAACCCACCGCCATATTAGTATAGGTCTATTTATAGCAGTTCCTTTTACCCAGTACATCATGCCTGGCTATCAAAGGAGTTACAGAACATACTAAGAAGCAATATAAAAAAAGCTGTGGCTTTTGTGTCTCTGTATTAGCAGATGGATTCTTTACCTCTGAGCCACCATATAATCAGAAAATATTCTATTATCATATTTAAAATGAAGAAAACTAGTAGCTGTTTTCAACATTAGCTGAATAAGATTAACATTGCCAAAATACCTGTTGTTGACAAATGCAAAAATGCTAACTTACAAGATACAGGTTGAAAAATAAAAATGTAAGTTGTTGATTTCAAGTTAATATTCATGGTTTGAAATTTAGTATAATGTATGGGAATACGGCAATCTATAGAATTCAGTACATTACAAGTCTTATCTTGACACCCTAAGCCATAAGAACACCTAGTATCCAGACCTTGGTTTCTAGATACCATTCTTCAATAAAAGAACTAGAGCTCTTTGACGGAGAAGGCAATGGCACCCCACTCCAGTACTCTTGCTTGGAAAATCCCATGGACGGAGGAGCCTATTAGGCTGCAATCCATGGGGTCGCTAAGAGTCAGACACGACTGAGTGACTTCATTTTCACTTTTCACTTTCATGCATTGGAGAAGGAAATGGCAGCCCACTCCAGTGTTCTTGCCTGGAGAATCCCAGGGACGGGGGAGCCTGGTGGGCTGCCGTCTATGGGGTCGCACAGAGTCGGACATGACTGAAGTGACTTAGCATAGCATAGAGCTCTTCGAGGAATGGTTGATTCCAGGGAAAATGAAAAATGAGCTTGCAGTATCTTATGTTGTCAGAAAGTAAGGAAGATGCTCATAAAAGAATGGGAAATGGTGAAGAACACAGGAACCAACTGGATGGAATTACTAATGGCCAAATATAGGACAATTCAAGCAACAAAAATAAATACAGTACTGGAATAAAATATATACAAGTTAACACAGATATTTTTTAAAATTGAATAAATAAAAGATAAAAAAGATGTCTTTTTATTATATTAGAATTTCAATTAGTAAGTGTAGAAGGTATGATGGAAACAGAAAATCACAATGCAATAATAGTAATGGTTGTAGGCGAGCATCAACAATGAATGCTAAGATTAGTGGGCAAATGTATGATGAAAAATAGGATATTTGCATAGTCTCATGGTATTTCTCCAAAAGTAATTATTATGCAAAGGGAAAAATAGTAACTTTACAGTGGGAAACCTGGTTGATAGGCATCACTGCAAACAAGTGATCAGAGTGCAAAAGGGCAACAGACATCGTGTGCCTTCTGCTGGGATGCACTGGGAAGGGCATCACATTTTGTGGTATTCTTCCCAAAAATGGGCTTCCCAGGTGTTTCAGTGGTGAAGATACACCTGCCAATGCAGGAAATGTAAGAGACTCGGGTTCGATCTCTAGGTCAGGAAGGAAGATCCCCTAGAGGAGGAAATGGCAGCCCACTCCAATATTCTTACAGAAAATTCCATGGACAGAGGTACATGGCAGGCTACAGTCCATGGGGTTGCAAAGAGTCGGGCATGACTGAGCATACACGCGCGCGCACACACACACACACACGCGCGCGCGCTCGCGCGCATGCGCATTTGCTAACAATACAGAACCTCAATCCAATCATGAGCAAACATCAAGCAAACTTAAATTCAAGGACATTCTTCAAAATGTCTAGTCATACTTTTGAAAAGTGTCAACTATAGTTATATGTATGCTAAGTCACTTCAGTTGTGTCCAATTCTTTGTGACCCCGTGGACCGTAACCCGCCAGGCTTCTCGATGTCTGGCTCTAGGTGATCACATCTTGATAGTTACGCAAGATGCTAATATTAAGGAAGGCTGGGTGAAGGACTCTCTGTACTATTTTTTCAACTTGTCTGCCAGTCAAAAATTATTTTCAAGAAAAAGTTAAGGAAAAATCTTGTATGATTTTATTAAATGATTTTTTTTCTAAGATGAGTCCTTAATAATCTACTCAACATTACAGAGAAATCTGGAAGTCAGTAAGTCTAGCCCTTGGATTACAGAATCAGATTTTAGAGTTTAAAAAGACCCTTGGATAAGCATTCCACAGTTCCACATCACTTTCAGGTGTGGAGAGTAAGACCCAGAGGCACGGAGTTACTAAAACCTTCATTCTAGAACTCAAGTCTTTTATCTGTCTATTCATTTTTACGTCTACTTTATGACACTGCTGGATTGAAATCCAAGAACTTTCACTTGATTTAATTCAATTTAATCTAAATTCATAAGATATTTTATAAGAAACAATATTCTAATGTCTAATATATTTATAATGAAATTATGAAAATCTTGCTCAAGAAGAACACAATGTTTTGCTTTTCATAAAACCTTGAGTAGCACTTTGAGAAGTAAAAATAAACTTTGTAAGATTGAATTTAGTTCAAACTACAAATCAATTTCAAGGAGCTCAGGGTTTGATTAAAATTCATTATTCCCTTTGGTTAAAGTCACCCTTTCATTTCTTCTTGCATGTGAGTTTGCTTGGGTGTTTGCTCACATTTACACACACACACACACACACACACAGAGCATTCGTTAAAATATGAAATATGATAGGTCATTTTATGTCATTTAGTATAATTGTCTGAGATGGCTCCATGATATAATCTTGTGTATTAGGGGCCAAAGCAAGACAATGATAGTCTTGGCACTCAGCCCACGTTTACCTTCAGTTTTTATTGCCGGTAAGATTTCTATTTCTCAACAAAACCTTCTCCACCCTACAAAGTCTGCACTATGCATCTACCAGATGGCCTTGTTATACAATCAAGTTTAATGGGATTAGACCAGATCACTGAATTTTAGAGATTCTTCACTACCACAGCTATTTCTTCTCTGAAATGCTATCACTCAAATAATGTATATAATATACTCCTCTGGTCAACTCGAGTTTTAAAAAGCACCAACATAGATACCTGAACATATTTGCATTTTCTTTTTCCAAAAAAAGAATTCCGGTGCCAGAAATGAAAGTACTTAGGACTACTATTTATGTATGTATGTGATAACAATATTTATTGGAAGACGTCTAAAAAAAATACTGTGTGGTTAAGCAAGATGTTAAGAAGATTATTCCAAATATTTCTAGAGTAGAACTTCTTTGTCTCTATAGCTGAATCTCCCCTGGCTGATCTATTATTACACTCTACTTTTCTCAGGTAAACTGGATCAAAATTCCAGAGTCATCTTTTTATAAATATATTTTTTTAATATTTTTATATACTCTTGTGTCATGTGGGATCTTTAGTTGCAGCACGTGAACTCAGCTGCTGCATGTGGGATCTAGCTCCCCGACCAGGGATTGAAACCAGGACGCCTGCTTTGGGAGCACATTCTTAGCCACTGGACCAGCAGGAAAGTCCCCAGAGTCATCTTTAACGTCACTGATTATTCACCCTCACCGCCTTTATGTTTCATCAGAGCCGGTCTTTACCGAGTCTTGCCCATTTTCTTTACACAATTCCCTCAGTTCCTTCCTTTTGGTTGCCGTTATCATCACCCCAGTTCAACCCCAGTTGATATTGCCAATGCTGGATATATAAGAGAGGTGGGTTCGATCCCTATGCTGGGAAGATCCCTTGGAGGAGGGCGTGGCAACTCACTCCAGTATTTTTGTCTGGAGAATTCCATGGACAGAGGAGCCTGGCAGGCTACAGTCCACAGGGTCGCACAGAGTTAGACACAACAGCAGCAACTTAGCATGCATGCAGACGGCCAGTTAACAATGTTATAATAGTTCAGGTGGACAGCAGAGTGACTCGGCCATACATATACATGTATCCATTCTCCCACAGACTGCCCTCCCATCCAGTCTGCCACAGAACACTGGCGTAACAGGAATTTGATATATGGTTCTCAACTTGGCAGAGTCCCAATAACTATGTTCTTGTTCTCATATTCCTGTTGGTCAGGGGCAGGGGAAGCAAATGAAGTAGTGCAAATTAAGATTGGGGACCATGGACATTGAATAAGCAGAAGAAAATAATATCAGCTAATGTGTGTAAGAAAAAGACTACCTCCAGGGGAGTGGGATGAATTGGGAGATTGGGACTGACATTTATCCACTACTGATACTATTAACACATATAAAACAGATTACTAATGAGAAGCTCTATGGCACAGGGAACCCTACTCAGTGCTCTGTGGTGACCTAAATGGGAAGGAAACCCAAAGGGGATGTATGTACACATATGACTGATTCACTTTGCTGTACAGCAGAAACTAATACAACATTGTAAAGCAACTATACTCCTGTAACGGAGAAGGCAATGACAGCCCACTCCAGTACTCTTGCCTGGAAAATCCCATGGATGGAGGAGCCTGGTAGGCTGCAGTCCATGGGATCGCTAAGAGTCGGACACGACTGAGCAACTTCACTTTCACTTTTCACTTTCATGCATTGGAGAAGGAAATAGCAACCCACTCCAGTGTTGTTGCCTGGAGAATCCCAGGTTCGGGGGAGCCTGGTGGGCTGCTGTCTATGGGGTTGCACAGAGTCGGACATGACTGAAGCAACTTAGCAGCAGCATACTTCTGTAAAAATTAATTAATAAAAAAGAAAAAGAATATATCCAAAATATTGCATTGTTTTAAAGACATGATTGAATGCTACTGTTTATTAAACTGTGCTCTATATAGTCTCATAGTAATTTAAACTTCATTTAATATTACATCAGTTCAGTTCAGTCCCTCATTCATGTCCGACTCTTTGAGACCCCATGGACTGCAACACGCCAGCCCTCCCTGTCCATCACCAACTGCCAGAGTTTACCCAAACTCACATCCATTGAGTCGGTGATGCCATCCAACCATCTCATCCTCTATCATCCCCTTCTCCTCCTGCCCTCAATCTTTCCCAGCGTCAGGGTCTTTTCAAATGAATCAGCTCTTTGCATCAGGTGGCCAAAGTACTGGAGTTTCAGCTTCAGCATCAGTCCTTCCAATGAACACCCAGGACTGATCTCCTTTAGGATGGACTGGTTGGATCTTCTTGCAGTCCAAGGGACTCTCAAGAGTCTTCTTAACACCACAGTTCAAAAGGTCAATTCTTCGGCGCTTAGCTTTCTTTATAGTCCAACTCTCACATCCATACATGACCACTGGAAAAACCATAGCCTTGACTAGATGGACCTTTGATGGCAAAGTAATGTCTCTGCTTTTTAATATGCTGTCTAGGTTGGTCATAACTTTCCTTCCAAGGAGTGAGTCTTTTAATTTCATGGCTGCAGTCACCATCTGCAGTGATTTTGGAGCTCCAAAAAATAAAGTCAGCCACGGTTTCCACTGTTTCCCCAACTATTTGCCATAGATGATCTCATTTCATCCTTATACCAACATACTACTATTTGAGTTTACAGATAAGGAAATTCAAGTTCAGAGAGGTTAAGGAACTGTCGTATTTTTATATAGCTAGAAGATAGCAGAACCAAGTTTTAAACCTATACTGTCTATCTCTAGAATCCTAGAATGCCGTTTTTCAGTGTCTTATGTGGTCCAACATGCCTGGAAGTGCAGTAGCTTTGATTCTGTTTATGTTAGTCAGACGAGTCGTCATTCCTACTCTAAGCCATTTTACAACACGTTGTAAAGTTCCTCTCCCAACCTAGAAAGTGAGAGCACACAGAGCCCAGTGAAGTCGGTATTATTGGCCCCATAATACCAGATAAGGAGGCTTCCCAGGTGGCACAGTGGTAAAGAATCTGCCTGCAATGCAGGAGAAGTGGGTTCTATCCCTTGGTCAGGAAGATCCCCTGGAGAAGGAAATGGCAACCCACTCCAGTATTCTTGCCTGGGAAATCCCAGGGACAGAGGAGCCTGGTGGGCTACTACAGTCCAAGCGGACACAAAGGGTCAGACTCAACTGAGTGACTGAGCACTTCCAGGAATTGGAAGCTCAGAGAAATCAATTAACTTTCCATTATCACACAGTTTATCAGTGACACATGGGAATCTGAACCTAGACAGTCCAATTTCCCTTCCCCTTCACAGCCATTTTGCCAATTTTAACATGGTTGTATTGATATTGGTTTGATGTTTCCCCCAAAAAGTAGTGTCATCCAACTTTACCCCATGTACTCTCCTGCTATAGGTGTGTACGCACACACACACACACACACACACACACACACACACATGTATATACACATATAAGCGGGAAAGTGAAAGCGAAAGTCACTCAGTCATGTTTGACTCTTTGCAACCCCATGGACTGTAGCCTGCCAGGCTCCTCTGTCCATGGGATTTTCCAGACAGAATACTGGAGTGGGTAACTGTTCCCTTCTCCAGGGGATCTTCCCAACCCAGAGACTGAACCCAGGTATACAGAGGAGAGAGATTCAGAAATAATATTCCAAGGAATATGAACTATATTTATCTTAATATATAAGCTATATTTATCTATGCAGTGGCTGGCATGGTTTGGGCTCTTAATTATCAGGAGTAACACTGGCTGTAATTGTAATAATGTTAGCAACATAAATGGCCCATGCCTGATTTTTGCCAGCATTCCTTTTTCCCCCAAGACAAGAAGACTGTCTGGTCCTGCCCAAACACAGAATATCTATAACTTGCAGACAGATGTCAATGAAACCACCTTTGCATGTCTATGCTTTTGATATTTCAAGGTACTAAGTAATCTGATTTTTAATAGTCTAGGGGATGAAATAGCCATGTGAGTGAGTGAGTGAGTGAAAGTCGCTCAGCCATGTCCGAGTCTTTTGTGACCCCATGGATTGTACAGTTCCATGGAATTCTCCAGGCCACAATACTGGAGTGGGTAGCCTTTTCCTTCTCCAGGGGATCTTCCCAACCCGGGATTGAACCCGGGTCTCCCACATTGAAGGCAGATTCTTTACCAGCTGAGCCACAAAGGAAGCCCAAGAATACTGGAGTGGGTAACCTATCCCTTCTCCAGCGGATCTTCCTGACCCAGGAATCAAACTGGGGTCTGCTGCATTGCAGGTGGATTCGTTACCAGCTGAGCTACCACTTAGTTATGATTAACTTTCTGTCTTTCCTTGCACAGTACCCCTCCCCCAAATCTGCGGAGCAGTGTCTAGCCGATAGTAAATATGACTACATATTTCCTAAATAAATGACAGAATTTCTCACTTATTTTCCTTTTAGACTTTGAACTAGAGGGACAAATACAGAAATTTTGATGAGCAGTTTAAAAATAATTTTTATTCCTTCATTTAAAAATAAATTTTTTTCTTTTAAAGTACTTTCATCATTTCTTGACACAACACTGATATCTTGGGGGTATTCTGTTTTACTTTATAGGGGAGTCATAATGGTTATCTATTTTGATGCTTGCACAATCCCCAAGACAACTCTGACTTTCTTTGGAAAACATCGCCATTTGCCTCAAAGTCTATGAGATTTCCTTCCCAGGACTTGGGACTGAGGTAAATTACAGTCTCTTTGGGTGAGCACGACTGCAACATGCAAATTCTGGCACCAAAACAGCACTTGGTGCTCAGAGAAATACAGTACGCTGGAGAGCAGAACAGATGCACAGAGAGAGAGACCAGAGAAGGAAAGTCCTGACAGGCTTGGATCCCAGTCAGTCCCTTCCAATGTCTGGGCAGAATCCTTGTCCTTAGGTTCCCTTGAGTTATTTCTGTAGCCTTAATATAAACAGCTCCTTTTATGGCTTAAGGCAGGTTAAACGGGTCAGTTCCTAACAAATGTGACAATATATTTTAAATGAAAAGTAGTAAGGCATTGTTTTAAATGCACAGATAACTTCTAGGAAATGTTGAGCATTGCAAGAAATACTTTCAGTGGGATTTCCTTAACATCCTCAGATGAGGCGACTGCATAGGTGTGCCCTGGCATCACCACCCAGAGGCAATCCACAGAAAAGAGCCTCAGGTTGGCTTGACAGCTGAGTGAAGAGTAAATAAAATGCTGGAGCTCAGCTAGTAGGTTAGGGTTAGAATTCACATCCCTCTGTTGTGAGCATGGGAAACAGGCACTCCTGAGCAGCATTTCTCAAAGTACAGTCCTGGGTAAAAGCACAAATCCCTGAACCGCATTCCAGAGCCAGGAAGTCAAAACATCTGAACGGGTGCAATGCATTCAGCTGCAGAATCCCATGGATAGAGGAACCCGGCAAGCTGTGCCCCAGGGGGGTCACAAAGAGGTGGGCACGATGAAGGCAACAGCACGCACGCTTGTAACAGGCACAACAGGTAACTGGCGTCACGCTGTTTCAGAATCTGCCATTCAGGATGTGGTGTGAAGACCAGCAGTGTCACCAGTGAGGGTGTCACCAGGGAACGTGCTGAAAATGAGTCTTGCCCACCCTCTTGACCTACTGAATCAGGATCTGCATTTGAACAAGATGCCCAGGTGATCCAGATGTTCATTAAAGTGGGGGAATCTTGCTTAAGATCATTAGTTCCCTGCCTGGTTGTACACTAGAAAGACCCAGGTCACTTAAACACATGACTGTGGTCTGAGTTCCACTCCCTGGAGACTCTGAATTAACTGCTCTGCAGGGTGACCTGAGTATAAGGATTTTTAAAATTTCCCCAGAGGATCCTAATGTGTAGCCAAGATTGAGAACCCCTGCTTAGCAGGTATGAGGAGATACACCCTAGGAGAAGAAATTCAGTTTGTCAAATGGATTTTAAAGCTCATAGAAGGGACAATGATCTGAAGATAGATTTCTTTTGATTTGAAGGAGCAAGACCCCAGAGGGAAAGAGAACTGCATTTCTTTATAATTTCCCGAAAAGACTGAGTGGTTTGGAAAATCACAAGACAGATCATGGAGAATGAGAACACAGAGTTTGCAAAGTAAACTGTAGAGTCTAGAAAGCATGCCACCCAATAACCTTTTGGGGGAAAAGAGGGTTTTTGCTACAATACTTCTCAAGCAAAACCCAAGAAGATTGCAGCCCTCTTAGGTGCTGGAGTAACAGATGCTTGGGTGGAAAATTAGCAATGGCCAAAGGAAGAATAAGCTTAAAGGCAATTTCTGAAACCTGAAGACCCTGACCTATGAGTCCCAATGGTGGCACAGAAGCACCTGCTGAGAAAGGCCAAAATAGGACAAGGAGGAACCAGGACACATTGAACTTTTGAGCAGCGGCCACTGCGCAAACCACTGGATTAATCACCGAAGCTTGAGCAACATGTCAAACACTGAGAGACTGAGCCATCCTTCAGCCAGAGGCCAACAGCTACAGGTTATGTCCTTGGTCCAGGAACCCCTTTCTCTATCCCTGGACAAAAGGCTCCCCACCTTTGCTGTTCCATTTCTTGGCAGAGTTGCTGCAGAGGGAGGAAAGAGAGAGTTTTGAATCCAAACACATATTTACCCAAGTGATATTAAGTCTTGAATCTAGACATGACTGCAAGATTGAGGTTTTCCAATACCATAGTGGGAATGGAGGCTTGAGGGTTAAAGGGCATTTGCTTATAGAAAAATGAGCAAAGTTCCATGTCTGATTCCTGAATTATGCCTGCAAATTTCCAATCTGCTGCACTAGCTAATAGGATCCAGCTACCTGCCCATAAGGCAGTTTTCCTCTCATTAGGTCCCTGGGGACTTGGTGTCAAGACAAAAAGGCTTCTTTGAATGGCATTCATTTTGTAAGAGGATGTTTGCAAGAGGATGAGGATGAAGGAAAATGTTACAAGATCATGAAGCATAAGCAAGCCATCTATAGCTGAGAGAGAACTGGAGCCAGAACTCAGGTCTACTAACCGAGATGCACCCATGAACTCTGAAACCCTCAAGACTATCTTGAGGTTAAGAATTCACCTAAGCAGCATGAATGGTCCTGTCTGAGAATAGGATATTTTCTCATAGACAGATGGATACACTGTATTAATATCATTAATCACTGTAAAGTGAATCAGCCTCAGTGGACAAAGTTACTGACCAGTGATGGCCTCAAGTGACCATTTGCTGATTGTTAAGAAGGATGAAAAAAGATATAATCAAGAGATGACATAGTTTGGGAAGACATCACATAGGGAATCTAATTTGGGGATTATTTAAAATAAAATATATATAAGACTCCCCTCCCCCAAAGAAAACCTAACCATCATTGATCAGACAGTATAATAAAACCTAAGAAAATAAATTTCACTAGATGCTCTTGAAATTGCCTCAGCTAGAACACATCCATATAGAATATAATTCTACATCTGCTACGAGCCCACTACAATGTTTATAGTGCCATGAAACATTTCTGGCAAATTTATAAGAATTTGTTGTAGTATCCTTTCTGCCCAATCCAGAGGGGAGAAGAAAGTTGAAGGATTAAAATTAGTAATGTATATTTCAGCAACCAGTTTCTCGGAATGCTGCCCCAGACCAGAAAAAAGCTCTACATATGGAAAATACTCAATGAGGATAGAAGTGATAGAAAGAGACAAGGTCTCAATAAATGGTCAAAACTGTCAGTGAACTATTAATGATCTTTAAGTATTTGTTGAAACCATCTTAAAATAACCAACACAAAAGGGAAAACTGAACCACAAAACCAAGAAGTCTAATGTTCTCTGCTAATAACCCTGATTACTGAAACAATCCTTTAAGACAAATTCGTACTTTCTGACAGCGTGCATAAAACATGAATTATCTAGCTGTGCTACATGGATTTCTGATGAATCCTCACAATGAATTAGGCAATCAAGAATTGTTTACGATCTGTATAAAGAACCAGTTCCTTTTGCTTTGCTTTAAAACAGTCTATCTTTGGACAACCCCCAAACACGGGTGGAAAATATTTATGCTCCCAAACCATGAGTTTTAGGACAGAAATGTTGAGGTTCATAAGTGAATTCATAGGAACTATGAGCTCAACAGGGAATTATAGGGTTAAAATAAATTACTCTAAAAAGGTCTCTGACGTAAGCTGTCTTGGTCGATGGAGACCAGATTACTTCAGGGTTTCAAATAAAAATTTTTGCTACAAAGTTGATAAGTTTTATGTCCAATGCAGTTTTTTTAAAAGCCATCTTGCTTTTTTAACATCATCTCTTGACAGGAAAAGGAGTGTTTGTTTTGTCTGTCTTCAGACTCTCCGGAAAGTTGCTCTAGAATGGTACCCAAAGAACCTGTGCATGCGCAAGCTCAGCCTGCACAAGAGAGCTGCTTAAACACGCTGCAAGGTCCAGAGAATGGTCCTTTCTAGGAAGCAGACTTTCTCATGTGAAAAGGAAGAAAAACTTACCAGGGTAATCATTCTTGTCTATGTCTGAATCTCCTCTTAAAGTAAAGCCGAATCCAGAAGGGACAGCCTGGGAGGCCCACACTCCTTGCAGAATCTGGGAAGGCCTGGTGTTTAAGCCATTCTTGTTCCCGTTGTAAATGAGCACTTTTCCTCTTTGATCCTTGCCTGCAAAGGGCGCACCAATGGCAACGTCTGCAGACAGAGACACATTATTTCTCATTAAAGAAGAATGTTTGAGAATTAAGTACACACAGCAACAATCCAAAGGGCTTCTTCGGTTTTCCAGAAAAAAATATGTAGGACTGCAGCAAGAGGAAATTATCCGTTGCCTTTCATCCATCCAAAAAATATTTACCAAGTGCCTACTATGTGTCCGGTACAGTGGATTCAGTGGTGAACCAGACACTGATTTTCAAAAGTTTATACTCTAGCGCAGGGAATAGACAATTTGAACAAAGAAATAATCAGGGGGGACTTCCCTGGCCTTCCAGTGGTTAAGACTCCATCCTTCCAATGTACGGGGCACGGGTTCAATCCCTGTTTGGGAAACTAAGATCCCGTTTGCTGGGCAGCATGGTTGAAAACACACACACACACACACAGAATCAAGGAAAGATTGAAAAGTGACAAATGCTATGTAGAGGATCTTAAAAATACTGATGTGATGGAGAGTGACTGGATTCTTATTTTAGATGAAGTGTTCAGACAAGGTGTCTATAAGGTTGACCTAGAAACTGAAGTCTGGGGACGAGATGAAACGAACCATGTGGAATCAGAAGGAAAAGCAGTCCAAGAAGAAGGGAAGACTGTATAAAGGCCCAGGGATGCAAGGAGTTTGGCCCACCTGAAGAGCAGCCAGAGGGTGGTCTACGTGGAAACTTAGTAAGGGATGGGGAAGAGCTGGGTCAGCGCACTGGGCTGGATAGACCAGTTGAGGCACATTTGCAGGGTACTTAGAGTTTCTTGTTAAAAGAAATAAACATCTTCTTTCACAAAGATTACATTCTTGAATGATGACATCATCCCATGATGTAGGCAAGAGTCATTTCATAGTCGAGGCCTCTGAGAAACTGGGAAAGAGCCCTATCGACCATCTCCCACTTAAACTTAGGACTAAATGAAAATGACCTTCTGTGTTCAACAGGATTGTTCTAAACAATGCACCTAACTACTTAGGTTTACATGAAAAAGAGCACCAATAACACAATAGCATAACAATTCTGTGCCACGGACATCACTGCGCATCCTCATTTTGTCCTCTATTTATCTTTGTTCCTAAGTAAGTCTGATAAGACTACATAAATTGTAAATTGATTTTTACTATATAACAAGGATCATAAACCCCCTTTCACTTAACAGGTAAGGATAAACTCTCAAAAAACTCAGCCTGTTGCAGAAGGAAAGGGGTACCTTTCTCATATCCTCTGAATCCATGAGTTGACATCTGTCCCCTGGTTTCATCCCATTTTGGCATCATTTTAGAGATACCAAGGCTCAGAGAGACAGAACCCCTTTTAGGTCATTAGAAATGTCTCTCTTAGCTCTCAAAAGTATCATTAAAGGTTTGAGAGAAAAGACAAAAAGAAGAGAAGAGAATGAAAAAGATGATTCCACCAATAATTTAGCATTATTTATTTCATTTGGTGTTCAGGAATAGGGCAGTTTTTGAAAGCAACACATCAGTTGAAGATGAACTTGTCTTTTTTTAAAAAATTTCCCTGGAACCATGAGCTTTTAATATGCCTTTATGTTTTATGGTGCTTTAAAAGTTACCATACATTGCTGAGACATGTTTTTTCAAAGAAATCATAAAAGTACATGACCATGTGCCAAAGGTATTAATGAATACTTTGATTTGATGAGAATACTCCCTAAGCTCTTTTGTTGGAGCAAAATCCTGTTACTCCCTTGAATGTCAAGAAACCCATTATACCTTGGTCCTTTAAGGCCCTGAAAATGTATGCAAAATTTTGTGTGAGCTGTCATGTTTTACTGAGAAGAGGGTACTTAGAAGGCATTCTAAGTTTGATCCCTGGGCCAGGCTCCTCTGTCCATGGAATTTTCCAGGCAAAAATACTGGATTGGGTTGCCTTTTCCCCCGCCAGGGGATCTTCCTGACCTAGGGATCAAACCCACATCTCTTGCGTCTCCTGCATTGGCAGGTGGATTCTTTACCACTGTGCCATCTGGGAAGCCCCAACATCTATATTAGCCCAAACTAAATAAAGTTTAAATTACCTTGAAATTTTAGATAATTTATTAAAGACCAATCATAAGAACTGTTTCACATACAGCACCGTGAAATCTGTTGCTTGCTTCATGTAACAGTAACATGATCTTATGGCACATAAGTAATTTCCATGCAGTGGTATAAATTACCATTGTATCCATCTTGGTTCAGGTCTCCTAAATGTGCCACAGCACTGCCGAATCTCCCGAAAACCTCGGTGCCTGCGAGCACCTGCGGGTCTCTGAAGATGAGGGCGCTCTCTTGCAGATACAGATAAACTTGCCCTACCTCTCTGGGGCTGCTCTCAAATTCACGTTCCATAAAGAGAGGTGCCCCAATCAGTATGTCATCCATCCTGCAGGGACCAGAGAGAGAACAGCACAGACATGAGCTGCTTTTGGGTAGACTTCTAATCAATGAGACGAGTACATTTCCACTGGTTTATTTCTTTTTCCAGGAGACATTTTACAGTCATCATATTTCTTTCATTGCTTTGTTATGTCTTCAGAATAGAATGCCATAAGAAAATAAGAGTTGCTGAATTATCACATTGAACCTTTCAAACTATGTTAAAAATGACTACTTTAAGAAAACCACAGATATTTCACTCTTTTCAGCTTTTTAGCCTATTTCCAGGAAACATACTTACACAAGTAAAACATATCAGAAAGACCTAACTAGGTTTTTAAAACATGGATGAAAATTTGTCCACAATTTATTTAATTGTACATTTATATTACGAAGTTTTCTTGCAGTGATAAGGTTTAAAATAAAGCCTATCCTCCTCTTTTCTTTCGGCACCTCCATTTAAATAAAACAGAGGCCAGAGAAGGTTCTCATACTAACTAGAAAGGCAGAAAATAAAATTTTCCTCCCAAATACAAATTTAGGTTTTTCCTTTGTGAAAGTAGATGTTATCACAGAAAACTAGTAGATAATTTTTCAGACTGATAACATTTCAAGAAAGAAATAGCAATTGATTGCTGGTGGTGGTGGTGGTTTAGTCTCTCAGTCGTGTCTGACTCTTGTGA
Source organism: Bos mutus (assembly GCF_027580195.1). Taxonomy (NCBI): domain Eukaryota; kingdom Metazoa; phylum Chordata; class Mammalia; order Artiodactyla; family Bovidae; genus Bos; species Bos mutus. Next base: position 66,077,579 of record NC_091629.1, on the reverse strand, counting down.
CCCCATGAAGTATAGCCGGGCAGGCTTCTCTTTCCATGGGATTTCCCGGGCAAGAATAGTGGAATGAGTTGCCATTTCCTTTTTCCGGGGGATCTTCGCCATTTTCCTTTTCCAGGGATCGAACCTGCATCTCGTGCACTGCAGGTGGATTCTTTACCAACTGAGCCACTAGGTAAAATATTTTCTTAAAACTATTCCAAATGCATTTTCTCACTCTGCTTCCATGGTCTGGGCCAAGAGGGAGGTAGGGACTGGGGTTGTTCCAAGCTTCGGGATTTTCCTTGGAGGAAAATGTTCAATTTCTTATGTATTTATTTTTAAATTTTCTGTTATTATTATTGCCAGGATGAAGAGCTATTTGTTATTTTTTGTATTTCTGTTATTATTATTGCCAGGATAAAGAGGTATTTGTTAAACACCTAATTGTGTGCACCGCTGCCTTGAAGTTCAAAGGCATGTAAATCCCCTGGTCCTCTAGCGCTGAGATTGATGGGGACCATTTTCCCATTCTCCAAAGAAGGAGCAAAGCCATACAATTGGTCCCTGAGGATATAACATGACAGGGGACTGACACATTGCCTTACTGTGTTTCTCACCGCCAACACTGGGGAGTTCTAGAAATGCAAAATTATTCGACCTATCATTGTGAAAGATTAGCACATCCGTGCAATCTTTGGATTCTTGGAGGAGTATGACAACATTGATTTATTTTCATAGAGATACAGTTCCCTAGATATTTAAGTGTAAGTCTTCTAAAATGTTCTAAACGCCAAAAAGGAGAAAGACATTTGTTCTCAATTTATAATTGTGTTCTCATAAAGCTGAGAGACAATAACTGTCTTGGATTCAATTGGTTCAATGTGCCTTGTAGAATATTTTGCACTTAGTGCCAAAATTATGTTAACAATAATACTACTTAACTGTCACAATATATATTATTGTTTAGGCTGGTGTTTTAAAATCTTGATTTAAAACTCATTAGTGAATTCTGAGGAGAAGGCAATGGCACCCCACTCCAGTACTGTTGTCTGGAAAATCCCATGGACGGAGGAGCCTGGTAGGCTGCAGTCCATGGGGTCGCTGAGAGTCAGACACGACTGAGCGACTTCACTTTCACTTTTCACTTCCACGCATTGGAGAGGGAAATGGCAACCCACTCCAGTGTTCTTGCCTGGAGAATCCCAGGGACGAGGAAGCCTGGTGGGCTGCCGTCTATGGGGTCGTACAGAGTCGGACACGACTGAAGCCACTTAGCAGCAGCAGCAGCAGTGAATTGTGAAATCAATTTAATGGGTCTTGACAAGCAATTTTGAAAAATGAAATAGAAAATATGAGTGAATGCATGGCACATAATAAGAGTAAGTACTGTTCCGTGAAACCTTCTGTTTCAGTTGTGTGTGTATACTGGGTTGCAATGTCAAATGTATTTCTAATTATGAACCCACAGGCCAAAAAGCCACTGAAAAACTATTGCAGTAGGCCATGCATGCTATTAGGCTATTTCAAAATTTATTTTTCAAATCCTTTTTTTGAATAGACTCAATTCAAGTTTAAAGTTTAACAATATTTATTAGTAAAGGATGCTTTTCACTGAACTTCTGAAAAAGCAGTTGTATAACAGCTGGGTACTATTCTAGAAATATATAATATATATATAAGATTATATAATCTCAAAAAAGAACAATGATGAAGAAATACTATTTATGATGAGGTTTTCACTAAAAGCCACTTTCTCTGCTTGGGTCATGTGGGTGGTTTGGATGAGATCTAAGGTATAAAAGTAGGATATATACACTAAACTTCATCTTATCTGAATTGTCTAATATTTGAGCATAGTTCTTTTTCAGTTTCTATGCATTTATTTGTGTCTCTTTTTTATGTCTAAAAAAGTATTATGTCCACTCTAACAATATAATGTAAGACGCAGGTTCTCGTCCTTTCACGTGTTGTTAGAGGCAAAACATTATAAATATTTTTCTGAAGAGAAAAGCATAAATATACTGAGAGAAGGGGGATGAGGGAACCCATCAACGAGAATATTCATTATGAAGAATCTGAATTTAAGTTTTCTACAGCCAAATACATTTAATATGTTGATTTAACTTTAACCCATAAAATTTTCCATTTCTTCTTCTTTCTCAACAGTTCTTAGTGTATGCTAATACCCAAGACTGATTTTCAGAATGTAGTTATTTATTAAGAGAAGGCAGGTTAGGAGGCTTTATATTAGAATTGATATCTAATCGATATAATTGTTTTATGACAGGCAAAAACTAATATGGCTTATCAATTACATTACGGAAATCAATTTAATCTGCAGCTTCTTTATGCTTTAATTTTCTAGATTTTCTGCTTAATCGCATCATAACAATTTCTCCTCTTTGAGAGAATCCACTTGGACTAAATCTGGCACCAAAACACAGTTACTCAAAGCTGCTTCCTTTCAAATAAATTTTCTCTAAAGTGCTCTCAAGTTAACCAACTGCTAAGAATCTCTAAATTTAGTTCCTTTGAGATCTGCCGAGGCTAGGACAATCCAATGGATTAAATTGTATTTCTGTGAATTTCTGAAATAGTATAAATACTAAAAGGGTCAAAAAGCCATAAGAAAATAAAAAACAGATCTGCTTAAGTTCAAGAGGAAAATACTATCTCCCTTTGTTGTTAAGTTTGTCCAGAAATTCCTAACAGAGTTTACACAGAAAGACTTCACTGCTCTGGTTGTTTTAAGATAACTAAACTGAAATTAATTTCAGCAGCTTGTGAATATTTTCAAAACAGTCCCAGGCTTGACCCTATCAATGACCAATCAGCATGCACACAACTGTTTAGTCTAAATTTTTGAAGTCTACTTCTGATACCTGGGTGTTTCTTTAAATAAAAAAGATACTGGGGAAATCCTCACCAGTTTATTAATTTGGTCACATTAGTTAATGACACCACCTTTTTTCCCCCGTGGTGGGTTTTGGAGCATTTGTAGGGACTTTGCTTTTGTTGCGTAGTGGGTAGATAGGATGACGTGTTTACTAGGTGATCTCACATACACTAGTACTTAATTATCCCTCAGATGGAGAAAGGAAAGTCTGCTTCAACCCCACAGAACCTGGGTCCTAACTTCTGAACCGTGAATGGTCAATTAGTTCGGTGATGTTCTTAACCCTAGTCTGAGTCACTGCACAACATTCACTCAGGTCCAGGACTTGAAAGATTTGGGAAAATTAGAGATTGGGTAAAGAATAAGAATTAAATTTCAATTCTAGTATGGAACTCTGCTAAATAATGTTCACTTATCATTCCTTAATCACTGATAAATGCTGGGAAAGCTAGAAAGGGCTTTGTGAATTTAAAAAATTGTAGGAATTATAGATTCTCTAAAATTATTTATGAGTTAAACTAATGACAGAAGCCTAGTATGCTTAGTTTTAATATAATCCAACAAACTGATTTTTCTTATAGGCCATGACATTAAAAACCATTGATAACCAATTTTTTTAGCATCATTAAGGACAATATTAAAGTTCTTTGGGTGAAAATAACTGAAGTTATGATTTTATATTTTTTGTAAAGTAGAAGTCTGCATTTCTTTATAAAAATAATGGAAACTAATAAAATGCACATTTAATAAACAGATTCTCATCAAAGCCAAAACAGAGTAAAGACTTAAACACAGGTTTAAGTGCTAGAACAGAGCTGGTGTTTAAAGGATGCTCAACAGATATATGTTAAATGAAAGAACAATAAAAAGATATTTTCCAAAAGATACAAAAGTTACCAAACTTATCTCCAATCATAGGGCATCACATAATAAATAAAGTTCATTTCTAGCTATACCACGGTCATAGCTAATGTCTGTCAATGATGTATCTAAAGTGCTTAGCCCAGATCTGGGAACACAGTTAAGATTTTTTAGAGCTGTGCTTCTTATGAAAATGTAAGCTCCATGAAAGCAGAGCCCTATTCTTCCTTACTCATCGCTACATTCTGAGCATCCAAGAACTATGTCTGGCATATAGTAGGTGCTCCAACAATACTTGTTGGATAGATAATCAGTTCATCTCAATTTATTGGTTTTCTTATTTAATCATTTGTTTAATCTGTCAGGTGCTTTTAGTGGATTGAGAGATGCTTAATAATGTTTCTTTGAAGTAATGACTTAAACACAACCATAACTTATCATGCTGTTTGATCCAAGTTCAACTGTAATTTACTGCCATAATCTGAAAAAATAGCATTATTATTTTATCTTCTGCATGGATGTTTCTAGTATGCAATAACAGGAGAAACAATATTTATGTGCAAATATTTTATGAATGAATCATGTGCTAAAAAGAGAGATGAGCAAATTCCTCAATGGCTATGGATTTCAAATGGCCAAGTACTATTCAATTCATGAAATTAAAGATAAAACTAAGTATAATAGTGTTTTCTTAGAAGTGCAGATGTGGTAAAGACATTAAAAAGGATGATAGAGAGTTTTTCAGTAGTTATATCCTCTTGCGCTGAAGTAAAAAAAAAAAAAAACAAGAGAGCCTCTATCTTGTTGAGGAAATATAGAAGGATGTATTTCATGAAGAAAAAAATATAACATCTTTAAGGATGACTATAATATTCAGTGAGTGAGGAAGTTCTTATAAACTTACCCATCATTGTTAACATCTGATACTGCAACTGTATATCCAAAATAAGATGCCATCTGCAAAGGAAAACCATAAATAACACATTTTGTGTTCAAAAAGTCATGTCTCAATTTTCCCTGAAAGATTGGCCACATTGCAGCACATCTTTTGCATATAAATTCATAGACCCTTAGACGTGGACAGAGTCTTAGAGTCATTTAGTTTAACCCCTGACCTAACGCATAATGCTCCCCACAGCAGCCCGGACATCTGCTCGGACAACCTCTGGAGATGTTCAACAATCAATCCATTCAATTTGCAGATAACTTTTAGAATACTTTTTGCTAAAACTGGTCCTTCTATAATATCTAGTCCTCAATCCTCCTGCCTAGTTCTGCAATCTTGAACATCACAGAATAAATCTAATTCCATTTCCATATGAAATTGCACATGGAAATGATTGCAGCTCACCATCTTGCTTACAGATATGTGATACCAAAGAAAAGATGACACCCGTGAGCACACTGACAGACACTCTCTACTTTGGTCTCTTTGTGCCACTGAAGCATAAAAAGGTTTTCATTTGGGGCTAAACCATGTCTCAGTATCAATTCAAACTGAGTCTGTTAAGGTTTCTAAGTTGTTTGTGAGTGTGACCAGTATACCTAATCTCTCCACATTCTGGCTCTTATATTTTTGTTTTTCAATCTATGCTTTCAAGATTTATAATCTTTTCAGACTTGGCCCATAGTTTTTGCCTGCCAGGGTTTTTCATTTCCACATCTGCCATCCAACGCCTTAGCTTACTTAGCCTCCGATCACCTCCAAATTTAATCAGCCTATAGTCTACAGTAAACTGTGCTCCATGGAAGGCAGAGATCTTGGTCTGTGTTGTTCACTCTTGTATCTGCATTGTCTGACCAGGTATAACTCAGGGTAGGTGCCAGATACTCTTTGCAAAAGAAATAAATAGATGAGTTAACAAGTATAACACAATAATTTAATTCTGCCACCTCTTTTCTCTATTCCAAACATATACAGTTGTTATAGCAGGTGGGGCCTTCGGGAGGTAATTAGGTTGTGAGGGTGGAACCCTCATGAACGGGATGAATGTCCGTAGAGAAGGAACCCCATAGGGCTGCCTTGTCCCTTCCTCCACATGAGGACATAGTGAGAAGATGGCTGTGAGCCAGGGAGCAGGCTCTCACCAGACACAAAATCTGACTACCCTTTGATCTTCGACTTCTCAGACTCCAGAACCATGAGAAATAAAGGTTTGTTGCTTTAGTCATCCAGTCTACAGTATTTTTATGGACTAAGCCCCGGGTACCAGGTGCAAAATTCTCTTTGTTGAGGAAATGAATGCCTCATTTGACTGTGTCATGCAGTAATTCAGTTCTCCCGTGTCTTTTCTTTAATCCGCGCACATGTAGTGAAATTCTTATTTCTGTGTGGCACTGTGTGACCTCACTCAGAGGAATTTAATCATTTATGTATTAAATTCTGAGGTTCAAGATTGAATAACTAGGTGGTATTGAGGATGAAAAGTTACAGAAAGGCCAAATTTAACAATGTTTAAGGAGTTTTTAATGGTAAAAATGTAAAACAAAAAGACAAGAGAGAAGTCTTGCCATATTTTCATACACCATTAATTATCGCCACTTGAAAACAGTTGTTCAAAATGTATAAATTCACCCAACTGCACAATCATCGCGGCCTTATATATCTGTATTTACCACAAGAGTCTCATGAGAGACATTGTTAAACGCTTTGTTGAAAACTGCACAGTCATGGATAGACTAAAGCCCCAATTGGAGCAGAAATGTCAAAAATGCTCTGTATTCTTAATAAAAAACTATCAAAATTGCTTGACAAATATATGATTCCAAATTTCTGTGTCTAGCTAAGAGCTGAGCATTTCAGGATCTTAAAGCTGGATCCTCCTGGGATCCAGCAGGCCAAGATGGTCACTTGGCCAGATTCAAATGTGAGGCTTCTAGAAGTTCCAGAACCTGGGTTGGTGGTTAGGAGAGAAAGTTGGTGGCCTAGAGAGACTAACTCAGTTCAGAATTGCCTCCCTAACACAACAGGGCCACATTCATCCTTTAAAAAAAGTGTGACAAATTTCAACAGGTCATAAGACCCAGGAAAACCCAGAGTGGGGAATGAAGTGTGACCCCAGGTCATCAGGATACCAGCAGCCTGCTTTCAGAGAATTGACCCATTGTTAATAAGATCTTAGCCAGTGACAGTGGTTAAGGGGCAAAAATCTAGTCCCTGGGAGAAAGGGACCAGAATCAGAGACTTTGTCATCTTCCATATATTTTGGGGTTGGTTTGGGTTCCATTTACTATGAGGGCAGGAGGAGAGTCTAGACCCGTTGACTCTGACCAATATGTGGAAAACTAGAAGAAGCTTGTGTCTTCTCAGAGGGAAGGCGGGTACCCAGAACCAATCACCAGGCAGATTACATACAGGACTGCAACATAATAGGACTATTCTCAGATTTCAGCAGTTAGTGGCTTTTTGGAAAATTAATTAGGGTATAGCTGTTTTACAATATTGTGTTAGTCTCTGTTGTATGATGAAGGAAATCAGCTGTATGTACATGTATATCCCCTCCCTCTTGCACCACCCTCCCATTCCACGCCCCATCTCATCCATTTAGGTCACCACAAAGCTCTGTGTGCTGTATAGCAGCTTCCCACTAGCTTGTAGGAAGCATATTCTGCCCTTATATCACCTAGCAGTATATGAAATCATCATGGGCACATACTTGTTTATTAATTAATTGTTATCTCCTCAACTGCCTCCCCTGTAGCGCTGCGTTAGAGTTGGGATCTTGTCTGATACATGGTTATACTCCTAGTGCTTAGAAGAGTTTCTAGAACATAGTAAGTACTAGGTAAATATTTATTTTATGAATGAATAATATGAATATATAATAGTGCAGAGTGACATTCACTATTTGACATTAAAATGTCTTTACCTGTTCACCAGTGAAATTCTGAATAAAGGTCATATCTGTAGAGTTAATGATTGAAACCTGAAATCAGAGAAATTAGATAGGTTATTTCATTTGGTATAGAACTGGAGAACTTTTTTAAAAGTATAACTTAAATCATTTATAAATGTTTGTGAAAAGTCATAAATGGTTAGCTCTATATGTAAAAAAAAAAAAAAGTAAGCCCATAGAATGATCTTAAAAAAAAATGCAGTTGAACTTTTTATTTATGGTTTCTGGAATCCTTTCAGACAGAATGCACAGTCACTAATTGGATGTAAAGAAATTATATTTGAATTCAAGAATGCTTAGAGCAACTAATTTGATGGTCAGTTATCTAATCAAAAATTTAGTCTAAATTTCATTTCTGAACATATGCTATTATGGGACATTGATGATTATGGCTTCTTGCAAAAAAAAAAAAAGAAATTTGAAAGTGTTTTACATATAGCAAAAATATTTCTTTTCAATTCTATCCAGCCAGCCTAAAATCTATAGTTATTACAAGCTGATCAGACTTTTAAAAAATATTTTAAATGCTTTTCTTTTCATAAGACCTACTTATGTTCTTTTCCTATTTTTATGGCACCTAGTGTAATGGGTGTGAATAGTAGCCCTCCAAAATTCATATCTGTCCAGAACTTTGGAAGATGAGCTTATGGGTCTCTATAGAAATAAGTATAGTTAAGGATCTTGAAATGAAATCATAGTGGCTTTAGGGTGGGCCCTGTGTCCAATGACAGGTGTCCTTATAAAAGGAGGAGAGGACACACAGACATAGATGGAGGAAGACCACACGGAGGCCAGGGCAGAGATGGGGGTGAAGCTGCCACACGCCAAGGGAAGGCAGAGCCACCTGAAGCTGGATGAGGCGGGAAGAGTCCTCCCCCGTATGTGTGGAAAGGAGCACGACCTGGCCGTCACAACTTGACTTCAGATTTCCAGCCTCCTGAACTGGGAGAGAACAAATTTATGTTCTCAGCCACCCAATTTGGGGTCATTTCTTATGACAGCCCTTGAAAACTAATACACTAGTCACATAACAATCGACCTTGTTGTGTTTACTGTGTGAGGCATATTAAAATGCTGATCATGTCAACAACGGGATCCTCGGCAATTACTCCCAAATTATGCACAAGGACGGGGCTAACTTCATGGGTATGTGACCTGTGCAGTCAGGCAGGGCCCTACACTCAGACGAGCCCTATCCTTTGGATAGCCCAGCTGTCACTGTCCTGAAATCCTTAAGAATTTCAAACAAGGGGCCAGGCATTTCACTTCACACTGGGTCCCACAAATGATGGAGCTGATCCTATACACGGATCAGGAAAGAATCTAGCCTCCCTTTGCATAAGCAAACAAGTGTGGCTCTTTAAGGGCGCTTTCAAAGATTTCAAAGATTTAAATCTTTAAAATGATTTAAAAAAAATGATTCTTTGCACATATGCAAAATATCCTATAAACATTCTTAGTACTCACATATCCAAAATTCTGTGCGCCTCTTGGAACTCCAGCAACCAATTCTGTGATGAAAAGTCATTTAGAAGGTAAATTACACAGTCTACTTTAAAGCTATTCAACAAATCAGCTAAAGATGGTACTTTTTGAATAAGTAACTATCATGGATCACGTAGACAGCCGGAAGTTTGAAGTTACAGTTTTGCATTGGCTTTTGCCTCTGCTACAGAAAAAGAAAACAGGGGACTCAAAAGTTGTACTTCTAGAATCACCTGCCTCCACCAGAGCCTCCATGCGTTTCAGCCTCTAGAACATAAGCCTGCCTTCTCAGATGTGTGTGTGATTTGTCAGTTAAACCTCTTACTTTGGTTTCTCCAGCTTTCACTGTCTTCTGAACTAGTCTCCCGTGGCAGTGTACAAAATAACATCTCCTGTCCCACTAAGCGGAGAAGGCAATGGCACCCCACTCCAGTACTCTTGCCTGGAGAATCCCATGGGCGGAGGAGCCTGGTAGGCTGCAGTCCATGGGGTCACTAAGAGTTGGACATGACTGAGCAACTTCACTTTCACTTTTCACTTTCATGCATTGGAGAAGGAAATGGCAACCCACTCCAGTGTTCTTGCCTGGAGAATCCCAGGGACGGGGGAGCCTGGTGGGCTGCCGTCTATGGGGTCGCACAGAGTCGGACACAACTGAAGCGACTTAGCAGCAGCAGCAGTCCCACTAAGGGACAGTGTTCAAGCAATTTCAGTTACCTAAGGAAAAACCTCATATCATAAATGATTGAGCCTGGCTGCCCTGGAACAGAATTCTAGGGCATGCTCATAGCCAAGAGTATGCAAAGAAGGAAGCTTTGACAATAGAGATAGAAGAAGCAACTCTGGTGAAAAGGGGGCCGCATGTTCCAACACACAATGATATGGCTCTAGATTCTGAAAGCAGTGGTTTTAGTCCTTGGGTCTTCTATAAACCCAGGATCAATCCTTGAACCTAACTTCTTCCAGTCACCTACAAAAGACAGGAGTTGGAACTGATTGATTATCAAAGATCTTTCCAGTTTTCAGTTCTACAAATCTAAACTATCCTTTGGGGTTAAAATGTTAGTTTAATTTAAAGGAAGGGAGCCTGGGAAAAAAGTCCCCTTCCATTCAAATTTCCCTTTCCTCAAACCTGCTCCTAAATATATAGCACAAATTCTAGCATTAATTCTACCCCACATACTAAACTCTAGCAGAGTTGGGCATTCATGCTTTTGGAGTGTTAATAATCAGAGAAGATTCATTTGGGTTTAGATGTTGGACTTTTAAGTAGTATCAATAAATTCACTCATTCAATCAACACTGACAGGCAACCATAGGCTACAGCAGGGAATGAAGACAAAATTCTCTACTCTCATGAAGTTTATACTTGAGCTGGAAGAGGCAGTTAATTTGAAAAGTAGAGTCCATTAAATGTCATGTTAGAAGGGGATGAGTATACAGTAGAAGAACTAAGCAGGTAAAATGGTACTGGGGGTGCTCAAATTGGGAGGAGGAAGGAATTATGATTTACCTGGTGGTTGGGGAGGTCTTGGCAAGAAGATGACAGGTTAGTGAAAACTGAAGAAAGTGAGGGAGTAAAATATTATGGAGATCTGGGAGACATACATTCTAATCAGAAGGAACAGCACGTGCAAAGGCCCTGAGGTAGACGTGTATCTGGAGAATTCAAAGAACAGCAAGGAGGGCAGGATGGCTGGGGTGAGGAGTAAAGGACAAGGAAAAAAAGTGAAAGTGAAGTCGCTCAGTCGTGTCCGACTCTTTGCAACCCTGTGGACTGTAGCCCACCAGGCTCCTCCGTCCATGGGATTCTCCAGGCAAGAATATTGGAGTGGGTTGCCATTTCCTTCTCCAGAGAATCTTCCTAACCCAGGGATCAAACCCAGGTATCCCACATTGCAGGCAGACACTTTAACCTCTGAGCCACGAGGGAAGCCCAAAAGGAGATGAGGTTAAAGTAAATGGGCTGTCATGAACGGAGTCTTTCAGGTCATTGTGAAGACTCAGGATTCACACTGAATGAACTGGGGACTCATTGAGCAAAGAAGTAACACAATGTGACTTCTGTTCCTAAAGGACCAGTTGCCTACTGGATCTAGACTACGGGAGGGCAAAGATGAGAGCAGGGAGACCAGTTAGGAAGCTACTGCAAACGTATTGATGGAGACCTGAGACTGGTAGCTGTGGAGGAAGTGAGAGTCAGATTCTGGCTGTCTTTTGAATTTAGTTAGCAGAATTGGCTCATGGATTGGATAAGGGTAGGGAGTGGAGGAAAGAGCACAATCCAAGGCTGACTTGCAAGGTATTTTGCTTGAGCAGCTTGGAGGATGGTATTGTCACTAACTGAGATGGAGCTGATGGAAGGGAGAGCACATTTAAATGGAATGATCAGGAGTTCAGGTATAAGCACAGTAAGTTTGCAAAAGCCATTCAAATAGTGATGTTGAGTGTTGCGTAGAGATTATAGGTCTTACGCTACATTCCAGCTTCATGGGTACAAGCATAGATACATGTATGGATGTTTACTATGGGCACCTAAAGACACCATGGTCAGAGAAAATGGAGTTGACTTATTTCAGGATCAGACCTGTCAAATAATAAAGATGAAGGGTGATTATGCCATCTGAGATACATGGCAACCACTGCTTCTCACATCCCATAAACATTCAGAATTTTGTTAAAAAACAGAAATGTATTGTGAAGTAATTTTCCTTCAATAAAAAATAAATAAGTTTGGGGAAAAAAAAATAGAAATCAACCATCATACTAGGAACTTTGGAGCCTGCAGCCTCATATGGCTACGATGCTATAAAGTTATTTAAATGTAATGTTGATTAAAAGTTTCAGAATCATTTAAAAATCACATTCCTAAAAGAGCTTTTTCAGGTTACTCTACTTTTCCCATGTTTTACAGATGGCTTGATTTCAACCATGTCTCTCACCTTGCTGAGAGTCCCCAGTAAATTCCCCAGCAGCAACTGAATATCCTGTTTTAAAGAAAAGAGACAAGAGAATCAGACGTTTGATGCCTTTACAAATGATCCATAATCTAGAAACATGAAGGAACTATCATAGCACTACTCTGTGCAGAAATCCTGACAAATACTGTAATATAAAAGTCTAGAATTCTATAAAGAGAAAAACTAATCAAGCCAAGATGTACACTAAATCTTAGAAGTATAATAGATCTGCGCCTTCTGAGTGTGGCTACATGATTGGATTTTGAGGTCCCTTTTAGAAGTAGGAACGCTCCATTGCCCATCTTTACGTGTGAATGGTGGTCTTTGCATTTCAAGAGCTGCTGATTCATCATAATCAGATATCATTACTCTAAAAGGTTAACTCTTACGCTCCGGTTTTGCTATTTCTGATCACCAACAAGGCCTACTTCTTAATACCTTTGCTGACCTAAGAAAAATGCACAATGTGAGAGTTGCAAATTAAGTTTTATCTGGGGCAAAATGAGGACTATAGCTCAGGAGACAGCATTTCAGATAGCTCTGAGCAACTGCTCCAAAGAGCTAGGAAGGAAGGTCAGTATATAGGTGATTTTGGTGAAGGGGGAGTATATGCAGTCAAGCACATAATTTTTCACTGAAGGTTTCTGCTAGTCAAAAGGAGCAGTCGTCACCATGAAGGAATTTTGTGCTTTTCTAGATGTGAGGAGATACAGGAACTGGGGCTCATAAAATCATCTCCTGAGAATATCTAATTATCTGAAGACTTGTTCTGCCAGTTTTCCCAGAGTATAGAGTGCCTCATTTCTGCTCTCCACCCTGAACTCCTTTCAGGGGGGTGTTGAAGGTCAGCAACTGCAGCAGCACATGATTTAAGCCTTGCAGAGGTAGATGACAAGTACCCACAGCAAGTGTCAATTTGTACTTGAACCTTCGATGATCATTCCCCACGAATTTTACTTGGCTCTAAAATGAGGTAAGGTGATAAAAGAGAACTACACTTTTTTAAAGTTCATTAGGAGTCAAAATGCCACTACAATACCAAAGAAACAATAGTGATGAAATGGCATTGTGTGGCTGCACATTTTGAGAACATTTCAGCAACTGGAAAGTTTTCTGTTCTTTCTAGAAACTGGAAAAGACTACCATCATTTTGCCCAGGTAGCACAGGGCATCCTCACTGATACACAATATCTACAACTGGCAAAATATTTTATGTACAATAGACTGTCAGGGAGCCTAGAAAATAGCTATCAAACTATGTCGATTATATGTAACAGCTGAATCAAAAGACAAGAAAGTTAAGAGTCCACTTGAAGCTAGTAAGAAAATTTCCGTAAGGTGCCATATATTATCAAATGAGTGAGGAATAAAATTTGCCTCAACATTTCATATGCTTGTCTTTTGAGAAATCACAAATATCTCAAGCAATGCATCTCACCAAGGTAACTGTCATCGTAGGAAGCTGGAGCCACTTCTGTCTGCTTTTCTCCAGCCAATTTCCTTAGGATATCCTTGAATGAGTAGTTTGCAATGATATCTGCAATACTGGCCGTGATCACCTGACCTGTGCTCGAACAGATTAATAGGTTAATTGAATGAATGTGCGAGTCAGGCCCTCCCCACGCAGACACAAGGCATTTGAACAACACTCATGCTCTTGAAAATGATCATGAGATTGCTTTGCATTTTTGACAGTGAATTTCCCTGCCTTGCTCTAGAATTGCAAGGTAAAGTCACTAGCAGTTGCTTAGAGCTTTCCATGCTGACAGAAGAACCAAAGATGAACTATGTAATTTTTTTACATAACATTTTTTTTCTGTTTTCTTCTTGGAGTATAATTGCTTTCAATGTTGTGTTAGTTTCTGCTGTACAATGAGGTGAATCAGCTATGTGTATACAAATATCCCCTCCCCTCTAGGACCTCCTTCCCACCCCACCCCCACCATCCCCCACCTCTAGGTCATCACAGCACTGAGCTGAGCTTCCTGTGCTACCCGCAGCTTCCCACTAGCTATCTGTTTTACACATGGTAGAGTATGTATGTCAATCCTAATCTCCCGATTCATCTCACCTTCCCCTTCTTTCTATCAAAATATAGTTGATTTACAATACTATGTTAGTTACAGGCATGCAGCATAGTGATTCAATATTTCAGAGATCAGTACAAGATAATGGGTATAATTCCCTGTGCTATCCAGTATATTCTTGTTACTTATTTTTTTCACATATAGTAGTCTGCATCTGTTAATCCTGTACCCTTTAACTGTATCTGTTTTCTCCTGCCTTTACATACTTCTTCCACATCCAAATGATAACCATATCTAAGAGTGAAGACACCTGTAGGCAAAATTTACGTGACTAAATTTTTATTCTTGACTGTTCTGGCTATAGGAAACATCCTCTAGCTTTGAGATCATCTAGCCAAAATATATCTTGTTACAGATGGGGCAACTCTGACCTAAAGTAGGAGTCTCTGAGCCCGAGGTAAGAGGCAGGATATCAAGTGAAGCTTCATCTGTATTCATAGCTGCTCTCCATAGCTCACATTACCAATTGAGCTCTGCCTCCTGTCAGATCAGTGGTGGCATTAGATTCTCCTAAGAGTGTGAACTCTATTGTGCTTAAATCATCCTGAAACCATCCCCCACCCCCAGTCTGTGGGAAAATTGTCTTCCATGAAACCGGTCCTTGGCATAAAAAATGTTGGGGACCTCTGGAAAGAGCTTGAGTACATTCACGAAGGTCATGTGGTTTTGCTGTTGGAATATTCTGCGTTACAAACAAGGTCCTTTTTGACCTTCTAGTAATACTTTTTGTGTTCTCTCAGAGTACAGATGTATTAGCTGTAAATCACTTACTAAGTTAATAGATTGTAAAACATATCAGCTTAAGCTAAAGGAAGAAATTACATAATCTCTAAGTCATTCACACTTTATGCTAAAATATAAGCACAAAACATAAAAGTAAGACAATGGAAAGCAGGGAGGCCCAGTGAGATACAGAGTTTTAGCAAAAAGAGAATCCATGGCCACCAACACTGATATGATAAGAACACTGGCTAATCTCCCCAAATAAATTCACTATAAGAAGTCTTGAAACACGATTGTATTGAGATAGACATGAATCAAAAAGACGGCCAGCAATGTTCCACTAAAACTTTTATGCATTCCCATATTTATTATGGACATCTAAGGAAAAAGTGTGATCTCATGTTCTTTGGGAGAAAACTGGAGGACTGCTTTCAAGAGACTAACACTGAATATTAAATTTAAAGCCAAATTATTCCTTGGGAATTCACCCATTCCCACAGTCTTTCTGTTTGAAGTTCCAAAAGAATAAAACTGTTAAACCAGGCCATGACTATCTCCAAGTGGCCGTGACTGAAATGACTGCTCTTATATTAAGATGATTGTATTTACACATGCGTTTCTGAACAATGTCTGTAGAATGTGCCAATTTTCTGTGGGTAAAAGTTGAATACCCTCTCCCTCTTTCCATGAACACACTGTTTATTTCCTTTAGTTGCTTCTATAGATATAATCTTAAGACTGAGTAAAAATTTAAAGTATCTGTCTCAGACAAATCCCTGTGCCCTTGGTATGGCTGATTTTCAGCCTATCATTGGGATCATATCCTTTTTTCAATGTAAAGAAAGAATTATGTGAAATTAATCAAGTGATTAAGAACAAAATCTTTTCAAATACACACATTTTATTCAACCACTGCACAAAGTATATTACTTTCCGGTTTACAAAATAATGTTTAAAGACTTCAAAGGTTAATTCTTTGATGTTCATGTCTGTATACTTACGAATTAAGCTAAACAGTACAGTAATTTCATGTAAAATTTTACCGTAAATTGATCTCACCTGTATCTTTCACATTGGCTTTTTAAACACTATCAGGTGTCTTCCATTAAAAAACAACAAAACACTTCACTCAACTATTCATCTCTCTCATATTCTACTCTATCTTTATTCTAAACTTGACAGCCAAAATTGTCTGTATTCTCTGTAATCTCTCCTTAGGCATCCCATTCACATTCCTGGCTTCAGCTATCACCAGCATGCTAGTTCTTATTTTAGCCTAGCTATCTTCTCTGAGTTTAAGCTCACACATCTAAATACTTACATGAAAAGTCTTGGACATCTCAAACATGTTCATATTCAACATAACCAAAAGCAAACTCATCATCTGCCTTCCCCAGCTCCCTCCCAACCCATCGTCTTCCGTCTTCCAGTGTTCTCCATCTCAGGGACTGGGATCCACCTACACCTATTCAGTTACAAAAGACAGAAACATATTCATGGGACTTCTCTGGTCGTCCAGTGGTTAGGACTTGGTGCTTTCACTGCAGAGCACAGGTTATATTTCATCTGTCAGCCAGCATTCAGAAGACACCCCTGCATGGGACCACCCCAGAGAAGCCTCCTATGCTCTCACAGCCCTGTCTTGACATACCTTTCCTTGCTAGTCTCGTGCCTGGAGTTTCTCAAGTATTAGGCTGGCCAAAAAGTTCCAGATGGTAACCTCTGCAAGTTCCTACTCATTACTGTATCCTCAGCATCCAGCACAAAGTCTGGCATGGCCTCAATATGCATTTGATGAATAAAGGAATGTAGTTGTCACAGTACTGTAAAGTATCATTTATATCACAAAGTATCAATGCAAAATGAAATGATGTTTCCTTCACTGGAGAAACTAACAATTTGGAGATAAAATTAACATAATAAAAAGTCAGCACTTGATGTTACTTCTGTTTCATTTCCTTGTTAGAAACAACCAAGGAGATTTCTTCTCTGCTAACAGGACATACCTTGCCAATAAAAACTTCCAGGGCCTCCAACTATAAGATCTCCATTCTACAAAACAGAAACAGCAACAACAATTGAAAAACTGAGATTTTTTTTAAAGGGTGATAAATCACTGTTCATAAGCATTGCCCAGACAATTTGCATATATAAAGTAATTTTTAAAAGAGGCCCTCATATCTGAGTCATGCAAGTCATTTTCTTTCCTTTTATAGCTTTGTTATTTATGTGTTATCACATTAAATAATTTTAATTAGATTCAATTAGGTAAGTAAAACTTTCTCCCCTGAGAATATGTATATTCAGGCTTTTGGCACTGCCTCAGGTAAGCAAAGGGCTTTCCTGGTGTCTCAGATGGTAAAAAATCTTCCTGCAATGTGGAAGACCTGGGTACGATTCCTGGGTTGGAAAGATCCCCTGGAGAAGGAAGTGATAACCCACTCCAGTATTCTTGCCTGGAGAATTCCATGGACAGAGGAGTCTGGCGGGTTACAGTCCATGGGGTTACAAGAGTCGGACACGACTGAGCAACTAACACTTTCAGGTAAGCAAAAGATCTACATGTTTCATGATGCACAGTTCTGCAGACATGGTCTTTCTAGACTATAGCAATGAAAAGAAAAATTGGTTCCTGTTTATTTCAAGGTCACAGTAATGCCTATCTTTCCCTGGTGCTGCTGCTGCTAAGTCACTTCAGTCGTGTCCGACTCTGTGTGACCCCATAGACGTCAGCCCACCAGGCTCTCCTGCCCCTGGGATTCTCCAGGCAAGAACACTGGAGTGGGTTGCCATTTCCTTCTCCAATGCAGGAAAGTGAAAAAGTGAAAGTGAAGTCACTCAGTTGTGTCCGACTCTTAGCGACGTCATGGACTGCAGCCTTCCAGGCTCCTCCATCCATGGGATCCTCCAGGCAAGAGTACTGGAGTGGGGTGCCATTGACCCATCCTTCCCCAAGAGAGACTGTCAGAACTCCAGATAAAAATTTTCCGTTTTACTTATCACCCCACCTTCCATATCCTGCATCCTTAACTTTCAGTGGGGAAAAACACACAAGACAAAGAAAGTAAGATTTTAGATGTTGAGATTTATATTTTTTTCAAAACCACGGCATCTTTGCCTCCAATATTCTTACTAGATATCTCTGTTTTTAATTTTGTGAAAGGATATGTGAATTTTAACAGTAATGTGAAATCTAATCATCCAATTACAGCTGAGATAAAAATTATAGATTCTTGTGATCTTTTTAGAAACATATTTCTTTACTAAGTTTTTGTGATTTTCATTTAAAAACAGGGTGTTGTTTTTCAACCTGTGTATTTCTTTTCTATTAACAGATTATCACATGCATAGATTATTACAAACAAAAAAATTTAAAGAAATTGCCAAAACAGGTTAGCTATATACCTAAATGTTCCTTTGATGGTGGCAGTTATTAGGGGGTAGATAGAAGTGGGAATGAGAGGCAGGGGATTAAAAAAAAAATCAAACAGATAAAATAAATTTTAGAAGCTATAAGACCAAAAGAATTTACCTTATAAAAATCCAGACTAAATCCTGCTTGGCAGTAACCCTGGCCTTCAGGATCAGCATTGCCTGGAATGATCAAAAGATACAAATATATAATGCTATCATTCCCAAGATATATTTTTAATAATTAAATTTTAATATATTTTATATTTTTAATAACAAGGATACGCTCTTGTTTTCCCTATAGACTTCTAAATTTAAAATGTAAGTGTTCTATTACTTATTTTAAAAATTTATTCTAAGTAATTTCTTACAGAGTTCAATCTGTTTTCTTATCCCAAATGGCACTGTCATTTTATACTAAGATCAATAGGAATAATGTTCCTCAAAGTTATGATACTAGGTTTTACAACTCATGTTTATTTGAAGAAATAGTATGTCCCTCTCTCAATTATGTTCCAAGTTTCCCAAATGGCAGTAATGTATTTCTAGGGCACCCATGTGTTCTGACTGAAGCAATACTACAAGAAAAAGAGAGCTAAACTGGCTCATGTGGGTAGATACTTTCTGCCAGGAGCACTGATGAGAGTTTTAATTTTCATGATCTCTTATACAAAATGAACTTCAAATTATTCTATTATCATTAGGTAAATTTGGACATTGCATTTCTGATTACAAGGCATCTCACAGGGACACTAGGGTTCACAAAAGAGAGCACTCTCTAGCAATGGCTTATTTTACACTCTCTGCAATGCAATTCACTAAGTGAATGTACAATTGGATTTTATTACACAGCTTTTTAAACCATAAGCAGGTCAACATGTGGATTCCAAGCATATTAGAATCCTGGGACATCAGAATGAAGAATGTACTACTTGTCAATCGCATTTTAAAAGACCATCTACAATTTCTCAAGCACTTAAAACCAAAATACAGTTCAGTGGAAGGAATCTCAGTTATTATCCTGTTAGATTCAAACATGAAAATAATTACCCCTTTCTTATCAAGGATACTCCTGAATGGAAACTAAAATAAGAGGGCAGGAAAGGAAATGCATATCATCACAGGAAGAATTTATAGGCTGGACATGTGCTTGTTGCAGACGATTTCTGAAATGGATCTGGCCTTTGCAGCTTTTCCTAGAATGTCTTCTGTTTTTTCTTTTCTTTGGTTAGTTCTTAGCTAATTTTAGCACTGTCATCAGCCATTCTTTCCAGATGCTCCCTTTATATTTTAAAATACTTTTTACCTCATATACTCTATTGTGCTTTTTTTGTGTGTGATCTGTTTTTAATTCAAATGTCAATTGATGTTTTGTGGGCTCTTTTAGGCTAAGTTCTATTTTTCCAGCTTTGCTGAGGTATATTTAATATACAAAAATGCACATCTTAATGTGTACATTTTGATGAGTTTAGACACATGCCTGATAGCATGATACCACTACCACAATCAAGGGAATAAACATATTCATTACCTCCAAAAGGTTCCTGTGCACCCCCTGCCAAACAGCTATTGCTTTTTTGTTTGTTTTTTCTGGTGAAAACAGTTAACAGATCTATCCTTATAACAGATGTTTACTGCACAGTACCTTACAATATATTTTATTTTATAACTATATTTCTGGTTCATAATTATGAATGTCGCAGAGTTCCTTAAAGTCTCATCTGTATAACCTCAAATGTCCAGGTACCATTCTTCTAGAAGTCCATGTAAATACTTGTATGTACTCAGAAATATAGATGAATACATGATATACGATTATGTAAACACACATGTGTAATCTTGACTCTATTTAAGAAATACATTTTAATGCATAAACCTTTTTAGAAATCCTTTTGAAAATCAACTCTGACTTTTTCAATATTGTAAATTATTCAGAAAGGAAGAAACAGGACCATTCTTTGAAATCACTTGGCTTCAAAACAGGAAACTAAAAAAATTGAAAAAAGAAAAATTTTTCACAAAATCCATTAAGAAAATAACTAACTTCAAACGCTGAAGTGGTGATTATGATAGAAATGGGAGGTTATTTCCTTTGTAAAGTAAGTTTTTCTCTTAGAATTATAGTTTATGAGAGCTGAAGGAATCTTTCTTCCCAGAACTTCAGAGCATCTGTGAACTTGACAATTATGTCCCAGAGTAAACTCAGGAGTTCAGGGAATGATGCTCTCATGTGTTTGCTTTCCAAGGAGATTGGAAGGGTGTGTGTAAACTCTCGCCACCTGAATTATGAATGACCGTAAAGTGACAGGCATGTCATTAATATGAATGAGCGGAATACCACCCAAAATGCTCAAAGTGTCAGTAACGGGCTTTGTGGTGTGAAATGAACATGAGTGGCTTCTTGGAATCCTCTTTTGAAAGTAATATTTCTGTTCTGTGATACTGACCACACACTCATGAACAAGCTGCTTTGTGTTAATGAACTGTGAACTCCTCAGAGAACACAGGAAGTAGGCTCCTTGAGTGCCTTTGAAGAGGAAGTACTCCCAGTAAGAGAGAGTTGAACACTGGAGCTGTGTGCTAGAGAGGAAAGAATTCCTGGCCATTTGTTTGGTTATTCTTCAATTCAACATAAACTTCACTACTACTTTTGTCAAGCTATTCTTTTCTTTAGGAAAGTAAGTGCTAAATAAATTGGCAACATAATGTACCCATGTAATTCAAAATGCAAGCATACTATAATTTAAATTTTTAGATAATAATTCAAACTCCCTCTGAAACTCTTATCCCACAAGTTTAGATGTCTTGTGCAGTATTTTAATCTGAGCTTTCCCATCACGTGGGCAGTCAGATAAAAGACAGAACAAGAAGCAGTAACAAGTTTTCTAAACAGTCATCCTTGATGGTGGTTGGAATAAGATATGTCATCGAGGCAGGAGGCATGCAAAGGATGAACTTGTCATTTCAGCCATAAGAGTTTACTGCTATGGGGAGGTATTTTTAGTAAATCATGATAAATATGATATGGATGGGTGTAAAAATTGATGAAACGAGTTCAGGTTTGAATCTAAGTTCTATCATTAATTGTATGAATAAATTCAGAAGTTATTGCTCTATCTGACTTTCACCTTAAGCATAATAATACAGTAAGTCCCCTAACTTACTGTACTTACTGTACTGTACTTAACTGAACATCCAACAAGTTCAGTTCTCAGTGTTGGTAAGCCCAATTTGTTTGTAAGATGTAAGTCCAACAAAGACAGCCTAGATACTGAACTAAGACAGCCTAGATACTGAACTAAGACAATCGGCTATGTAATACTGCACCGTCATAGGTTTATAAAATTTTCACACAAATAACACATAAAAAAAAACCCACAAAAAATCAAACATTTTTAATCTAACAATGCAGTAGTACCAGCTACATCATCACTGCTTTTACACTTGCTTCCAGACATCCTGGGCTCGAAATAAAGGCACTGTACTGTACAGTAAAGTACACAAAAGCACAGCCACTTGCAGAGCATGCGTGCATGTGCCAATGCATGCCAGACGTGTGACCTAACTTACGTGACTGGACGTGCGAACCCACATTCACATTTTAGGAAGTTTGCAACTTGAAGGTTCATATGTAGGGGACTTACTACAGTGACCTCTTATTGAACCCAGGGGCACAACACCTTGAGTGGAACGTGACACGAAACATCCCTCTTAATGACTGTTGCCTGTGCTTGGAAAGCCCCTGCTTTCCTGCTGTCACAACTGCTAAGAGAAGCCCTTCCCACCATCCTGTCCAAACAGGCTCCTCTCCCCACCCAGGCATGTCCCTCCCTACTCTCTTGCTTTGCTATATTTTTCTCTGTAGCAGTTTTCACTACCTGACGTTTTATTAGAAACATTTTTAAAATTTTTTGTTGAGATATAATTGATTTAACATAACATCAGTCCAAAGTGTCCAACAACAATAATATGGATATACTGTGAAATGATTACTGTGGTAAATGCAGTTAACATCCACCACCACATACAGTTTTATAAAGCTCTTAAGATCTGCTCTCATAGCAACTTTCAACTGTACAATGTGGGATCATTAACTATAGTTACATCCAGGATATATCCTGTAACTGGAAGTTTGTGCTTTGTGACCACCTTCACCCGTTTAGCCCACACCCCGACCTTGTCAACCACCACAGATGTACTCTTTTTCTGAGTTTATGTTTTTTTTTAAGATTCTGCATATGATATCAACAGAATGTTTTTCTTTTTCTATCTGACTTATTTCACTGAGTGTAATGCCCATGCATGTTGTTGTCAATGGCAAGATTTTATTATTTTTTTTTATGGCTGAATAATATTCCATTGTGTATATATCTATATCCAATTTCTATTCCACATTTCCTTTATCCACTCATCTACTGATGACAACTTTGGTGGTTTCCATGTCTTGGCAATTGTAAATAATGCTGCAATGGACATGTGGGTACAGATACCCTTTCAAGACAGTGATTTCATTTCTTTTGGATAAATACCTAGAAGTTGAATTGCTGGACCTGAGCTTACTTAATTACACATATGCTATCTCTCTTCTGAACTAGAATATGTTTTTTGAAGGCAGAGATTTGCTTTCTCTCGTTCTCTGCTTTATTCCCTTAATAATAGACTAATTAGTGCTCAGCATTGAGACCACAGACATCATTGAATTCATTACCTATAGATATCATTGAGTCTATTACCTGTGAGCAATACCTCTTTTAAAGCCATTCAAAGTAAAATTCTGAGTTGACTGATTATTCAATTCAGCTGACACTTGCCAAGATGTGAGAAAGTGCCTGGTTTATTTCAGTATTTTAAAACAGGAAGTTATAATCTTCTTACCAAAATCCTTACCAAAATCCACAAGCCCCCAGAATTAACTATTTCATTCCCAGACCTTTTGATCTCTACATTTTAGAGGCCTCTTTAAGAACCTTCTAATATCCCTGATCCATTCTTTACTTCACTGTTTGATCTCTGATATCAATTTGCTCATTATCTGGCTAAATTAATCTTGAAATTTAAAAATATTCACATGAAATAGGTAAACTTTACTTATAGTTTTGGGAATCTAATTTGGGTTGAGTTTTTTTTTAATCAATATCCTGAAATCAGTCATCAGAACGTTCTTTTCAATGCCATTTGTTTCTCTAACATGGTCTTGTGAATTATCAAGAATAAGAATAAAAATGCACTGGTTTCTTGCGGATAAACCCCAATGCTCTACATGACAGGAAAGTGGAAGCATTCACAAAAGGACTCTGAGTAGATCCATGAATCCAGAGTGCTGTCCCAAGGTCCTTGTGTGATATTCCCAAAAGAAGTGGTTGAACAGCGGTGCTCCGAAGATGGCGCTTACAGGCTTGCTTTAAAGGATACTTCACCAGGAGATTCCCAGAACTGCCAGATGAGACACGGACTCCAAATGTACAGAATATTTTGAAAAATGGGATTAAACACATAAAGAAGGAAGGTATATCATGCTGACAACCAGAGTACACAGATGCCAAAGAACACAACAGCCAGTGAGAACACAGGCCAGATGGAGACCTGTTCACGTGCCTCTAGGTCAACATGCTAACTAACACCATTCCTGCAATTAGCAAGTGGACAGTTAGTATTTTTCAAATGCAGAGTGAGTTTTGAATAAAGACGGAGAGCTTAAGGCCTAAAATAAGGAGCCAATCAATTTGACTGCAGAATAATTAGAAACAGAAATTTTCTAAAATACAGAAGAGGATCAGCAGGATTCCATGTTCTGGTTCCCATGTCGCAGCAAGGCCTCCTGTAAGACTGTCAGTCTTTTATGCCAATGCTTTTTTCCCTTGGCAGTGGTGTTTAGGGATCACCTGCATTGGCTACTGCAGAAAAACTAGTGAGCTAAGTTCAGTTTCAAGAATAAAAATAACTTACTGTTCCGACAAGGAGAGTACTCAGCATATGCACTGAAATTCTGAATGGCTACATAGCAAGTGCCAACTGGGTCCTTTTCTGGTGCTGGTTTAAGAGTTCTCCAGTGATATAACGGAGCACAAGCCTGTGAAACATCAAAGACAATAAATATTTTTTTTATGTAGATTCCACATACTATGGACCTAAATTTGTAACAAACAATGCTAAATTATTAGATGACTTAACTGGCCTCCAGTATGCTAATGAGTACCTTGGTAGTCAGAATTAATTAAACTTCCTAAGTCAATTTCTCAACTAATACACCATAGAATTGGAACAAATTAAACATATACAAAAGAATGAGATTTTTGTCCCACAGGATTTTAAATCAAATAAAAGTAGCCTGACAAAAGTAAATATTTATGAAAGGTAAAGGACTCATATGTTCTTTTTTTTAAAATTGGATCTGCATAAAAGCAAATGACCATTTAAACAGTGAATGAATTAGTGCAATGTCTTAAAATAAGAACTAGTTTCTTTCTTTGTCTAATTTTTACTTGAAGAAAACTCTTTTCAAATCAAAAGATGATGAGCTTATAAACCTCTGTTTTGTGGATTCCCCTGGTTTATCAGTGAGGGTGTATCTGATTATTTTTTTTAAATGATGACTTACATTTGGACTGATACCCCCTTATCACAGTGGGCTTATTTTTCATTTAATGATTTTTATTCATGACAAAACAAAAATTAAATAATGGTAAGAAAAATATGATTCTTGAGTGAAATCCTCTGGTTGCTTCTTCAGAAGCTTGGATTATAACAACAGCATGATATTTGGAAAGATTATCAGATATAAAAGATGATACATGAAATCCTCTTTAAGCAGAGAACACTGTGCTAGGAACAAGAGAAGCCATAAAAACACATGCACCTTTTTGACTTCTATTTTGCTAGCTTGTGTTCTTTTCTGAATATTCAAGTGCTCACTTCTAAGGATATAGAAATACATATTTTTCTAGAATATGGAACCACTAGCTTCTCTCCAAATTTGATGACATCACACTTGAAACAATGCCATAAAATGGAAGGCAGATCCCAATTTTAAAGTCTTTTCATGATTCCAAACACATCCTTGGTAATTAGTCTAATGTGTAACGACTTTTAGTAAAGATTACTTTACAAAGTAGCACCCTTCTTACTTAAGAATATAAATTATCTTTGCTCAAAAACTTAAGTTTGGGGTTTTTGTTTTTGTTTTTTTGTCTTCTTCTAGATTGTAATGTCTTGGCCAATACTGAAAAACTCTCTGACTCATCTAAGTTTCTTAACTTAGGGCCCTATTAGTGATCTGAGAAGGTATATGGTTAAGACATTTAACATAATGAAAGTGAAAGTGAAGTCAGTCAGTCGTGTCCGACTCTTTGCTACGCCATGGACTGTAGCCCACCAGGCTCCTCTGTCCATGGGATTTTCCAGGCAAGAATACTGGAGTGGGTTGCCATTTCCTTCTCCAGGGGATCTTCCCAACCTAGGGATCGAATCCACGTCTCCTGCATTGCAGGCAGATGCTTTAACCTCTGCGCCACCAGGGAAGCCCTGGTGTATTTAACATAATGTGGAATGCTAAAAAGGAGTTTGAACAGGGAAAGCACTACCTATGTGACTCAGTATAAGCCAATTCGCCTCACTTTCCACACCACCATAGAATATTTCAATGCCATGAAAATTCTTTCCAGTGCTTGCCTGCTTTCTGTCCTAAAAAGTTATCTTTTTTATACCAGCTCAGTTTCACACAGATGTGAAACACAATGATATGACAATATTTGGGGTTTGACCCAGACTTAACATGTACACATATGATTCCTGAATATTCAAAACTATACTTCTGTTCATAGCAATTTGATGTTCTAATAATTGTCACATAGGGTAGAACTTAATTCTTTATTAAAACTGAAAAGGGACTTTATAGTATTCTATTTTCTATCACATAATTTTGAAATTGCAAGCATGCTCTCAAATTAAAAATTTTTATTATGAACATGGTGTGTCATTTATATTTTCAGTGACTCTGAACACTTCTACAAATATTGAATAAATGCACAATGTTACAGATAAATTTTGAAGACTTAAAATCAATATGATATTCAAAGATTTTTTTTTAACCCCAAGTAGTTATAGATGGAATTAGCTTTTCAATAGTTATTCACATACATCATAAGTCACTAAAGGATTAAAGAGTTTGCTTTTTTTTTTTTTAATCAATTCTGGAATTTGAGAACTATATTAAAGCAAATAACAATTCTACAGAGAACCTACTGTAAATGCTGTATTTGTAACTAAAGAGGGTTATCTATATTTGATACCTGTTTTATGTCAAATAAGCAAAGCATTTCCTTTAGATACTTATTCTTATTAAATCATAATTCAAAGAGCTTTAAACAAATCCTAAAAGCCAAAGTTATTGCTTTATTTTGTAAGTAAATTAGGGCTACCAGTAAAAAAAATTCCCCAACAAAATATATTTTCAGATCAGCTTAATATCGTTCTTTCTCAATAAATTAGACATGTATTATCACTTGGAACTACAGAGAAGAGAATCATAAAGTCACAGCATTTTAAAGCCAAAAGATCTCTATCTGGGAGTGAGAAATCTTTAAAAAGTATCAGTGAACTCAGAGAACCATGCAATTGGTAGTTATATATTTTTATATATTTATTTTAATATGAGGATAATTACAATATTGTGATGGTTTTTGCCATACATGGTATGGTACTGGCACAAAAACAGAAATATAGATCAATGGAACAAAATAGAAAGCCTGGAGATAAATCCATGCACCTATAAGGTGTTCACCTTATCTTTGACAAAGGAGGCAAAAATATACAATGGAGAAAGGACAGTCTCTTCAACAAGTGGTGCTGGGAGAACTGGTCAGCTATGTGTAATAGAATGAAATTAGAACACTTTCTAATAGCATATACAAAATAAGCTCAAAATGAATTTAAAGACCTAAACATAAGACCAGAAACTATAAAACTCTTAGAGGAAAACATAGGCAGAACACTTTGTGACATAAATCACAGTAGGATCCTCTATGGTAGCTGTATTTTTAAAGAAAACTTTCTGATATTTCTAAAGAGGATCAATGATATCACAGGAGATTAACTTTAAAACAATCCTAATAGCAGTAATACTATTTTTCAGGTCAAATTTCTATCAGCCTTTTAAATCAATCTTAAGCAATAAAATATGTACCTTTTTAGGATTTAGCTTTTATTTTTCTATCTTCCTTATTAGTTTTTGAAATATTTGAAAAGATCTACCCAATTTTCTGGAAAACCAGTCTTATTTTCTGTTGCTTTAAAGACCAAAATAGATTCTTTAATTTTAAGCACTAATATTTTTGGTAATGCTGATAAGCTTATCTTTGAAAATCTGATACGTTCTTGCATGAATGGGTTTTTGTACATACAAGTTTTAAAACATTTCAGTGTACATATTACTCCAGAGCAGCCCCAACAGCACCCCGGGATACTCACCACCACCTTTCCTTTGTGAGCTCTCACTGTGGCTCCAAACCACTGATTCGATTTAAACTCTATAGGTTCCTTGGTTCCATTGACTCTTATCTTTCTGTTGTCTGGCAGGGAGGACATATAGATCATTAATCATTTGTAACACTTGGCAGCAAATTAAAACACGTGATAATGAGTTTTCACACACATGGCGGGGGGTTCTATTTGATTAAGTCTAAGCTAGACCTTTCACTTAGAAAAATACCTGTTAAATGGAAATACATATTTGAACATGACAGTTCACAACTTAAAGCATTTTTTTAAATGACTTACATTTTCAAGGATAAGGGTACCGCAAACTTGATGTAGACTCTGACAGTCTGGAATCTACACTTTGGTCATTGATTTGTATCAGATGGAAGACCAAACATTCATAACTACTCTGAGGAATTCCAAATCTTTTCTGAAAGTAAAACTACCTGGAATCCCCTTGGTCCAGGAAGCACAGCTTCCTAGGCATGGCTTAGCTGGAAACTTGAAGGACTCCAGGTTCCCGGTTTTTAACTGAGTAACATATGTCTATGCAGCCACAGAAAGTAACACCTCAACACAGCTTTATCCACACTTGGCAGATGTCAGCACGAGGGGACCATCTGAGTAAAAACTCAACCCAATTATGACACACTTCGGGTCTTAATAAAAAGCAAATATCTTTTCTTTCACTCCTGTTGCCAATCGACATATTTCCCACATGGTTCTAACCACATGGTTCTAACTGAACTTCCTCAGTAATGGTTAATGAATTTCAAAAAGACATTTATACTAGAGCATCTTATTAGTATGTGTTCTCTTTGGTATGCATTTTGCTTTTCCCTCCTTGATTCTATAATGAATGCATTACAAATGAACTTTTAACTTCTATTAAATGAGGCCAAAGTATAAATGTAATTAACATTCCATTGAGTTTACATATGATTACAGACTTTTCAAACAAAGAAACTATATATATATATTTAGGTTTGATCTCTGGTCAGGGAACTAAGATCCCACATGCCATGGAGGAAACAAGCCTGCGTGCCACAATGACTGAACCTGCGTGTCTGAACACTGAACAACTAGAGAATCTGTGCACCTCAACAAAAGATCCCACGTGTCGCAATGAAGATCCAATGCAACCAAATAAATATTATAAAAAGAAAATATAAGCATTTCTATTTGTGTCTAGGCAAGAAAGATCATCCCTGGAGAAGGGAATGGCTAACCACTCCAGTATTCTTGCCTGGAGAATTCCATGGAGAGAGGAAGCCTGGTGGGCTACAATAGTCCATGGGGTTGCAAAGTCGGACACAACTGAGTGACTTTCACTGTCAGACCATTTTTCTAGATTCCACATATATGTATTAGTATAGGATACAGTGACCTTTCTGACCTTCCCAGCCCCAGTCTTTCCAATCATCCAACATATACTTCTCAGTCTGCATGAAATTCCTTCCTGGCTATAATACTCTGTGCTTAGTTGCTCAGTCGTGTCTGACTCTTTGTGACCCTGTAGACTGTAGCCCATCAGGCTCCTCTGTCTGCGGAATTCTCCAGGCAAGTATACTAGAGAGGGTTGCCATGTCCTCCACCAGGGGATCTTCCCAATCCAGGGATTGAACCCAGGTCTCCTGCATTGTGGGCAGATTCTTTACCATTTTAGCCACCAGGAAAGCCCAAAGTGGTTTCTATTTGCTGACCAAACTCCTGTGACATGAGGCAATGCATTTCAGATAGGACCACACATCCCTCTGGAGTAGAAGGATGGCACAGGTTACCCAAAGTGCATTGTCAACTCCAGAGAACTCTTGGAAGGGCCAGTGGGAGATGGTGGAGCCATTAGTTACCAAAGCAATTCTCTCCTTGGTATATCCCAAACTAAGCCAAAAGCTAGAGGAAAGCTGTATAGTGACTGCATGTGATTTACAGCTTCTTAAGTGCCAGGAGGGGCGAATTCACATTTAGAAGCAAACCCCATTCCTGCCAGAGATGCTCAGAGTGCTCAAACAAACCTTGTGCACAGCAGGGCCCAGGGACCCCACAGAG
Source organism: Bos mutus (assembly GCF_027580195.1). Classification (NCBI taxonomy): domain Eukaryota; kingdom Metazoa; phylum Chordata; class Mammalia; order Artiodactyla; family Bovidae; genus Bos; species Bos mutus. Next base: position 66,047,758 of record NC_091629.1, on the reverse strand, counting down.
ACTGAGACAGAACTGTCTTTGAGCACCTCCTATGGAGGTACGGGTTGGCAGTGGTCTGCCGCAGGGACAGGGACTCTGGGTGTGGATATGGCGTAAGTCCTCTTGGAGGAGGTCGCCATTAACCCCACCATAGAGTTGTCAGAACTTACACAGAATGGGAAATTGATTCTTGGAGGGCACAACAGAACCTTGTGCACCAGGACCCAGGAGAAAGGAATGGTGACCCCACAGGAGACTTGCCTGTGAGTGTCCGGGAGACTCCAGAAAAGGCGTGGGTTGCTGGCGGCCTGCTGCAGGGTTGGGGGCACAGACTGTAGCAGTACATGTATGGAATCTTTTGAGGGCGGTCATCATTATCTATTATCTCCACTATAGTTTGGCCCCAGGTAAATAGCAGGGATGGAACACAGCTCCACCCAGCAACAGAAAATTGGATTAAAGATTTACAGAGTATGGCCAAGCCCATCAGAACAAGACCCAGTATCCCCCTCAGTCAGTCTATCCCATCAGGAAGCTTTCATAAGCCTCTTATCCTTCTCCATCAGAGGGCATACAGAATGAAAACCACAATCACAGAAAACTAACCAAACTGATCACATGGACCACAGCCTTGTCTAACTCAGTGAAACTAAGAGCCATGCCATGTGGGGCCACTCAAGACGGACGGGTCATGGTGGAGAGTTCTGACAAAACATGGTCCACTGGAGAAGGAAATAGCAAACCACTTCAGTATTCCTGCCTTAAGAACCCCATGAACAGTATGAAAAAGCAAAAAGATAGGACACTGAAAGATGAACTGCCCAGGTCAGTAGGTGCCAATATGCTACTGGAGATCAGTGGAGAAATAACTCCAGAAAGAATGAAGAGACGGAGCCAAAGCAAAAACAACACCCAGTTGTGGATGTGACTGGTGATAGAAGCAAGGTCCGATGCTATAAAGAGCAATATTACATAGGAACCTGGAATGTTAGGTCCATGAATCAAGGTAAATAGGAAGTGAACAGGAGATGGCAAGAGTGAACGTCAACATTTTAGGAATCAGCAAACTAAACTGGACTGGAATGGGTGAATTTAACTCAGATGACCATTATATCTACTACTGCGGGCAGGAATCCCTCAGAAGAAATGGAATAGCCATCATAGTCAACAAAAATGTCCGAAATACAGTACTTGGATGCAGTCTCAAAAATGACAGAATGATCTCTGTTCATTTCCAAGGGAAACCATTCAATATCACAGTAATCCAAGTCTATGCCCCGCCAGTAATGCTGAAAAAGCTGAAGTTGAATGATTCTATGAAGACCTACAAGACCTTCTAGAATTAACACCCCCAAAAGATGTCCTTTTCATTACAGAGGACTGGAATGCAAAAGTAGGAAGTCAAGAAACACCTGGAGTAACAGGCAAATTTGGCCTTGGAGTACAGAATGAAGCAGGACAAAGGCTAAAAAAATTTCTGCCAAGAGAATGCACTAGTCATAGAAAACACCCTCTTCCAACAACACAAGAGAAGACTCTACACATGGACATCACCACCAGATGGTCAACACTGAAATCAGATGGAATATTCTTTGCAGCCAAAGATGGAGAAGCTCTATACAGTCAGCAAAAACAAGACCTGGAGCTGACTGTGGCTCAGATCATGAACTCCTTATTGCTAAATTCAGACTTAAATTGAAGAAAGTAGGGAAAACCACTAGACCATTCAGGTATGACCTAAATCAAACCCCTAACGATTATACAGTGGAAGTGAGAAATAGATTTAAGGGATTAGATCTGATAGACAGAATGCCTGATGAACAATGGTTCGTGACATTGTACAGAAGACAGGGAGCAAGACTATCCCCAAGAAAAAGAAATGCAAAAGCAAAATGGCTGTCTGAGAAGGCCTTACAAATAGCTGTGAAAGAAGAGAAGCCAAAAGCAAAGGAGAAAAGGAAAGATATACCCATTTGAATGCAGAAATCCAAAGAATAGCAAGGAGAAATAAGAAAGCCTTCCTCAGCCATCAATGCAAAGAAATAGAGGAAAACAATGGAATGGGAAAGACTAGAGATCTCTTCAAGAAAATTAGAGATACCAAGGGAACATTTCATACAAAGATGGGCTCAATAAAGGACAGAAATGGTATGGACCTAACAGAAGCAGAAGATATTAAGAAGAGATGGAAAGAATACACAGAAGAACTGTACAAAAAAGATCTTCACGACCCAGATAATCACGATGGTGTGATCACTGACCTAGAGCCAGATATTCTGGAATGTGAAGTCAAGTGGGCCTTAGGAAGCATCACTATGAACAAAGCTAGTGGAGGTGATGGAATTCCAGTTGAGCTATTTCAAATTCTGAAAGATGATGCTGTGAAAGTGCTACACTCAATATGCCAGCAAATTTGGAAAACTCAGCAGTGACCACAGGACTGGCAAAGGTTAGTTTTCATTCCAATCCCTAAGAAAGGCAATGCCAAAGAATGCTCAAACTACCGCACAATTCCACTCATCTCACATGCTAGCAAGGTAATGCTCAAAATTCTCCAAGTCAGGCTTCAACAATACGTGAACTGTGAACTTCCAGATGTTCAAGCTGGTTTTAGAAAAGGCAGAGGAACCAGAGATCAAATTGCCAACATGTGTTGGATCATCGAAAAAGTAAGAGAGTTCCAGAAAAACATCTATTTCTGCTTTATTGACTATGCCAAAGCCTTTGACTGTGTGGATCACAATAAACTGTGGAAAATTCTGAAAAAGATGGGAATACCAGACCACCTGACCTGCCTCCTGAGAAATCTGTATGCAGGTCAGGAAGCAACAGTTAGAACTGGACATGGAACAACAGACTGGTTCCAAATAGGAAAAGGAGTACGTCAAGGCTGTATATTGTCACCCTGCTTATTTAACTTCTATGCAGAGTACATCATGAGAAACACTGGGCTGGAAGAAGCACAAGCTGGACTCAAGATTGCTGGGAGAAATATCAATAACCTCAGATATGCAGATGATACCACTTTTATGGCAGAAAGTGAAGAAGAACAAAAGAGCCTCTTGATGAAAGTGAAAGTGGAGAGTGAAAAAGTTGGCTTAAAGCTCAACATTCAGAAAACAAAGATCATGGCATCTGGTCCCATCACTTCATGGGAAATAGATGGGGAAACAGTGGCAGCCTTTATTTTTAGGGGCTCCAAAATCACAGCAGATGGTGACTGCAGCTATGAAATAAAAAGACACTTACTTCTTGGAAGAAAAGTTATGACCAACCTAGACAGCATATTGAAAAGCAGAGACATTACTTTGCCAACAAAGGTCCATCTAGTCAAGGCTATGGTTTTTCCAGTGGTCATGCATGGATGTGAGAGTTGGACTATAAAGAAAGCTGAGAGCCAAAGAATTGATGCTTTTGAACTGTGGTGTTGGAGAAGACTCTTGAGAGTCCCTTGGACTGCAAGGAGATCCAACCAGTTCATCCTAAAGGAAATTAGTCCTGAATGTTCGTTGGAAGGACTTATGTTAAAGTTGAAACTCTAATACTTTGGCCACCTGATGCAAAGATGCAAAGAGTTGACTCATTGGAAAAGACTCTGATGCTGGGACAGATTGAAGGCAAGAGGAGAAGGGGACGACAGAGGATGAGATGGTTGGATGGCATCACCGACTCAATGGACATGAGTTTGAGTAAACTCCAGGAGTGGTGATGGACAGGGATGCCTAGTGTGCTGCAGGCCATGGGGTCACAAAGAGTTGAACACGACTGAGCAACTGAACTGAACTGAAGTGACAGGAGACTATTAAGAAAGTAAATAAATGAAAATCCAGATGATTCTTTTTCAAAGGAACAATCAATAGATTTCATATGTAAAAGAGTCCCCAAATCAATAAGAGAAAAAGACTAAATTTCAATAGAAAATAGGTCTTAGGACCTAAACAAGCATTGTAGGGAAGAAGAAATCAGATACTTCATAAATTCATGGAGAGATCCTGAATCTCAAATCAAAACCATCACAAAAAGAAATTCCTGTTATCTATAAATAAGACTACTGTTCAACTATTAAAACATATATTGGGAGTTTGGGACTGACATGAACACACTGCTATATTTAAAACAGATAACCAACAGGGACCTACTCCATAGCACAGGAAACTGCTCAATATTCTGTAAAAGAATTTGAAAATGAATAGATGCAGGTATATGTACAACTGAATCATTGTTGAATAATTAACAACATTGATAACTGAAACTAACACAACACTGTAAAATTAACTCTACTTCAATCAAAAATTAAAAGTGTATATATATATATGACAGATTTAGATGCATTAATATCAAATATTGTCTATAAAATATATTTTTGTGTTTAGCTTTTCTGAGCCTTTAAAGAAAAAGTACAGGAAGATTCAAAGTCTTATGTAACAAACACTTGTATTCCCACCGGGTAGAACTGAAAACTAAAGTTTTTTCACATTTACAGACATCACAATACCCTTTGACATCTATCTTCAGTTCTACTCCCCTGCCCCTCCTTCTCCAGAGGTAGCCACCATCATGAATGTGATGTGTATACTCCCAAACACTTAAAAATAATGTCCAAGTAAAACACAGAACAGAGGTCTGCAGATATCTTCCATAAAGGACTGAGGATCAGTACTTCAGGCTTTGTACTCTCTATGGTCTGTCAGAACTACTCACCTCTGCCTCTGTAGCAAAAGCAGCCACAGACAGTATTTTTTTAATTAATTTATTTTTAATTGAAGGATAATTGCTTTACAGTATTGCACTAGTTTCTATCAAACATCAACATGAATCAGCCATAGGTTTACCCATGTCCCCTCCCACTTGAACATCCCTCCCACTTCTCTCCCCATCCCACCCATACAGGTGACGATTTGTTTTTTAAAAAATGGATATGTTTTTTAAAAAATGAGCTTGGCTGTGTTCCAGTAAAACTTGACTTAGGGACAAAGAAAGGTGAGTTCCATGTAATTTTCATGTGTCATTTACATATTACTCTTTAAAAAAATTTTCCCCCAATCATTACAAAACGTAGAAACTATCCGTCACTTACAGACAGACACAGCAGGTGGTGGATCAGATTTTGTTGTAGTGTGCCAACAGTTTACTATTGACAAACTATTCTTTTGTGTGTTCTTTTTAACAGAAAAAGGTGGTATTATACTATCTGTATAGAAGAGTGTGTAGTTGTGTTTAACATTCAATTTTATGTTTTGGGGAGGTAATCCATGTTTTGATGATTAGATAGATAGCAGGTCCAACTCATTCTTTTAAATTCCTGTGCAGTATTGTATTCCATTGAATAGCCTTCTGCATTTTATTTATCCATTCCATTTACGTATGAATGTTAGGGTTTTCAGTTTTTCTACTATAACAAACGTGTGCCCTGTGAGTCCTTACCCCCATCTTCTGCATATGGAGAAGAGTTTCTCTCACACCAGACTAGAAATAAAGTTGCCAGGTCATAGACAATCATCATACATGTATATCAGCTATGGCAGTCGACCTCCAAAGTAGCCCAATTTCCATGCCCACTAGCAAGGCATGAGAGAGGGACTCTCAACTCCTGCCACTGCAGGACTTTAAAGTTTTTGTCAATCTGGAGGACCATGAAATGGACTTTCATTTTTTCTGTTTTCATTTGCATTTCCCCGATTATCAGTAGAGTTGATCATCTTTTTATGCTTATGGACCACACACTTTTTTCTTCTGCGAATTGCTAGTTCATATCCTTTCCTCATTTCCTGGTTTAATTTTAGTCTCATTGATTGGAAGAATTCAATATATATTCTGAGTACTGATTCATTTCCCCACATATATGTTGCCAGTATCTTCTCAATCTTTGCTAGTGTTTCACTTTGTTTATGTGGATTGTTGTCCACCCAGAATTTGTTTTTCTACAGGATGTGGCATGGGTGTCTTATTTCCAGTTTTAAAGGCCTGTTGTCTTAGCACCACGAACTGAAAAATCCATCTTTTTTCCCTGAATTGTTGTCATAGCACCTCTGCAATGGTACCTCTTGACGTGGCTGGAGGGGTCCAGCATGACCTGGCCCCCCACCTGCCTCTCCAACATCCTCTCCTCCCATTTTCCTAGTTTAGACACACCGCCTTTCCTAAACATGCCCAGGCTTTTCGGTCTCCTCATTGCATATGACTGTCTCCTCACTCCCACTGCCTGAAATATTCTTCCCACTGTTTTCTGCAAGGCTGCTTCCCTCCTGTCACTCAGGTTTTAGCTCAAATGCCACTTCCTTCGAGACTCCATCCCTAAGCAGCTAGTTAATCTGACCCTAAGTCATTCTCTCCTGTTACCCTTTAGACTTTTCTTCATAGCACTTACCATTCATTGAGATGGTTTTATTTATTAGTTTGCCTGTTTACTGGCTATCGATTCTCTTCCAGATATACAAGAATCCCATGAACAGAGATGTCTTCTGCTTCACCTCTGTACTCTCCACTTCTAAATCAGTGCCTAACAAGTAGTGGTACCTCTATGCTTATTGAGTGAATTACCAAACTCCCATCTATTCATTCAGAAGCTTGTATAGTATATCGTTCAGTATAATCCTTTCAATTCAAAATGTTGGGTGTGTAAGTGTATAGACACAGAACTGTTCCTGATGGTTTTCTTGAAGGCAGGGAGTGTACATATTTTATTGACTGTTTATATTTCAATTGTGTATATTTCTGTACTATTTGAGTTGTTATGGTAAACATTGTTACATCTTTGATCTAAAAAACAGAAAACCTAAAGATAAAAACCTAGAGATTTGGGGACTTCCCGGGTGGTCAAGCTTCCAATGCAGGGGGGTGCAGGTTTGATCCCTAGTCTAGGAACTAAGATCCTGCATGCTGTGCCATGTGGCAAAATAAGAAGAAAAAACAATCAGATCTGTAGGCTAATCTGAGTGATGGGTGGTGGCAATCAAGTGGATTTGGTTCGTCTGACATTTCTGGGCTTTGAAGCTGTCTCTCTAAATTGATAGCTTTGGTCTCTGGGCAATCAAGGTACAACCCAGTGGGTCGCAAATCTACTAACGTTCGGCTCTTTTTTCATAGGAGTATTAATCTCTGAGCAGGGTGAGGGAGTGTAGATGTGGTGCCCACATGGGCCACAGGCAGGTTTTTCTAATCTTCTTGAGTAGAATGGGGGGAATTACACAGAGTGAGGCTAGCTCACCACCGGAGAGAGAACTCAAACCAACAACAGGCGCAAGCAAACCCTGTGGCAGGTGGAGGGCTTTGGAAAACTATTATAAAGTCCTCAGCCCCGTCCCAGAAAAACAGTAAGTTTCCCTGTTACTTCCAGTCATCACCTTCCGTGTTTCACACTAGGGATTTTCTTCAAGCTGTTGCAGGAGCTGTCCAGGCATTTTTAATCAGGAAAAGGGGAAAGGAAGTCTTTAACTGTTTGTTTGTAATCTTCCCCTTGATCAGCATATGCTATAAATGTTTCATTTAAATTGTACTACATGTATACCTGTGGCGGATTCATTTTGATATTTGGCAAAACTAATACAATTATGTAAAGTTTAAAAATAAAATAAAAAAAAGAAAAGAAAAGTCAAAAAAAAAAATTGTACTATCTATCGGAGAACAAGGAATAGATCTATATAAAATTCAAAACAAAATATTGATGGCCAGAGAACTCCGTGTCTAAAAAAAACAAATCCAAGAAAAGACTCTGGATCAATTTTTATGTCCAGGAAAATGAAACTTCCAAATGAATGCTTCCTTATATCCCGAAACCACAATTAAAAACCATGAAAGAATACCTCTGCAGCCTTTATACACTTGATCATCTTATTGTGAATTTTCAAGTCTTTAAGGAAATACCACACTAATTTATTTTATAATTTAATATTAAAAAATGTGTTATTCTTTCCCCCACCAGTTGTACTGAGATATAATTGACATGCAGCATTGTGTAGGGCTTCATTGTATTAGGGCTTGCCCAGTAGCTCAGATGGTAAAAGAATCTGCCTGCAATGCAGGAGACGAGGTTCATTCCCTGGGTTGGGAAGATCCCCTGAAGAAGGCAATGTCTACCCACTTCAGTATTCTTGCCTGGAGAATCCCATAGACCGAGGAGCCTGGTGGGCCACAGTCCATGGGATTCCAAAGAGTTGGACACAACTGAGCGACTCATACACACACACTGTGTAAGGTGTATGACATAATGTTTTGGCTTACATTCAACATGGCATGATCACTACAATCCATTATCTCATATAGACATACACACACACACAAATTATTTTCCTGATGAGAGCTCTTGGGATTAACTCTCTTAACAACTTTCATCCATGCCATATAAAAGTTGTTAACTATAGTCAACATGGTACATACACATCACATCCCTGCTGCTGCTGCTGCTAAGTCGCTTCAGTCGTGTCCGACTCTGTGCAACCCCACAGATGGCAGCCCACCAGGCTCCCCCGTCCCTGGGATTCTCCAGGCAAGAACACTGGAGTGGGGTGCCATTTCCTTTTCCAATGCAAGAAAGTGAAAAGTGAAAGTGAAGTCGCTCAGTCGTGTCCGACTCTTCGTGACCCCATGGACTGCAGCCTACCAGGTTCCTCCGTCCATGGGATTTTCCAGGCAAGAGTACTGGAGTGGGGTGCCATCGCCTTCCCTGACATCACATCCCTAGTACTTACTTATTTCATAACTTGAAATCTATACCTTATGACCCACGTCTCCCATTTGTCCTGCCCCCCATCCCCCACCTCTGGTAGCAACAAGTTTGATCTCTTTTTCTGTGAGATTTTTTTCTTAAGATTCCACATATAAGAGAGATCATATAGTATTTGTCTTTCTCTATTCGACTTATTTCATTTCATTTAGCATAATGCCCTCAAGATTCATTCATGTTGACACAAATGGCAGGGGATCTCTCCTTTGTAATGGCTGAGTAGTATTCCATTGTGAATATATATATATATATATATATATATATATATACACACACACACACACACACATATATATACACATATATATATGTAGGGCTTCTCTGGTGGCTCAGTGTTAAAGAATCTGCCTGCTGATACAGAAGATGGGTTCAAACCCTGAGTCAGGAAGATACCCTGGAGAAGGAAATGGCAACCCACTCTAGTATTCTTGCCTGGAAAATCCCATGGACAGAGGAGCCTGGCAGGTTACAGTTGCATAGGGTTGCAAAATAGTTGGACATGACTTAGCAACTATACAAGAATAACAACAACAATGTGTGTGTGTGTGTGTTTACACATTCACCCACTGATGGACAGAAATATGTTATTCCAATGAAACATTCTATATAACTGAGTTTTATTCCTTGTATCATATATGTATGCTATATACAAATGTATGCATGTACACACATGTGCAAATACACACATGTTTTCCTGCCTTTACCTCTTAGATCAGCTCTAAATATCCCACCCTCCACAATGTAGATCCCAGACCCTGCATCTGATCTTCAGATAGCCCACCATTCAGAGAGCTCCTTCCCTGTCCCTTGAGTCTCACTCCCTGACTTTATTCATGAAGCTGCTCTTGCAAAATTCTATTCCTCCTTATTTGCCAAATAATCCAAATTGCTTCCTTAAAAACCTGCTTTAAAATGTAGGGCCATGCATGACAAACAGTCACTCACACAGGGGTAAGAAAGTAGAGAATATATGGGACAAAATGTAGTAAATAAATGCTTGTGAAAAAAAGTGGAATGGAATAGAATACAACAGAGTGTAGGGCCAAAAATTCTTTTCAAACTGAAATTCTTTGAGATTACCATTTTTAAAAAATTCAAACAATATAAAGTAAGAGAACTTGTATAAAGAAATGTATAAAGTAGTAACTGAAAGGTCATTGGCATTCCTCCTCCATGGATACACTTGCTGTTGTTTTCTAAAGCCACCCAGCCATTTAGAATTTAAGAGACTTCTAGCTCACTCCTCTAGTCTAACAAATTTCTGGAAATCATGAAGCTTTTATTTTTTCATATCACTATTTAAGTGTTTGGTTCCTTACATAACTAAGTAACGAATAAAGTTAAATGAGTTGAAAGTACGCTTTTAGAATTCTAATAATCATTCATAAATATGGGTTTGGGATAGCAATAGTAAATGTATTATAATCTTGCTGTTATACAGTTTACCCAATCAAGATGAGAATATAAATTTTTTGCTATAATTATTTCCACATCTATATTGTCTTCCAGAGAATAAAGATCACATTTCCAACTTCCTGTTTTTAATAACCAATAGGGCCTGCCAGTGTTCTTCAGACATTTGTTTCTACATCATATAGAATCATTTGAAATGTTTTTCATATGTAATTTGACTTGGGCCACCTGTAAGGTTTGTTCTGGAAATACATTCAGACTTCTGTTGGTATGACAAAAGCAATTTCTTGGATGGGTGTTCTGCTCATTTACATAATACAGTTAAAGAAGATATCAAGAAATGAAAGAATCACCTCCTTCCCCAAATAAATTCAGATTTTAAATAGGACTACCAGGAAATCCCTGGTTGCTCAATTCATTCAGCCATTTGGCTATTACTATTTAACTTTTCTCCTTATCCCCAGCCTTCTCTGTCTACCTGCTCACTCTCAGTTGATAATTTTGCTTCTTATGTCACTGAGAAAATAGAAGAAATGAAAAAGGATCACTTTCTTCTTTCTATTACCAAACCCACCAACCTACTCTCATTCTGCCTTCTCTGCTCACTGAGGATGGATCACCTTTATGCTCCTCCAAAGCCAGTGCCTCCATCTGTGTAAAGTCCTTCTCATCCCTTTTCATCTACTTAGGAATCTGTTTTGCACATCCCTCTCCTCCTTTATTCAGCATCATTGTTTCCCACTGGATGGAAGAAGTCCTATGAGATCACAAACACGCTATCATGTCTCCTCGATGATTACATTTCTGGAGTCCCATTAGGGCAGAACTCCTTGGGGAAAAATGACTCTATAGACTGGCTGTCTCCTGCTGGTCTTCTCTCATCCTCTCCCAACACACACCACCGCAAACTGCTTTTGTCAGTTGTCAATTACTTTCTATTATCAAATCAAATGTTCAAAGTTTACTCCTGCTGCTGCTGCTGCTGCTGCTAAGTCGCTTCAGTCGTGTCCGACTCTAGCGACCCCATGGACTGTAGCCCACCAGGCTCCTCCGTCCATGGGATTTTCCAGGCAAAAGTACTGGAGTGGGATGCCATTGCCTTCTCCAAGTTTACTCCAACTGACACGAGTTTCGTTGCTGCACAGGCTTTTCTCTAGTTGCAGTGAGCAGGGGCTACTCTCTAGTTGCAGTGCACAGCCTTCTCATTGTGGTGGCTTCTCTTGTTGCAGCTCCTGGGCTCTAGAGCACAGACTAAGTAGTTGTGGCACATAGGCTTAGCTACTCTGAGTCATAGGGGGTCTAGTTCCTGGACCAGGGATCGAATTCGAGTCTCCTGAATTGGCAGGCAGATTCTTAACCACTGGTCCGCAGGGAAGTCCTCAGATGAGTTTCTTTACTGGCTTCTTGACTTCTTCTGCCTAACCAGCAGCTTCTTCTTAGCATTATTTATACCTCCTCCTCAACACCGATTGTTCTTTAAATGTCAGGGACTCTAGGACTTCCCTGGTAGTCCAGTGAAGTGGGGTCCAGTCTCCCCACAAGCCACAGCTACTGAGCCCACGTGCTGCAACTGAAGTCTACATGCTTAAAGGTTATGCTCTGCAACAAAAGAAATCACTGCAATGAGAAGCCCACACACCACAACGAAGAGTAGCCTACACTTGCTGCAACTAGAGAAAGCCTGTGCATAGCAACGAAGACCCAGTGCAACCAAAAACAATAAATAAATTTAGAAAAAAAAATTAAGATAAAAAAGTGACCTTTCCCGTTCTCTCCCTTTCTCTCTTCTCTTTGCTTCACTTTGTTTCTCCTCACTTCTCTTCATTCTCTCCATCAGTCATGGCCTTAAATATCACCTACGACTTCCACATGTAAATTTCCAAGCCTCTTGCCTGAACTTTAGGTTTATTTATCCAGCTTCCTATGTGATATCACTCTGATGTCTGATAAACATCTCCAGTTTCTCCTATCTGGACTCAACTGGATACTTTCTCTGAGATTTGCTCCTTCCCCTGTTCCCTGTCTCAGTCCCATTCCTCCAGTTGCTCAGATCAAATTTTTCTCTTTCTTCTGTATCCTTCATCTGATCCATAAAGAAAATTCTACCAACTTCACTTTCAAATCAATCCCAAATCCAGCCATCACTCAACCCTAACTGCTATCACTCAACCCAGACCACACTTTTCTATCACCAGACGATGGGAATGTCTCCCCTTGCTTCTGCTGTGGTTGCCTACATTCTACGAAACCAATCCTTTTAAAAACATAATCAAATTCTGTTACTTGCCTACTCAAAACCACCATTGACTGCCATCACTCTTAGAATAAAACCCAAAGTCCTACCGACTTGTAAGGTGCTAGATAGTCTTGCTTCATCTTCTATCTTTCTTTTCCTGACTTCTGTTTAACCCAGTGGGTCTTCTCCATTTCCCAAGAACACTCTTCTCTCCAGATTCAACCCTGACTGTCCTACAATGTAGAACTTCCCCCCTTCCACTACATGGTTTCTTCCTTCACTTAATTTAGGCCTCTGTTCAAATATCACCTTTTCAGTGAAACTTTCTCTGACCACCTTTAGTGAGAAAAATAGCCCTCAAGATGTCTACATGTTTTTGCTTTCTTTTTTTAAATTTGGCTGCTCTGAGTCCTAGCTGTGACATGCAGGATCTTTTTTGAGGCATGTGAACTCTTAGTTACAACATATGGGATCCAGCTCTCCTGAGGGACAGAACCCAGGGTCCTTGAATTGGGAGTGCGGAGTCTCAGTCACTGGACCCCCAGGGAAGTTCAGATGTCTGGATCTTAATACGCTGAACCTGAGACTATGTTAGGCTGCACGACAAAAGACAATTAACTTTGTGGATGGAATTAAGGTTGCTAACCAGTTGACTTAAAATACGGAGCTGATCCTGGATTATCTGCAGGGTCCAAAGTAATAACAAAGATATTTTAAGGTGAAAGAAGGAGGTAGAAAAGAAGAACCAGAGGCAGAGCAGTGTAAGAAAGACTCAAGCTGACAGTGCTGGCTTTGAAAATGGAAGAGGGCCATGAACCAAGATATGTGAGCAGCTTCTGGAAGCTGAAGAAAGCAAGAAAACAGATCCTCCCCCAGAGCTTCCAGAAAGAGCACAGCTCTGCCAGCACCTTGATTTTAGCCCAGTGAAACCTAATATTATAGACTTGGCCTCCAGAACTGTGTGGTAATCGACTTGTGTTGTTCAAAGCCACAAAGTACGTGGTAAGTTGTTACAGCAGCAACAGGAAAATAATACCCCAGAGAATTAGAAAAAAGTGCATGTGTGTGTATAAACACACACACACACACACACACACACACACACACTCTCTGCTCCCTTTGGCCTTACCATACTATTTGTCAACTTGTCACTGACTCTTCACTGTAAATTCCATAAGGGTAAGTTCATGGCCATACAAGCAGGGTCAAGGACCACAACTGCTTGTAGAGAGTTCTTAACATTTCTCTTGTTGCTGAAATTTGGTTTTACTGTTAAATCTAAGTTTACTGGCTTCCCTGGTGGTTCAGCCTGCCAGTGCAGGAGACTCAGGTTTGATCCCTAGGTTGGGAAGGTTCCCTGCAGAAGAAAATGGCAACCCACTCCAATAGTCTTGCCTGGGAAATCCCATGGACAGAGGAGCCTGACAGGCTACATACAGTCCATGTAGTCAGTCACAAAACAGTTGGACATGACTTAGCAACTAAAATGACAACACATCTAAGCTTTAATTTCAACTCTGCTGTTTCTTAAGAGAACATAGTTGACCCTTGGGCAACTCTGGGGATTGGTTCTGGGACCCACCATGGATACTAAAACCTCAGATGTTCTCCTTTCCAGATGCCTTTATGGAGGCAGATAGTCTGCTTGCCATAATGAGGTTCTGCATCTGCAGACTCAACCATCTGAGGATCCTGTAATAATGTGTGTTAGGTGCTCAGTCATGTTTGACTCTTTGTAACACCATGGATTGTAGCTCACCAGGCTCCTCTGTCCAGGGAATTCTCCAGGCCAGAATACTGGAATGAGTAGCCATTCCCTTTTCCAGGGGATCTTCCTGACTCAGGGATCAAACACAGGTCTCCCACATTGCAGGTAGATTCTTTACCATCTGAGCCACCAGGGAAGCCCTGTAATAATTGGTATTTACTTTAAAAAAAAAAGTCCTCCTAAGTGGATTTGTTGTTCAGTCACTAAGTCATGTCCTAAGTGGATTGGCATAGACCAAATCCTTGTTGTTCAAGGGTCAACTGCATTGTATAAATAAAAATGAATTAAAGTAAACCAAAGGGTGCTTTGAGGGAAAAAGACATTCTGATTTAATATGTCACCCAAAGAGCCTGACTTAAAGGATGAAGGGTATTCAGTCTCCCTAGTCAGTATATGTGCCAGAGACTGGACACCAGGTGGAACAAGTTGAGAATTTATTGTCAGTGTGCATTTCACCCATTGTCTTTGCATCTATTGACAGGAACACATTTGTTTCTTTGCCATGTGTCTTGTCTGCTCCTTACCACAAACGTAAGGATAAGAACTGTAGCCCCAAAGAACTATTTTATTTCAGAGCCTCCAAAAAGTATGTCCTACAGAGTATGTCCATTAGAAATAAAGAATATTAGGATTTCCCCGGTGGTTCAGTGCTTAAGACCCTATGCTTCCACTGCAGGGGGCATGGGATTCATCCCTGGTTGGGGAAGTTCTGCAGGCTGCAAGGTGCAGCCAACAAAAAAAAAAAAAGAGAAAAAGAAATCAACTTTAAGGAGTTCTCTGGCAATCCAGTAGGTTCAATCCCTGGTCATGGAACTAAGATACTGCCAGCAGCATGCCAAAAAAAAAAAGGTAGAATAAAACTGTTTTAATAACATTTTCAAGGATTAAATTCTATACTATTTCATTTCTAGTATTATTTTAAAAATTGTGTATAAACAACTTTGACAGGTGTGCATAAACATACCAATCTAACACAAAGATAATCAAATATTCAAATAGATATTCAAATAAGATAGCATGGCCAACTTCCTAGTTTGTCTGGCCACCAAACACGAGGAGAAGCAGTAAATGTCAATTCCACGTGGAAGCTTTACTAGACGAGGTGCAATTTGCCATGAGTCTTCCCAGTTAGAGTGGCCTTGAAAGCACATGTCAATCAGGAATCTCCATCAGGCCAGGTCTTTGGGTCACTTGTATAAGCAGAGGCTCCTCTCCAGCTCATATTAACCAGACAGTGTGAACAAGCAATAAACCTTGGCTGGTTTACGCCAAGAGATCCGGAGTTATTTGATACTAGAGTAATCTCTGGGCATTCTTCGGCTTAAGAGATGTGAAGAGAAATAATGACTGTCAAAAAAATATTCTACCCTATGAATCCAATGGGTTTCTTTAGTTCACAAATTTTCAGTGCCTTTTCTAGGAGAATACATATTGTGAGTCACAAAGAAGACGTGCTGGTTAATTTTATGTGTCAACCTCACTGGATCATGAGATGTCTGGGTACTTGACTAAACCTGATTTCTGGATGTGTTTCCAGAAGACTCGGGAAGACAGTTTGGCCCCTGCTAACAGCTCTCTTTATTCTAAAAGTCTCGGGACTCCTGTGGCGGTCCAGAAGTTAAGACTTCATGTTCCCAGTGCAGGGAGCTCAGGTTCAATCCCTGGTCAGGGAACTAGACCCCATAGACTGCAGCTAAAAGCTTGCATGCCTCAACTAAGACCCCACATGCCACAGCTAAGACTCAGTACGGCCAAATAAACAATTCAATAATAATAATAATAATAAATAAAGTCTCTAGAAACTGTCAGACCACCAAGCTTATGTTTGGTGTCAGACCACCAAGCTTAATGTTTCTATTGATGTAGAATCTAGAATAGAAACAGGTGATAAATAGCGTCTTCTTATTTTTACACACACAATTGGCATTGAAAATATCCTTGATCATCAGTATTTTGAAACATAAGCAGTTATACGTAAATGAGTACATTTATAAACTACTCTAACCATGTATACCCAAGACAAATGAGGAAACCATTAAGACTGCTTTCAGTCAACATAAAACCTGAGCCGTGGTCTCCCACTGTTAATCTTCATAATACTTCAGTGAACTCAATAATTTCGTTTAGAAATCTTTGCATGTTTTATTATTATTTTTCCTGATCATAAATGAATACCTGTTCATGGTTTTTAATAATAAGTAATAAATACACTAGGAAAAGAAGAAAAAAAACAGTTTTAATTATATTTCCCAATAGCCTCTCATTGCCCTTCTCCTCTTGTGCTCTTCCACAGGCTGTAGACACAATTTTGAATTTTTTTTCACTTAACATTAAAACAAAAGCATTTCCCCATTTTAATCTTGATTCTCAGTGGGCTTCATTTTTAAGGGTCTATCATACCCAATTGTGTGATTTATAGCATCATTTATGGGATATACATCCTCATTCAGGATGTTTGAAAATGTTATTTTTTAGTGTTATGCCCCTTGTTTTTTTAAGGATTTTAGGATTTGTAGCAACTTTAGAATTAATTTCTGAAACACATATTCCACTGGGAATTGTAGAAAGAGAGAAGCCAGAAAAATACCAGAAAATCATTGCTGGAAAATAAAATGTTCTGGGTGGTTACGAGAGAGGAACCAGGACACAGGCTCAGAGTGAGTAGGGACATGGGTGTGTGTAATGCATGCTTGAGAGGTAGGCTTTGCCATGATGTACCGTGGAAGCCATGTGGACGCAGGGCTGGACTGTGACGGAAATGTGGGCAAATCATGGGGAATGACAATAGACTAGAAATGGAGCCATAACATGGGCAGGTTGGATGCAGAGTTAGCTCTGACCTCCACCTGGAGTGAGATGATGTGAGTAACGTGGACTGTGTAGGGTTCTCAAAGAAACCTATTCCTGTTGCAGTGGTGTGTGTCCTTTTCTCTCATTTTGACCTGTCCTGAAATCAGGGCTGATTGATATAGAGAATTTTGCAATATCACACACAGACTGTGTCCATATGTCAAACATTAGAGCCTAAGAATAAAATTGATGTAATGCGAATAAGTTAATAATGCCCTGCAGGGCAGTTACATGAATTTTGGTCACTACAATAATGTGTCTGAAGTGAGAGCTCCTTAGTTCAGTGATGATCAATGGGAGACCCAATGCCTGAATTTCAGCAACGACATGAGAATTACCAAATATGATGCTTCGTTGCAAAGATTTATTCTGATTCAGCATGTTTCCATTCACATGGGTGTGTTGCCACACACATTCTGGTCATGCTGCTGCTGCTGCTGCTAAGTCACTTCAGTCGTGTCCAACTCTGTGCAACCCCATAGATGGCAGCCCACCAGGCTCCCCTGTCCCTGGGATTCTCCAGGCAAGAACACTGGAGTGGGTTGTATTTCCTTCTCCAATGCATGAAAGTGAAAAGGGAAAGTGAAGTTGCTCAGTCATGTCCGACTCCTAGCAACCCCATGGACTGCAGCCTACCAGGCTCCTCCATCCATGGGATTTTCCAGGCAAGAGTACTGGAGTGGGGTGCCAGTACTGATTCTGGTCATAGTATTCTTTATTTAAAGAATGGTAAAGAGGGTCCTACGTGATGAGCTGACATACGTTTTCCCCTGTTTGGGGGCAGTAAGGCGACTTACTTAGCCTTTCAGGGATGTGTCCTTATACTCCCAACTATTATCACATCAGACCTTCCTGTAGTCTAACAGTTTAAACTCACATGATCATAGCAATGGCCATACAACCAGCCTTAATATCATATCAAATATATAACTCTCTAGCATACTCCATAATGTTTTCTTTCTCTCTTTTTGGTTTCATTTACATGCAGTAAAATTCATTCTTAGAGATGTACAGTTCAATGACTTTAACAATCTTGTTTCTTTGTATTCATTTATGTATTTTTGGTTGTGCTGGGTCTTCATTGCTATATATGGGCTTTCTCTAGTTGTCTCCAGCAAGGACTACTCTTCGTTGTAAGGGCTTCTCAGTGTGGTGGCTTCTCTTCTTGCAGCACACAGGCTGTAGAGTGCAGACTTGGTAGTTGTGGCGCACAGGCTTAGCTTCCCTGAGGCATGTGGGATCTCCCCAGACCAGGGATTAACCCATGTCCTCTGCATTGGCAGATGGATTCTTAACCACTGGACCACCAGCAAAGTTCCCAGTTCAACAACTTTTGATATATACATACAGTTATGGACCACCATCACAGTCAAGACACAGGAAGTTCCATTAGCTCCCCGAATTCCTTCAATCTTCCCCTTTGCAGACCACCCCTCCTTCTCGCTTCTAATGCCTGGCAACCTTTTCTATGTGTGCATGCTCAGCCACTCAGTTGTGTCTGACTCTTCAACCCTATGGACTGTAGCCTTCCAGGCTTCTCTGTTCATGGGATTCTCCAGGCAAGAATACTGGAGTGGGTTGCCATATCCTCCTCCAGGGAATCCTCCTGACGCAGGGATCAAACCCATGTCTCCCACATCTCCTGCACTGTAGGTGGATGAGCCACTGGGGAAGCCCAACTATTTTTGCAAAGACTTGTTTTTGTAAGGTATGCTTTACTTTTACTAAAACAATTAAAAGGGTAAGTGATCACTTCCACCAGTATTTGTGGACCTAGAAGAGTTTCTCAACTTGCAGATCTTTGGGTTCAAATCTCAAGAGATCCAGGAGCTGGCCTTTCTGCAGGGCTGGCGTTAAACCCTGTTCCTTTTCAACTAGTCTGAGAGTTGCCTGGCTGAGGTCCCTAACAGAGCAACACCAGTGTTTAAAGTATTCAATGCCTATCTGTGCATCACAATTTGCTTATCTACCTCAAATCCTCATATAACTTAACCCAGAATCAAAACTACTTTTAATCTATTTTAGTGTTTCATTATACAGATACACCTTGATTGATACACTAATATGTTTTCTGAAGATGTATTTAAACTGAATTTTGAAAATGAAATATTTTTAAAGGGAGCACTTTCAATAAGATCTAGAATTAGTCTTTTATCTCTCTTCCTCAAAAATCCATGCTTGTGTCTCTAGATGGTGTCCTTCAGGGCACTGCTGAGCTCAGCTTGTCAGGAATGTTGGCAACTCTTTCCATCAACACAACTCACAGATACAATTCTCTACACACAACAGGTAAAGTTTGAATGCTCACATCTCAACCAGCTGGCTTCAGTGTGCCAGTGTGTTTTTCTTGCTTTCAGAACAATTTCAAGACAATTTCCTACATTTCTCCCAGAATGCTACAGCTGCTGCACGGATTCTTCCTGCCAAGAGCCTGGAAGCCTCTTCCATCACACACACTTCCAGCTTCTTGAAAGAATTTTGCAGATTAAGCAACAGGCGCCTAATGCTCATTCTACTCAACTAGCCATAGAGCAGATCTGTTTCCCATTTCTGGTTGGAGTTTCAAGGACTTCCTCTTTTCTAATTGCTTCCTCCAGGGCTGTGTGTTGTAGGGACCACTGCCTCCTCCCAGCTCATATCAGGACTCGATAGCTATTGCATTTTGTCACATGAAAGTCTGAGTCAACTGGGAGAAGCTGAGGGATGCTGGTTGCATCTGTCAGGCCAGCCCATCAGTTTGAGAGCCATCATGAATTGTTTCTAGAGTAAGTAAGCCTTCCAGCTTAATTACCCCTGATGACTCAGTAAGAGAAGTACTTGGCAGAGTAAGCTTTCTGCCCTAAAGAGTGTGTGTGCGCGCACGTGCGTGCATGTGTGCATATATGTATGTGTGTATGTATGTTCATGTATGTGTATGTATATATAAGTGTACAAGTAGTAAAACACTAACTCTGGCAATTATTAATTCTCAAAGGTGCAGATTATCACTGAGCTTTCACCTTTTTTTTTCCACTTACAATTGAATTCACCAGAGTCCAGATTTCTGCTGTCTGAGTTCTATCACATTTCTGTTATTTCCTCTGTCATTTACTGGAGGTAGCTGTGCCCTCCATTTGCCTCTGCTTTGATATTGAACAAAAACTGATTTCTTTCTGAGGAAGTTAGAAAAGCAAGGCTTATGTGACCAATATGTTTCCCAACCCTCACATGAGAAAAAGGGCACACCCAATACTATCAAAATACAACCCTGTACCCATCACAGCACCAGATGCTTTAAGCTGCTTCTTATTGTGGCTCCCTCAGCACAAAATAAAACAGACTCCTGCCTGCCCCCTCCAACAAAGGCTTCCGGTCTCCAAGCTACAACACAATTCTGACAAAAATCTTAGCTTCCTAGAGCTTTGAAATATCCTAACAAAATTGCCTTCCATTTTAAGCTTTAAATATATATATATAAGATGCTAAATTAAGGTCAGGCAAATTCTGGTAGTCTTTCTCAGATGACTCCCAAATCTCAATGGTACCTCCCACTTCCTCTTGTTTCTTCTTTAAGTGGGTCTCTAATTGGGAGCGTTCCCAGCTGTATTACTAATGCTGTGATGATGATCAGTTATTAGCTCATGCTATTATCTTTCTCCTCAAAATGTTTCATTTGAGTATTTAAAACAATCAAATATTTGTGTTCTATGCCTTTGTTACCATTGTTGCAATTTGCCTTCTTATCACTGCAAAGATGGAGTATCTGTCTCATTCACCCCTCTTCTAGCTGGGGAGCTGGGATTCAGGGCTTTTTCTGTAATCCACACATGGGTTTGGAAAATGTAGGAAGTAGAAAAACAATGAACCTTGGAATAGATTTAGAAAGGAAAGGCATGAATTTGGCAGATGCGATGTTTTACATTTAAGACGTGGGGCACAGTTTAGGACCAAAAAGGAAAGAAATCAATTTGGGGGTGGGGAAATTTTATTCTAGTGAAGTAAGGGGGAAAGACAGGAGGGAGAAGAGAGAAGGGGATTTTTGGAGCCACTTGATTTTGCACAGAGCAGGAAAATTATCTACTCTTTGCACTTTGCACCTCCCCCACCACCATATGCTTCCCGAAAGTTTCCTTTTTCCATACTTGAAAGGACCACAGATTTTAATAGTATTCATGCATTTGAAGTGTTAGGCGATTCCCAGCTTCCTCTGTTTTTGCATTTATGATGAGAAGTAGTTTTTTTTTTTAATCCCAGTTACAGGATAAAGTACAAATAAAATCAATGACTATTTAATGAAAAAAATTTCAAACTCAAAGGCAGACTTTACAAAAAAACAGGCAGTTGACCTTAAATAAACTAAAGTTCAAGATCACAACCATATTCAGGGACTAAATTATAGGCCAGTCTCCTCCAGTGTCTAGGCTGAGAGAGTTTAGTAGGTTACCACAGCGAATATTAATTTGTAGACACCCCAGGGGCCTGAACAAGTTGAAACTACATCATTAAAAGGTCAAATTTACTCAGAATGTCTTGAATTCAGATGTAATAGTAAAAGCAGACAGGGTGGAAGACAGAGACAGTCAGGATTCTCTGTACAAAGGAATATTTGCAATGTGATATTTATTGATGCCTGACACCACACGCTGTTACGTGCATGTCAATTTGTGGGTGTCCAGCACTTGGAGCTGCTACTTTGTCAAGCAGAGGAATTTTCTTCCTCTGGGGGGGAGGGGGTTGGTGCACGTTGGACGCGCACGCTGCTGCTCATGGCCAGAGAGTAAGACAGGAGACAGTGGATGGGGACTCTGAGGGGACATATATTGCACAAGCCATCATTCCCACTCTGACAATGGCTACCTCTGTGAACTCTGGCTTCCATAACCCTGTACCCAAACCGTTTCACCTTTCAGATCTTCTCTGGAGGATCACTTTAACTGGAACGTGTGAAGGTAACTTCAGGTGGGAAACTGGGGGAAGGGTGAGGAAGATGAGCAGTGCCTCAGCTCCACAGGATCTGACCTTGAACTTGCAGTCTGTTAGGACCAGTCCTGCATCTACTGTTTACCACTGTGTGACCTTGGATGTATCTTTTAACACCTTTGATGTCTGCCTCCTTACTCATGAAACAGGATTTACATGGTTGTTTCACTGTATGGATTAGAAATAGTGTGGATAAGTGACAGGCACATAGTAGGTGATGAATAAATGCACTGCATCTAATGCTGACTGCAACACCCAGAGTCAGAATGCCTATTTCTGCCTTCTATCTTTGGTTCCAAGATCATATTCTGCCCACAAAACTGACACTCGGACTAGAAACAGCTCTGTGGGCTCCTGCTGTCCCCCCTTTCACAGTTTTGCAGCAAATGGCATTCACTGGCAGTTCCACCGTCTTAGGGTTCACGGATAAAGTCACTGGTAGAAATGATGTATAGTGTACTGGCTCCCACTCAGTAGCAAACCCCTGAGCCACAATCCTCTGATTCCTCTTCCCCTACCCATTCTCAGGCCATTCCCAGGAGCAGCCAAGGTTCCTGGGCCCACAGTACCCTCTGATGGCTAACACAAGGAACTTCCTTTGCTCCATCATTCTTAATCTTCGCTCTTGGAAACTCCCATAGGCTTTCACAGGTCACTGCTTTGTGCATTCCATCACAGACCATTCATTTCTTACTAATGTTGTGTGGCCTCCTCTGCCTTGCTATTTTTTTTTTTAATTTCTTGCTCAAATATTTCAGAAACACTTATCTACCTCCCTGTTTCTTTCCCTCACTTTGTTCCACTAACAAATTCTCAAATTGCAGCGATTATGGTTGCGAATATAAGATAGTAAGATGCATACATCTCTCAAGAAAAAAAAAAAAAAAAAAAACTCCATCCATTTAGAAGTAAAATAAGACATCATGTAGAACCAACAACATTAATCTCAAAAACCCTTTGAGATGTTCCGATGTCTTCCGGAGAACCTGCCCAGAAGGTGCCATCTACCCTGTCTTCAAGGAATGCTGATCTTTTCTCAACACTCTTACTATTTTCCTATTGATTTAATTGCCAGAAACATACTAGATTGTCCCCTCTTCTTTCATTGCAAATACAATTCAGCTAGAGTAAGGGTTAAGTGCATTCCTGTGGGTTATTCTGGAAATCAAAGCACAATCTTTCAACATTAGTTTTCTGTGGGAAACTGAATTCGAAGATCCAAACAGTTACTTTAAAATGAACTTTTGGAAAATGTTACCTGCTGTCATGTAACATCACAACTTTGGGGATGGGAGTGGTCAGTTTTTAAAAATTCATACTCATGTCTGTATACTCTGGTTTTCATCTGTTCATCTGTGACATCTGGGATTAATATTTAGGTCTTCAGGTGTGACTTACCTGAACAGACATTGATTCTTCCTTTATCAAAGGAAAAATGTACTAACCAGATCCTGATTTGATGTGTTGACATGTTATGGGAATATTCTAGAAAGTTATTAAATTCATGCCCATGACTATAGATTGATTCTTGGTAAAAACACATCACATGTCTCCAAATGCTAACACTAAATTTAAATTCAAATAATGCCCAAAATTTATGTTTTTATTTATCAAGGCTTACACTTAAAATACTTTAAAAATAAAATATTTGACATGTATTAGTAAAATACCATTAATTTTATGCTTAATTTTTCTGATTCATGAAATTTATTTTAAAATTAAGCTAGAAGTCAGTATTTAGAAGCATCTAAAGTCCTGATTCAATCACTAACTGAAAGATTTCTTTCACAAATGAATATCAAGTGGTTTAATTTTTCCAGTTTCTAATAGTTAAACTTTAAAGTAAAAGCTTATGAAAAGTGGTATGAAATAACTGAATTATTTAATTAAATGGTAAAAGAGCTACTGTGACCATATATAGACACATATGAAAAACATAATTTAAAAGTGCATTTATAAAATATCTCCTAATTTGGTCATATTTCAAGGTAATGCTTGCATAGGACTTTTCTCTGTGACATAATTTCCACATTCTTAGAATGGAAATTATTTTCTCCTTTAAAATAAAAAATGCAAATCAGTTAAAGTAACAGGTAAATATCCATCCAATTTCATCAAAATTCTGTGAAAACTGACATTCTACGTAAATTCTAGATATATACTAATATAACAATAATGAAGAATGATGTCATATAATAGTTCCACGGTGCAAAAGGTATTTTAATTGATTGTTCATCAAAGAACATTGAGTTGACATGTTCACATTTTTCTGAAAAGAGATATTTGCTTTCCAATAACATATACCTTTTGAATTCATAAAGTTTTGGAGGTACAAATTAAAACATTCAGCGTTAATGTTTTTGAAAGCATTAAGTTTAGATTATTTTCTCAAGACCCAAGGAGAAAACACCAGAGGAAACATAACCAGCCTGAATTGTTTAAAATGTATTTTCCCTTTAATTAAATAAGAAACATCTGTCTAGGGATTTTGGAAATGAATGTAATCCATCCACACTCTGCCTGTACTAGTTTGCATCCAGTGTCCAATATTTTGAAAGAAAATGCTTTCTTTCTGTAAAGAATTAAATAGCAACATGGAGTGATGTCTGGGTCTGCAGCAGCTGACTCTTGCCTCCCGAGTTTGGGCACTGGAAATTCTAAGGCTATGTCTTTTTCCAGATTTGTTCTTGGGAAATAACCAAATTCTCTCCAGAATCAAGATCAGGGAGTAACATTTGTGTTCTCCAAACCATCCACTCACCCAGAACACCCTTATCTCAGAATAGTAAGGAAACTGCAGTGACCAGGGTGCATTCAAATACCCAAGCTCAAAATACTGTTCCCTCTCTGGGGTGCACTTAACATCTTCCTCCCCTTCACTTGGGCTTTAAAAAGCTGATTTCTCTCCGAACCTGCACCGCCCTCAACACCGACCCATCAGACAGGCCAAATTCTACAAAGTGGGGACTTGACTCCCGGAGGGCTCTGGCACTCCAGAACCAACAGTTGAGAATGACAAATATCACTTACTGGTGTTGTCAAATGGTATCTGCCTGCACTGCGCAGACCCCTCGGCGGGCCAAGGACAGTAGTAGACTGCTCCCCCTTCCACGATGTCTGGCTGGCTGGTGTTGGCTTTGGGCGCCCCCACCAAGACACTCGCCCTGAGAAGAGATTGGACAAAATCACTCTTGGAATCGGAAACGTACTCATGATGGAGACAGACTGTCAAACTAGATTTCCTCTTGGAAATCTACGGGCGTCTGAAACCTGGTTTGGAAGAGGGTGCAAATATTCCTAATTCTTCTCTAGGTGGAGCTATGTATACAGTGAGTTGAGAGATTGCTGGGGGCCGGGGGGGGGTGGGGGGTGCAGTGAGAATTAGCAAAGGACAGAGCCCAGCTGCTTATAGCAGACAGCACTTGAGCCCAGACGCTTAATTGTTACAGGCTATGTATAAACAGACCGTGTTGTGGTCCTTGTTTTAACTGGCCTGAGTCTGTTCGGTCCTGTGTTTCCCCTTTGCACGATGCTCCAGTCTTTGTCCCTGGAGCTCCCCAGGACTTTCGGATCCGAGGCAAGTGACATGTCCCTGGTTCAAAGTTCACAAGGACATTCAGCGTGGAAGGGGAGGGTAGAGGCTGGTGGCGGGGAACCGGACGGGACCCCAAGTGGGCAGCGGGATGGACGCTCGGGATCGCCTGCCAGCAGGCTGCGGGGACAGGCCTGGGTCCCCCGGCAGAGGGGCAGGGACCCCACCTGGGGCGACTTACGTGCGAGCGGCAGGTATGTGGAAGTCCACCGCGTAGCCGAAGTAGCTGCCTTCGGGTCCGCTGTACACCGTGAGCTTGTCCACGTCCAAGTTGAACGCCTGCGAGGCGGGGGACCACAGCATCCCCAGAGCGGCCGAGAAGCAGCAGAGGGGCGCGAGCGGCGGTGCCCGGCTGACCCGGGGACCGCGGCGGGGCCGGGCAGACATCGCCCTCCGGCCGGGTGGTGCTCACCGGGCAGTGCGAGCCGAGGACCCCGGCTGGGAAACGGCGGGCGTGGCGGCGGGCGGTCCGGGGAGCCCCGGTCCCGGGTCAGTGCGCGCGACGCGTCCGCGGTGACAGCCCCGGGCGCTCCTCCGCGTGTCCCCTGCGGTCTGCTTGGCCGCCGGATCCCGCGGCTGGGGGCTGGCGGAGGGGATGCGAGCCCTCCTCTGGCGGCGGGAGGGGGCCCCGGTGCGCTCGGGGCGCCTCCTAGTGGCCGGCCCGCACACTGCGGGCCGGAGCCGGTAACTCACCGACAGTCCTCGCCCCCGCGGGCGGCCGGGGCCAGGCGCCTGTTTCAGTGGGTTGGCTTTCTACTGCAATTGCATCTTAAGAACTATCTGAGCCTCCCGCTTGCCAATTCAAGCCATTGGCTTTGGAAGCAATCCCCCCCGCCCCAAAAGCCGCTCCGCCCGCCTCTGCTCAGCGTCGGGCGAGGCTTTGCTCTGGTTTCTCCCAAATGGATGATGTGAAAGCGTACCCCACCGCGAGGGAAGAGGCCAGACAAAGCCGAGATCTTGGCATTACCTCTGCAGCCTAAAGATCCGAATAAAAGTTTAAATCCAATAATCCTCTCTTCCCCCACCTCCACTTCCCTGCAGAGGTAACTAATAAAGCAATCCTGGAGATTTTATTTAGGTCTTTCTCAGAGACACATGGAGCGGGTTACATGCCTTGGTCCTAAATTTCTGTGACCTTGTTTAATTGTGGTGAGGACTAACAAAATTGGGAATGTTGGAATTTACAGTTTACCCACAGCAGGCGTAGGGGGTATAGGTTGGAATCTGTCTGCAGGAGTTCAAACGTCAGTTCCAATCCATGGGTGTTATTGATCTCTTTCTGTGTCTTCTGCTTGGGAGAGGGAGTAAAAGATCAGTGGGGGAAAAGGCAAAGGAGAAGTGTGGTACCAGAAGCCTTTTCATAACGTGCAGTCTTCCAGGGAAACAGAATTAACAGGGAAAGAGAGCAATTAAGGGTTAAACAGGATGCCGCTGGGTTTAAATGAAAATGAAGACTAGAGAGGAGAGAGGGGACTAGGGTCCACAGCATTTTAATGAGATTCGTTGGTAATTTAAGCAGAAATTTGAATAGGAGGCATGGCTTTGGACATTGTGGACAGAGTGTTGAGGCAAAGTATTAAAAACACAGAGGCCAAGATGATAGGGTTGTGCAAGGGATTTGAATAAAAATGTGGGTTGGGGAGGAGTGGAAGGAAAGGATGGACCTCCTAAGAAAGGATCTTAATAACAAGAACAGTTACTGAGGCAAAGGTAGTGGGTTCTACAGGGATTCTGGAAGTTTAGTGGAGGATGTGTGTGTTGGGGCAAGAGGTCAATTGTCAGAAGGAAGAGAAAGCCAAGTGGCTGTTGCCCAAACGCACAGAGTGATGAGGGCTCTGCCATGATAAACAGATGGAAGGGAAATGAAACCCGAAATGTTAATTAACAGGAAAAGGGCCAGCAGACTGATGGCAGAATGAAGTGAAGGATAAACCCAAGGTGAGTCTACAGGTATCAATTTAGAAGAGGAGAATCACAGACAGTAGCAATGGGGCAAGGAGAACAGAATGGGAGGAACATAGTGAGTTAGGTTCTGGACCTGTTGAATCTGTTACTAGTGTGGGATCCCCAAGAAGCTGGAATCATAAACTGTGATTCAGAGCAGTGATCTAGTCTAATGGAGTAGATGTGGGAGTCCACCCACAGAAAATCTGTGCTCCCATTGAAAAGCTAGACTTTGTCTTACATCAGAACACACTTGGTAGACTGATTTAAATTTTATGTTTTACTCTTTGCCTGTCTCATCCCTGTAAAAATGCTAAAAATGAATAAGCTATCAGAAGATTACCTAGCAAATCATCACATCTGGGTTATTTCCTAACTGAATAGTCCTTTCCCAGACAAGGGCTTAAGAGCAGAGAGGGTAGAAAACTTTTTTCTCCCTCCAAAAGTTCATTTGTGTTGGATACAAAGTCTGCTACTCTGGGTCAGGTTACTATTGGTAATAGAAGTGATATTCCCTGGAGTAAATTTCAATGAGTAATTCACATGCAATATACACATGGGCAGAAAAAGAGCTGTGGGAGACAGTGAGGCTGGGAAATAGCCCCGACTCCATCATTTCCTGTGACTGCATGCTGAAATTTGCAAATTCATCATATTGCAGGCAAGATTTAGGTTGAGGCAAAGGTAGTGGAACACCTGAATAGGTAGAAAGTAACAGCATATTCTTAGACATGCACTTGGTCCACTTACCAACCTACTGGACAGAAGTTCAGTTAAGTTCAATCGCTCAGTTGTGTCCGACTCTGTGACCCTATGGACTACAGCATAACAGGCTTCCCTGTCTATCACCAGCTTCCGCAGCTTACTCAGGCTCATGTCCATTGAGTCAGTGATGCCATCCAACCATCTCATCCTCTGTCGTCCCCTTCTCCTCCTGCCTTCAATCTTTCCCAGTATCAGGGTCTTTTCCAATGGGTCACTTTTTCACATCAGGTGGCTAAAGTATTGGAGCTTCAGCATCAGTCCTTCCAATGAATATTCAGGACTGATTTCCTTTAGGATTGACAGGTTGGATCTCCTTGCAGCCCAAGGGACTCTCAAGAATCTTCTCCAATATCACCGTTAAAAAGTATCAATTCTTTGGACAGAAGTAGCTCAATATTATAAAATGATTTGTATAAATCAGCATATGGCCAGGGTATCCCCCTTTTGTTACTCTCTTGATTTTTGGTATTTCCAGCATGTTCCTGATCTTTTAATTCAAGATATGGGTAGGTCAGGGAAGAAAATTCTACTTATTGCCACATCAGTTCAGTCACTCAGTCATGTCTGACTCTTTGCGACCCCATGGACTGCAGCACGCCAGGCTTCCCTGTCCATCATAACTCCCAGAGCTTACTCAAACTCATATCCATCTCGTTGGTGATGCCATCCAACCATCTCATCCTCTGTCGCTCCCATCTCCTCCCACCTTCAATCTTTCCCAGCATCAGGGTCTTTTCCAATGAGTCAGTTCTTTGCATCAGGTGGCCAAAGTATTGGAGTTTTAGCTTCAGCATCAGTCTTTCCAATGAATATTCAGGACTGATTTCCTTTAGGATTGACTGGTTGGATTTCCTTGCAGTCCAAGGGACTCTCAAGAGTCTTCTCCAATACCACAGTTTAAAAGCATCAATTCGGCGCTCAGCTTTCTTTATAGTCCAACTCTCACATCCGTACATGACTACTGGAAAAACCATAGCTTTGACTAGACAGACCTTTGTTGGCAGAGTACTATCTCTGCTTTTAATATGCTGTCTAGGTTAGTCAAGGAGAAGGCAATGGCACCCCACTCCAGTACTTTTGCCTGGAAAATCCCATGGACGGAGGAGCCTGGTAGGCTGCAGACCATGGAGTCGCTAGAGTCGGACGCGACTGAGCAACTTCACTTTCACTTTTCACTTTCATGCATTGGAGAAGGAAATGGCAACCCACTCCAGTGTTCTTGCTTGGAGAATCCCAGGGACGGGGGAGCCTGGTGGGCTGCTGTCTATGGGGTTGCACAGAGTTGGACACGACTAAAGCGACACAACAGCAGCAGCAGCTGCTAGGTTAGTCATAGCTTTTCTTCCAAGGAGCAAGCATCTTTTAATTTCATGGCTGCAGTCACCATCTGCAGTGATTTTGGAGCCCCCACAAAAGAAAGTCTGTTACTGTTTCTATTGTTTCCCCATCTATTTGCCATGAAGTGATGGGACCATATGCCATGATCTTAGTTTTCTAAATGTTGAGTTTTAAGCCAACTTTTTCACTCTCCTCTTTCACCTTTCATCAAGAGGTTCTTTAATTCTTCTCTTTCTGCCATAAGGGTGGTGTCATCTGCATATCTGAGGTTATTGATATTTCTCCTGGCAATCTTGATTCCAGCTTGTGATTCATCAAGCCTGGCATTTCGTGTGATGTACTCTGCATATAAGTTAAATAAGCAGGGTGACAATGCACAGCTTCATTATATTGCCAATACAGCCAATTATATCATATTGCCATATATTTGGATTCATATACTTGTTCCTTTCTTCTAAAACACACTTGTTATTGATTTATACAACAAGCCTACATTTTATACAGTGTCACTTTCCACTGTACAGATGAGGGCCTTAAGGTTCAGAGAGCTACAAGCATATACAAATTTACAGAGCAAGTAAGTGGTGTTATTTTTTTTAATAATTTTTATTTATTTATTTTTGGCTGCACTGGGGCTTCATTGCTGGGCCAGCTTTTCTCTCATTGCAGCAAGCGGGGGATACTCTCTAGTTGTGGTTCATGGGCCTCTCATTGCAGAGCATGGGCCCTAGGGCAAGTGGCTGCTGCTGCTGCTAAGTCGCTTCAGTCGTGTCCAACTCTGTACGACCCCATAGACAGCAGCCCACCAGGCTCCCCCGTCCCTGGGATTCTCCAGGCAAGAACACTGGACTGAGTTGCTATTGCCTTCCACGATGCATGAAAGTGAAAAGTGAAAATGAAGTCACTCAGTCGTGTCTGACTCTTGGCAACCCCATGGACTGCAGCCTACCAGGCTCCTCCATCCATGGGATTTTCCAGGCAAGAGTACTGGAGTGGGGTGCCATTGCCTTCTCCGAGGGCAGGTGGATCTCAGTAGCTATCTACTCCCAGGCTCCAGAGCACAGTCTCAATAGTTGTGGTGCAGGGGATTAGTTGCTGTGCAGCGTGCGGGACTTTCTTGGACCAGGAATTGAACCCACATCTCCTGCATCAGCAGGTGGATTCTTTACCACTGAGCCAGCAGGGAAGCCCCACTGGTGTGATTTGAACTTGGACTCTCAGATGCTAAAACCAGTTTCTCAGCCTATTCGGTCTATAGGCATATTTTTGAAATTTATGGCAAAAATGAGAAGTCACTTTTCTGAAGTATTAAGCTCTTCTGGTCTGGCCCTTTGGGTATGCTTGCAAGTCATGACAGCAGCTGTGTACTTTTATAAGAGGTCACAGCAAAGGGTTTGGTTGTTGTTCACTCACTCAGTCCTATCTGACTCTTTATGACCCCATGGACTGCAGCACACATGATTCCTTGTCCTTCAGTATCTCCCAGAGTTTGCTCAAACTCACGTCCATTGAATCGGTGATGCCATCCATCCATCTCATTCTCTGTCGTCCCCTTCTCCTTCTGCCTTCAGTCTTTCCCAGCATCAGGGTCTTTTCCAATGAGTTGGCTCTTTGAATCAGGTTGGCCAAAGTATTGGAGCATCAGTCCTTCCAAGGAATATTCAGGGTTGATCTCCTTTAGGATGGACTGGTTTTATCTCCTTGCTGTCCAAGGGACTCTCAAGAGTCTTCTCCAGCACCACAGTTCAAAAGCATCAATCCTTTGGCGCTCAGCCTTCTTTATGGTCCAACTCTCACATTCGTATATGACTACTGGAAAAACCATAGCTTTGACAATATGGACCTTTGTTGGCAAAGTGATGTCTCTGCCTTTTAATATGCTGTCTAGGTTTGTCATAGCTTTTCTTCAAAGAAGCAAGTGTCTTTTAATTTCATGGCTGCAGTCACCATGTATTGTGATTTTGGAACCCAAGAAAATAGTCTGTCACTGTTTCCGTTTGGTATTCAAAGAGAGAAGGAAAAGCAAACTAACTTGAAGCTCTTTGACGTACCCTTGGAGACCAAAAACCTGGGAGAAGAGTAAAATCTCACAAGAAGCTAGGGGGAAAAAACTGTAATAATTACAGGGACAGAATAGGTCTGAATCGGGGTCTTGTACATTTCACTATTCTGACACATGGGAACCACGCCAATCAGTAAAACCTGGGATACTGTCAGAGAAACACATGGACAATGACAGGTCTTACGCTGAATGAGAAGTTTGACATTATAAAGGTCTTCTAGCACTGATTTATTTGTCAGAAAAGCAAGTCTGGTAATTGTTTATCATGCCTGTGAGTGCGTGTGTATGTTTAATGCTGAGAAAGGTATGCATAGTTGTTTCCCTAAACAGAAAAGAAAAGAACCCAAAGGTCAAAGATGGAACAGATTTGGCCCAAACGTTCCAAAAATAAATAAGTAAAGAGTACCACAGGAAAAAAAAATATTTCTCTGGTTTGTAGCCATGTACAAAATATTTAAAAATAGAGATGCTGTAACATTTAACCATTAGTGCATAATTCTTAACAGAAGATCAAATATATTTGTTACTTAATAACCAATTACTGTCCCCCACTACGTTTAAATCTACTTCCTTATATGATAAAATGTGATCCTTACTGATTGGCGTGGTTCCCATGTGATCCTGGGACCTCCTTGGTGCTCCAGTGGTTTAAGTCGTGATGCTTCCACTTCAGGGGGCATGGGCTCAGTTTCTGGTTGGGGAACCTTATGCTGTGTGGTGTGACTAAAAAAATAGCACCCCCCCAAAAAAAAAACTGATCTTGCCTCCAAATCAAGGACCAAGAGAGTCCATACCTGATTATTTCATTAATACACCACAACTTCAATATGTTATTTAAACCATTGACAAAATAAGCCCAGGTAAAAATAATATGCTCATGAAGATTCCATCAGCTTTAAAAATTAAGCACCCAATGCAAGATAGTTTTTCAGTCTCTTTTTATATTTGTGGTAATTGAGGTGATCTCAAAGGTTTTTTTTTTTTAATTTGTTTTTGTTTTTTGCCCACTGGACTCAGTGTTTCTGCAATATTAGAAACTACCTATTAGTATAAACTGGTCAATTAAACCTAGATTGGGCAAACAACTCTTAAGTCTGTCAAGCGTCTCTGCTAGCATAAGCTTATGTCTGCAGATCTCCTATTTCTGGTTCCTGGAGGGTGAATCTCATTATAGTAAAATCTTTTTTTTTTCTTTTTGATAATTTTGTTTGTAATTCTCTTTTATGATTTCCCTTCATGATTTTATTAGCCACTTTTAAGTTAAAAGTGCTGCAGCCCATGGCCCCTGTGCTGGCAGTTGTTCAAGCACAGTCAACAGTTGGTTTAGCTGAAGGAAAATTCCCACTAGTCAAAACCAGACTCCAACTCGATCTCTTTTTAGAATGAGCCTTTTAAATACAACTCTGCTTTAAACAAAAATAAAAATAAATAAAAACAGTTCTTCCTCTAAAAAAGGAAGGTAAATGAGGCCAATGATGCTCTTCCAGAGCCCTGACATCTGGGGATAAATCTTCCTGAGAGTCAAAGACCCCGGGGAGTTGAGTTTATATGAAGGATCTTGATTTACAGATTTTAATTAGGGCCAGTTCACTCCAGAATCTTGAAAACCTACACACATCTGATGGGTTGGCCATAGTGACTAAGGCAAACTTCCAGGGGAAGAATTCACAACATCTTAGTTGTAAATTTGGAATCTGCAATGGGGAATTCCAGTTTCCCAAGGGCTTATGTTTCAGTTCAGTGCCAAAGGAATATATTAGATTGGCTTTATTATTATTATTAAATTTCAGTGAGGTGTTGGGCTGCAGGGCCTCACTACTCTGGTCCCAGGGAAAGAGAGTCACTTAAGATGAAAAGTAAGCATTCTCCTCACTTGTGTCTTCAGTCATTCAGGTATCTGAAAGTAAATACCATAGACTGGATAGCTTATTAAAAACAGAAATTTATTCCTCTCACTTCTGAAGACCAGAAGTTCAAGATCAAGATGGCAGCACAGTTGAGTTCTCCCAAGAGGCCTCTCCAGGTTGCAGACTGCCAACTTCTTATTGTATTCCCATATGGCAGAAAGGGGTTGAGAGAGTTCTCTGGGGTTCCTTTGATAAGGCACTAATTCCATCATGGGGCTTTGCTCTCATGACCTCCCAAAGGTCCCACCTCCTAACACTATCACACTGGAGGTTAGGATTCCAACATGGGAATTTGGAGGTGGGGTGGAGTGCTGGACACAAATCTTCACCCCACTGCATCAGGACTTGAAAGGAGAGTCTTTCGTGAACACAGTGCTACAGGCAGCTCCATGGACCAAGGACAAGGGTAATAGTTGTGGGCTTCAGGGGCAGACAGCAGCTGTGGCCTCCTGCTACCCTTCATTCAGCCCTTGGAGGAGGGCAAAGGACTCCAGAGATCTCCTACAAACAGGTGGGGACGTCATGAAGGAGTCCTCCACCTATGGGAGGAGGTGAAGGCTGGAGCATCTGATTGGCCATCTGAACGTGATTTAAACCCTAGACTAGATTGCTATGTTTATTTCAAGGTTGGAAGGTGTCATGAGGGTGTCTAGGACTGCCCTCTAGTGTCTGTGATCCTATTAAAGTGTATGGGATTTTCTTGTGAGAAAATGATTTCGTCTCAAACAATTTAGATGAACTTTTCATTACAAAGTTCCCAAATTTGAGTCGGTCTCGCCCACATTTATCACCATCTTTATTTCCTTGTGGTACTTTGCAAATCAGGTGAAAGGGAAAAAGAAGAAAAGAGCCACAGAGGATGGAAGGAAAGGAAAGAAGGAGGAAAGGAGGAAGGGAAGGAACTATATTTCATATTTTTCCAGCTACCTGCAAAATCCAAATCAGATTTCAATATCACTCAAGCAAGGACTATATTCTACTCAATTTCATTGGCCCTACCTAACTTTGTTATTTGCTTATTCCTTATTTTTATCCCATCAACAGATGTGAACACCAACTGTGTCTTATTTACAGTGCCAGCCCTGGAGATATAATTGTGAATTTAAGAGATATAGTTCTTCCCTTCCTGGAGCTTGTGTTCTCGTGAGGAGATGCCAACCTGATGAGAATATAGTTAACTAGAACAGTGCCAGGAGCAGAACTAATAGGGTGTGGTTAGAGAAGAATGGGTGTAGGGAAGCTTTTAGGAGATCATTTTCCTTCAAATAAGAACACAGCCACATGATCCACCAAAGAATAATGGACTATTCATGATACAACTTTTTAAAACAGATGTGGTTGCTACACTGCGCACCCAGATCTGGAAAACAAGGGACCTTATGGCTTGGTGTCCTTTAGTGTCCCTGACTTAGAGAACGTCAATCTTAGCAGATTGTAACTAAGATATGGAATCAAGTTAAGACTTTTAGTGCCCATGTAAAACAAGCCTCCTGTGGTATCTGTGCCTTTTGTCATCTGTGTAACTTACGTAAGGAAGCCTCCTGCGTACCATGACAGTAAGTCATCTGTGCGCATGGCCTTGACCACTTACAGTCTCTCTGTGCAGCAGTGCCCTAGTCTGTTTCCAGGGCTAGCAGTCTTTGAGAGAACAATCTGAAGGTTGGAAGTGAATTTCTTGTCTTCTGCTTAGATGGCTTGAAACGTGACTAACTGACTAAAGTTGACCTTTCTGGCTTTTATTGTTTCGACTTATTAAAAAATGTGTCCTTTTCCCAAAGCCCTCTGGGCACATGCACAAAAAAATAGAAATATGACAAGTTAAATTAAAACCAGAAGATGAAAGCTAAAACACTCTCATAAAGTTAAAAAGAAAGATGCCAAGCAGCATTTCTGGAAGGAGAAAACTAAACCAAATGGATTAAGCTTAGCCATTTTTCTACTGGTTTGCAAGGAGGACTTGTTCAAAATACATGTTAGAGTGATTTCCTATGAAATCCTTGAAAAAGTTGTGCCACTACATATTTTCATACCAAATCCTGTAAATAATGGTAATCCCAGGGAGAGAAAGGCTCTAAAATTTAGTTCTTTTCATAGTGATATTAAGATTGCTATTTAGCCTTTAGTTACAGTGTGGCCTTATCCAGTTGCATCTCATTCTTGGGAGAAGAGAGATTAGCTTTAAACACAGTTAACATTTCTCTCTTGAACTCCAATCATTGCTGTCAGCTCAGTCACACTGTGATTCTGTTTAGAAACCAGTGCTGCTTATATATGTAGAAAGAGTAGGTAATAAGAATATGAATTCTGGAGCCAGATATCGGGTCCATAGCTCAGCTTTGCCATTTACCTGTATGTGGGCAAGTTACTTACCATCTTTGTGCCTGGGTTTCCCCAACTGTAAAATGAAGATACAAACAGCAAATCATATAGATTTGTGAGGACTAAATGGGTTAATGGACCATAAAGAAGGCTGAGTGCTGAAGAACTGATGCTTTTGATCTGTGGTGTTGGAGAAGACTCTTGAGAGTCCCTTGGACAGCAAGGAGATCCAACCAGTCCATCCTAAAGGAGATCAACCCTGAATATTCATTGGAAGCACTGATGCTGAAGCTGAAGCTCCAGTACTTTAGCCACCTGATGCAAAGAACTAACTCATTGGAAAGGACCCTGATGCTGGGAAAGATTGAGGGCAAGAGGAGAAGGAAGTGACAGACAGATGGTTGCATGGCATCTGATCTAATGGACGTGAGTTTGAGGAAACTCTGGGAGATAGTGAAGGACAGGAAAGCCTGGCATGCTGCACTTCATGGGGTTACAAAGAGTTGGACACAACTTAGTGACTGAAGAACAACAAGTTTGAAATACAGGAGAGAATCTTAATAAGTCAGCTGATTCTTGCATTGGATTTTGGACGTGGAGAAAAATATTGTGCAAAGCAATTATCTCTTGCTCAGAAGTCCAAATTGCAGACATAATAGGTAGCCTATTTATGCTAAGGGATTATTAATATTTATTGGTCATGAGCTTTATGTTTTGTTTTGCCTTTTATGTACATAATCTCTTTTAACATATTATTATTATTTAATGATTTTGGTCCCATGGTTTGTGGGATCTCAGTTCCCTGATAAGGGATTGAACCCAGGCCAAGGCAGTGAAAGCCTGGAATCCTAGGCACCAGGGATCTCCCTTACCATATTTTTAAATATACCCTTTTAAAAATAAGGAAACCTAGGGACTTCCCTGGTGGTCAGTGACTAAAACTCCATGTTCCCAATGCAGGGTGCCTGAGTTCAATCCCTGATCAGGGAATTAGATCCCACATGCTATAGCTAACAATCCCATATACCTCAACTAAGACCCAGCTCAGCCAAATAAATAAATACATATTTAAGAAAGTGAATAAATAAAAATAAGGAAACCTAAATTTGATGGGGTTAAGTAACTTGCAAGAATTTACTTGCAGGAGGTATGTGGTGAAAACAGGGTCAATCACAGGATGTCTGATTCCTCAGAACTTACTTTTTCTATCAATCTATTTCCCTTTTCTAGGTTTGGGACAAGACACTATATCAGATTATTTGAAAAGTCAATACAAGGAAGCACTGAAAGAAGTGAGAGGGCCCAAAGGCAACAATACCCAGTAGCAACAAGCAAACCCAGGTACCGGATGTGGGTTTCTAATACCATTCTCCAGTAGAAGGAACTAGGGTCTTTGGAGAAACAGCTAATCCTGGGAGCAGGTAATAGACAAGATTAACCTGGGGTATCTTGTAGCAAGAAAATAAGGAAGTACTCAAAAACCAAACTGATGGAGTTTATCAAGGGGAGGCAAGAATCAACTGAAAGAGCTCCCAAAGGCTACTTGAAAAGCAAAATAAGTAATATAGTATTGGATTATAACTTGAGGTGTAAAGTAAATCATTATGAGCCCTGAGGTATGGGGCCTGAATTGTGTCCCGCCCACCCAAAGAAAAATTATTTGCTGAAGCCCTAATCCCCAATGACACTATATTTGGAAATAGGGCCTTTAAGGAAGTAAATAAGCCTAAATGAGATCATAAAGATGGGGCCCTATTCCAAAAGGACTAGTGCCCTTTTAAGAGGAGGAGATACCAGAAATCTTTCTCCCTCAGAACGTGCGCCATGAGCATGCAGTGAGAAGGCAGCCATCTGCAAACCAAGGAGAGAGGTCTCATTAGGAATCAACCCTACTGATCTTAGACTTCCAGCCATCAGGATGGTGAGAAAATTAATTTCTATTTTTTAAGCTGCCAGTCACTGTTATGGCAGTGCTAGTAAACTAATACAAGTCCATACCAATATAAATGATTGAGCAAATAAATAAGTGGAAAGAAGAGACAAATACCTATACATTAGAAACTTTAAAAAAAATGTATGTGGACACTGTCCCCTTGAGGAGGTAGAACATAGCTCTCTACACTGGGTTCGATGACTTTCTTCCAAAGGCATCGTATGGAAAGGGCGTAACAGTACAGAAGACTGACGTCATCAGTGGTAAGGGAAGCTGATAACGTACCCTTAATATGATCTGGTAAGAAGGACACTTGTCTTCCTCCTCCAAACTAAAATTCCTGTCACGTCAAAAGAAAAACATCAGACAAACCCAAATTGAGGGACAGTTTACAAAATACCTGCCCAGATTTCTCCTAAGTGTCAAGGTGACCCAAATGAAGGAAAGTCTAAAACTGTCACAGTTTAATGGATCCTAAGCAGATTTGATGACTAAATGTGATGTGGCCCTCTGGATGGAATCTTGTAGCAGACAAAGGACTAGGTAAAAACTGAAGACATCTGAATAAGGTATGAGCTTCAGTTACTAACTGTCAACATTGGTTCATTGGTCCTGACAAATGTATCAAACTCATGTTTGATCGTAGCAGGGGATACTAGGTACAGGATATATACGGCAACTGCTTAGATATCTATGTATTTTGGTAAGCTTTCTGTAAATATACAACTATTCTAAATGAAAAGTCTATTTAAAGGAATTCCCTGGTGGTCCAGTGGCTAAGACTCTGTGCTCCCCAAGCGGGGGGCCCAGGTTTAATCCCTGGTCAGGCAACTAGATCCCACCTGCCACAACTAAGACTTGGCATAGCCAAATAAATACATATTTTTAAAAGTCTATTTTAAACAAATATGCAAAACGGTGTTTTTGTTATATCTTCCACATGACTTCTGTCTTATATTGTTTCTCTGAATATTCCAAAGTGAGTATTCACTTATCTTGGGAACAGAGTTTAGCTTAGTTTTGTTTCTTCTCACAAAACAGGACCCATTTTTGCAGTCAATATTCTGCCACATCTTGGCAGGAGTCCAGCAGATGAGGCAGGGGAGGACCAGTATAAGATTGAGCATGTTTATCTGTATGAGTAAGTAATTCCTGTAGGTATACTTTAAAGAGGCATGTGAGTCCCCATATCTGAAACATCTCCACAGTTTTATTCCTCCTCTTGTAATTTTTTTCTCTTTCT
Source organism: Bos mutus (assembly GCF_027580195.1). Taxonomy (NCBI): domain Eukaryota; kingdom Metazoa; phylum Chordata; class Mammalia; order Artiodactyla; family Bovidae; genus Bos; species Bos mutus. The sequence continues at coordinate 66,008,728 of NC_091629.1, read as the reverse complement.
GTAGATGACCTCTGAAAATCCCAGAAAACAATATTTGCTTTTAGATGGTTGGGATTGAATCCTCTATTGTCTTTTTTTTCCTTTGAATCCTCTTGTTCTTTTTTTCCCACAGAGAAACTCCCAGATTTTTCTTTTTATTTTAAGATTATGTTACTGAACCAGATGATCCAGTTTCGCCTTTTGCTTCTCAGGCTCAAAAAGAAAAAAAAAAAAAGAGCCTGTGCTGTGGGATTTAGCAAACACTTCACTCTCTTCTCTTCCAGACCCTGTCAGCTGCATGGTTCCAACAGCAGTCAAAGTGGATCTACAGCTCCAAACCCCATTCCTCCTGGATTTTCATGCTGGCCGCCAACCAAGAACTGGCTCCAGCTGTACTGGCCCCTAATTTCTTTAACTCTTTCCTCTTCTTTATTCTGGTGTTGAGAGAGCAAAGGAGATTCATTTGCAAGTATTTATTGAGCACCAGTCACTGAGGACAGCAGTAAATAAGGCAGGTGAGGTCCCTGCCCATAGAAGCCACATTCTGAAAGATGGATAGCATCATGGCACACTTATTACTGCTAGAAGAGTTACTTGAATGAATGTTTTCATTAGTCCTGATGATGGAGATGCTAATTGTTATTCTCATTTATGAGACATAGACGCCAAATGACTTACCCAACATCAGGCAGCTAGTTAGTGATGGAGATACAATTATTTTCTTTTACTGATTTTATTTATCTATTTATTTTTGGCTGTGCTGGGTCTTCGCTGCTGCACGAGGTTTTCTCTAGCTGCAGTGAGGGGGCGCTTCTCATCGCAGTGGCTTCTCCTGCTGTGCAGCATGGGCTCTAGGGTGCGTAGGCTTCAGTAGTTGTGGCTCCCGGGCTCTAGCGCACAGGCTCAGTTGCCCTTGGGCATGTAAGATCCTCCAGGACCAAGGATCGAATCTGTGTCTCCTGCTCTGGCAGGCAGACTCTCCACCACTGAGCCACCAGGGTAGTCCCTGGAGATACAACTTAAATCAAAGGTCTCAGATTCCAGAACACTTGGATTCCTAACCATGATAATATCCATAAAATTGTTCTTTTGCATAGATACTGTCTGATTGCTGTCTTGCTCTTTCCACTCTTAAAAGTATGCTGCTTCTAAAAAATATCTGTAATGTCTAATGACAATTATAAAAAGAAAAAGTGGCTTTTTTTTTTTTTTAAGAAAATGGTGCCGTTCGCATTCAATAGTTGCTTTTGTAGCATGCGCTACCTCTCTTTCCTATTTCTATAGTGAACCTCCCCATCACCCCACCCCACCCCTCCCTCCGCCCCTCTGCAGGATATTCAGGTGTTTCAGGTTTGATGAACCCAGCAGGAATTCCACGGATAGATTGGCATAATTTAACAGCCCTCTTGCATCTTTCTGGCCACATGATAGGTTGGGAAGGAGCTTGTACCTCGGGCATAAGCCAATCAGTGCCTATCATTCTAATAGCTGACGTGACTGGTTTATAGAACTATAGACGCGACGTGAGACACTTGCTTTCTCCTCCAGGGTGGGAAGGAGGTGGTATCTAACTCCAGTTTTTGTTGGCCCCCATTCTGGAGGAGGAACTGAAAGCTCGGATTCATGGAGCTCAATTTCTGACCGTACCGCATCTGACGTCGTCCTCACTCATTGACATTTCAGGTGAGCGACCCCTAAATACTCTTTCATGTTGAAGTCACTTTGACTTGGAGGTTCTTTTTGTTTCATTCAAAAACGTGCTATCCGACACAAATAATTGCTTTTATTAGGGATATAAGCCTAAATATTTAAGTAGATTAAAAAAAAAACCTTCACAAGAAACTAAAAGAAACAAACAAAGCTCCCACGGAATTATCCAGAGAACATTCCAATGTCCAGAGAACATTTGCAGACAAATTTGAATCTCTGACTTAAGTGAAAAAAAAAAAGTAAAATACACCTAGACCGTGGTAGATTCGTTTGTTTTACACGTGAAGGTAATCAAGACTGTGGTTAATAACTTGGGCCCAGATGTACCAGATGCTCAGTTAATTGGCCCCCACTCAGCTGGGTTCACATTGTAGTACACAATTGTCTTGGATTTTGTTGCTAAAAACACGCCTGTTTTTGCCAAACAACACTGTTCTGGAGATTTGCCACCCCAAACACAGAAAGCTTGCTGTGATGAAGATTTGTGCCATTGGTGAGACCAGAAAACACCACTACATTGTAATAATGCCAGAGGCAACACGTCAGCTTGTGTGTCTTCAATTAATCACGCATTAGACAGATTTCAAACAGCGGCTTCGTTCTCATTAACTAGCCGCTGAGCGTGGAGATGCTAGCTGTGCATTAGGAGCTGAAGGTGGACAGGAAGTTGCATTCTGGCTGACTGTGTACCTGCCCTTCCAAGGACATTCTCTCTGTGTCCAACTTAATGTTCTGTGGAGGTTTTAGCCTCTGAGGACACAAGGCCAAAGCTAATCAGGAATCAGTTGTTACATAGCAAGGCTCAACTTTGACCACATTGGGGAGATGGCAATCTGGAGAGATGGCAGTTGTCTCTAATCTGAGACAAATCACGATGTTTTCAGCTTCCCTGTTAGGTTGGTTGGCCCAGGAGGGCCCTGTAGGATAACACAGTGAATATGGCAGCTCTCCAGTCTGCTCTTAAAATGTTGAGGAAATAGAGGTCTGGCTGGCAGTGAACAAACAGATGGTTAGAAGCTTTTGCCTTCCTTATTTAGTTATTAACTAATTTTTGGCTGTGCTGGGTCTTCATTGCCGTGTGCTTTTATCTAGTCTCAGCAAGCGGGGACTACTCTCTAGCGGTGGTGACTGGCTTTTCATTGTGGTGGCTTCTCTGTTGTGGACCATGGGCTCTAGGGCAACTCAGGCTTCAGTAGATGCAGTTCCCAGACTCTGGCCCACAGGCTTAATATTTCTAGCACACAGGCTTAGCTGCTCCACGGCATGTGGGGTCTTCCCGGCACTGGGGATTGAACCCATGTCCCTGCATTGACAGGTGAATTCTTCACCAGTGAGTCACCAGGGAAGCCCTTATCTTCCTTTTTTAAAATGAATTTTTATTGGTGTAGAGTTGATATTACAGGCTTCCTTTACCACTGGTGGTTCAGTGGTAAATAATCCACCTGCAATCCAGGAGATGCAGAAGACACAGGTTCAATCCCTGGGTCAGGAAGATCCCCTGGAGGAGGAAACGGCAACCCACCCCATTACTCTCATGGGGATAATCCTAAAACAGGAGCCTGGTGGGCTCTAGTCCACAGGGTCACAAAGAGTCAGACGTGACCGAGCGTAGTTGATTTACAGTGTTGCATTTGTTTCTGCTGTGTGGCCAAGTGAATCAGCTGTACGTATACATACATCCACCCTTTTTTAGATTCTACTCCCATATAGGTCATTACAGAGTATTGGATAGAGTACCCTGTCAGCAATGGAAACTTACTGCTAAGATTTCTTTGTGATCAGTAAAATTTCTCCTGCAGATTTTGATAAAATATTTGAAGGGCTTAAGTGCACTTCCAGAGTGTGAATTCCTTTTACCTTCCATTTTTAATTTTAAACTTTAAAAGATGTTAACATCTGTATCTGACAATTGGGCTGTGGATAGGCGTAAATCATGTATTTAGTCCCATAGGAGTAAAATATACCTGGATCTCTGCCCTGTTCTCTTAAAACTAAAGAGGGTGAAACTTTTGTCAAGTTCAAGTGTGGCTTCCTCTGCAAGCAATGCCTGAGCTCTGAACACATGGTGCTACCAAAGCCAGTGTTTATGGGTTGTGTGGAGCTTGGAACGTGTTCTTTCATAGGAACAAATGGAATTAGCGAAAGGCCAGCCCACCTGGTGTGCTCATAATGGCCTCATAAGGGAACCATTTATTACAAAACCCAACCACGCTGTTAACAGTGCTTCTGGCGGAAAATGGTTCAGACCACACTCGGGTTGTTATCCTTCTGTTTGGCTGCAGTAGGTTTGGGATCTTCTTTGGCTGTTGCGTAGGACACAGTTGTGTGGAGAAGGTTGTTGATGGGTGGGAATAGACAAGGACTCACTGGTGGCTCAGTGGTAAAGAATCGGCCTGCCAATGCAGGGTTTGATCCCTGGGTTGGGAAGATCCCTGGGAGAATGAAATGGCTACCCACTCCAGTATTCTTGCCTGGGAAATCCCATGGACAGAGGAACCTGGTGGGCTATAGTGCATGGGGTCACAAAGAATCAGACATGACAGAGCGACTGTCACTTTTTTCACTTTCAAGTATGCAAGCCAGTAGGATTGAGGGACTGTGAACAAGGCGGGTAGAGAACCAGGGGATGAGAAATCCAGATGCTCCTAAGCCTTAGGGTCTCTGCTTACGATATGTCTCCTTAAAAAAAAAAAAATCATTGAGGATAATAACAAGGATGCAGATTTTCCTAAGGTCACCTCATAGACAAAGGAGATGCTGCTGCTAAGTCACTTCAGTCGTGTCCAACTCTGTGCGACCCCATAGATGGCAGCCCACCAGGCTCCTCTGTCCATGGGATTCTCCAGGCAAGAACACTGGAGTGGGTTGCCATTTCCTCCTCCAATGCATGAAAGTGAAAAGTCAAAGTGAAGTCGTGCAGTTGTGTCCGACTCCTAGCGACCCCGTGGACTGCCACCTACCAGGCTCCTCCGTCCATGGGATTTTCCAGGAAAGAGTACTGGAGTGGGGTGCCATTGCCTTCTCCAAGACAAAGGAGATGATGGGGCATTAATTCAATTCAGAGAATTGGGGTTTCCTGGAATCTCAGGAATTGATATAAGCCTGGGCTCTTCTAACACAGTTGTTACTGACCAGGATTCTTGCCTCCTTTATCAACAGAAAAGGCCAGACAAAAAATTCAGGCAAGGCTTTATTGGGGTCCCTGCTGCAGCAGTGGGGGAGGCAGAACAAAAAACAAGTTCCTTTGCTCACTCCCCAAGGAGAGGTGAGCTGATTTCTTACATGAGGTGAGGGTAGCAGTGTGTCCAGAGGTCAGGCTGGAGGGGTGATTTTGGTGATTTGCCCACCGCTTTGGTGCTATTGTGTGAAGGGGGCATGCGCAGTCTAGCAGTTGGGTTTTTTTTTTTGTCCCTGTGTATCTTTTGTCCAGAATTTGCCCCAGCTGTGCATACACATAGTTATTTTTAGTCCCTTATGGTTTCTTAGCATTTTGTTGCTTGAGGAGATGTTTGTCCAGGTACAAGCATTGCAGCACAGCAGTAAAGGATCCCAGGTCCCAGGCCTTTCTCAAAATGAACTATGGAACTCTGACTTTGAACACCTCATCAGATTTTTGTGTATTGGGATTTTCTGCCATTACGGCCATCAGAAAGAAAAGTCAAAATTGAGTAGATGTCAAACATTACCTCGACATGAACATCACTGTAACCAGGACCTCGTTATAATTTCATCTTCTTATTCAAGGCCAAACAAAGTTCAGCTGCTTGCTGAAACATGAGCAGAGGTAAGATTTTCTTTATTATTTGTGAATTTTAGTTTAGTTCAATTTTTATTTTGTGAAAGTGAAAGTGAAGTCGTTCAGTCGTGTCTGGCTCTTTGCGAACCCATGGACTGTAGCCTACCAGGCTCTTCAGTCTATGGAATTTTCCAGGCAAGGGTACTGGAGTGGGTTGCCATTTCCTTCTCCAGGGCATCTTCCCAACCCAGGGATCGAACCCGGTCTCCCACACTGTGGGCAGATGCTTTACCATCTGAGCCACCAGGGACGCACTTATTCCTTATTTCAGGAAGTATGCATTAATTGGAGAAGGCAATGGCACCCCACTCCAGTACTCTTGCCTGGAAAATCCCATGGACGGAGGAGCCTGGTAGGCTGCAGTCCATGGGGTTGCTAAGAGTCGGACACAACTGAACGACTTCACTTTCATTTTTCACTTTCATGCAGTGGAGAAGGAAATGGCAACCTACTCCAGTATTCTTGCCTGGAGAATCCCAGGGATGGGGGAGCCTGGTGGGCTGCCATCTATGGGGTCGCACAGAATCTGACATGACTGAAGCGACTTAGCAGTAGCAGCAGCATACATTAATTTTTACATGAAAAACACAGCTATACACCTTTGAAGTAGTGGATCTTTGCAAACAAAAATCATCTACAATGAAGTAAAATATAAAGCATTTTTCTTGGGAGAAAAGTCCACACTTTTCATGAGCTCCTTGAAGTATTCATGCACCTCAATCGTTGAGATTCATTGCCCTGCAAGAATGAAAATACAGTCATTAATAATGGGTCCACTTTATAGTTATAATGGGATGAGTGGGTTCTGAGAGGAGCTGGAGATTTTTCGGCAGCATTCAATATGATGAAAACTTTAAGGCTTACTCATTTGAAAGTAGTAAATCCCTCCATTCCTATTATAAGATGACAGTATATTTGTGGGTTTTTGTTGTTGTTCAGTCACTCAGTCATGTCCAACTCTTTGCAACTCCATGGACTGCAGAATGCCAGGCTTCCCTGTCCTTCACCATCTCCCAGATCTTGCTCAAACTCGCATCCATTGAGTCAGTGATGCCATCCAACCATATTATCCTCTGTTGTTCCCTTCTCCTCTTGCCCCCAGTCCCTCCCAGCATCAGGGTCTTTTCCAATGAGTCGGCTCTTTGCCTCAGGTGGCCAAAGTATTGGAGCTTCAGCTTCAGCCCTTCCAGTAAATATTCAAGGTTGATTTAAGTTTGAATTTTTATTTTAAAAATTTATTTTATTCAAGTATTGATTTACAGTGTTGTGTTCATTTCTGCTGCACAGAGAAGTGGTTCAGTTATATATATATATATATATACACACACACACACACACACACACATTCTTTTTCATGTTCTTTTCCATATGGTTTATCACCAGATATTGAATATAGTTCCTGTGCTATATTGTAGGACCTTGTTGTTTACCTGTGGGGTTTTAACCTATGACTTGATTTATGAAAGAGAATAATGTTTGTAATATATATTTGTATATAACATGATATTTTAGATATTTAAAGATTATATATATAATTATACATATCAGTTATCTGAGCAGATAATAATCCCTGATTATTTTTATTTCTTGCTATAACACTTGGTCCAGGTTATTGTTAAGGAAAAAGTGTAGCTTTCCGCCATCTTTCCATATGGCCATCATGGTGCGCAGGAAGGTCTGGCTGATGCTCTCAACAGTATCAACAGTGCCAGCAAGAGAGGCAAACCCCAGGTTCTTATTAGGCTGTCCTGTCATCATCTGGTTTCTAGTTATTGATGGTGAAGCATGGTTGCCTTGGCGAGTGTGAAATCACTGATGATCACAGAGTTGTGAAAATTGCTGGGAACCTTACAGGCAGGTGAAGCAAGTGTGGCGTGCCCAAATTTTATGTGCATCAGCCCCAGATTTGATGTGCATCTCAGAGATCTAGAAAAAGGGCAGAATGACCTGATCCTGTCGTATCAGTCTGGTTTCATTGTACTGATGGCCTCGGCTTGCATCATGGACCATGAAGAAGCAACACAAAAACACACAGGGGGGAAAATCCTGTGATTCTTTTGCTAAGGATGTAAAACATCTGTGCAAATAAAGTGCCTCAACAGGCAAAAAAAAAAAAAAGTATAATATGTAAGCTCTTTAAAACTGGGAATTCTACCTTCCATATTCTTTGAAGCTCTGTAAGACCTAACCTCTTACTCTATATCCTTTCATATAAATCAGAATCTATTCAACATCCTGGTAGTATAAAGACTTATTCATGGCCTGGTTACCTATCTTTACATGTTTGTTTGTTTTTAACGAGAAATGTATATAAAGTACTTTTTCACATCCCAAACTATGAGAATTGCCTCAAGACAAAGTCCTTGTGGAATTGTTTGAGTTGTGAGATGCATTAGCTTATTTATTTTGCCATGTGGGTTGTGGGATCTTTGTTTGTCAAGTAGAGATCAAACCTGGGCCCTCAGCAGTGAAAATTCAGAGTCCTAACCACTGGACTGCCAGGGAACCACCGGCACCTACTTAATGTTCTAGTTATTCTCCTTGGGTGTTGCTCTATTTGTCAATATCCTGTTGTCGTTCAGTCGCTAAGTTGTGTGGCCAACTCTGTGTGACCCCATGGACTGCAGCATGCCAGGCTTCCCTGTACTTCCCTAAATCCTGGAGTTTCTGCAAACTCGTGTCCATTGTGTTGGTGATGCTATCCAACCATTTCATCCTCTGCTGCCCCCTTCTCCTTTTGCCTTTAATCTTTCCCAGCATCACGGTCTTTTCCAATGAGCCTGCTCTTTGCCTCAGGTGACCAAAGTATTGGAGCTTCAACTTCAGCATCAGTCCTTCCAATGATTATTCAGGGTTGATTTCCTTTAGGATTGACTAGTTTGATCTCCTTCCACTCCAAGGGAATCTCAAGGGTCTTCTCCAGCAGCACAATTTGAAAGCATCAGTTCTTAGCTGCTCAGTTTTCCTTACAGTCCAACTCTCATATCCATACATGACTACTGGGAAAAATCATAGCTTTGACTATACACACCTTTGTTGGCAAAGTGATGTCTAAGCTCTTTTAGTACACTGTCTAGGTTTGTCATAGCTTTTCTTCCAAGGAGCAAGCATCTTTTAATTACATGTCTTCAGTCACCATCCACAGTGATTTTGGAGCCTAAAAATGTCTGTCACTGTTTCCATTTTTCCCACATCTGTTTGCTATGAAGTGATGGGACTGGATACCATGATCTTTGTTTTTGGAATATTGAGCTTCAGGCCAGCTTTTTCACTTTCCTCTTTCACCTTCATCAAGAGGCTTTTTAGTTACTCTTTGCCTTCTGCCATTGGAATGATATCATCTGCATATCTGAGGTTGCTGATATTTCTCCCAGTAGTTTTGATTCCAGCTTGTGTTTCATCAAGCCCAGAATTTTGCATGATGTACTCTGCACATAGGGCTTCCCTGGTGGCTCAGCTGATAAAGAATCCTCCTGCAATGTGGGAGACCTGGTTTTGATCCCTGGGTTGGGAAGATCCCATGGAGAAAGGAACAGCTACCCACTCCAGTATTCTGGCCTGGAGAATTCCATGGACTGTATAGTTCACGGGGTTGCAAAGAGTCAAACACGACTGAGTGACTTTCACACTTTTTACTCTGTATATAAGTTAAATTAAGTAAGGTGATGATATACAGCCTTGACGTATTCCTTTCCCAATTTTGAACCAGTCCATTGTTCTAACTTCTGCTTCTTGACCTGCATACAGATTTCTCAGGAGGCAGGTAAGATGGCCTGGTATTCCCATCTCTTTAAGAACTGTTCACAGTTTTCTGTGATCCACACAGTCAAAGGCTTTAGCATAGTCCATAAAGTAGAAATAGATTTTTTTGGAATTTCCTTGCTTGTTCTGTGATCCAATGGATGTTGGCAATTTGATCTCTGGTTCCTCTGCCCTTTCTAAATCCAACTTGCATATCTGAAAGTTATCTGTTCATGTACTGCTGAGGCCTAGCTGGAAGGATTTTGAACATTATCCTGCTATCATGTGAAATAAGCACAGTTGTATGGTAGTTTGAACATTCTTTGGCATCGCCCTTCTTTGGGGCCAGGGCTTTCAAAGCAGTAAAGTAGCACAGCAGTAAAGAATATGCCTGCCAATGCAGGAGATGAAAGAGACGTGGGTTCGATCACTAGGTCAGGAGCGAAGGGCAACCCACTCCAGTATTCGTACCTGGAGAATTCCATGGACATTCCACAGGGTCGCAAAGAGTCGGACATGACTGAGCAGCTAACACTTTCCCTTCCTTGGGGTTGGAATAAAAACTGACCTTTCCAGTCCTGTGTCCACTACCGAGTTTTCTAAATTTGCTGAAATATTGAGTGCAATATTTTGACAGCATCATCTTTTAGGATTTGAAATAGCTCAGATGGAATGCATCACTTCCACTGGCTTTGTTTGTAGTAATGCTTCCTAAGGCCCACTTGACTTCACACTCCAGTATGTCTGACTCTATGTGAGTGACCATACCACTGTGGTTATCCAGGTCATTAAGACCTTTTTTGTACAGTTCTTCTGTGTATTCTTGCCACCTCTTCTTGATCTCTTCTGCTTCTGTTAGGTCCTTACCATTTCTGTCCTTTATCATGCCCATCCTTACATATCCTTGTCAATATCCTGTTAACCCTTTTAATTCTTTCTGATATTCCCTCGTAATCAGCTTTGTGCACCAACTTTGTGTTACCAACTTTCTATTATCACAGGCTTCCTGAAATTCCCCCATGCTCCAGTCTCCTTACTGGGCAAAAAAACATTAAAAATATAAGCATTTGATGGTCATCATCTGAGCATCGACTCTCTAGATGTCAAGCAGTGGGGTAGGTTTGGGGATAAGATGCCGTCTCTGCCACCAACAAGTTAAAAATCCAGACAGATTAAACAGCCTGGTAGAATCCTCTAGGATGCTGTCTCTCTGCTAGGAAGGAAAAGGGTTGTTATGAATGAGTAATTTAGGTGTCACTACCCTGCCAAATTTTAACTATCACATGTGCCCCCAAGTGTGGTATGGGTGCTAAGTAAATATGCCATTCCCCAGTCTCATTTTACAGAGGGCCAATTAGACAGGCAGAGACAGTGGCCATTTTATAAATGAATTCATTTCAAAAATGTATCACTCTGAGATCATTCCAATTTTCCTACAAAAAAAATCCCACTCCTTTTTGACCACTGTGATGATACGTGTTCATGCTTACAAAAAGATTGCTTTGGACTTGATTTAATTAGCAATCAGTCAGTCTACAAAAGTTTCCTGAGCAGAGGTTGTTATGTGCCAGATTATGGGGACACCACAGAGAACAAAACCAAGACCCTGGTCTCAGGGGTCTACAGCCTGCTGGGTAGCGAGATGGGGGATCGGTTATATTGTCCTTCAACTCACTTCTCTTAGGCTTGGTCTGATTTACTTCACATCATGTAAGTTCTTTAGATCACTGGTTGGGTTTGTCAGTGCAAGCAAACTTGGAACTCAGAACTTCCAAATCTTCAGGGTATGACAAGACCCCTCATGGTGGCTCACCAGCAGCAGCAATAATGGGTTCTCTGCTCTCCTGTTGGTTTTACTGGCTTTGTGCATGCATGCTAAGTTGCTTCGGTCGTGTCTGACTCTTTGCAACCCCATGGACTGTAGCCTGCCAGACTCCTCTGTCCATGGGATTCTCCAGGCAAGAATACTAGAGTGGGTTGCCATTAGCTCCTCAAGGGGATCTTCCTGACCCAGGGATTGAACCTGCATCTCTTATGTCTCCTGCATTGGCAGGCAGATTTTTTACCACTAGCACCACCTGGGAAGCCTGTTACTGGCTTTGGATGGGTCACTTCAGTAGAGAGACAGTGGTGACCTTAACTGCCCTGGATTGAGACACAATAGTCTTCTACCAAAATCTTCTACAGGATAGACTCTCCTATTCATGTGTAGTCCTGTGAAACTCATAAAGGTGGACATGATCCACAGTGTTACTCTTAAGAGTTTTTCCAGAGAGATTTTAATTTGACTTCTGGGAAAACAAATGGTAAACAAAAGCCTGGGATATAGCCCTCAAAGCATTGAAAAGCCAGTATTCCAGCAGAGTGGGGTTTGAAGTATGCAAGAGTCCATTCTTGGCCTCACTCTAATAGAGATGATGCTTTGCTCCAACTCATTGAGAAGATGACACATCTCTCCATCCTTATTCAGAACCCTGTGCTAATGTGTGCTAGAAATAAGGAGTCTATTCAGATGGCAGTGTTAGTCTCTCTCATTCTTTCTAACACTGTGACTTTCAGAGAGAATGACTCCCATTTTGGCCAGGTGGTGTTTTAAGGATTTGGGGTCTATCTATACCTAGTTCTTTTAGCCACCACCCTACAACCTGGGGAAGGACACCCCTGCTACTGACTTCTTGTACCTGATACTCTCTGATGCTTGAGGAGCAATGGTCTTCTAGGCTGATTAGGGTACCCATTTGGCACTGTGATGGTTCATTTTATGTGTCCATTTAGCTGGACTGTAGTGCCCAGATATTTGGTCAAACATTAACCTGGGTGTGTCTGTGAGGGTGTTTATGCATGAGATTAACATTTAAATGGGTGGACTTTGAGTAAAACAGATTGCCCTCCCTCATGTGGGTGGGCCTTATCTAATCAGATGAAGGCCTGAATAGAATGAAAGATTGACTTCCCCCATGTAAGAGGGAATTCTGCCTGCAGACAGCTTTTGGACTTCAACTGCAACACTGATTTTTTTCTTGAGTCTCCAGCCTGTGAGCCCACCCTTCAGATTTTGGTCTTGCTAACCTCCATAATTGTGTGAGCCAATTCCTTAAAATACATCTCTTTCCATCTCACTACACTGCTCTCACTCTCCTGTGTACACGCTATCTACACACACGCAGTATATCCTAGTGGTTCTGTTCTCCAGGGAACTCTGATATACTTGGTAGCCCAAATATCTGTTGACTAAGTGTCCTCACAGGGAGTCCTTTTAGCCCCAAAACTTTGTGATGAGATAACTCTCAGTGATAGCTTATGTATCATGGCCCCTGCCTGAAATGAAGAGGCAGTCATGGAATTTGGACGGTGCAAAAGAAAAAAAAAAATATGGATGAAGGATTGTCCTACACAGCCACCTAGGGAGGCTGAGCCCATGTCCTCTGCCGGTGCAATGGCAGTACCCCAGCTGACCCCTGATCCCATTCAAAATGTAAAATGTGATCCACCTTTTTGAGTGGCCTTCTATCTGTTATGACATTATATTATGCTGCCAACTCATGGACAAGTCCATGGATTGATTGACTGAGTTGGTTAGAATCTGAACCATTGGAACCTGTTCTTGTCTTGATCAAATTGAGCAGTCAACATCAGGAACTTTGAAATGCAGTTCGACCTACTGACAAAGAAGGATGTGGTGGCAACAATAAACTGTCAATGAGCTGTTCTTCTACCAGAGCTCACAAGGAGGGTGTTTTCATGGGTGGGGATGTAGGTGGCTGGCAAAGGTTAATAATCTCCTTGTACCTTGGCATGACTGGGTACTGAGATTACATTTTTTCCTTTTCTTTCCTATGGGGATATTCTTCAGAAGAAGATGACTCTCAGCTAATCCTCCCTGCAGTCATCTCCCTTGTCAAAGAGCTTTAATTTCTTAGAGCTGTTCTGCTTCTCCTCCTTCCCCTCTCCTCCCATTATTATCAGAGTTAAGCTTTGTTTCCACTGTTGGTTCTTGTTCTGATGGCAAGTATGTATAAGCCATGGACTTATTTACTCAGTCAAATCCATTCAGAAGAGCAGTGATTCAAATCTTGTTGGTACCACCTTATTTAACTTAGGGAATTAAATACTTAGGGATAAAAGATGTATCTGGCTAGCTCAAGATGACCAGAAGAAGGTTCTTTATGCTTAATGATATATTTCAAAAGATTATTGATACCTAATTTTAACCATGTCCACTGTAACTTTCTCTTCTTTTCCAAGAAAGATAATTGAAATAATATTCTTGGGGAAGCGCTTGAGCACAGACCAAAATGTATTATTCTTTCCCTGGTACCACCTAAAGGGAGATAATCTCACACAGAATTAAGTATTGGGTTGGCCAAAAAGTTCATTTGGGTTCTTCTGTAACATGTCATGAAATAAGCCAAATGAGCTTTTTGGCTAACCCAATACTTGCCTTCTAGCCACATGGTAAAGGTATATTTATCTACTCACCACTGGATCAACAGCTGTCACTCTTTTTGTTAAGATCTTCTGCTACCTACCACATTTGATCATGGATTTCCTGGCCCCATATATCTCCACAGTTTAGCTGACTGCATAATACCAGAATTCAGTCCTCATTTTGTACCCTAATTTTGTAGAGCACTGTTCAAGAATAGTAGTTCTCCACCCAAGCTATGCCTGAGAATCACTTGGGGAGTTTGAAAACGCATGTGCGCCAAGGCTCTACCCCTGAATATTCTGATTCCGTAGGTCAAGGATGGGTCCCAAGCATCTGTAGTGTTAATATCCCAGGTGATTCTGTGGTCAGACCAAACAGCTGACTGTCCTAGACCTTCTGGTTCCATCTGCCCACTCTACACAGACCATCAGCCACATGGCTTGCATCAGTTAATATGCAAGTGAGAACTCCAGAGTAGCACCTCTTGCTGAAAAAGACGTGGGCTCTTTGTATTCACAACAGAATTCAGTTGTAATGACTCACCATGCCTCACTGGCCAGAATCCTCCCTTTGGTATCCATCAGTGTTCCACTTCTGCTGCTCCTTTGTCATCCCTGGCACTACTGTTACCCTAACAGCTGGTCAGTATTAAGGAAGCTGTCAGCATATACATATAAGGAGTTTTAGAACTAATGCTAGACTCGGGGGGGATTTGTGAGTCTGGGCTGGCCTCCAGACACAATGTAATTCTGCTCGAGCCAGCTGCTAGAAGACCGCAACTTCTGGGTCTCCAGAGTAACAGGAGATGCTGTCTTCAAGGTCTTCAGACCTCCATGCATTCTGTTGATGTTCATCTAGATCACTAAGACCCAGACTCCCTTCTCCACTTGAGATCCCTGAGTGTGTGCTGGAAGAGGTTCTGAGCATCCAATGGCACTAAAATCAGTCAGAGACATAGGCATGGGAACTCCTCTTTCACCTTAGAAATGTGCTAGGATGCATTAGGGTTGACCCTGGGAAGAGTGCATCCCTCCTTCTTGATGGGAAAGGGTCACACCTGGTGGGAGGCGATGTCTACATTCAGTGAACCCTTTGATGACTCAGCCCACTAAAACTCGTAGGTGCAATTCTTTTTAATAAAAGCTACTGCAGCTTTTGTCTTTGACATGGGGAATGTTCCTAAACTCTGTGCCTATCCTCTGGTTTCACTTATCCTGGCTTCTTTGCATTCTAGCCAGTGGCCACCCTCATACCTATATTTTCTCTCCATCTCTTCTCTTTCTCTACTTCTAGCCTCTTTGGATGGAATTTCTGATTGGATGTTCTACAGCAGGGGTTCCTAACCTCCAGATCCAATGCCTAATGATCTGAGGTGGAGCTGATGTAATAATAATAGAAGTAAAGTGCATGGAACATATAATGCACTTGAATCATCCCAAAACCATTCCCCTACCCCATCTGTGGGAAAAATGTCTTCTATGAAACCAGCCTCTGATGCAAAAAAGGTTGGGGATTGAGATTCTACAGGGTTCTGATTTAAATTCCTCTCAATGGCCACCCACTCCAGTATTCTTGCCTAGAGAGTCCTGTGGATGGAGGAGCCTGGTGGGCTGCTGTCCATAGGGTCACACAGAGTCAGACATGACTGAAATGACTTAGCATGCATGCATGCATTAGAGAAGGAAATGGCAACCCACTCCAGTGTTCTTGCCTGGAGAATCCCAGGGTCAGAGGAGCCTGGTGGGCTGCCGTCTATGGGGTCGCACAGAGTCGGACACGACTGAAGCGACTTAGCATGCATGTGTGCAAAGGTGCTAGTTCTTGGGTCTCTAGAGGTCAATGACCTTCTCCCCGACACCCTCTCCACGTTTGGAGGATGGAGCATCACAACTCATGCCCAACACCTAAACTTCCATTTTTGAGTGTAGGTGAAGGGGCTACACCCAAAATGTCCTGCAAGACTTAGTAAGAAAATTATTACAACTTCCTGCATGTAGGAAAGAAACCACAGAAGAACACCCAGTCCTAGTGGGATTTCTTCCTCTGATTCCCATAGCAGCTACACCAGGACCAAGCTAATGTTTAATTGCTTCATCATTATTTAACTCTTGACTTACTGTGTCTTTCATCTTACTTGATGGTTAGCCCTTTGGGGTAAGAATAATGTGTTGTGTATACACTGTGTCCCCATAGTATCTGGTAAAGTTTTTTGCTTGGAATATGGGACCAAATTACATCAATATATTTAAACACTAAGAAATATGCAGAGGGCTTCCCCGTTGGCTCATTGGTAAAGAATTCACCTGCCAATGCAGGAGACATGGTTTCAATCCTGGGTCTAGGAAGATCCCACGTGCTGTGGAGCAGTGTGCCCACATGCCACAACTACTGAGTCCACGCGCTGGACTACTGAAGCCCGAGCACCTGGAGCCTGTGCTGCACAACAAGAGAAGCCATAGCAACGAGAAGCCTGCACGCTGCGACTGGAGAAAGCCCGCATGCAGCAGTGAAGACCCACTGTGGTCAAAATAAATATTTTAAAAAAGAAACATACAGATACATATATAACTAGTGCTATATACAGTGGCTGTTTAGTCACTCAGTTGTGTCCAACTGTTTGCAACCCCATGGACTGTGGCCCACCAGGCTCCTTTGTCCTCTGTAGGATTTCCCAGGCAAAAATACTGGAGTGGGTTGCCATTTTCTTCTCCAGAGGATCTTCCTGACCCAGGGATTGAACCCGCATCTCCTTCCTTAGGAGGCAGCTGCTGTATGCAGAGGGAGACATAAATTGGGTGGGCTCAGAGAAATATCTGTGATTTTAAATGAAATGTACTAGTTAAATAATCAGAGGCCTCTAGGGAAGAGCCCATAAGAATCTATCCAGCCCTTCTAGGAGGGGAGCAGGTGTCTTATAAACCCAACAGAAGGATTTACTAATAATGGCTGAACTCATGCTAAGAAATGAGAGCTGTATACAACTGAGTATGTGCTAAGTCACTTTAGTTGTGTCCAACTCTTTGTGACCCTATGGACTGTAGCCCACCAGGCTCCTGTGTCCATGGGATTTCTCAGGCAAGAATACTGGAGTGGGTTGCCATTTCCTTTTCCAGGGAATCTCCCCAACCAGGGATCGAACCTGCTTTTCTTACGTCTCCTGCATTGGCATGTGAGTTCTTTATCACTAGTGCCACCTGGGAAGCAGTGATATATTTTTCCAAATCTCTCCCTCAGAGCTATAAGGAACATCTGGTGGGTTATGGTAACAGACTTTAGTTCCTCATTCATGACCCTGTGGCAGCAGTCACCTAGGTGGGTTAAAGACTCTTGTGTAGGATCTTCTTTCTCCAGCAATTTGATCTGCACCTGCTATGCTGTGACTTTTTTTTCTTTTTGGCTTCCAAGTTCCTAAACACAGAAAATAACCAATCTAATGTCATTGCTCCCAATGTAGTCTCTAACTGATGAATCTTCATGAATTGATTTTTTTTTTTTAAGAGAAGATTTTGCTTGTCTTCTTGGATTCTGCAAATGCTGGCTAGACCCATTAAATTGACATTACATCTCTCTTTCTTTTCTCTATGTGGATTAACCTGTTTGGGTTCTCCTTGTGGACTTTATTCTCTTTGGACACTGTGGTTCTCTTTGTCCAACTATCATACCCTGGGTTGTTTTAAACAGCTTTGGGGAGGGAGGCAGGGTAATCACTTTCTGCTTCGAGTCTGAGTTGCAAATGGGTTTCTGTCAGTGCTATTGTTGCTGTATCTCAGAATGCAATAGCTCTGATGCATCATCTCCATGCACTCCAGTTGGACTTGAAGACAGACCTGTGGGAGCTGTGGTTGATAGAGGATGAGACGGAGAGTGAGCTGTTGTTTGTAATTGGAGATGAAGGTGGTTTCATGATGGGGAAGGAATGCATAGTAGCCCTTTAATCCATAAACATAAATAACCCTCTAATCCATAAACAGCTTTGTAAAATCAAAACATGAACAGCCCTTTAAACCATAAACAGTTTTGTAAAATCAAAACAATGCATACAATTTAATAAAATTAATAAATGTAGAGCCAGCAGTCGATTCTGGGGCAGGAGAGGTTAAAGAAAAATGTATTAAGGAGTTTCCCGGGTAGTCCAGTGGTTAAGAATCTGCCTTGCAATTCAAAGGACACTGGTTTGATCCCTGGTCCAGGAAGATCCCACCTGCTGTGGAGCAACTAAGCCTGTGTCCCCCAACTACTGACCTTTGTGCTCATAAACCACAACTACTGAGCCCACGTGCTACAACTACTGAACTCCACACCCTAGAGCCCGGGCTCTGCCCAAGAGATGCCACAGCAATGAGAAGTCATGCACTGCAGCTAGAGAATAGCCCCTGCATGCCACAACTAGAGAGAAAACCCGAGTGCAGCAACAAAGACCCACTACAGTCAAACAAATAAAAATGTGTTAAGGAAATTTAACTCTTATTTCTAGGCATGAGATAAAATAGGGGGAGACAGAGGCAGGAAGGTTGGGGAGGAGCCCTTACAGGAGCCAGCCTGTGGCTGCTTACCTGTGGAGAAAGGAAATGGTTACCACCAGGTACCAGATTGGAAAGGAGAGAAGCCACGTGTACCGTGTGCTCCAAAAGAACACGAATGCTACTGCCCATACTTAGAAACCAGAGAGTGTGAAAGTGGGCTCTTGGTGGGTTAACAAGCTACCTTTGTGACAGCCCTTTAAACAAGAGGTCAACATGCCCATTAGCTCAGTTTCCTCAGTCTTGAGTTCTTGAGTTGGCCTGAGCGCCAGCACTTTGCTGTGGGTGCGGACTTTATAGGCTGAGTGTTGCCATGCTGCTTGCTTTCCTCTAGACTTGCTCCCAGCCATTCATAGAGCTCAGCTTGCTGTCAGCCTGTGTGTATCTTCAAGGACTCGGGTGACTTCATTTCTGATGCAGTTCTCTGAAGACACAGAGTTGCATGTTCTTGAAGGGGTATTCCATATATATTTGGTAGAGCTTCTCTAAAAAGTATAATAGTAGACAGAAAGGAAGTTTTCATGAATTCATCAGAAAGTCTGCCTGATGGCCTTCTTTTTCAGTTTGTGTATGGAGGGTACCGGGGTAAGGGGAGGGAGTGAGAAAGAAGGAATGGGAGATGCATTTGGAGCGACAGAGAGGAGTAATTTCTGGTCTGGCCTGGCTTTTGTTTTTGTTTTGTTTTGAAGAGCAGGAAAGCCCGCAGCTCAATTTGGTTTTGATTAACTGCAATTGCTGAAAAGAGGCCCTTTGTCTTGGGCAAAGAGACCGTTTGTCTTGAGGAGTTGATATACAGCAGTAATGTAATCCCAGGTGTGTGATTTGGGCTCCCTAATGAAGGCCAGCAGTGATAAGCGCAGACAATTCTCCGAGGAGGGGGCTGAGGCAGTTAAGTACAAGGGCCTGATTCAAAATGGTGCTAGGTTCCAAAGACAGGATTTCAAATGTACTGGAATTATGGCTCAATGGATTCAAGTAATGTAGGTGAGCTGTTTAAATCAGAGAGCCTGGGTTCCTGAAGAGGGCCGAGTTACTGGGTTAGGTCTGTTTCCATGAGGTCCTGGCAGCAGGTGTGTGTATGTCTCTGTCTGTGTGTGCCTATATTTTGGTTTCGTTCTAGGAAGCAGTTAGGGAATCAGAGGCTGTCTTGAGTGCTTGCACTGTTCCAAAAAAATTTTTTTTTCTTTTAACAACTCAGACATTCTAGTTCTCACGTGGAAGTATTCAAAAATACAATAACTGGAGAGACTTGAGTTGAGCCATTAACAGCTTGCTGGCATTAAATAAGGAAATGCAAGACGATCCCATTGGTACTGGGGAAACTTTTGTGGATTGTGAGGCTTTTTCTGGTCACAAGAAGAGGTTGCCTTATGGTTTGTCATGCTCTGGACACGACTGAAGCGACTTAGCAGCAGCAGCAGCAGCAGCCACATCTGTATTCCATGCAACTTGCAGCCCCCAGGTACTAAAAGAATAATGCAAATATCCTGTAGTATTTTTTTCCCCCTCCTCAAAGTTCTGGGACCTGTCTCCTCCACCAAGAAATAAAAAAAGAGAGAGACAATTCCAAATATGTGTTAATGTTAGGAACAGTTCCAATTTTAAGGAAATTGAATAAAAATAACCCCCCTCAACTTAAGAATTGAAAAAAATCTATCCTTATAATATCAAGTTCATCACATAATCATAATTTTAATAACTAATGGATAAAGCTTTAGCATATAAGTCAGTCTTGAAATGATGATATCACAAATGTCAGTGCATTCAATGGGATAGAAATGTGAAGAATCTCCAGTTTTTACTGACAGCACTAAGAGCATTGCATGCTAATATAACTGTTTAACATGCCTTGAATTGAAACATTTATATTGTATTTTCCATGCTAATTGTCATGGAAAAGACATAAAAGTACAGAAAACATGCACAGGGAATACTCCTTTGGTTCTGGCAAATGGATAGCATGTCATGTCTTGGAGCTGGAAGATTTTCCCATATTATAAGCACTGTTCATATTTGACCCAGTCTATATTTTGGAAATTATTCCATAGCTATGAATAGTTCTAGAGGCTATATTCCATTTTTTAAATGTCAAATTAGAATAAATGTGGTTTTTTCCTTATCATAAAACATTTATGAAAAAATTAGAATGTACAACTAAGCATAACGAAGAGAAGAAAAACTATCTATAAAACTTCCTCCCCAGAAATTAGTCCTTTGAAAATCTTTGTGCATATTCTTCCATCCCCTTTTTTCTATATGCCTGTGGTAGGGTGACCAGCTGTCCCAGTTGGGTTGAGGCATTTCTTAGGGCTTTCAGTTTTCAGAATGATCAGTTTTAGGCCAAATGGGAGATGCCTTGGTTGTGTAAATGCATTTGTACATGTGTGTGTGCACATACAAACACAAATATAAATCCACACCATCAGATCAGATCAGATCAGTCACTCAGTCGTGTCCGACTCTTTGCGACCCCATGAATTGCAGCACGCCAGGCCTCCCTGTCCATCACCAACTCCCAGAGTTCACTCAGACTCACGTCCATCGAGTCAGTGATGCCATCCAGCCATCTCATCCTCTGTCGTCCCCTTCTCCTCCTGCCCCCAATCCCTCCCAGCATCAGAGTCTTTTCCAATGAGTCAACTCTTTGCATGAGGTGGCCAAAGTATTGGAGTTTCAGCTTTAGCATCATTCCTTCCAAAGAAATCCCAGGGCTGATCTCCTTCAGAATGGACTGGTTGGATCTCCTTGCAGTCCAAGGGACTCTCAAGAGTCTTCTCCAACACCATAGTTCAAAAGCATCAATTCTTTGGTGCTCAGCCTTCTTCACAGTCCAACTCTCACATCCATACATGACCACTGGAAAAACCATAGCCTTGACTAGACGAACCTTTGTTGGCAAAGTAATGTCTCTGCTTTTGGATATGCTATCTAGGTTGGTCATAACTTTCCTTCCAAGGAGTAAGCGTCTTTTAATTTCATGGCTGCAGTCACCATCTGTAGTGATTTTGGAGCCCAGAAAAATAAAGTCTGACACTGTTTCCACTGTTTCCCATCTATTTCCCATGAAGTGGTGGGACCGGATGCCATGATCTTCGTTTTCTGAATGTTGAGCTTTAAGCCAACTTTTTCACTCTCCTCTTTCACTTTCATCAAGCGGCTTTTGAGTTCCTCTTCACTTTCTGCCATAAGGGTGGTGTCATCTGCATATCTGAGGTTATTGATATTTCTCCCAGAAATCTTGATTCCAACTTGTGTTTCTTCCAGTCCAGCGTTTCTCATGATGTACTCTGCATATAAGTTAAATAAACAGGGTGACAATATACAGTCTTGACATACTCCTTTTCCTATTTGGAACCAGTCTGTTGTTCCATGTCCAGTTCTAACTGTTGCTGTCTGACCTGCATACAGATTTCTCAAGAGGCAGATCAGGTGGTCTGGTATTCCCATCTCTTGAAGAATTTTCCACAGTTTATTATGATCCACACAATCAAAGGCTTTGGCATAGTCAGTAAAGCAGAAATAGATGTTTTGCTGGAACTCTCTTGCTTTTTCCATGATCCAGCGGATGTTGGCAATTTGATCTCTGGTTCCTCTGCCTTTTCTAAAACCAGCTTGAACATCAGGAAGTTCACAGTTCACATGTTGCTGAAGCCTGGCTTGGAGAATTTTGAGCATTACTTTACTAGCGTGTGAGATGAGTGCAATTGTGCGGTAGTTTGAGCATTCTTTGGCATTGCCTTTCTTTGGGATTGGAATGAAAACTGACCTTTTCCACACCATACACATGCATTAATAAAATCACTTTCATTAGGAACTTGTGTTGGACCAGCCATGAATTCTATACATGTATTATCATGATTCCCAGTTATTCATGAGGGCGACTAAAGCTTAGAGAGGCATTTTCCTGTTGTATCCTGAGCCTGTTTTCTCACTGGGGCAGGGTGGTGGTCAGCCACGTATGTGTATTTTCCCCTAGTTTGTCATTTCCTTTTTAAATTTAGTTATGGTTGTCTATACACAGAAATTGTAAAATTTTATGTCAGTGCTATTATTTTCCCACTTTAGGTAATGTTTAGAAAATCTCTTTCCATCCCAAGGCCATATAAAGTCACTTAGAACTTTTACTGATACTCTTAAAATTCTAATACTCTTTCTTCTAGTTTTTTACTGAGATATATTTGATATATAACGTTGCATAAGTCCATGGTATGAAATATAATTTGACATATGTATGTATTGCAAAATGTCTACCACAAGTTTAGTTATCATTGATGCATCATGTCACATGGTTACAATTTTTTTTGATGAGAGCTTTTAATATTATTCTTCTAGCAACTTTCAAATATGTAATACACTATTATTAACTATAGTAACTATACTATACATTACATCCCAAGACTTATTACCTTATAATTGTTAAGTTTGCATCTTTTCACCACTTTCTGCCATTTCACTTCACCTCCTGCCTCAGGTAAACACCAATCTGTTCTCTGTATCTATGAGTTCAGTTTGTGTTTTTAGATACCACATGTGAATGAAATAACACAGTATTTGTTTTTTTCTGGCTGACATATTTCCCTTAGCATAATGCCCTGAAGGTTCATCCATGTTGTCACAAAAGGCAAGATTTCCCTTTATGGCTGAATAATATCTATTTATATATATACATATATATGTATTTCACATTTTCTGTATGTTTATACATCCATGGACCCTTGAGATGTTCTTTGTCTTGGCTATTGTGAATAATAATGCACATGCAGACACAGATAACATTTTGGAGGTAGTGATTTAGTTTCTTTTGGATAAATACCCAGAAGTGGATCACATAGTAGCTGTATTTTTTATTTTTTGAGGAATCTCCATACAGTTTTCCATAGTGGCTGCACCAGTTAACATTCCCACCAACAGTGCACAAGGGTTCACTTTTCTCTGAAGTTTGGCCAACACTTGTTCCCTCTTGTCATTTTGATAATAACCATTCTAATAGGTGTGGGTGGTATCTCATTGTGGTTTTGACTTGTATTTTCATAATGATTATTGATGTTGAGAACCTTTTCACATATCTATTGGCCATCTGTATGTTGTCTTCTTCAGGAAAATGTTCAGATCCTCTGCCTGTAGCTTAATCAGATTGTTTGGGTTTGTTTTTTTGTTTTGTTTTTTTGCAGTTGAGCTGTATGAGTTCTTTATATATTTTGGATATTAATCCCCATCAGACATATCCTTCAGTTCAGTTCAGTCACTCAGTCGTGTCCGACGCTTTGCGACCCCATGAATCTCAGCACTCCAGGCCTCCCTGTCCATCACCAACTTCCGGAGTTCACCCAGACCCACGTCCATTGAGTCAGTGATGCCATCCAGCCATCTCATCCTCTGTGGTCCCCTTCTCCTCCTGCCCCCAATCCCTCCCAGCATCAGAGTCTTTTCCAATGAGTCAACTCTTCGAATGAGGTGGCCAAAGTACTGGAGTTTCAGCTTTAGCATCATTCCTTCCAAAGAAATCCCAGGGCTGATCTCCTTCAGAATGGACTGGTTGGATCTCCTTGCAGTCCAAGGGACTCTCAAGAGTCTTCTCCAACATCACAGCAGACATTTTCTCGCAGTCCATAGGCTGCCTTTTCATTTTGTTGACGATTTCCTTTGCTGTGCAGAAACTTTTAGTTTGATGTGGTTCCACTTGTTTATTTTTCATTTTTCTTTTGTTTTTGGTGTCAAATCAAAAAAAAAAAATCGTTGCCAAGACCAATGTCAAGGAGATTACTTCCTATGTTTCTTTCTAGGATTTTATGATTTCAAATCTTCTGATAAGTCTTCAATCCATTTTGAGTGGATATTTGTGTTTAGTGTAAGATAGTGAGTGATCCAGTTTTATTCTTTCACATGAGGCAGTCCAGTATTCTCAGTATAACTTATTGAAGAAACTCCTTTCCCCTCTTCTGTATTCTTGTTCCTTTGTTATTAATTAATTGACTACATATGCATGGGTTTATGTTTGGGCCCTTTTCTCTGTTCCATTGATCTGTGTGTATGTTTTTTATGCCAATACCATACTGTTTTTATTGCTATAATACTATATATAATATATATGTATTATATATGATAAATATATATTATCTGATAATATATATAACAATGTAAGTGATATAGTTGGAAATCAGGAAGCATGGTACCTCCTGCTGTGTTCTTCTTGAGGTTACTGTGGCTACTGAAGGTCTTTGTGGTTCTATACAAATTGTAGGATCATTTGTTCTGTTTCTATTAAAAATCCCTTTGGAATTCTGATAAGAATTTCATTGAATCTGGAGATTGTTTTGGGTAGCGTGGAAATCTTCACAGTTTAATCCTTCCAATCCATGAACATTTATTTGTGTCTTCTTCTTTTATCAGTGTTGTATATTTTCCATGTACAGGTCTTTACCTCCTTTGTTAAATTCATTTTTAGATATTTTATTATTTTGATGCAATTAAAATGGGATCTTTTCCCCCTTTGATTTCTTTCTGATAGTTTGTTAGTGTACAGAAACCCAACAGATTTTTGTAAATTGATTTTGTAACTGCAACTTTACTAAATTCTTCTATTAGTTCTAACAATTTTTTAGTGCAGTCTTTAGTCTTCTGTATAAAATATATTGTGTCATGTGCAAGTAGAGAAGTTTTACTTCCTCCTTTTAAATGTGAATGCCTTTTATTTCTTTTTCTTAGCTAATTATGTTACTAACTAGGGTTCTTGACCTCCTTAATCAATGGAAATTGACTAGAGGCCAGACAAGAAATTCAGGTAGGCCTTTACTGGGCCTCCTGCTGCAGCGAAGGGAGCAGGAACAAACATCGGGTTCCCTTTCCCGCTGGCTCTCTGGGGGAGGGCAGTGAGCTTATTATTTATATGGGCTGAGGGTAGGGGTGTGTCCAGGGATTGGGCCAGAGGGGTGGTTTGCCCACCCCTTAGGTGGTATTGTGTGGATAGGGGCATGTGCAGTACCCTGATTTTGCTCCAGGCTCTTGAGAAGTGGCAGGTTTCTTGGTTTCTTTGTATGTTTTTTTTCTTCCAGAACTTGCCCTAACTATGCCTGCACAGTTATTTTTAGTCCCATATAGTTTCTCTGTATTTTGTTGCTCGAGGAGAGGTATGCCCAGAGAAAGCATTGCAGCAAAAGGTCCTAGGCCTGTCTCATTCTCCCCTTCTTAAAGGGCCGAAGGTCTCTTCTTCTGAAACTTCTTTCTGCTGGACAGGGGCCACAGACCCTAGCCTTCCCTAGAGGTGCAGAAGTCCCTCACTGACTGTTCCAATGACCTGTAGGGATCTGGGCTATTTTCCACTGGATTGGGCTGAATTCCTTGAGCCATCATGAGCCTCACTTCACACTGTCTGAGCCTAAAAGACACAAACTTAACTAAAAGGTTAAGCAAAACAAGGGCTGTAAAGGAGAATAACAACAATAGCCATTTAAGGGCCTAGCAAGGAAAGGAACCAAGTTAATTTGGGGCTTCCTTAACTGTTGACCAGACAAGGAAAGTGACATCACCTGTGCCAAAATTATGAGCCCACTTCGCCTGGGTGTGTATTTCTTTAACATCAACTTTAACCTGTCCTGTTGCCTTGATCCAAGCGCAGCAGGAAGTATTAGTTATCGCACAAACTCTACCTTGCTCTGCCAAAAGGTACTCAAGGGCCAGATGATTGTCAAGCACCACATCAGCCAAGGAAACAAGAGACGTCCCAAGTCCCGTTAGAGCTTCAGATAGGAGCCCCCCCCCACGACGTCATTTTACCTATGTGGATGGTGCCTGTCTTCTGAACAGGTATCAGGTCTTCCACTGGCTCACAGGTGTATTGTTCTTCTGTTGTGACCTGCGGGGCTTCTGGAGGTAAAAGCTTTTAGTCTGGACAAATGTACCCAACTCGATACCCCTTGCCACTCAACAGCAGTGGGAACGGTTGAAGTTACATTATAGGGGCCCTTCCATTTTGGTAATGGCTGATCTTCAGGAGACCCCTCTTTCCAGGTTTTAAGAAGTTTGTCCCCAGGGTTTATTTCCAAAGGAGTGGCTCCTTTCTCTGTATTTTCAGTGGACTCTGGCAATGCCTTGTGGGCATGGTCCTGGATTACTTTCTGAACTTGTCCTGTTGTTGTTCAGCTGCCAAGTCGTGTTTGCCTCTTTGTGACCCCATGGACTACAGCCCGCCAGGCCTCCCTATCCCTCACCATCTCCCAGAGTTTGTCCAAGTTCATGTACATTGAGTTAGTGATGCCGTCCAACCATCTCATCATCTGATGCCCTCTTCTCCTGCCCAACACAATCTTTCCCAGCATCAGGGTCTTTTCCAATGAGTGGGTTCTTCACAGCATGTGGCCAAAGTATTGGAGTTTTAGCTTCAGCATCAGTCCTTCCAATGAATATTCAGGATTGATTTCCTTTAGGATTGACTTGTTTGATCTCCTTGCTGTCCAGGGGACTGCCAAGAGTCTTCTCCAGCACTAATTCGAAAGCATCAATTCTTTGGTGCTTAGCCTTCTTTATGGTCCAGCTCTCACATCTGCACATGATTACTGGAAAGACCCTAACCTTGACTTATGAGCCTTTGTTGGCAAAATGATGTCTTTGTCTTTTAATACACTGTCTAGGTTTGTCATAGCTTTCCTTCCAAGAAACGACCATCTTCTAATTTCATGGCTGCAGTCACCATCCACAGTGATTTTAGAGCCCAAGAAGAGGAAATCTGTCACTGCTTCTACGTTTTACCCTCCTATTTGCCATGAAGTGATGGGGCCCGGATGCCATGATCTTAGTTTTTTAATATTGAATTTTAAGCCAACTTTTTCACTCTCTTCTTTCACCCTCATCAAGAGACTCTTTAGTTCCTTTTCACTTTCTGCTATTAGATTGGTATCATCTGCATATCTGAGGTTATTTATATTTCTCCTGACAACCTTAATTCCAGCTTGTAACTCATCCAGCCCAGCATTTCACATGATGTGCTCTGCATGTAAGTTAAATAAACAGGGTGACAATATACAGCCTTGTGGTACTCCTTTCTCAATTTTGAGCCAGTCCATTGTTCCACGTCCAGTTCTAACTGTTGCTTCTTGACCCACGTACGGGTTTCTCTGGAGATAGGTAAGATGGTCTGGTATTCTCATCACTTTATGGGTTCTCCACAGTTTGTTATGATCCACACCGTCAAAGGTTTTAGCGTGGTCTATGAAGCAGAAGTAGATGTTTTTCTGGAATTCCTTTGCTTTCTCTATGATCCAGTGAATGTTGGCAATTTGATCTCTGGTTCCTCTGCCTTTTCTAAACCCAGCTTATACTCCTGGAAGTTCTCAATTCAAGTACTGCTGAAGCCTAACTTGAAAGATTTTGAGCATAATCTTTCTAGCCTGAGAAGTGAGTGCAGTTGTCTAGTAGTTTGAACATTCTTTAGTACTGCCCTTCTTGGGAATTGGGATAAAGGTTGACTTTTTCTAGTCCTGTGGCCACTGCTGGGTTTTCCAAATTTGCTGACATATTGAGTGCAGCACTTTAACAGCATCATCTTTTAGGATTTTAAATAGCTCTGCTGAAATTCCATCACCGCCATTAGCTTTATTGGCAGCAGTGCTTCCGAAGGCCCACTTGACTTTACAATCCAGGATGTCTGGCTCTAGGTAAGTGAAAATACCACTGTGGTTATCATGGTCATTAAGAGCTTTTTTGTACAGTTCTTCTGTGTATTATTGCCACCTCTTCTTGATCTCTTCTGCATCTATAAGGTATTTACCATTTCTGTTGTTTATTGTGCCCATCTTTGCATGAAATGTTCTTTGATATCTCCAGTTTTCTTGAAGAGATATCTAGTCTTTCCCCTTCTGTTGTTTTTCTCTATTTCTTTGCATTGCTCGTTGAAGAAGTTCTTCTTATCTCTTCTTGCTATTCTCTGGAACTCTGCAGTCAGTTAAATACACCTTTCCTTTCTCTTCTTTCCTCAGCTATTTGTAAAGCCTCATTGGACAACCACTTTGCCATCTTGCATTTCTTTTTCTTTGGGATGGTTTTGCTAGTGCCTCCTATACAATATTATGAACCTCTGTCCATAGTTCTTCAGGCACTCTGTTTATCAGATCTAATCCCTTGAATCTATTCATCACCTCCACTGTATAATCATAGGAGATTTGATTTAGGTTGTACCTGACTGGCCTAGTGGTTTTCCTGGCTTTCTTTAGTTTAAGCCTGCATTTTGCTATAAGGAGCTGATAATCTGAGCCAGAGACAGCTCCAGGTCTTGTTTGTGCTGACTATATAGAACTTCTCCATCTTTGGTTGCAAAGGATGTAATCATCTGATTTTGGTATTGACCATCTGGTGATGTCCATGTGCAGAGTCATCTCTTGTGTTGTTGGGAAGGGGTGTTCCTAGATTAATAATCTCTCTCAGGGCCTGGCTCACATCCTCATCTGGTAGAATATCAGTAAGAAAAAGCCGCCCATAGGTCACTTCAAATGGGCTAAGTCTCAGACCACTCCTGGGGGCTACCCAGACCCTGAAGAGTGCAGTAGGAAGCAAGTTGGTGCAGGGTTCATGAGTTTCTCAGCAGAGCTTTTGCTAAGGTTTTCCTTAAAGTGAGGTTCATTTTCTCTGCCTTCACTGAAGACTGGGGTGCCCCAAGGTGTGTAGCTTGGAGTCTGTCGCTAGGGCTGTTGTGAGCCCCTGTGTGATTTTGGGTATAAAAGAGGGCCTGCCAGCACTCTGCAAGGACTTTGGAAGTCCAAACCAAGGAATTTTTCTTTTAAAAGGGACTTACAGGGGCTTCCATGGTGGTCCAGTGGTTAAGACTTCGCCTTCCAATGCAGGAGATCCAGGTTCAATCCCTGGTTGAGGAACTAAGATCCCACGTGCCCCCTGATCAAAAAAACCAAAACATAAAACAGAAGCAGTATTGTATCAAATTCAATAAAGACTTTAAAAAAATGGTCCACATTTTAAAAAATCTGAAAAAAAGAAAACCAGGGGGTACTTACAGACTTCCATAACCTTTTCAGGTCAGGTGGGGAGACCTCACCCCATCCTATGAGAATATTGACAAACACTAGAAGATATTAATACATCCTGATCATGGGGGCATTTGAGTGAAATCTAGCTGCCAGTCTTTCTCTGGATTTGGCCCTTGGCATTGAACTGACCTGAGTAATGAAGGAGGGATTAGATAGATCTGTGGGTTATCACAGAGCTTCCCAGGTGGCTCCGTGGTAAAGAATCTGCCTGCCAATGCAAGAGACATGGGAGATGTGGATTTGGTCTTGAGTTGGAAAGATCCCCTGGAGGAGGGCATGGCAACCCATTCCAGTATTCTTTCCTGGAAAATTCCCAGAACAGAGCCTGGCAGGTTGCAGTCCTTGGGGTTCACAAAGAGTTGGACATGACTGAGCCTGCATGCACACACACATGGGTTATTATGGGTCCATAAATCATGGGCACGTGTTACTTGTTTTACTGTTCTTTTAAGCCCCTTCCTGAAAAATCCTTTTGTGTTAAGTCCCATAGGGCATCCCTCCCATAGTGGATGGGATGTAAGCTCTCAGTGAGTTTCCATCGTTGGGCCTCAGGAATTAGAACCTTATCCTCCTCCTTGCACCAGCCTGCGCTTCCTTTCTCAGAGTCCCATTTCTCAGCATGTTTGTGTTCCTGTGGGGAGTACTGGGGGAGGCTGGGGAGTGCAGGGGCGGCCCATCACTAGAGCCGTAACTTGTTCAGGTTCCTGCAGTCGAGCTGCCTGTTTTGCAGTTTGATCAACTGTGCCATGCGCTTGGCTCACGAAGGATCCATCCTTCTGATGGCCCCCACAGTGGATTACTGCTGCCCGGGTCAGGAGCTGCACTGCTTCTAAAAGAGCCAGGACCAAATCTTGATGTTTTATGACAGAATTTCTAGTGATTAACATTTCTCTTTCCAAATGGCAGCATGAGCATATAGTACATGAAACCCACATTTACAGTCAGTAAAAATATTTAATTTCTTCTCCTTCCCTAACTACAAAACTGTTGTGAATGCAGTCAGTTCAGCCTTATGGACTGATGTCCAGGGTGGCAGGGCCTTGATTTCTATGACTTCATCTAGACTGACTGTGCCATACCCTGCCTTTTGGGTCCCATTTCTACAAAACTGCTTCGATCAGTAAACCAATCGACCTCAAAGCTGTCAAGAGGCTCATGTAGAAGATCAGACCTGCTGGACTGAGTTTATTCTAGGCTCTCTACACACTGATTCTCTAAGTCTCCTCTCTTGACTGCTAGAAGCAGAGATTCTGGGTTCAGGGTTTGGCACACCTTTACAGTAATTTCAGGGGCATCCATTAGGAGGGCCTGATATCTTGTTACCCTTCCTCCAGTCAACCAGTGATGTCCAGCACAGATTGTACCTGATGAAGGGTTAACACATCTAAGTGTTGCCCCGAGGGAGCTTGGAAGCCTCACTAATCAACAGGACTGTGGTTGCTATGGCCCGCAGGCAGCTTGGCCAACCCACGGCAAGTAAGTTCAGTTGTGAAAAGTAAACCACTGGTCTCTAATCCGGTCCCAGCTTTGTGTCAGGACTCCTATGGCTATCCCTGACCTCTCATGAGCATAGAAGGTAAAGGGCTTGTCCAAATTTGGAAGCCCCAGTGCTGGTGTCTACTCAGCTCAGGCTTTAGAGTCTCAAAGTCCCCCTGCCCCCCACAAGCTGGTGGGCCTTATTCTATTGAAGGGGTTCCTTTTCTCCTCCCTTGAGCCTCATGTAGGCTTTTGGCTCTAAGGCTATAATTTGGAATCCAGACAGGACAGAACCCAGGCTTGCCTGGTGTCTCCAATGGTAAAGAATCTGCCTGCAATGCAGGAGGCGCAGGTTTGATCCCTGGATCAGGAAGATCCCCTGGAAAAGGGAATGGCAAATCACTCCAGTATTCTTGCCTGGAAAATTCCATGCACAGAGGAGCTTGGTGGTCTACAATTCATGGAGTCACAAAGAGTCAGACACAACTGAGCCACTTTCACTCGCTGGGACAGAACCCAGCCATCCTGAGAAAGCCTCAGAGTTGCCGCCTTGTGGTTGGAGCTGGTAATGCACTCACTGCTGTTTTTCCGATCTGTGACCAGGGCTGGTGCCTCGTCCCGCCTTCCCAGGTGAAAACACATCCTATATATTGAACCCATTGCTGTGAGACCTAAGCCTTGGTTTTGCTAGACAATTTAGGGCTCAACAGTGTTTTAATACGAATCTTGTTTGGTTTCATTGCTTAGCACCGAATCATCAATATATTGGAACAGAGTTCCCTTCTCAAGGCTCAGTTCCCTCAGTTCTCATGTGCCTGCTTTTCCAAAAAGTGGGGGCCCTCCCAGAAACTGAGAAAGCACCATCCATGTATATTGGGTAGCCTCCAGGGCTTCAGGGTCCCTCCTTTCAAAGGTGGAAAGGTATTGAGGGTTTGGATGTAGGGGAATACAGAAAAATGCATCTTTGAGTACAAACAGAGAAACACTGGACGCTCCCTGGCACTCGGGTGAGGAGGGCGTTAAGGGTTTGGCACCACTGGGTGAGTAGGGATGACGGCCTCATTCACTGCTTGTAAGTCTCGCACAAACCGATAACTCCCTGTTAGGCTTCTGAACAGGGAGAGTCCGGGTGTTGCAGGGGGACTGGCAGGGCCTAATGAATCGGGTTTTAGGAATTTGCTGAGCAGTGGTTGGATTCCCCTCAGAGCCTTAGGCTTTAAAGGATATTGTCTCTTCCAGGGCTATTTTCCCCAAGCTTTAACCTTATTACTATTTTTTAAAAAAAATAATTTAGTTATTTATTTTTGGCTGTGCTGAATCCTTGTTGCTGCTCAGGCTTTTCTCTAGTTGCGGCGAGCGGGAGCTACTGACTAGCTGCCATGCGCAGGCTCTCATTGCTGCGGTTTCTCTTCTTGTGGCGCGCGGGCTCCAGGGCGCGTGGGCTCAGCAGTTGTGGCGCACGGACTTAGTTGCTCTGCAGCGTGTGGGATCTTCCCAGACCAGGGATCAGACCAGAGTCCCCTGCATTGGCAGGCAGGTTTGTGACCACTGGACCTCCAGGGAAGTTCTTGTCTCATTTTGATATCAGGGCAAAACTGGCCTTATAAAACCATTTTGAAAGTGTTCCCTCCTCTTGTTTTTTTTTTTTTGAAAGAGTTTGAGAAGGATTGGTTAATTCTTAAATGTTTGATGAAATTCAATGAAGTTGGTGGTCTTGTACTTTTGTTTGTTGGGAGATTATTGTTTACTGATTCAATCTTATTACTGGTGATCATTCTGTTGAGATTTTCTATTTCTTTATTATTGAGTCTTGGTATCATGTATGTGTCTAGGAATCTTTCCATTTCTTCTAGCTTGTCCAGTATGTTGGCATAATTGTTCATAGTCTCTCTTTCTTTTTTTGTAGTTCTGTGGTATCACTTTTAATGTTTCCTCCTCCCTTACTGATTTTGAGTCCTTTCTTTCTCTTGGTGAGTTTAGCTAAAGCCTTCCAGTTTTCTTCTCAAAAAGCCAACTCCTGATTTCATCTCTTCTATCGCCTTTTCAGTGTCTTATTTCATGTATTATTGCTCTGATCTCATTATTTCCATCTTACTACAAAATTTAGGCTTAGTTTCATCTTTTTCTAGTTCCTTGAGGCATAAAGTTAAGATGTTTAAGATTTTTTTCTTGTGTCTTAATGTGGGCATTTATCAATATTTATCTTAGAACTTATTTGGTTGTATCCCGTTGAGTTTTTGTATGTTGTGTTTACATTTTCATTTGTCTTTCTTCTGGTAATTGATTTCTAGTTTCATGCCATTGTGGTCAGAAAAGATGCCTGACATAATTTCAGCCTTCAGTTTATTAAGATTTCTTTTATCTTCTGACATGATTTATCCTGGGTTTTGTTCCATGTATACTTGAGAAGAATGTGTTCTGTTGCTTTTGGATGGAATATTGTATAAAATGTCCTGTAATTCCATCTGGTCTTACATGTAGTTCCAGTCCAGTGTTTTCTAATTGATTTTTTGGTCTGAATGATCTAACTGTTGTTGAATGTGGGGGTATTGAAGTCTGCAACTATTATCGTATTGCTGTCTATTTATCCCTTCAGGATTGTTATTTGCTTTATATATTTAGGTGTTCCTGTGTTGGTTGTATATAACAAAGCATGTTATATGCTTTGGTCAAATTTGTTACCAAACTCAGGTTTGGCTGCTTGCTACTCGAAAGCCAATATAAGTATTAATTGGGAGTTTGCTTTATTCTGGAGACCAACAACCTGGAGAGAAGGCAGACTCATATGCAAGAGCCTACTCCAAAGATTCTACTTGACCATGAAAATTCTAAAGGGAGAAAGGAGAAGTTAATCACAGTTAATCATTTGGGAAAGAGATCAGAGTTTTCATTATCTTCCCTTGTGTGCAGACTTTTTTTCTGATTGGTTGATGGGGAGGTAATAGGGTGGTGGTCTTCAAATTTTGTATTGTGTTTGAAGTTACCATCCTCCACCTGGATGGGGATCTTCGTTCCTGCGTAAGAATTCAAAGATACTGAGTTCATATTCAGGAACTTCCCTGGTGGCCCAGTGGTGTAAGACTTCAGCTTCCCATGCAGAGGGTGCAGGTTGGATCCTTGGTCAGGGTGATAAGATCCCACATGCCTCAAGACCAAAAACCAAAAGCTAAAACAGAAACAACATTTGTAACAAACTCAATAGAGACTTAAAAAATGGTCCACATCAAAAAACAATCTGAATTCATATTGAGTATGTATATTTCCCTTGAGAAGGAGCCACAACCCTACACTACGGTTACTTGCTTGCCCTTCCTTTGTCTCTGTATTCCCTCCATTTTCTGATTAGCCACTGTTTGAATCTGCCAAGGAGGCTAAATGAAGTCTCTTTCCTACAAATAAGAAATGGGGCACAGAAAGGACTTGTACCCACTGGGCACCTGGTCCTGCTCGGGTTCACACTGACCCTTCTATCATTATATGACCTTTCGTATTACAGCTTGTGTTAAAATGTAAGAACAGCAACCCCGGCTTGCTTTTGGTTTCTGTTTACACGAAATATGTTTTTCTATCCCTTCAAGTTCCTGTGTGTGTCCTGAAAGGTGAAGTGAGTCTCTTATAGGCCATGTGTAGTTGAGGTTTTTATTATTATTATTGATTCAGCCATTCTGTCACTTTCGATTGGTGAATTTAGTCTCAGTTCAGTTCAGTTGCTCAGCTGTGTCTGACTCTTTGCGACCCCATGGACTGCAGCACACTAGGCTTCCCTGTCCATCACCAACTCCCAGAGCTTGCTCAAACTCACGTCCATTGAGTCAGTGAGGCGATCCAACCATTTCATCCTCTGTCATCCCCTTCTCCTCCTGCCTTCAGCATCAGGGTCTCTTCTCCACCTTTCCCAGCATCAGGGTCTTTTCCAGTGAGTCAGCTCTTGACATCTGGTGGCCAAAATATTGGAGCTTCAGCTTCAGCATCAGTCCTTCCAGTGAATATTCAGGGTTGATTTCCTTTGGGATTGACTTGTTTGATCTCTTGCTGTCCAAGGGACTCTCAAGACTCTTCTCCTGTGGCCACTGCTGAGTTTTCCGATTTTGCTGGCATATTGAGTACAGCGCTTTTAACAGCATCATCTTAGTAATTATTGATAGGTATGAACTTACTATTGCCATTTTGTAATTGTTCTTTTGCTGTTTTGGAAGTTCTTTGTTCCTTTCTTCTGTTACTCTTTTCTTTTGTGATTTAATGATTTTCTCTAATAGTATGCTTAGATTCCTCACTGTTTATCTGCAGTATATTTATTATAGGCATTTGCTTTGTGTTACATGAAGCTTATACAAAATGTCTTATAGCGGCCTAGTTTAAGCTAATAATGACTTAAGTTAGAATGTATACTGAAGCTGTACATTTTGAAATGCTCGCCCTTGTTTAGATGTCACAAGTTTCATTTTTATCTTGTTATACTTTAGCAAATTATGTATTATTTTATAATACTTTTATCTTTTAAGCTTTGTGCTAGATTTATGTGTGATAACCCACCATAATAACATTAGAATTGATTTTTACCTTTACCACTGAAATTTATATCCTTTCATATGTTTTCCTGTTACTAATTAGTACCTTTTTTTTTTTTTTTAGCTTAAAGAACCTGCTTTTACTTTTAAAAACTTATTTTTGGTATGATCAGTCTAGTGGTCATAAACTTCTTCAGTTTTTCTTGTTTGGAAAACTCATTTTCTGTCCTTAAATTCTGAAGAAAAGCTTTTCTGGGTAGAGTATTCTTGGTTGGCAATTTTTTGTCTTTCAGCACTTAGCATATATAGTGCTACTCCCTTCAATTTGCAAAATTTCTGTTGAAAGATTTGCTGATGGTCTTGTGGGGATTCTGTTGTGTATAATGTTGGTTTTCTCTTGTTTCTTTAAAACCTTGTCTTTAACTTTTACCCTGTTAATTATAATGTGTCTCCATGTGTGTCTTGTTGAATTAATCTTTTTCGGAATGCTTTGGGCTTCTTAGATCTATATGCCTATTTCTTTCCCCAATTTAGGGAAATTTTAAACCATTATTTCATCAAATAAGCTTTCTGCCCTCCCTTCTCCTTCTGTGACTCCTATATCTGAGTATTGGTGTACTTGCTTGTTCCATAAGTCCCTTAATCTATCTTTACACTTTCTAATTCTGTTTTTCCTTCTTTTTCTATTCCAGTTGAGTGATTTCCACTGTCCTGTCTTTGAGTTTGCTAATGTTTCATTTTTCTTTTTTTTAATAGTTGATTTTTTGGCCACACTAGGTCTTAGTTGCTTCATGAAGGATCTTCAGTCTTCTTTGCAGTGTGCAGAATCTTTAGCTGAGGCATGCAGACTATTCATTGCAGCATGTGGGATCTAGTTCCCTGGCTAGGGATTGAACCCAGATCTCCTGCGTTGGAATGTGGTGTCTTAGCCACTTTCCACTTTTCTGAGGTCTTTCCCTTAGACCACCAGGGAAATCCCTGATCTTTGTTCTACTTCATCTTTTCTGCTGTTGAATCCCTCAATTAAAAACTTCAGCTTAATTATTGTATTTTTAGCATCATGATTTCTGTTCAGTACTTTCTTATATTTTTCTACCTCTTTGTTGAAATTTTCACTCTGTACATGCATTATTCTACTGAGCTTGGTGAGCATCTTTTTGACCATTATTTTGAGCTCTTTATCAGGTAAGTCACTTATCTCTGTTTCATTAAGGTTTGTTTCTTGAATTCTTTCTCTTTTGTTTGGAACATATTCCTCTGTTTCTTCATTTTCCTAGATTCTGTGTGGTTTTTGTGCATTAGCTAAAAGTCACCACTTCCAATCCTAAGGGAGTGGTCTCCTGTAGCAGATCAACCTGCAGTGTGCAGGCTTCTCATTACATTGGCTTCTCTTGTTGCAAAGCATGGGCTCTGGGGCAAGTGAGCTTCAGTATTTGCAGCACGTGGGTTCAGTAGTTGCCGGGCACAGGCTTGGTGACTCACAGCATGTAGAATCTTCTAGCAGCTGCGATTGAAACCATGTCCCCTGCATTGGCAGGGAGATGCTTAACCACCAGGAACTCCAATATAAAATCCTTTGAAATATATTTTATTACAGGGGATGAGGGAGAGATCGAATTAATTTTTTCTTAAATATATGTATATTGACATGCAATTGAATCAACCATCCTTTTCCCTTTGACTTGAAATACTACGTATTACACACACAGATGAGCTCATTTCTGAATGCTCCATCCTGCTTTATTCGTCCCTCTGTGCCTGGGTCTGTATCACCCTGTGTTAGGTATTATAGTTCTCTTATGAGCACAGATGAGTAGAAGACATGTAAATTAAACCTAACCCTAATTTAGGAACCATGAGAGTAAGTGTGGACTATAAATAACAATTTAGCCATAAAAGATTTCTTCCAACTCCAGTGTGGTTTGTTGTGTTCAGTGAGCGGAACACTGTATTTCAAAGTCATGTGTTGATATTTTGCAGTTCCCATAGAGACAGGCTGTGAAGTCCTATAATAAGATTTTACCTTGTAAAGTTCTTAATAGCTATAACAGACAACTTCTAGCCTGTTTTATTTATTTTATTCTAGCCTGTCTGTTTTATTGCTACCCAGCCCAACACAACAGAACATCTGAACTTCTGGTGTTCTTTCACATTGAGAATACTGAGATACTTTCACCTGTTTTTATTTTACTAGGTTCCATGTATTTTATGGCTAAACAAGGGAGCTTGAGGGGATGGTGGGGACAGAACAGCAATATCAAAACTATAGAAAAGAAATAGCTGCAATTGTAAGGGTATCACCCAGTCTGGAATTGTGGTCCCATTCTCCAGAGTCTCAATGGAGCAGTCCAAGGTTTCCTTTTTATCCTTAGTGATAATGTTAACAAAGATTAAAGATAAAAATATTAGTGGCATTGCTTAATTGCAGTGATAAATATTTTCCCTTGCTTAGCGGTGCTGTTAGATGCCTTGAACTGGTTTTATCTGTTTGCTCAGTAAGTGTAATTTAAGCTATTTTACACTTGTTTAAAGCACGGGGGAGAAAAGACAAATGATTTCTCATTTTGCTATAATTTCTTGGTGGCAGCAAATTCATGTCTTACCAAAAGCGTACTTGGTCTGTTTGCAATTTGCTATGGCTGAAGACTAATGATAAATGTAGTTTGAAAAGTTTATCAGGTTTTAATATACACAAGCATTGTTTTGTGGTCATTTCTGTTGCAGTGTTCAAGTAAAAACATCCAAAAATATCACACTGAATAGCAAAGGTTTTCTACAGTTCAGGCTTTGTTGAAGTTGATAATCAGTTCCATGCATTCTAAAAACTTAATTTGGTCCTTAAAGATTGTGTTAAGCAAATGAGCTTAAAAGTCTTTTTTAATATTAAAGATGTAAAACATATATCAGGTTGGTCAGTCAGTGCAGAATAATCAAAGGGACAGAACTTCTGTAGTTAATAAAATAGTGATATATGGCATTTGTTCTAAAATTATGTGGCAGAACTCCACTAGGCCTTTGCTGTAGAATAAACACTTGTGTATCCCCCTTGTAGTATCCTACAGAATCGTTCCACTGCCCTAAAAATCCTCTGTGCTCTGTTTGTCCCTTCCTCGCTTCTAATGCCTGGTAACGACTTATGTATTTATTGTCTCTATCGTTTTATCTTTTCCAGAATGTCATATACTATGTAACTTTTCCAGATTAGCTTTTTACACTTGGCAGTATGCGTTTAAGGATCGCCCATGTTTTTTCATGGCTTGACAGCTCTTTTTAGTGCTGAATAATGTTCCAGTGTCAGGATGTTCCGTGGTATCTCATTATTTCAGCTGATTCCATTTTCAATGATTGCTAAGAATTCCTTTTAAAAATAGATGGGCCCTTTCCATGCCATCATCCTCCTGCATCACTAAGGCCTTTGGAGCATCATCTTAAATTAGACAAACTGACAAACAAGGTCATCGCTAGTAGACAAAGTCACCCAGAGCCTGTGTTTATGCAGCTTCAGGCCACTCGGCTCTCTCCCTCTTATGGTCATTTCCCTCTTGGAACTGGTCCCCTAACTATTCTTCATTCTACTATTTTCTGTGGAAGTGGAATATCTTTTTTGGTAGTTTTCGGTCATTTTTTGTCAATCATTGTTTGGCAGTTAGTTGTGACTCTGGTATTTTCATGGGAAGAGGTAAGCTCAGGTGCTTCTGTTTCACCATCCTTATCCCAAAGCCATCCACCTAGTTTCTTTTTTTCCCCCTTTCCTTTTTTGGCTGCACTGGGTCTTCGAGGCTGCATGCAGGCTTTCTCTGGTTGCGGTGAATGCGGCCTGCTCTCCAGTTGTGGCGCGCGGGCTTCTCGTGGCGGCGGTTTCTCTTGTTGTGGGGTATGGCTCTGGGGTGCACGGGCTTAGTTGACCACTGCTTGTGGGGTCTTCCTGGACAAGGGATGGAACCTGTGTCCCCTGTATTGGCAGATGGACTGTTAACTACAGGACCACCAGGGAAGCCCTATCCTGCTAGTTTCTAAGTAAGAATGCCATGACTTCCTGTTCCCACTCTATGCTTAGTCTGTTAGAATATGTGAACAGTGCAACCTTCATACATAGTCTAAGAAGTCTCAAACTCATAGCTCCAGTCCTAACCTTTCACCTAAATTCTAGCCCTGTGTTTCCAGGTACCTAGAGAATGGCCCCAGCTTAAATGTCTTACAATCCTTGCTTTTACTGTCTCTCCAAATCTGTGTCTGTCTCTCCTTCCTTTTCAGTGTCTCTCCCTCTGGGCTCTGCAGGTGCTAGTCTTGCAAGGTTACTTTCTTTTCCTCACAGCCCACCTTGGATCCATCAGCACATCTTCCATCAAAATATATCCACTGACAGGATATTATTATGTCTCAACTCCTCTCCTGCTGGAACTCGCATCTAGACCAATACCTCTTCCTTGGAGACCTGCAATAGCTTCCAAACTGGTCTCTCACCTCCGCTTTTACTCCTTTAAAAAAAAAAAAATTGGAGTATTGTTGCTGTACATTGTTGTATCAGTTGCTGCTGTACTGCAAGGTGAAACAGCTGTGTGTATAAATATATCCCCTCTTCGGTGGATTTCTTTCCAATTCAGGTCACCACAGAGCACTGAGTAGAGCTCCCTGTGCTATACAGTAGGTTCTCATTAGTTATCTATTTTATATGTGCATGTGTGTGTGCTAAGTCACTTCAGTCGTGTCCGACTCTTTGTGACCCCACGGGCTGTACCACACCAGGCTCCTCTGTCCATGGGATTCTCCAGGCAAGAATACTGGAGTGGGTTGCCATGCCTTCCTCCAGGGAATCTTCCTGACCCAGTGGTCAAACCCGTGTCTCTCATGTCTCCTGCATTGGCAGGCAGGTTCTTTACCAGCAGCACCACCTGGGAACCCCATTTTATACATAGCAGTGGATGTGTGTCAACCCCAGTCTTCCAATTCATCCCATCCTTTCTGCCCCACTTGGTATTCGTACGTTTGTTCTCTGCAACTGTGTCTCTATTTCTGCTTGGCAAATATGTTCATCATGTTTACTGCTTAATGATATATCCTCCATAGAGCAGCCAGAGTGATCTTTTACCCCTTAGCTTTATTCTGGTATAATTGAGATATGTGTACAACATGATGATTTCATGCACCTATATATTGCAACACAAGTGATTTTTAAAAGCAGATCCTATCACTTTCTTACATAATATTCTTCAAGGGTGCCCCATTGCTATCAGAATAAAATCAATCCTTCTAACTATTACTTAAAGCTCCTGTTTTATCTGACCTCTGCCTCCCTTCCCTAAACCAGTGCCTTACCTTGCCTCTCTCCATTTCCAACTTTCAAACATGCAAAGCTAGTTCCCACCCAGGGCCTTTGCATTTGCTGTTCCCTCTGTCTGCAATGCTTTCCCCAAATACTCCCTTTGCCAGCTCATCCTCACCCTTCAGGACTCAGATTTTCCCTGACCTCCCGAGGTAACGTGGTTCTCACCTCCCACGACAGTCCCATCCACTCTCCCTCCCATTTCCTAGTTTTGTTTTCT
This sequence comes from Bos mutus, assembly GCF_027580195.1. Taxonomy (NCBI): domain Eukaryota; kingdom Metazoa; phylum Chordata; class Mammalia; order Artiodactyla; family Bovidae; genus Bos; species Bos mutus. The sequence continues at coordinate 65,967,993 of NC_091629.1, read as the reverse complement.
TTGTGGCATTCATAAATTATTACCCCAAATTATACGTTTGCTGTCTGTCACTCTCCGGTTGAGTGTGAGCTCCCTGAGGACAGGATCCTACTCCCCACCGGAGCCTGGAGCTTAGAGCAGTGTCTAGTACATAGTGGGAACTCAAAAGATATCTGTAGAATGAGAGGGACTGGTGGTCCAGTGGTTGGGAGTCCACCTGCCAATGTGGGGACACGGGTTCGATCCCTGGTCTTGGAAGGTCCCACACGTTGTGGAGCAACTAAGCCCACACGTTGTAACTACTGAGCTTGTTCTCTGCAACAAGAGAAGGCGCCAATGAGAGGCCCCCGCACACCGCAACTAGAGAGTAGGCCCCACTTGCCTCAATTAGAGAAAGACTGCACGCAGCAATGAAGACCCAGTGCAACCAAAAATAAATTAAACTAAAAATAGATATCTGTAGAGTAAATATATACAGCCCCTCACAGACCCTCCCCTCTTCCAATAAGTCATCATCCTGTGTTTTTCCATCCAATTCCAAATGATTTTTTCCCTCAAATTCCAGTTTTTTCAAACTCCTAAATCAATATTTTGGAGTCATCTTTATTTGCTCCTCTGATTTTTCCCGCCCCTAGTCATGGCCCACATCATGGATCTATTTTTCCTACTTTTGTCTTTCTATATTTTCCTAACTTTCTGGAGGCTGATGCCAGATGGATGTTTCTAAACACTTGTTTTCAAATTTTATGCCCAAATAGGGTACATTCCAGTCTATATAACTGATGCTAAGTAGAAGCATCAAGAAGTGAATGTATTTGGGCAATTAATCAACTGGGAGGTATTATGTATATGTTTTGCCATTGATACCAATATCCTTGAATTTCATCCAGAAACCAGCAATTTAAACTAGCAGGCGGTGTGTCCTTGGTAACCTGGTGTTATTTAATTTTGAAATAATAATTGCATACATTCACGGTGAGTCTTTTTTTTAATTGATTGTTTTTGGCTCTGCTGGGTCTTTGTTGCTGTAAGTGGGCTTTCTCTAGTTGTGATGAGCGAGGGCTACTCTCTGATTTGGTGTGTGGCCTTCTCATTGTGGTGGCTTTTCTTGTTGCAGAGCACACGCTCTAGGGTGCACGGGCTTAGTAGTTGTGCACTTGGGCTCAGTGGTTGTGGCGTGGAAGCTTAGTTGCCCTGCAGCATGTGGAGTTTTCCCAGACCAGGGATTGAACCCATGTCTCCTGCAGTGGCAGGTGAAGTCTTATCCACTGGCCCACCAGGGAAGGCCCACCCTGAGTCTTTAAAGAAGAAATTTAGAGAGTGAAATCTGGTTTCTCTGACTAGCACTGTCCAGAGGGCTCATTACTTTAAATCTAACGGCCATTTCCACAGATTGAGATGGAAATATTCTTGGACTTGGAGAATAACACATTAGGTATTACTAGTTTGCTGAAAATGCCTCTTTGACAACGCAGAGCTTCCTTTTTTCTGATTCTTTGCTTACCGTGTGAACTACCATGTGGTCTCCTGTTGACCCTTCCCACCATGAGGACCTGCTGCTGCCCCTGTGTGTGTGGTTCCAAGTTTTGATGCAGGCAGATTTCTCAAGAAAAATGAATTGGCATTATCACTTCTAAACCACAGTCTTGGAAAGTTGGTTTGTGTGAAGTGGACATCCAAATTGGTTCTCATTTAGATACAGTGATAAATTTGAGATGCTGGATGTTAGGCCTGCCTTTGGTCCAGTCACTCCCTGAGATGTCCCCTCGGCTCCCCACCATGACCCGTATTCCCCAGTGCTTACGTTCTGGTGTAGCTGCCTCCCTCATGGCTTCTGAGCTTGGCCTTGTGTCTAACCTTGGCCAGTGGAACATCAGCAAATGAAACATGCATGGAGACTTGCTTGGCACTTATAGTTTGAAATGTGTCCTTCTGGAATATTCCTCCTCTTCTTCTTTTTTTTTAAGAGAATTTCTTTTTAATACGTATCTATTCCTGGCTGCACCGGATCTTAGTTGCAGCACTCAGGATCTTTCATTTTGGCCTGTGGGCATCTCTCTAGTTGTGGCACATGGGCTGTATAATTGTGGTGCATGGACTTGGTTGCCCTGCAGTATGTGGGATCTTAGTTCCCCAACCGGGGATTGAATCCATGTCCCTTGCATTAGAAGACAGATTCTTAACTACTGGACTGCTAGGGAAGTCCCAGAATGTTCCTTTTTGGAAACTGGCTACCATGCTATGTAGAAGCCCAAGCAGCTGTAATGTCACATGGCAAAGAACTGAGAGCCCTGAATGTAACCACAGCTAAACTCCCAGCTGTAAGCATTACCAGCTCTCAGCGCTGTGAGAAAGGCCATTTGGAAATTTGCACCATTCCAGTGTTCTAGCCCTAACACAAAATTTTCCCATCCCAAAATACCTTCAGCATTTATACTTCATCCTAATTTCAATGGGATATAACTCCTTGACCTACAAGTAATAATAGCAGACATCATAACAAACATTTATCAGCATTTTCTATGCACCATGGGCTTTCCTGGTGGCTCAGACAGTAAAGAATCTGCCTGCAATGAGAGAGACCAGAATTCAATCACTGGGTCAGGAGGATTCCCTGGAGAAGGGAATGGTAACCCACTCCAGTATTCTTGCCTGGAGAATTCAAGGGACAGAGGAGCCTGGCGGGCTACCATCTGTGGGGTTGCAAAGAATCGGACAAAACTGAGTGACTAACATTTTCACCTTCTTTCTCTAAGCACACTGGTTTACTTTTGTGTGATCTGGTTTACTATTGTGTGATCTCAATGCTGTGGTATTTTCTCCCCAATCACCGGTTTAAATCATAATTTGTTAATCTCTTTCCCTTCCTATGACAAATTCTTGGCTAGAGTAATTCATTCAACAAATGCTTATTGAGTTCCCACTGTGTGTTAAACACCAGTGATACAGCAGTGAATAAAACAAGCAAAAATCTTTGCTCTCATGGAACTTACATTTTGGTGGAAAATATAGATAATAAACAAGTATATCAGTTAGCTTAGGTAGTTTACATATAATGTAAACAGGGACTGAGTTAACAGTAAATCTTCCACATTCAAACGAGTTCCATTCTGAGAATCCGTTTGTAAGTCCAATTTGTTCCTAAGTCCAACAGAGTTAGCCTCGGTATCCAACTAACACAGTCAGCTATAGTACTATACTGTAATAGGTTTATAATAGTTTCACACAAATAATACATAAAAAACAAAATTTTAATCTTACAGTACAGAACCTTGAAAAGTACAGTAGTAGAGTACAACAGCTGGCACACGGGCTGGCATCGAGTGAACAGGTAGGAAGAGTTACTGACTGGAGGAGAGAGAGGGGGTGGGAGACGGTAGAGCTGAAGGGTCGTCAGCAATAGGAGACAGCGGACAGCTGTGATATTGCTTACACCTTTACGTGATTTGATATGCGAACACTTGTTAACATCTTCGGAAGTTGGCATTTGAAGGTCTGTAGGTAGGGGATGTACTGTATATGGTCTCTGTAGGTTGGCTGCTTCTCCATTCCTCCTTCAAGGTCAAGGAGAAATCCCTTTCTGGGACATGCAGATCTTGTGACAGAGGGAAATGAGAGATGGTGGAGCTATGCAGTGCCCCTTACAGCTTCTGCTCAGCAGTACCATGCATTACTGCCTCTCATGTTTTATTGACACATGAACAACCCTGACTGCAAATGATTGGGAACGTACCCTACCACAACTAGCAAAATATGTTAGATGTATTCAAGGGCTAAGTTGAAAAATAAAAAATAAAATGGGGAGGAGACCCACTGGGGTCCTGGAAAAGGAAATGCATTTTAATAGCATGGTCAAAGGTGACCTTATTTAGAAAGTGACATTTGAGCAAAGATTTGAAGGGTAGAAGGGGCTGAGGTTTGGGTTTTCTGTGTAAAGGGAGTTTTAAGGAAAAGGAAAGCAAGTGCAAAGGCCCTGAGGCAGGGGCATGTGTGCTACTTGAACAGGAAATAAGAGAGAAAATAGGGTGGTGTGGGTATGGATCATGTGTGGCTTTATGGGCTGCTGTAAAGACTCAGATTTGATTCTGAGCGAGAAGGGCACCCACTGGAGAGTTGAACAGGATAGTCACATGAATGGAATTGCATTTCAGTAGGATGTCTGTCAGCCCCATTAGAGATAGGCTGTAGTGGGGCGGGATTGGGAGTCAGGATACGGTGGGGAGGCTTTTCACAATAATCCAGGCAAAAGAGAATGGTAGCTGGTACTAGAATGTGTGGTGTACCAGGGTGACGGTGAGAAGTGGTTGAATTATGGACATATTTTGAAGGTAAAACAAACAGGCTCCTTTGGCTTGATCCTGGTGTAGAGAGAAAGAAAGGGAATTAAGGATAACTTTTAAGATTCCTTACCTTTTTAGCTCACTTACAGTTTTTTAAAAAAAATTTTTATTGTAGTAAAAATAACAAAACATTTTATGTTTTTAACCACATTTAGCTGTGTCACTCAGTGGCCCTAAGTACACTCACGGGGTTGTGCAGCTCTCATCATCCATCCCCCCAATTTTTCATCTTCCTAAACTAAAACTTTGTCTCCATTAAACACTAACTCCCCATCCCCTTCCCCACCCCCTGCACCCAGGCCCCTAGCATCTACCAGTGTACTTTCTGACTCTATGAATTCGACTCTTCTTGGTACCTCACACATCACTTACAGTTATTAAATCAATCCAGTTTCAAACTTTAATTTCAAACTCAGTGGCAATCTCATCTCCTTCTATTCCCTAACCTCACTAGATCAGTATGGGCTTGAACTGGGGACTCAGACCTTTTGGATTGGAGGTAGGGAAAGTATTCGGAAAGATGCTGGAAAATGCAGAGCAAGGAAGGAGCAGAGAGGGAAGGATGTCTTGAGAAAGCCGTGCAGTCCCTTCTGGGTTGATTGTCACCTGTTTCCTGGCTATCACTGAAAGTGAAAGTGTTAGTTGCTCAGTCGTGTCCAACTCTTTGGGACCCCATGGCCTGTAGCCCGCCAGGCCCCTCTGTCCATGGGATTCTCCAGGCAAGAATACTGAGGTGGGTTGCCTCCTCCTCCTCCTTCCTGACCCAGAAATCAAACCCAGGTCTCCTGCATTGTAGGCGGATTCTTTACCATCTGAGCCACCAGGGAAGCCCTGGCCATCACTAATGCCATTGATACACTCATTTCAGTGGGTTCCCAAATGCTGCCCTCTCAAGGGGGCATGTGGGTGAGTTCTTTAGACTATGCTGAGGAGCTCCCTTCTGTGCATTTATTTACCTGTGTGTGAGGCCACCTCATGCAGAGTTGACCCATTGGAAAAGACTCTGATGCTGGGAGGGATTGGGGGCAGGAGGAGAAGAGGACGACAGAGGATGAGATGGCTGGATGGCATCACTGACTCGATGGACGTGAGTCTGAGTGAACTCTGGGAGTTGGTGATGGACAGGGAGGCCTGGCGTGCTGCGATTCATGGGGTCGCAAAGAGTCGGACACGACTGAGCAACTGAACTGAACTGAGGAAATGAAGTATTAGACCCTGCAGTGCTGCTGTAGCTGGGCCACCTGGAGATAACTCACGCACAACTACATCCCCTGGTGCCTCCAGCAAATAGAAGCGATGGCTGTTCCGCCACCTCATCACCCCTGTTCCAAGACTCCTCTTCCTTGTTCAGAACAGCATATTGACACATCCCTGTAGCTGCTGTCTGGGAGATGCCTCGTCTGGTCACTGTCTCAGTCAGATATGTTTCTGCTGGTGCCTCACTTACTGGGTTTTAGGGAGGGGAGACCCTTCCTCATCTACTCCCAAACTTGGTGTGAGGATAGAAGGCTATTTTGCCATAAGTGTTACCTTCCCACATGGATGGACGACCAAACCTGTCTGTTCCTTTCTTTTCCTCTTCATTCTCTTTTTTTTTAAAGGTAGAAGATACAGAGAACAAATGTATGGACACCAAGAGGGAAAGCAGTAAGGTTGGAATGAACTGGGAGATTGAAAACTGACATACACTGTTGATACTGTGCATAAAATAAATAACTAATGAGAACCTACTGTACAGCACAGGGAACTCTGCTCAGTGCTCTGTGCTGACGTGAATGGGAAGGAAATCCAGCAAAGAGGAGTCATATACACATATAACTGATTCACTTTGATGATAGTAGAAACTAACACAACATTGTAAAAAACGATACTCCAATAAAAATTAAACAAAATAAAATTAAGATATAATTGACCTATGACATACTAGTTTCAGGTATGCACAAAATGATTCGGTATTTGTGTATCTTGCAAAATGATCACCACAATGTAAATCTAGTTAATGTCCATTACCATACATGATAACAGTTTTTTTGTGTTATGGGAACTTTTGAGATCTACTCTTAATGTTAATACTTTCAGATATGCAATACAATATTATTAACTTTAGTTACCATGCTGTAAATACTTCCCAAGACTTATGTATTTTATAACTGGAAGTTTGTACCTTTAAAAAATTTTAAATTGAAGAATACTTGATATACAGTGTTGTATTAATTTCTCCTGTACAGTGAAGTGATTCAGTTATATGTATATATAACTGCTGCTGCTGCTGCTAAGTTGCTTCAGTCGTGTCCGACTCTGTGCGACCCCATAGATGGCAGTCCACCAGGCTCCCCCGTCCCTGGGATTCTCCAGGCAAGAACACGAGTGGGTTGCCATTTCCTTCTCCAATGCATGAAAGTGAAAAGTGAAAGTGAAGTTGCTCAGTCGTGTCCGACTTTTAGCGACCCCATGGACTGCAGCCCACCAGGCTCCTCCGTCCATGGGATTTTCCAGGCAAAAGTACTGGAGTGGGTTGCCATTGCCTTCTCCAGTATATATAACTATATATATATATATATATATATATATACACATTATTTTTCTATATTCTTTCCATTATGGTTTACCATAGGATATTGAATATAGTTCCTTATTATATATATAGCATATATATAATATATATATATATAAACATATATATAAATATAGCACCCCTTGTGCTATACAATAAGACCTTGTTGTTCATCCATTCTATATACAATAGCTTATATCACCCCAGCCTCCCATTCCATCCCTCCCTTAACTCTCTCCTGCTTGGCAGCCATCAGTCTGTTCTCTGTGTCCATAATCCTGTTTTTGTTTTGTATATAGGTTCATTTGTGACGTATTTTAGAATCTACATATAAGTTAAATCACACTATATTTGTCTTTCTGACTTCGTTTTGTCTGATAATGTCTGACTGCATCCATGTTTCTGCAGATGGCATTCTTCTGTTCCTTCTTGTGGGTGAGTAGTATTCCACTGTATTTATGTACCACATCTTGCTAACCCGTTCATGAGTCAGTGGACATTTAGGTTGCTTCCCTGTCTTGGCTATTGTGAATAGTGCTGCTATGAACACAGGGGTGCATGGGTCTTTTTGAATTTTAGTCTTATCTGGATATATGCCCAGGAGTGGGATTGCTGGGTCGTATGGGAATTCTATTTTTAGTTTTCTGAGGCACCTCTATACTGTTTTCCACAGTGGCTGCACAGTTTATGTTTCCAAAAACAGTGTGCGAGGGTTCCCTTTTCTGCACATTTATTATTTGTATACTTTTTAAGGATGGCCATTCTGGCAGGTGTGAGGTGCTACCTCATTGCTGTTTTGATTTGTGTGTCTCTGATAAGTAGCAATGATGAGCAGAGTCACGTGCCTGTTGGGCATCTATGTATGTATCTTCTTTGGAGAAATGTCTAAGCCTTCTGCCGGTTTTTTGATTGGGTGGTTTTTCTGTTGTTGAGTTATATAAGCTATTCGTATTTTGAAAGTTAAGCCCTTGTAGGTCGCATCATGGGCCCATATTTTTTCCCATTCTGTATGTTGCCTTTTCATTCGTTAAGATTGTTCCTTCTGACCTTCTCACCCTGCAACACTTGCCTGTGGCAAGCATTAATCTGTAGGCTTGGATTTTTTTTTAACTCACATATAAATGAAATCATATGGTATTTGTATTTCTTGCTTGATTTATTGCAATTAGCATGTCCTCAAGATCCAGCTATACTGTCACAATGGCAACATCTTCTTTTTTTTATGGCTGAATAATTTTCCCTTGTAAATGTATACCATATTTTCATTATTTATCAATGGACACTGAATAGTTTCCACACTTGGCTATTGTAATAATGTTATAGTGTGAACATAGGGATGCATATATCCTTTCATTTGGTGGTTTCATTTTCTTTGGATAAATACCAGAGGGGAATTGCTAAATCATATGATACTGTAATTCTATTTTTAATTTTTTGAGGACAGTCTATACTATTTTCTATAATGGCTGCACCAATTTACATTCCTCTTGACAGTACACAGGGGCTTGCTTTTTTTATGTCCTCACCTACACTTGTTATTGCTTGTCTTTTTGATAGCTGTGATGGGGTATTGCATTCTGATTTCTACTCCCTGATAACTAGTGATCTTGAGCACTTTTTCATGTACTTGGTCATCTGTATGTTTTCTTTGTAAAAATGTCTCTTCAAGTCTTCTACCTTTTTTAAACAGTTTTGTTTATTCTTTTATTTATTTTTGACTGTGCTGAATCTTTGTTGCTGTGCTCTGGCCTTCTCTAGTTGCATTGTTTGGGCTTCTCTTGCGGTGGCTTTTCTTATTGCAGATCATGGACTCTAGGCACACGGGCTTCAGTGGTTGAGACATAGAGGCTTAGTTGCTCTGAGGCATGAGAGATCTTCCTGGTCCAGGGATCAAACCCATGTCCCCTGCATTGGCAGGTGAATTCTTAACCACCGGACCACCAGGGAGGTCCCTCTTCTGCCTCTTTAAACAGATCAGGTTGTTTGGTCTTTTGCTGTTGAGTTTTATGAGTTCTTTATGTATTTTGGATATTAACCTCTAATCAGATATGATTTGCACATATTTTCTCCTGTTCAGTAAGTTGCTCTTTTTCATTGTGTTTGTTTCCTTTTCTGTACAGAAGATTTTAGTTTTATGTAATCCCACTTTTTTTGTTGTTGCCTTTGCATTTGGTGTCAAGTCCAAAAACAAAATCATTGCCAAGACTGATGTCAAGGTGCTTACTGCCTATGTTTTCTTCCAGGAGTTTTATGGTTTCAGGTCTTATGTGCCAATCTTTCATCTATTGTGAGTGTATGGTACATCTATTTTTGTGTATGGTTTAAAATAGTGATCCAGTTTCGTTCTTTTGCATGTAGTGGTTCAGATTTCTCAATACCATTTATTAAAGAGACTATTCTTTCCCTGTTGTATCAATATATTCTTGGCCTCTTTGCCATAATTAGTTGATCATATATATGTGAATTTGTTTCTGGGCTCTCTGTTCTGTGCCATTGATCTAAGTGTCTGTTTTTGTGCAAATACCATACTCTTTTGATTACTGTTGCTTTGTAATATAATTTAAAATCAGGAAGCAGCAAGCCTCCATTTTTGTTCTTCTTTCTCAAGATTGCTTTGGATATTTGAGGTCTTTCATTGTTCCATATGTCTTTGAGGATTGTTTCCTCTGTTGTGTCTGTGAATTTTTTGGGATTGGAATTTTGATAGGAATTACACTGAAGTGTAGATTACTTTGGGTAGTATGGACATTTTAATACTGTTAAGTCTTACAGTTTATGAGCCCAGAACATCTTTTATTTGTGTCTTAGATTTCTTTCATCAATGTCTTAAAGTTTTCAGTGTACCAGTCTTTCACCTTCTTGATTAAATTTGCTCCTGGGTATTTTATTATTTCTGATGTGACTGTAAATTGGATTGTTGTCTTAATTTCTCTTTCTATAGTTTATTAGTATATAGAAATGCAACATCATTTTGTGTATTGATTTTTGTATCCTGCAAATAGTGATAGTTTTACTACTTCCTTTAGAATTTGAATGCCTTTTATTTCTTGAATAATTGCTCTGACTAGAATTCACAGTACTGTACTGAAGGAAAGCAGTGACGGTAGACATCCTTGTCTTGGTCCTGATCTTAGGGGAAAAAATAGTAATTTTCATTTGTTGAGTAAGATGTTAGTGGAGGGCTTGTCATATATGGCTTTTACTATGTTGACGATATATTTCCTCTATACTCACTTTCTTGAGACTTTCCATCATGAAAAGATGTTGAGTTTTGTCAGATCAATCAACTCCTTTCGTATATTTATTATACCCTAATACATAAACGGGCTTAATTATCTGATGGCCAGTCCTCCTGTCTTCCTTTCCTGTAGATGCTATGGAAAGTGAAGTGAAGTCGCTCAGTCGTGTCCAACTCTTTGCGACCCCATGGAGTATAGCCTACCAGGCTCCTCCGTCCATGGAATTTTCCAGGCAAGAGTACTGGAGTGGCAGTCCCACTGCTGGGCATACACACTGAGGAAACCAGAATTGAAAGAGACACATGTACCCCACTGTTCATCGCAGCACTGTTTATAATAGCCAGGACATGGAAGCAACCTAGATGTCCATCAGCAGATGAATGGATAAGAAAGCTGTGGTACATATACACAATGGAATATTACTCAGCCATTAAAAAGAATACATTTGAATCAGTTCTAATGAGGTGGATGAAACTGGAGCCTATTATACAGAGTGAAGTAAGCCAGAAAGAAAAACACCAATACAGTATACTAATGCATATATATGGAATTTAGAAAGATGGTAACAAAAACCCTGTATACAAGACAGCAAAAGAGACACTGATGCATAGAACAGTCTTTTGGACTCTGTGGGAGAGGGAGAGGGTGGGATGATTTGGGAGAATGGCACTGAAACATGTATAATATCATGTATGAAACAAGTCGCCAGTCCAGGTTCAATGATTGGGGCTGGTGCACTGGGACGACCCAGAGGGATGGTATGGGGAGGGAGGAGGGTTCAGGATGGGGAACACGTGTATACCTGTGGCAGATTCATGTTGATATATGGCAAAACCAATACAATATTGTAAAGTTAAAAAATTAAAAAAAATTAAAAAGAATAAAAAAAAGAATATTGCTAAAAAAGTGCTAACCATTAAAAAAAAAAAAAGTACTGGAGTGGGTTGCCATCATGAAAAGCTGTCACCATGCAGACTAGACTCTTGTCTTTCCATATAAGAAGAATCATGTCTCCCTTCTGTAAGAATGTCATTTCTCCCCTCTGTAGATTTTTAGACTTCTCCTGTAATTTGGTTTGGTAGACCACGATTCTCTCTTATAATCCCATGAACTCTGGTTTTATTTTTCAACAATATTTCAGATATGGACACATTATTGTCATAATTGTCTTGGTAAATACGATGCCATAAACCAAGATAAAGTCATAGGACCAATAATATTGCTTCTTGCAATTTCTTTGCTTCACCTGCATAAATCTCAAGGTTGCATATATATATCCAGTTTCACTTTCCTTAGCCATCCTGACCAAAATTCCATATTTTAAGTTTTCCAGGATTATAGGTTTTGAATCTCAGTCATCTTCTTTATCATTGCTTCATCAAGTATTAGCTCTTATTTGGATATATAGATTGAAATGTTGGTAGAAAATGATCTAAAAAGGTTTACCTTTTGAAATTCTGTCGGCAGGAAGTGGTGTTTCTGAGTTATTGTTAAAGTGAAGAAATGTCATCATTTGTTTGACCTCTCTTATCCTTTTTTAAAGATTTATTTATTTTTGGCTTCACTAGGGCTTCATTGCTACATGCGGGCTTTCTCTACTTGCGGCGACTGGGGGCTACTCTCTAGTTGCAGTGTGTGGGCTTCTCATTGAGTGGTAGGTGGCACGTCTACCACATCTGGTTTGAGGTTAACTTTGGTTGGTCTCTAGTTCAAAGGGCTCTGTGGTGCCAGATGGCTCTACATTGAAAGAGGTGATAATCTTACCACTCTTTTCATTCATATAAGACTAGATCCTATAATCAAAACATCACATGGTACGGCTTAAATAGAAACAGTTTTTTAGTTTGTCAGTTATACCTCAAGAAAGCTGGGGGGATAAATATATCTAACTTTCCAATTCTTTCTCTTTGGTTGGATAGGTTTTCTTGGTTTGGTATCCTTTTTTCATGAGGGATGGATCCCATGTTCATTTTGTTTACACATGATTCCCTTTAATTTTACACAATGGGCGTTCCCTAGTGTCCTAGTGGTTAGGATTCTGGGCTTTCACTGCCATGGTCCCAGGTTCAATCCCTCTTCATGGAACTAAGATCCTGCAAGCTGCATGGCACAGCTAAATAAATAAATATCTTTATTCTTTTTTAAAAAATAATAATCTCACACATGAAGATGTTAATGTTATCTTTTGCTAGCATAGTGTTCATCATTATTTATTATCATTCACTGAAAATGTTCTGTAATCTTGATGTCAGCAGAATATGCTCTTTGCCTTTCTCTTCAATATGGCGAAAGAATTTCCACTCATACATCAAGCCCTGTTTGCTCACCATGGCTGTGCAAGATGGTCATTTTTAAGCTCAGGATAGTGTCGAGAATCAGTTTAATATTTGTTCCTGTGTTCAGGAACTTTGGCCACTGATGCAAAGAGGTGACTCATTTGAAAAGACCCTAATGCTGGGAAAGATTGAAGGCGGGAGGAGAAGGGGATGACAGAGGATGAGATGGCTGGATGGCATCACTGACTCAATGGACATAAGTTTGAGTTAACTCCGGGAGTTGGTGATGGACAGGGAGGCCTGGCGTGCTGCAGTCCATGGGGTCACAAAGCGTCGGATGTGACTGAGAGACTGAACTGAATTGATTAACAAAGTAGGTGGGTCACAAGCCCATTTCTATTGAAAACCATAAAAAGTTGGTTTGGAGCTGGAATATTTAAGTGTAGTTATAGCTTTCTGTCTATTCCCAACAGATTTGTGCACTGTCTCCATTAGAAAGTTAGTATTTTCAGTTGATCAGGATCCTGAATTGTTGGTTGGCAAGTGAGGTAGCTGATCATCAATTAAGAACAATTAGAATACCCATCATTGGGAATTCCTGGTGGTTCAGTGATTAGGACTTGACGATTTCACTGCTGGGACCCAAGCTGAACCCCCTGTGGGGTAACTAAGATCCTAGAAGCCATGGGATATGGAGGATAAAAAAAAGAATACACATTACTTATTTAAGCCATAAGATTTATTCATTATGTTTAGTACTCTTACAACCCATTTCTTGGATGAAGAAACCAGTATGGAAGCCAAGGAACTAATTCAATGATTTGTAGCTAGTGGATGGTAGGACATTGGTCAAGGATCTACACTGCCTTGAGAAGCTTCCATTATGTCAACTTCTGGCTCCAGCCTCTTGCAAGGAAATAATCTGTATTTTACTTGTTGTTGTTCAGTCTCTAAGTCATGTCCAACTCTTTGCAACTCCATGGATTGCAACACGCCAGGCTTCCGTGTCCATCACCAGCTCCCGGAAATTGCTCAAACTCATGTCCATCAAGTCGGTGATCCATCCAGCCATCTCATCCTCTGTCATCCCCTTCACCTCCTGCCTTTAATCTTTCCCAGCATCAGGGTCCTTTTCAATGAGTCAGCTCTTCACATCAGGTGGCCAAAGTATTGGAGCTTCAGCATCAGTCCTTCCAATGAATATTCAGGACTGATTTCCTTTAGGATGGACTGGTTGGATCTCCTTGCAGTCCAAGGGACTCTCAAGAGTCTTCTCCAACACCACAGTTCAAAAGCATCAATTCTTTGGTGCTCAGCCTTCTTTATGGTCCAACTCTCACATCCATACATGACTACTGGAAAAAAATAACAGAGCTTTGACTAGCCGGACCTTTATCGGCAAAGTAATGTCTCTGCTTTCTTTTGGAATTTTGCCACATGGGAAAAACATGGTACTGAATTTCTTTTGTTGTTGTTCAGTTGCTGAGTCACAGCCAACTCTTAGCGACCCAATGGACTGCAGCACGCCAGGTTCCTCTCTCCTCCAGTATCTCCCAGAGTTTGCTCAAATTCATGTCAATTGAGTTGGTAATGCTATCTAACCATTGACTTTCTAGGATTTGTAAAAGCAAGTAAATAAGCAGTGTAACAGAAAACAAATACAGGTATATGAGTATTAAGTGAAAAGAAACATTTTCTTCCAGAGCAGTGTGATTTTGACATGGCATATTTCGCTGTTAAACTTTAACAAGATTCTATGTGTGTTTATAGACAAAATGTTTTAACTTAATTCTATGAGACAGCTGGAAATTGCTCACATTTGCTTTTTTGCTCAAAATATTTGTTTGGAATTAGTCAATTGATTTAATATGTAACATCAGTTAGTGTGAATAAGGAAAAAAGTGCAGTTGACAGGGAAGAAAATATTGTTGTATAATGTGACCATTGTGTTGATAGAATGAGTTAGTGTTCTTCAGTAGAGATGTTTAGTGTTAACTCTGATTTGGAATATAGTGAAAAAAAACCTGTACTGTCAATCTTACACTCAGATAAAAAACCTGCAGAGGATAACAGGTTTTTTTGCTCATGCTTAGAAAATTGTTAAGTCAAGTACCCTGATATAAGTGTGTTCAATCCCTAAGTCAGTCCAACTCTTTATGACCCCATGGACTGTAGTACATTCAGCTCCTCTGTCTTCTACTGTCTCCTGGGGTTTGCTCAGATTGGTGTTGATTGAGTTGCTGATGTTATTTCAGTATCTCATCATTTGCCCCCTTCTCCTTTTGCCTTCAATCTTTCCCATCATCAGAGTCTTTTCCTATGACTTGGCTCTTCACATCAGGTGGCCAAAGTATTGGAGCCTCAGAATCAGGCCTTCCAATGAATATTTGGAAAAAAAAATCAGGGCTGATTTCCTTTAGGATTGACTGGTTTGATCTCCTTGCAGTCCAGGGGATTCTCAAGAGTCTTCTCCAGCACCACGATTTGAAAGCATCAGTTCTTTGGTGCTCAGCCTTCCTTAAGGTTCAACTCTCACATCTGTACATGACTGCTGGAGAAGCTGTAACTTTGACTATACTGACCTTTGTTGCCAAAATGATGTCTCAGCTCTTTTAATATGCTACAATATAAAAAACATCAGAATGATCTCTGTTCATTTCCAAGGCAAACCATTCAATATCACAGTAATCCAAGTCTATGCCCTGACCAGTAATGCTGAAGAAGCTGAAGTTGAATGGTTCTATGAAGACCTACAAGACCTTCTAGAACTAATACCCCCAAAAGATGTCCTCTTCATTATAGGGGACTGGAATGTAAAAGTAGGAAGTGAAGAAACACCTGGAGTAACAGGGAAATTTGGCCTTGGAGTACAGAATGAAGCAGGGCAAAGGCTAATAGAGTTTTACCAAGGGAACGCACTGGTCATAGCAAGTACCCACTTCTAACAACACAAGAGAAGAATCTACACATGGACATCACCAGATGGTCAATACCCAAATCAGATTGATTATATTCTTTGCAGCCAAAGATGGAGAAGATCTATACAGCAAAAACAAGACTGGGATCTGACTCCCAGTCAGATCATGAACTCCTTATTGCCAAATTCAGACTAAAATTGCAGTAAGTAGGGAAAACCATTAGACCATTCGGATATGACCTAAATCAAATCCTTATTGATTATACAGTGGAAGTGAGAAATAGATTCATGGGATTAGGTCTGATAGAGTGCCTGATGAACTATGGATGGAGGTTCATGACATTGTACAGGAGACAGGGATCAAGAACATCCCCAAGAAAAAGAAATGCACAAAAGCAAAATGGCTGTCTGAGGACGCCTTACAAATAGCTGTGAAAAGAAGAGAAGCCAAAAGCAAAGAAGAGAAGGAAAGATATACCCATTTGAATGCAGAGTTCCAAAGAATAGCAAGGAGAGATAAGAAAGCCTTCCTCAGTGATCAATGCAAAGAAATAGAGGAAAACAACAGAATGGGAAAGACTAGATTTCTGGAAAATTAGAGATACCAAGGAAACATTTCATGCAAAGATGGGCTTAATAAAGGACAGAAATAGTATGGACCCAACAGAAGCAGAAGATATTAAGAAGAAGAGGTGGCAAGAATACACAGAACTGTACAAAAAAGATCTTCACAACCCAGATAATCACGATTGTACGATCACTCACCTAGGGCCGGACATCCTGGAATGTGAAGTCAAGTGGGCCTTAGGAAACATCACTGTGGTGATGGAATTCCAGTTGAGCTATTTCAAATCCGTAAAGATGATGCTGTGAAAGTGCTGCACTCAATATGCCAGCACATTTGGAAAACTCAGCAGTGGCCACAGGACTGGAAAAGGTCAGTTTTCATTCCAATCCCAAAGAAAGGCAATGCCAAAAAATGCTCAAACTACTGCACAATTGCACTCATCTCACATGCTAGTAAAGTAATGCTTAAAATTCTCCAAGCCAGGCTTCAGCAGTACGTGAACCATGAACTTCCAGATATTTGAGCTGGTTTTACAAAAGGCAGAGGAACCAGAGATCAAATTGCCAACATCTGCTGGAACATCAAAAAAGCAAGAGAGTTCCATAAAAACATCTCTTTCTCCTTTATTGACTATGCCAAAGCCTTTGACTGTGTGGATCACTACAAACTATGGAAAATTCTGAAAGAGATGGGAATACCAGACCACCTGACCTGCCTCTTGAGAAATCTCTATGCAGGTCAAGAAGCAACAGTTAGAACTGGACATGGAACAACAGAGTGGTTCCAAATAGGGAAAGGAGTACATCAAGGCTGTATATTGTCACCCTGCTTATTTAACTTATATGCAGAGTACATCATGAGAAATGCTGGGCTGGATGAAGCACATGCTGGAATCAAGATTGCCGGGAGAAATATCAATAACCTCAGATATGCAGATGACACCACCCTTATGTCAGAAAGCAAAGAACTAAAGAGCCTCTTGATGAAAGTGAAAGAGGAGAGTGAAAAAGTTGGCTTAAAGCTTAGCTTTCAGAAAAGTAATATCATGCCATCTGGTCCCATCACTTCATGGGAAATAGATGGAGAAACAGTGGAAACAGTGAGAGACTTTGTTTTGGGGGCCTCCAAAATCATTGCAGATGGTGACTGCACCCATGAAATTAAAAGATGCTTGCTCCTTGGAAGAAAAGTTATGACCAACCTAGACAGCATATTAAAAAGCAGAAACATTACTTTGCCAACAAAGTTCCGTCTAGTCAAAGCTATGGATTTTCCAGTAGTCATGTATGGATATGAGAGTTGGACTATAAAGAAAGCTGAGCACCAAAGAATTGATGCTTTTGAACTGTGGTGTTGGAGAAGACTCTTGAGAGTCCCTTGGACTGCAAGGAGCTCCAACCAGTCGACTCATCCTAAAGGAGATCAGTCCTGAATATTCATTGGAAGGACTGATGTTGAAGCTGAAACTCCAATACTTTGGCCACCTGATGTGAAGAGCTGACTCATTGGAAAAGACCCTGATGCTGGGAAAGACTGATGACAGGAGAAGGGGACATCAGAGGATGGGATGGTCAGATGGCATCACCGACTCAATGGACATGAGTTTGAGTCAACTCCGGGAGTTGGTGATGGACAGGGAGTCCTGGCGTGTGGCAGTCCATGGGGTTGCAAAGAGTCAGACACAACTGAGTGACTGAACTAACTGAACTGGTTTTGTCAAAGCTTTCCTTCTAAGGAGCAAGCATCTTTTAATTTTGTGGCTGCACTCACTCTCTGCAGTGATTTTGGACCCAAGAAAATAAAATCTGTAACTGTTTCCACTTTTTCCCCACCCATTTGCCATGAAGTGATGGGACTGGATGCCATGACCTTTGTTTTTTGAATGTTGAGTTTCAAGCCAGATTTTTCACTCTTCTTTCACCCTCAAGAGGCTCTTTCGTTCCTCTTCACTTTCTGCCATTAGGGTGGTGTCATCTGCATATCTGAGGATGTTGATATTTCTTCCAGCAGTCTTGATTCCAGCTTGTGCTTCATCCAGCCAAGCATTTCACATGATGTACTCTACTCATTTATAAGTTAAATAAGTAGGGTGCAATGTACAGCCTTGACATACTCCTTTCTCACTTTTGAACCAAATACCATGTTATATTGAGTCATGTATTTTCTTCAATTAAATTATTTTTACATATTCTGTAAAATCTGGAGGATTCTCTGCCAGCTGAGCCACCAGGGAAACCCAAGAATACTGGAGTGGGTAGCCTATCTCTTCTTCAGTGGATCTTCCCGACCCAGGATTGAATTGGTGTCTCCTGCATTGGAGGTAAAGAATCCGCCTGCAATGTGGGACACCTGGGTTTGATCCTGGGTTTGGACGATCCCCTGGAGAAGAGAACGGCTACCCATGCCAGCATTCTCGCCTGAAGAATTCCACGGACCATACAGTCCATGGGGTTGCAAAGAGTTGGACATGACTGAGCAACTTTCACTTCACTTCACTTCACAGCAGAGGAATTAAGATTCAAAATATTAAGTGGACTTATGTCTAGGAGAGAGCTGATAAATGCTTGCTCAATTAATAAATTGATAGAGCCAGGTTTAAAACTAGATTTTATAAGCTTAAGTTCAGTTTTCTTCTTGCTTTATCGTTTATCTTCCTGGAAGGGGCTTGAGCAAACCTAGAACAATGGTATATTGTGCTATTTATTCAACAATTAATGTTTGCTTTTGAAAGAAGAGAATTATGGTGCTTTTACCAGCCTTTATTTAATAAAGGAAGTGTGTGGTCTTCCCTGATGGCTCAGACAGTAAAAATCTGCCTGCAATGCAGAAGACCTGGGTTTGATCCCTGGGTTGGAAAGATCCCATCGAGAAGGGAATGGCAAACCACTTCAGTATTCTTGCCTGCAGAATTCCAGGCAAAGAGGAGCCTGGCGGGCTACAGTCCATGAGGTTGCATAGAGCTGGACACGATTGAGTGCTACCATTTTTACTTTTCAAAGGACATGTCTACCTTTTGCTTAGCCTATAATTCATACCTTCCTATCCTTAAAATTCTGAGATATAAGTGGCATATAGCATTGAATTAACTTTAGGTATACTGATTCAATCTCCCTGGTAGTAATGAATTTATTCAGATTTTCTCTTTCTTCATGATTCAGTCTTGATAGGTAGTATATTTCTAGAAATTTCCATGTCTTCAAAGTTGTACAATTTGTTGACCTAAGATAGTTCATAATAGCCTCTTATGAGTCTTTGTATTTCTAAGTGCAGTTGTGTTTCCTCCTTCATTTCTGATATTGAGTATTCTTCTTTTTCTTAGTCAAATGTTGCCAATTTTGTGTATTTTTTCAAAAAACTAGCTCTTACATTTCAATGACCTTTTGTCTTTTAAGGCTGTTTCTTTTTAAAAAAATTTTAATTGGAGAATAATTGCTTTACAATGCTGTGTTAGTTTCTGGCATACAACATGAATCAGCCTTAAGTATGCATATATCCCCTCCCTCTCGCTCCCTACCCCAGCTTACTCTTATTTCATCTCTACTCTAATCTTTATTTCCTTCCTTATATGAACTTGAGATTCATTTCTGTTTTGTATCTTTAAGGAATAAAGTTAGGTCATTTGAGATCCTGTTTCTTTACATAGGCACTTATCATTATGAGCTTCCCTCTTAGAACTGCTTCTGGTGTCCCGTAAGTTTTTGTATGTTTTATTTCCATTTTCACTTGTCTTAGTTTTTGATTGCTCTTTTGTTTTCCATACCAATGTAGTCAGAAGAAAAAAATGCTTGATATGATTTCAGTCTTCTTTGTTGATTTGTTTTGTGCCCTAACATCATATATCCTAGAAAATGTTTCATATTAGCTTGAGAATAATGTGTATCCTGTTGCTTTTGGATGGAACGTTCTGTATATGTTAAGTCCATCTGGTCTGACATGTAGTTTCAGTCCAATGTTTCCCTTCTGGTTTTGTCTGGATGTTCTGTTTATGAAAGTAGATTATTAAAGTCCCCTAATATTATTATGATGTCTACTTCTCCCTTTAGGGCTGTTAATATCTGCTTTATGTTTAGGTGCTCCTACGTTGAGTATCGGAGAAGGCGATGGCACCCCATTCCAGTACTCTTGCCTAGAAATTCCCATGGATGGAGGAGCCTGGTGGGCTGCAGTCCATGGGGTTGCAGAGAGTTGGACGCGACTGAGTGACTTCATATTCACTTTTCACTTTCATGCATTGGAGAAGGAAATGGCAACCCACTCCAGTGTTCTTGCCTGGAGAATCCCAGGGATGGGGGAGCCTGGTGGGCTGCCGTCTATGGGGTCGCACAGAGTTGGACACGACTGAAGCGACTTAGCAGCAGCAGCAGGATGTTGAGTATAATTCACAAATGTTATATCCTCTCATTGGATTGACTTATCATTTTATAATTATCTTTTGTCTCTTATTAGTCTTTGTCTAAGTCAGTTTTGCTTGATAAAAGTTCAGTTACCTCAGGTTTTTGTTTTCCATTTGTGCAGAGTATCATTTTCCATCCCTTCATTTTCAGTGTGTGTCCTTACGATCTGTGAGTCTGTTGCAGACAGCATATAGATGGGTCTTGTTTTTAAATGTATCCAGTCATGCTGTGTATTTTGGAGAATTTAGTCCATATACACTTTAGGTGATTATTGATAGGTATGTACTTACTGCCATTTTGTTGATTGTTCCCTGGCTGTTTTGTAATTCCTCATTCTCTTGATCTCTTCATCTGTGGTTTAATGATCTTCTGTAGTAATATGTCTAGATTCCTTTATCTTTTATTATTATGTTTTGTTTTTATTATAGGTTTTTGCTTGTTTCCATGAGGTTTAAATTTATGTCTTTTTTTAAGATAAAATAACAAGTTTGAATGTACTCTTAACTCCTGTCTTTTTAATATCTAGAAAATTTTAAGCAATGTTCCCCTTTCCTTTTTTGGTGTTAATCATTTGTTTTACTTTTATCCTTTTTATTAGTTCCTTCCCTGCTCCCCCACCCTGCCCCCCACCCAGAGGTCTTTTGGTGTTGCTTTTTTCATAGTATAGAACTGTTGTTTCATGGATTTCTCCTTTTTTTTCTTACAATTTTGTGGCTTTTAGTATATTTAGTTATGCAACCATCACAACTTGATAAAACATTTTTATTACCCCCAAAGAAACCCCTATACATTAGCAGTTATTTCCCAGTTCTGTTGCCCCACTCAATCCCCATCCTAGGCACGGGCAATTGCTAACCCCTTTTCTACCTCTATGGTTTGCCTACTGTGGCCATTTCACATAAATGGAATCATAATATGTGGCCTTTACAACAGGCTTCTTTCTCTTAGCAGGTGTTCAAAGTTCATCCATGTTGTAGCACATTTCATTATTTTTAATTTTCAAATGATTTTTCATTATATGTATATACACTTATTTATCCACCCATCAGTAAACATTTAGGCTGTTTCCACTTATGGCTAGTATGAATAACACCACTATAAACATGGAAAGAAAAGTTTCTGTGGTATATATGTTGTTTCTCTTGGGTGTATACCTAGGAGTGGAAACACTGGGTCATACACTAGCCCTTGATTTAACTTTCTGAAGAACTGCACTACTGTTCTTCTAAAGTGATTTCACCATTTTATATCCCCAACAACTACTGCAGAATCCCATTTTCCTCACGTCTTGGCCAACAGCTGTTATTGTCTAGCTTTCTAATTTAAACATCCTTGGGTAGGTAAGATGGTATCTCATGACTTTTATTTGAATTTCCCCAATGACTGATTTTGTTAAGCATGTTTTCATGTGTTTACTAGACATTTTTTTTTAATCATCTTTGGTAGTATCTCTTCCAATCATATGGCCATTAAAATTTTGTTGTTAAGATTTCTTTATATATTCTGGATACAAATTCCTTATGAGGTAATCAGTCTCCAATATTTTCTCTCATTCTGTGGGTTGTCATCTCATCTTTTTGATGGTGTCCTTTGAAACACAATGCTTTTAATTTTGATGAAGTTCAATTTATCTTTGCTGCTACTGTTGTTTTTGGTATTCTAAGAAACACTGCCTAACCTATTGTGATGAGGAAAATTTCTTCTTTTATAGTTTTAGCTTACAAGTAGATCTCTGATCTTTTAAATTTTTACATAGAACGTGAAGTAGAAGTCTGAATTCATTCCTTTGCACGTGAACGACTGTTTTTGCATTGTTATTTACTTTCAGTTTGAGATGAAAGCTTACCTTTTTATTTTCCCAACTTTCTATAAAGTTACATATTTGCATTTAAGCACTGCTTTATTTCTATCCCACAATTTTGCTGCTATTTTCATTATCATTCAGCAAAAAATATGTTCTAATTCCCACTGCAATTCCACTTTGACCCTTGGGTTATTCAGAAATGTGCTGCTTAATCTCCAGACTTTTGGGGATTTTTATAGGTTTGTTTTATGGTGCAGCCTATGGTCTAGGGTTAAGTATCCCACATGGACGTGAAAAGAAAATGTTATCTGCAGTTGTCTAGTGTCATGTTAGATAGTTGTCAGATCAAGCTAAGGTCCCAGTCATGGGAGTTAAGGCACCTACACTCTCCTAGCTGGGCCTCCAGGCTAAGAGGCAGACAAGCCATTCCCGTTGTATTTTGTTCAAACCCCTGAGCCATAGGCTTTATAAAATGATTATGTCATGAAGTTTTAGAATGGTTTGTTATGAAACAATTGTTAAGAATAACAGATTATAATGTAGACTCAGTGTTTATGAATAGAATCTATGGTTTTTCATAATCCTTATGGAATTTAGGAGCAGAGTTAGAGAACTAATTCTAGCATAATATTTTATATCCATTTGGAAATAAGCAAGATTAACCCCAAATACTGACATTTTACAGCTGTAATTGTAGTAGCTCGTAACACACTCCTAATACAGTGGAGTTGTTATATATAAAATTGGGGGCTTTCCTATGCTAAAATCTACTTATCATTGTCAATGTGTACAAAAATATAAATACAACCCCCAAGAGATTTATAGAAGAAATACATATTATTGAAGTAAAAGTTAAGTTCAGTTCTGAAATTCATTTCATTATGAGGCTATCTTGTCTGCCTTAAGTGAAGTATTTTCTGGGTATTCACATTTCAAATTATTGGGCAACAAAACTACTGAAATACAGTAATTGCTTTCGAAAGTACACAGGAAGGGGCTTTGTCCACTTACGAAGACAGCTGTCCCCCAGGTTTTGGTGCTTCTGACCATTTGAGTTGCTAAGTGCAAGGACCTGCTGAGGTGCTGTGTGAGTCCAAAAGGCATTTGTTCTGTGCTGGTAGGGCTACTGGGCAGACTCATTTAAGAGTATGTTATTTTGAGCTATGAATGTAAACAAATCAAGGGTAAAGTTAAAGAAAAAAAGTGTTTATTTAGGCCATCGACTAGGATCATAATAAATAATGCAATATACTAACGTAATAACAGATGTTCTCATGCATTTATCACATTTATAAATATACAAGAAAGCTGGCTTACAGGGCTGTTGGGACAAATTTGGAAATGTGTAGTTGGCAATACAGTGAAAGTTAACAGTGTTAAGACTATCAAACAGATTCTCTTTCCTATCATTTTTTAAAATACATCCTCTATATATCTGTGAATAAATGGTAATGTTCCCTTATAGTTTCTACTTTTTATACACATGCCAGAGCTAAGCCAATTGTCAAAGATTGAGGTTGATAATTTGTTATCAATATTTCTAATGGAAACCAGATTTTAGAAATAATAAAGGTAAAAATTCTTCTGCATGTCAATGTGGAGGCTGATGTATTGCATGCCAGAATCACTTAAACAATAAACGGTGCCTGAATGAAATAAAATCCCAAAGTAGAAGTCTATAAATAGTAACCTTGATACTTAATATAAAAATGCTATTGTAATATGATGTCTGTAATTTGGCAAATGACCAAATTATCTGACTGCAACAGTGATGAACTTTGATTAAAGCTTAGTTTTGCTAGTAAATTTCACATAAAGAATTTAAATAGGGTAACCTTTAACATAAAGCTTTAAAACAAATAATTTAAACATATCTTAAACACTGAAAATGTGTCTTTAATTGTTATTTACAGTTTATCAGTGATACCAGTGTATAGCTTCATTGGGCCACTTGCCAGTCTTGCGTCCTTTTTTCAACATCTGCTATTACAATCTTCTTTATAAATACTTAGGCAAATCAGTTTAGTGAAGGAGAGCGATCTGTGGTCCAGAGTAATTCAATGTATGGCCATTTGGTTTGGAGACAGCGTTTAATGGGCGTGTCATCTGTCTGTAGCAGGGGGTCTTCAAACCCCATAACAACTGCGGTTCCTTCCACATACATTACCTATTGAACAGAAGCAATCCACTGAGGTCAATCAATCTTAGCAAAGTCTTATGAGGGACTTTTTCATAGACCAGCAAACAGGGTACTGTGTTTATGATTCGGGATTTTAAAAAATCACAAAGAACGTACTGCTTCTGATAAAAGAAAATTCATTCTTCAAATGTTGCCTCGTTATTCAAATGCTGCCTTATTTCAGATAAAAAGTTGTAATAAAAATACAGCTATATATTCTGAGAAGGACTTATAATGAAAGCAGAAAATAAAGTGCTGAATTTCCAGAGCTGGAAGCAAATTGGATATTTGTCAATGAAATTTTCTGTTATTGTATTAAATACTTCTGAAGTGCTCTTCATTTTGGTTTGGCACCAAAAATCATGGAGAAAAAAAGACTTCAGTCAGAAACAGAAATAGCAGGAAAAGGTTGATGGATAAAAAACTAGGTAATTGATATGCAGTGGCAGGTGGACGTCAAAAAAGGTTTCATTCTAATTTAAAAAACTTTTAGATATTATCTATGAAGTAACATACTGACAATGAGTTAGCATTTATAAGCACTCACTGTATATATGAAAGCACTGTCATTAATTTCTCGATATCAGGATATTCTAATTGCATAATTTGAAAGACAAGAGAATAAGCCTGCTGTGTTGAAAAAGTATGTATAATGATTTTCACACTCAGTGGCTGATACATATGATTGTAATTATAGCTTTTATCTTGGAAGAACATAAACTTAAGCCTTAAGTTGGAGTCTCCTTAAAAAACATTAACTACAGGAGTGGAGTATTTTCTATTACTACGTCAGGTACTTTGGTTTCTTAATTAGGTTCTAGGTTTGATGGAGTAAGTTTACTATTAAAACCCTAAGTAATCATGCTAAATTTTTTAGCTCTCTAAAATTGTCCACCAAGCATATAGCAGGTTATCATAATGAACAAGACAGACAAGACCTCCCTTCCATGAGAAACCTTCCTTGCTCACAGCATTAGAGCAGAAGTGCTCAGGGCTGAGTACCATGATCTCCTCTGTGGCCTCACTGTGGCCTCACCAGCCTGGGCTGCCCTGGTGGGCCAGGCTCCCTTCCACTTGGCCAGCCTTCTCCTGCTACCTGTTTCCTCAGGTATTTTTAATAGTATCTTCTAAGCGGTCTACCACATTTCTAGCTTATAAGTAACTTTATGTTATACCTTTGCAGCTTAATAGTATAATACATGCTTTGCATTCTAATTCTTATGTACTGTTGTCAGGTTAATAGTTCATCTTTGATTTCTGATCTTTTTGTTAGTCATGTCAGACACTTGTCATGAGCATGACTTAAAAACTTACTATACACATACAGCGTGGGCAAGCAGACCAAGGACAAGACTGGGTTTCAGGAACTCAGTTCCAGTCCCTGCTCTGACAGTGACTGGCTGTGTGACCCTGGGTGAGTCGCTTAATCTCCGTCCCAGAGGCTTCATCTGTAAAATACAGATAATATTTGACTGATCTACCTTGCAGGGATTGTGTAGGCAAGTAACTACTTTGTGACTACAAAGTACCTTCTAGTACAAGGCTACACAGAACTTACAACTAGATGAAGCGCTCATTTACACATTAGGACCAAACATACAAGTTTTCTTATTGACAATTTCTATTTTTCAAAATAGGTATCAATCAATTACCCTCCTATGAAAAGATCTTTGGCCCTAATTTAGTAAAAGTTCTCATTTATATTTTGTTATGAAAACAAAAGTATATTTTAGGGGCAGGTTTAGATTTGCCCTAATGCACACGATGATCTGTTTTCTGTAGCCATCCTCAGTATATCAAATACACATGAAGTCAGCATGGGTACTTCAAATTAAAAAGGCATGTTAGGCCTTAGTCCTAATATGAGCTGTATCTACTGTGACTCTCAACTGGAATACATGCAAACAGAGTAGATATATCTCATGTGTCGCCAAGCTCATTAATCAAAGAGGGTGAATTGGCAAGACCAAGCTTCTGCTGTGGAGTGGGTGAGTACATCTGCAAGTGAAGCACCCGCGGGCCCTTGTCCGAGATTCAAGGAGGCAACATCGGAGCACAGCGGGTGAACCGCAGGCTTGGAGGGAGACACCAGGCCTTTGCTCCAGCTCTGCTGTCTCCTGGCTGCCTGACCTTGGTGAGCTGCTTCCTTCTCTGTGCCTCAGTTTTCTCTACTGTAAACGGAGAATATGCAAGAATACTTAGTTCACGGGGTGGGGTGAAACTTTGGAGAAAACAAAGTGTTGATGACAATTCTAGGTACATCCTCAATAAATACTCGCTGTTATGGTTATTAATTTAAATCCTTTAAAATAGATTTCTTTTTTTTTTAAATAAAAAGTCTCCCTCTTGCCCCTTCTTTCTTCATTTAAGTGGATCAGTAACTTCAGTGGACTAAACTTGATTTTGTAATATTTGCACACCAAGGGTAACAACATGTATGTAGGTGAGTTACCTTGTTACAGTGAAACCACTACTCCAAAATTCCAATGATGATCTCACTGAGTCCAGGTCTAAGATAAGCTGTGACAGTAAGAGACTCCTAGAATAACCTCCTTGCTTAGGCATCAGTTTTATGGGACTCAGACATTGTAATACATACTCCTGTATTTTATCAACTCAGGTGAAGACAAATTACACTGAGTTATCATACCTTTTCATTGTAATTTGACTGTTTCAATCCATTGTAGTGGTAGACAGTAAAAGACTCTGGACCACTGGAACCCTATATTATAAATAACCAACAATTAAAACTGTAAATCTTTATATCAGGCAATTTCTAACTAGCAATTCAAAGTAAAATGGAAGCTTCTTAATTCTACAGCCTTGATTAAGGAATCAGTTGACAAAGCAAGAAACTTAGATTTATGTACTTAAGTACTATAAAATCTAAAAGCTGAAATAGTCGCATCTGGGGAAGAGACTGGAAATTGGCGGAGCGGTGATTTTTATGATAAGCTCTTCTACAGTAGTTTATGGTTTTGAGTATGTGCATGTATGGGGGTGGAGATGAGACTTGGCCCAGTCCCAGAAGCTCCTGGAACCCACCTTCCAGGCACTACCTACCTCTTCCATCCTTCAGGTATTCTGAGCTACTCCTTCCTGCTCATGTTTAGTTCATGCTGGGATTTGTAACCAAGAATCCTAAAAACGTAGGACCTAAGCTGCTTTTCCAGTCTTGTCCCCAACCACTCACCTTTCTCAGTTCTCTGAGACAAGCATATTCCTCATCTTCCCATGGAAAGACCTTTTGTTGTCAGCTCTGTGCACATTTGTGATTTTTTTTCCAACTTCTCTTGTTTTACAAGATCTAGTTCAAATCGTACTTTAAGTTTTCCTTAAATATACTAATTGGACTTCCAGTTGTCTCAATAATTTGTGCATCATATTTTAAAAGTTCGTATTTTTAACTTTTCATGTCTAGACTCCAAGCTCTTTTTTGTATCCCACTCGAAAGTTTTATAAGACATATCAACCATCTTAATTTATACACGAGTCAGTGCAATTACTTAGATAAATGATTTGACTGGATTTTCAGAGTTAACTTACAAAATAAATATTTTACTGCAGTTCTAGTAACAAGTGGCATAAAATAGCAATAAAAGGTAATGTAACGGTGCTAAAATGCTTTGTCTCTGGGCTTAGACAACCTACACTGGAGCCTGTATCGGCCTCGTGCTAGCAGTGTAACCTTAAGCCATTTTTTTAAGTTCTCTAATCTTCAATTTCCTCCCGGGGAAAAATAATACACAATTTAGAAGGTACACAGTATCTCATGCATAGTACATGCTTATTAAATGGTAGCTGCTTCTGCTACTCTTACTGTAAACCATGCTGGTATCTGATGAAATCACAACACACCTGCTAAATAATTTGAGGGAGTGGTAAAACCCTGCACTCCTACAGGAGGAAAAGTAAGTGTAGGCTGTAGAATTAGCCAGTGACACAGACATGACCCAACATGAAACAGTACAGTTGCACTCAAAGGGTCTTCTTTAATGCAACTAAAATTCTCCTGGGATACAGGAGCACTGGTAGGAGTTCGCACTACACACAGGCTCCTTAACCTTCTTTGTTAGCGTTGAGAAAGTTCTAAAGATACATACCAAACTGTTGACAATAGGGACCTGAGAGAAGTTACCCAGGGGCAGGAGGGAATTAAGAGAATCTTTCTTTAGAAAACAGTATCAAACTATCTATATTGGTGTATATACTCTTTCACCACCTCTGTCCTTTAATCAAAATTTTACATTACTGTATTGGAACACACATGCCCTTCTATCCTCTTGGTCTGGGCAAGTATTTACATAATAATAGTGCTTAGTCTAATATCTGCATGTTAGAACATGTTTAGTAGGGAAAAATGCTGAAACAATCATAATATGATCATCCCAATAGAATGAAACAATGTTACCTGATCAGGAAAAAATTCTTGAAGAAATGGACCCAATAATATGATTCCTAATCCTTCTGGATCTAATTTATTCTTCATAAGATTTATACTATGGAGAGAGAGAAAAGAAAAACAGTGGATACCACAGGAAAAAAAAAGCTTATTTTTCTTCTTTCATGATTAAATTACTGGTACTGCAACACATTTGACTGCCAAAAATCCCGAGAGCTGTTCTTTTTTAGACCCTTAATGACAAATACACAGGAATGACATCTAATTTGCCAAAACTTGGTTATTTTTAAACCAGAGTAATCTGTTACTATTTAGAATTTAAATTATGATGATGACTTTGGAATATTGTTCCTTATTAGGTAACGTATAAAAAACCCAGGCTTGTAAAAGCAGGCCTATAGCCTCCCAAAAGCACATTCCCTTTGCTTCATAGGTATCCCTGAATTTAGCTACCAAATGAGGCATTTAGGCTTAAAAATAAACATTTTTTTCTTTTACGTTAAAGAGAAAAAGGAACAGTGTCAAAGGCAGCGGTACGGGGGGATAATCAGAAACATCTCCTGAAAAGCTTACTTTCAAGAACCAAATAAGGTGGAGGTTTAAAATTCTTAGACAGTGTAAACTGAAGGTTAAAAAAGGTAAGACAATTCTCAAAGAGCTAATAAAGTACACTGAATTTCAAGAAGTGGCATGACTGGAGTAGCGCTTGGCAGAGCCCTTAGCATTTGGTGTCACTGAGGTTGCTGAAAGGTACTATGTATAGAAAGAAGGCAGAGAAGACGGATTGCAGTTTAAAGAGTTTTAAAAATGAAAATGGTCTTTTCAGAACATTTTTATTCTCCATATTACCTCTCAGGTTATAAAGGTAACTTTTATACAGTTGAGCCTTGCATAACATGGCTTTGAATTGCCAGGGTCCACTTACACACACACACACACGTATTTTTCAATCAATATATACATATATCATAAATATATTTCTCTGATGATTTTCCTAATAACCTTTCCTTTAGCTTACTTTAAGAATACAGTAATACATATATTTACTATATTTATTAATCCTTGATACAGTCCAGTTAGCTTATGGCCATCAAACATTATAAATGTGACTGGACCAAAAGACCAAGTGAGTAACTGTCCAATCTTACAGCTATTTCTAGAAAAAACAATTTGACTCAGCTGTGCTAACTTTAATAACGACCTTTTTCTTCCTTCCCATCTTAAGACTTCTTAGTAACCAAAATTATCCGAGTTCAAGTCTCTCTTGAGTATTAGAGCAATGTAAACAAAAAGATCTCCACTTGGTAATCAGTTGAGAATAAATACGGTAGTTACTATTATACCATTTATTGGACTGGTTCAACTGTCTCTGAATTTCTCCTCTTTAAGTTGGAATCACCAATTATGTCTACTAAGAAAGGGTAACATCCCAGCTTTAGGTGGTGAGATTGAGACATTATTTCACATGTGATTAATTTGCAAATGTTTATACATATTTCATACTTTCAAAGAAAATAAGCCAAACTAACTGAAAACAGAATAGTATCAAGTTCTAAAAACTGTGTATACCAATTTGTTTTGGGTTGCTTTTGCTGAATCCTTTCCTTAAATGTTTGTTAGCTAAAGCTTGTTCACTGTCAGATACACTTTCAGAAAAAGGGAAAAAAAGAAATGTAGATCAAAGGTGATTTTTAATAACCTATATTTGATCAATATATTATGTATTTGATTAAAAGATGTGTCCACCTAACTAGACAGAGATCTTCCCATGGATAATAAAGATCCCAAATTTATAGAAGTTATAGATGGAATGATGTACATTTTTAATGAAGACAATGGCCACGTGGGGCAGTTAAGAGTCCTCCCACCCTCCCCCCTCACTAAATAAATAACACTTTGTATGTATCTTACTATTCAGGATCGGAAACAAGGTCCAATGCTTTCATCACATCTTCTAGAAGTGAGTCAGGTATGAATCCATTATCTGAGAAAAAATATTACAGAAACAATTTAGATAGTTTACTTCAAGAAATGCTATTATTGCTGATCACAGACACCATGCAAAGTTAGTAAGAGGGATACAAAGAGTTAAGGAATAGCATATTCAGTTTATTTTGGGCACAGTGTCTATCAGGTTCTTTTTTTCTGTTAGTGTTCTTGAGCACATAGGCAAAGATTTATTTTCAAGGTTAGTTTTTAATACAAAAATAACCACATGACTTCTACCTGAGAACACCAAGGAAACCTTAAAGCCAAATTACTTCTTAAACAGGCTTACAAATTTAAATGATGTAAGTTTTTTCTACTTAAGTTTATAACAACTATTAATTAGGTATATTTTTCAATATTTATTGAAATGTAAACCTTTAAATTCCCTTTAACAAATCCAATTTAAATAATCCTTTACCAATAAATTCCTCTTGTTACAATGTTTTTTTAACTTTTTGAAAGGATTTTCATGATCGATTGCTATTTAGATCTCTAATAATATAAGATCAAGAAAAGATATCTCTTGACTTAAATCAACAGACCTGACTTAAATAAAAGCCAAAGATTTAATAGGAAAAAAAAAAAGTTGGGACGCAGAGTAGACTCAAATGTAGATGAAGACTAGTCAATAGAAAATACTCCTTTTCTGGGGCTCAATGAGGATGGGAAATGGCCCAAACTCAGATGACGCAATAGAGCATGACACACAAAAAAAGCTTGTAGGGCTGTCTGAAATCACGGTGCTTTTAAACAAGCAAGTTGTTGATTCCCTTAAATGTACAACACTCGAATTCCTCTACCCATTTACTCATTTCTGAAGACTGTCTTGGCTTCTGATCAGCTTCCAAAATGATACCCTTTTTCAGGGATTAGAATAATAAAAATAAAAATCTTGTCTTGGAAAATGAGGTGTCCACAAGCCCTGCTTCTGTCATCAAACCACAATATAAAGCATAGCTGCTCTTTCTGGATGTAGCATGTACTCTGTCTCTACCAGAAAGGAAATAAAGAAGTTATGATTTTTTAAAGTATTTTCTTAAACCTCCTTAAGCACATGCTTATTCATATGAAGACTGGCCTTGACTAAAAGGCTGAGAATCATTTAGGATAATTAAAAATTTTCCTAAACATAGTTTTATAAAGTGGGGGTTTAGAATAATTCCAGTTTGTCAAGCTACCAATAATTTACAATATAGAGAATAAAGAACTTGTTTGAAGGCACCTGTGAAAATATTCCAGCTTTGTAAGCCTAACTTGAGTTCGAAAGGTAGAAAAAAATTATTCATTTTGCTTAGTTAGGTCACAGCTAAAAGCTTAGCATCTCCAAATGTAAAACAGGCTTTATCAGGTCACTGGCAGACAGAAACAGTTCTGTGTTTATGGGTTATCACATGTATCACTCGACACAGGCAGTGTGTATTACAATATTCTTCAGGAGCACTGAATGGCAGGCAGCCTAATCTCTCCTCACTGTAACTGAGACTCTGCTCCCATCCTCAAAAAAGCTAATTGGCTGTATAAGATACAAACAACAAGCAGGAAAACAACACAATGACCTCGTTAACTCAAACATGATTTACCTCAAAACGTAACCACTCCAATACTTTTTAAGCAGCCTATGAGATTTACAGCTTGTAAACACGGAGCACAGCAGTGACTATTTTTTTATACATACAGTATATCTATTTTTTTATACATACAGTATAACTAGAGACTGGACAGCATTTTTTCAATACCTCACAGACTTTTAATATACCCAAGATCAGAAGAGGAGATTTGGAATTACCTTTTTAAAACACTGATTTTGAAGTTACTTTATTCTTTAGCAGTCATTCATATCAAGACAAGGTCTTTAGAAAAAGAAGCCTTAAGTCTAAGCAGATGAAACTCATGCCATCTAGGATTTAGTTGGTTGGTTCCACAAAGAATATGGAAATGGAGACACAATGGTAAGATAACCTCAATACCAACAGCAGAGGAAACCTAAGAGTCAATTTGTTGACTTCTCAAGCTATTCTTGCCTGGAAAATTCCATGTACAAAGGAGCCCAGTGGGCTATAGTCCATGGGCTACCATGCTGGTGGGTTGCAAAGAATCGGACACGACTGAGTGAGCACACACACGCGCGCGCACACACACACACACACACTGAGTGAGCGCACACGTGCACGCACGCACGCACGCACACACACACACACACACACACCAAGCAGGGCTAAGAAGCACACAAGAAAAAAGGAGAATGTGAATGCATCAGTAATATTTTTTTTTTTTTTTGCATCAGTAATTTAACCACATAAATATAAAACAGACTTGTGCAGGCGCGAATGGGGAGGATGAGAGGGGGCACTGTGTGTGTGACAGTGAGCTCGTGAGCAGCTACAGAGCCAATATTCACATACAGTTAGGCTGTGTTTTAAGACATTTGAAAAGGAGGGGAAAAGCTATTTGTTTACAAATGTGAAAGAGTTTTGCTTTTTAAAAACAAGTAAACAGATGGTAAGAAGTGCCCAGCTCCTACAGCGTGAGAGGAGGGACATAGTGCAGAGCAGTGCTGGGAAGGAGCGTGACAGTGGAGTGAGTTAACAACCTGCTTGGTATGATGAGAGTTCATGAGGGAGAAGAAGTCAGAGCTGGACGTGAAGGAAAAGGAAGCACCCACTGTGATTCCCACTGGGAAAACCTGGGGAAGACAAGGGGAACCTGGCAGGTCTCTCTTAGCAGAGGCCGCAGCTGACAGAGAGCTGCAGGAGAAGAGCTGTGTCAGGAGTTCAAGTGGGTGAGGGAGAGCTTGAGAGGAGGCAGGACCCAGCACTGGGACTGTAACATATTCAAACCTCTGTAGATGATAAGAGTAAAGTTTCTTCGGAACAGAGGAGAAAATCGAGAGCTAGTTATTGTTTATTGTTTAGTCGCCAAGTTGTGTCTGACTCTTTGTGACCCCAAGGACTGTAGCCCGCCAAGCTTGGAAATCCCATGGACAAGGCAAGAATACTGGAGTGGGTTGCCATTTCCTAGAAGAGATCTAATTGAGGAGACTGTAAACGCTGTTGGTCTTAGTCAAGAAAATAATAAATTATTTTTATTAAACGTTGTATCATACTTTACCTATTATTATTATCAATCCTTTACTAACAAACAATTTAGTAGAACTCTTAGTGGAGAAAATATGTGACTCTGGCCCTGAGGCAAGGTCCGGGCGTTTTTGTGGTTGCTTTTGCCCTGGTCTCCTGTCCCATGTCTCCCTGCTGCTTTGCTTCTCTGGCCCCTGGACAGCAGTGAAGACATAGCCCCAGGACCAGCACAGGGCTTGATGTAAGAAGCTGCTCAATCACAGTTCTGACAATTATTCAAGCTAACCCTAACTTTACACTTACATAAACTGTTCTGTTCAGGCACCATGGTTCAACCAAAAACAGCTTTGTGAACTGTACCTATGAAGTTTGGAAAGAAATGAGTAGTTGATTTCTGGCCTATCTTGCAAAACCACTTTACTTTATATGTGATGGGAAAGTTACAAACCAAACGTGGGGCAGAACACAGACAAGAGTACTATGGTGGGGGTGGGGAGCAAATTAGTAAGGTAGCTGATTAGTTTGTGACTAAAAATGAAGAATTTTCTTTTTGGAAAACTCAGCAGTGGCCACAGGACTGGAAAAGGTCAGTTTTCATTCCAATCCCAAAGAAAGGCAATGCCAAAGAATGCTCAAACTACCGCACAATTGCACTCATCTCATACGCTAGTAAAGTGATGCTTAAAATTCTCCAAGCCAGGCTTCAACAATACAGGAACCATGAACTTCCAGATATTCAATCTGGTTTTAGAAAAGGCAGAGGAACCAGAGATCAAATTGCCAACATCTGCTGGATCATAGAAAGAGTGTTCCAGAAAAACATCTATTTCTGCTTTATTGACTATGCCAAAGCCTTTGTGTGGATCACAATAAACTGTGGAAAATTCTGAAAGAGATGGGAATACCAGGCCACCTGATCTGCCTCTTGAGAAACCTATATGCATGTCAGGAAGCAACAGTTAGAACCAGACATGGAACAATAGACTGGTTCCAAATAGGAAAAGGAGTACGTCAAGGCTGTATATTGTCACCCTGTTTATTTAACTTATATGCAGAGTACATCATAAGAAACGCTGGACTGGAAGAAGCACAAGCTGGAATCGAGATTGCCAGGAGATATATCAATAACCTCAGATATGCAGATGACACCACCCTTATGGCAGAAAGTGAAGAGGAACTAAAAAGCCTCTTGATGAAAGTGAAAGTGGAGAGTGAAAAAGCTGGCTTAAAGCTCAACATTCAGAAAACGAAGATTATGGTATATGGTCCCATCACTTCATGGGAAATAGATGGGGAAACAGTGGAAACAGTGTCAGACTTTATTTTGGGGGGCTCCAAAATACTGCAGATGGTGACTGCAGCCATGAAATTAAAAGACACTTACTCCTTGGAAGCAAAGTTATGACCAACCTAGATGGCATATTCAAAAGCAGAGACGTTACTTTGCCCACAAAGGTTCATCTAGTCAAGGCTATGGTTTTCCCTGTGGTCATATATGGATGTGAGAGTTGGACCATGAAGAAGGCTGAGTGCCAAAAAATTGATGCTTTTGAACTGTGGTGTTGGAGAAGATCCTTGAGAGTCCCTTGGACTGCAAGGAGATCCAACCAGTCCATTCTGAAGGAGATCAGCCCTGGGATTTCTTTGGAAGGTGAGTCTGAGTGAACTCCGGGAGTTGGTGATGGACAGGGAGGCCTGGCGTGCTGCGATTCATGGGGTCGCAAAAAGTCAGACACGACTGAGCGACTGATCTGATCTGATGATACATAAGAAAGCAGACTTATAGACTGAAAGGTAACTAAAGTTATATGGGTTACCAAGATTCCTAGAATTTGTGTGACTGAAAGAGTACATCTCCAAGAACAAAAAATCTCAAGACAGAAGAAAATGAATTTATAAAAATAACTGCATTCATCAGTTGATAAGGACTAATCCAACAACGTAGGTTCCTACATGGTAATTTACAAGGGAAGGCACAATTTAGAAGGCACAACTCAGTTTTAAGGTTATCCTGGAAAACTCAGTTAGTTGTGACCATCACCTAACCAAAGGTGATCAAAACCACCTAGTTAACAATGATACAGTGGACAACAGAGTGATATCTATCTATTTATGAACTTTTCAAAACAACCTTTGTTAGTGTGGTAGAGAAGCTAAGATCTGGCTCAAAAACAAATCATAAAGTTTGTTTTTCTTCTTCTGTATTTTCTTCCACAGTATTACACAGAAATATTCTGGGGAGTGATATCAGCAAGATGGAGGCTTGGAGACCCCAACTCATGTCTCCCACACAAAAACCCAACAAAACAACAAACAACTACAAACTGAAGAAAACAGTCCGAGGATAGCACTGGGCTATGAAGCAGAAGCAAAAACCCCATGGTGTTCCAAGATACATTGAGGATAGTGGTGTAGAAAAGTACACCACTTTTTAAGAAGTATCCCCCAGCCAAGAGCAGCCTGACACCAGGAGGGTTGCCCTGGGAGGAAGTTCACCACCTGGGGGAAAAGGAAAACCCATGCAGGCCTCCCCAACAGTTGGGGCGGGGCACATGCAGCCCCTGCTGCAATGGTCTCCTACCGTCTTCATCAGTGCTGCTCTGGTATCTCCTCCCAGAAGGTCTACCCCCGGGTTCCCTGCCCTGTTTTTAGGTGCTCACCTAAATAGAGTCCAGACATAAACCTACACATAAATAGACAATTAACTTACAGCACAGGAGTTATGATATACAATGAATAAAGACCAGTCTCTTCAACAAGTGGTACTGTGAAAACTGGACTACTTGTCTTACACCACACACATAATTTGATCCACTTTGAGTTAAGACTTGACTGTAAGACCAGAAACCTTAAAACTTGTTAGAAAACACAGGTGGTAAGCTCCACGACACTCTTGGCATTGATTTTTTTGGATGTGACATCAAAAGCAAAAATAAACAAGTGGACTGTATCAAACTAAAAAGCTTCTGTGTAACAAAGGAAAATGAAAAGGCAACCTACTGAATGGGAGAATATATTTGCAAATCTCACATCTGATAAAGGGTTACTATACAAAATATGTGAAGAACTCACAGAACTCAATACAGAAACCCCAAACACTATGATTAAAATAGAGGCAGAGGCTCTGAATGCACATTTTCCTATGAAGATATACTGATTATATACAACAGGTACATGAAACAGTACTCAACACCCACTAGTTGTCAGGGAAATGCAAATCAAAGTCACAATAAGAAACAGCAGGTGTTCGAGAGGATGTGGAGAAAAGGGAACCCCTGGGCACTGTTAGTGGGGATGTACAGCCACTATGGAGTACAGTATGGAGGTTTCTCAGAAAGTTAAAAAGAGAAAGAACTACCACATCATCCAGCAATTCCACTTCTGGGTATTTATTTGAAGGAAGAGAAAACACTACTTGAGATGCATCTTCACGTTCAATGCTGCACTGTTTACAACCCAAGATACTGAAACACTCCAAATGTCCATCAGTGGATGAATGGATGAAGAAAATGTGGTATATACACTAAATGGAGTATTATTCAGCCAATAAAAAAGGAAGGAACTCTTTCTATTTGCCTCAACATGGTTGGAACTTGAGGGCATTATGCTAAAGTGAAGTAAATCAGACAAAGACAAATACCATATTATCCCAATTATATGTGGAATCTAAACAAGACTGAGCTCACAGATACAGGAACAGATTGGTGGTTGCTAGAGGCAAGGGGTGGGGGAGTAGGTGAAAGGAGTAAAAGATGTCAGAGGTACAACCTTTCAGTTATGAGTCATGGGATGCGATGTACAGCATGGTGACTAGAATTAATCATACTGTACTGCTTATCTGAAAACTCCTAAGAAAGTTTAATTCAGAAGTAGTATTTTTCCCTGTTTAACACCATCAGAAGTCAAGATTCAAGTAACCATACTTAAGTACCATGTGAAACAAAACCCTTCCTTGTGAGAATATGATGATCACTTTTTTTGGTTCTCATTTCCACTGTTTCTTATTTAAAACTTTCAACTAGTCCAAGATAGATTTCATTCAGTAATCCAATAACTCTTTAAAAATAAAACTCAGGAAAGGATCAATGTATTTCAAATATATAAAGATATAAAACAATGTTAATAAAAAATAAAATCTTTTACCTTCTGGATCATAAGTTTGAAAAACTCTTCTGGCTTGTTCTGAAGGAGCCTCAGGGGCAACTAAAGCCATATCCTGAAAACATAAAAAAACATGCTATCAACAAGCTGCAATATCATGACATTAAAAACAAAATAAATACAAGGCTAGAGAAATGAAGACATTTGGAATCAAAATACTGTGAGTTATGTTAATATTTGTATCATATTTGTTATGTTAATATTTGTTATGTTATGTTAATATTTGTATCATGACTCTCTGGGCCTTAACTTTACCTCTGAAAAATGGCAATACTTCACAGAGAACTGTTGTAAGAATGACATATAAAGTTTTATATAACTCTTGAAAAAGTCTAATATTGCATAAGTAATTACTATAAAACTGAATCTCTAAAAATTAATGACATTTTTTGTTGTATAGTAATAGCCAATGAAAAATAACAAAATATACTCTAGTTTTCAAATATCTAAAAATTAAATCCAGAGATATGATAACAATTACATAAGAATTCATTTGAAATTTTTTACTTTAGAAAGCATGTTATATCAATGACCTAGGGACAGATCAATAACAACTTCAGCATGTTCAGAATTTTAACTTTTATTAAAGGAAATATCCAAAAGGCAGGTTTTTTTCCCCCCTATAAAACTTATTCTCTATCATGATGAATTTCTTTAAAAGTAAGCCACAACTTACCAAAAATAAGCATAAAATTCAATGTTATCCTGGACTCTTCACAAAGCTTTACTCCACATATTTTAACCATTATGAAATTCTACACTTAACCAACATGAAACTAGAATATAGGCTCTAGTTGTTTTCCTCTATTCATATATCTGGTCCAAGCATCTGCCTATAATTATGTTCATTCAGACAAACCTTATCAGAGAGCAAGTTTCCCAAGCTTCTCTTTTTACCATCTTGATTCCTTTTTGAGGAGTACGTATAAAGGGAACATATCTCAACATGACAAATGCTATTTATGACAAACCCTCAGCCAACATAAAACTCAATGGTGAAAAGCTGAAAGCTTTCCCACTAAAATCTAAAACAAGGACCAGGATGTCCACTCTCAGCTCTTCTAATCAACAAAGTATTGAAAGTCCTAGCCACAGCAATTGAACAAGAAAAATAAAGGGATTCAAAATAAAAGGGAAGTAAAATTTTCATTATATGCAGATGACATATATGTAGAAAATCCTAAAGATTTCATATAAAAACTTCTAGAACTGATAAATAACCAACAATATAGCAGGATACAAAATTAACATACAGAAATCTGTTACAGTTCTTTACACTAACAATGAAATATCAAAAAGTACAAAAAAAATCCCTTTTAAAATCGCATTAAAAGTAATAAAATATTAGGAATAAACCTGGCCAAAGAAGTGAAAGACTCGTATGGTGAGAACTATAAAACACTGATGAAGGAATCTGGAAATGACTTAATGAGACAGAAACACATCCCATGCTCCTGGGTTGAAAGAATTATTATTAAAATCTCTGTATTACCCAAAGCAATCTACAGATTTAAAGCAATCCCTATCAAATTACTTATGACATTTTTTTACAGAACTAGAACAAAGAATCCTAAAATGTATATGGAACCATTAAAGACCAGAACTGCCAAAGCAATCCTGAGAAAAAAGAACAAAGCTGGAGACATAACCCTCCCAGACTTCAGACAATACTACACAGCTACAGTAATCAAAATAGCATGGTACTGGTACAAAAACAGACATATGGATCAGTGGAACAGAGTCCAGAGTCCAGAAATAAACCCACACACTTGATTTACAGCCACATATAAATCAGTGAACTTAGAATACTCACCTCAATACCACACACAAACTCAAAATGGCTTAATGACTTAAATATAAAACATGACACCATAAAACTCCTAGAAGAGATCATAGGCAAAACACTCTGACATAAATTGTAGCAATGTTTTCTTCGGTCAGTCCCCCAAGGCAACAGAAATAAAAGTAAAAATAAACAAATGGGACCTAATCAAACTCTTAAGTTTTTGCACAGCAAAGGAAACCATAAACAAAGTAAAAAGACATCCTGAAGAATGGGAGAAAATATTTGCAAATGATGCAATTGACAAGGGCTTAATTTCCAAAATATCCAAACACCTCATACAATTCAAAAAATAAATAAAATAAATCAAAACTACAATGAGGTATCACCTCACAAAGGTCAGAATGGCCACATCATTAAAAAGTCTACAAATAACAAATGCTAGAGAGGGTGCACAGAAAAGGGAACGGTTGTACACTGTTGGTGGGAATGTACATTGGTACAGCCACTATGGAGAACAGTATGGAGATTCTTTTAAAAGCTAAACATAGAACTACCATATGATTTAGCAATCCCACTCCTGGGCAGATATCTGGAGAAAACCATGGTTCAAAAGGATAAATGCACCCCTGTGTTCACAGCAGCACTATCTGAATAGCTAAGACATGAAAGAAATAAAGATGTGGTATACACACACACGGATATTACTCAGCCACAAAAAAGAATAAAATCAAGCCATGTGCAGCAACACAGACTGACCTAGAGAGTATCATACTAAGTGAAATACACCAGAAAGTCAAATACTGTATGATATCAATTACATGTGCAATCTAAAATATAAAAAAATGAACTTATTTATAAAATGGAAACAGACTCACACAGAAAACAAACCTATGATTACCAAAGCAGGGAGGGGATGGGGGAGGGATAAATTAGGAGCCTGGGATTAGTACATACAAATAACTATATATAAAATAGCTAATCAACATGGTCTACTGTACAGCACAGGGAACTATATACAGTATCCTGTAACAAACCACAATGGAAGAGAATATGAAAAAGAGTATATATATTTGTATAACTGAATCACTTTGCTGTACAGCAGAAATACAACACTGTAAATCAACTATTCTTCAATTTTTAAAAAAGTGGGATATAAATGTTAAATAGAATTTAAATTGCTATTTCTCCATGGAAACAAATTTTAAAGAAATGCACTAAATAACTTTTGTCTTAATCATCTTGCCCTTATCTCAAAGATGAAGGAATAAACTCTTCAGGGTCAGTTAGAGTAGTTCTCACCTGACCATGTTTGAGCACCTTAATAGTATGTTCCATTCAATGGGGAGTAGGTATCAAATGGGTATGGGAGTCAAAACAAGGCAATATATACAAGCCCCTACACAGTTTTAATGTATTAAATGATAAAATAATTTTTAAAAATCTGTTACTTTATAATGTAGATCTGGTAATGTACAATTATTTCCCTTTTACCATCCCTTGATACCAACTTTTAGGGTCTCCTTTTCCTGCATTTTCAGTATCATTAATACACATGTCAAGGGCCATGCTTTCATCTGGCTGAACTTTCAACGCCTTTCTGATTTTATGATCCAGTCCTTTACTGCTGGATACTTGGATTGTGTGTAACATTTTACCATAACCACTGCTGTACCAAATACACTGGAACATGTGATTTCATACGTGAACAGTCATATCTATAGGACATGAACAGTTGTATCTGTAGGACAGAGTTCCAGAGCAGGATCATTGAGCCAAAGGAAAAAGGCACTGTAGTTTGGTACTACAGATACTACCCGATTCTTGGGTTAAATTTGTTCATTTAACCTAGTCTGAACAGTATTTCTTAAAATGCTTTCCTTTCTCTAATACATCACCAGTACAGCCTTAGCTCTACAATCACCTTTGTATCAAGGCCAGGACTGTAGTGTGGGTTCTCAGATTTAGGGAGCGTTTAATAGCATTGAGACTATTGTTATTATTATTACTTAGCTTCCTTTACCACTCCCAAACCTTAATTGCAAACGTTTCTACATGTAGAAACTGTTTCCAACTCTCCTTTCTTTTTCAATTGTCCCCTTGAGAACACATGTTGGAATCTGTGGAGGAGCAAAGTCACTGAAACGCTGGTGAAGGAAAAGGTATACAGCTGTAGATGAGCTCTTATGCAAAGGGGAGGGTTTGGAAGCACAAGATGAAGATAAAGTCATTCTTCCTACTCACCACCTGTTGCATTTCAACCTTTGTTTCTAGTAAGTGATGAGGCAGAGCTCGAAATGAGTTTTAACACATTACTTCAAAATTTCTAAATATTAATTAAAACTGTGATCTAAGTAGAAGGAACAGGCATAATGTTTTTCTTGGTAAAAAACAAACAAAAAGAATCTTTTGCGGGGAAGAAGTGGCAGAGAATATAAATGAAGCATCTTTTAAATCTTCCTACAAAGTGAAGTTTTGGGAAATTGCCACCGTTTATAAAGTTTGGGGAACAAGGAAGATTCCAGTTCTAGCCTGAGGAAAAGGTTGGCATCAAATTCTCTGACATTAAAGATTTCAGAAAATAAGGGAGTATGAAAAGAATTTATTAACTACCTTATGTCTCATCTTTAAGTTTCAAGTGCTACAAATAAATAAATACTATGCTTATGTAAAAAAAAAGAAAATTAAAATAGACTAACAAAAACATTCACTGCTGATCTCTTGCCTCCGGTTATAAACATATAAACAATTTAGGCTTCAGAAAACGTGTACTTAATTCTTGTTTGAACAGTGATGGCCTAATATAGAAATATCAGATGAAGCCTGGGCAAAGTCCTGGTGTACTCTGGTTTAACAAGTGTTCATTTGGAGTGAGGGTTGGCAAATTTTTTCTGTGATGGGCCAGACCGTAAATATTTTAGGCTTCACAGGCCATAAGGTAGCAAAATAAGACAATGCATAACAGCAAGATAATATAATACATAAACAAGAGCACCTGGTTGTGTTCCAATAAATATTTCACAAAATAGGTGTAGG
Source organism: Bos mutus (assembly GCF_027580195.1). Taxonomy (NCBI): domain Eukaryota; kingdom Metazoa; phylum Chordata; class Mammalia; order Artiodactyla; family Bovidae; genus Bos; species Bos mutus. The sequence goes on along the minus strand of NC_091629.1, from coordinate 65,925,298 downwards.
GCTTGACTTAGCCTGTGAGCCATAGTTTACTGACCCATGATTTAGAGAATATATTATATTTTTCCCCGTCAATGCTCTAAGATGTAGTAAACATGCCTTCTTTTGACATATCTGGGGATATAATGATGTCTTAATCACCTTAATAAATTTTACAAAGAAGGTACTTTGGCTCTCATGTGAAACAGAAAAGAGGGTAGGAAATTCTCACTAGCCGGAATGGAATCATCAAAGGCAGAAACCATGTGAATGAGCACAGCCCAGGGAAACTGCTGAAAGAGCTGAACAGGATGGAGAACTGTGAGAGACAGGGAGTGGTTAGGCAGGGGAATCCGCTCTGATGGAAGAATACACATGCAGTTTGGAGGAGATGGTTAAAAACCCAAGTGGAGCACTGGCTGTCTTAACACTATGCCACCCAGTGGGTGCCAGTCGTAGGCCTCTCACAGGCCAGCAGAAGAAGGCGATGAGGACTAAAGGAGATCAAAGCTGGAGAGTCTGCCAGGCAAAATATGGTAACAGGTGAAAGGAGATTATAGCAAAGATGTCAGGATGGAGTATTTCCAAAAAGGAATTTAGAGAACTTCTTGTTTGACGTTTAAAAGTTAAAACAAGTATCTCAAAACACTATGAGGAGACAACGAAAAACCCTCAGAAGTAAACTACCAAAACAGAAATTCCTTTTTCCTCTTAAAATACAACCCAGTGGTAGTGGTCGGGTTCCATATAATAAAACCATCAACTATAACTGTCATTACTAGTGAAGCAAACTGTGTCTTGAATAATTAAGAGAAAAAAAATCTTGTTTTGCTCCTTTGGTTTCAGTAATACACTAATAGCTAATCTGCCATACTCCTTAGGAATTAATTGTTCTTAACTCATATCACTGATTTTAAGATGTGTTTGTATTACAGAGGGGAAAAGAAAAACACGAAGTCCCCCTACCAAAACCACAAAAGATTACAATAAATTCTAAGGCAAACATTCCAAAAGTTTTCATCCATAAATTAAAAACAGTCTTCTAAATTGATTGTTGGCTTGCTTATTTTGAGTGTTTACAATGCTTTTTAGATTACTGTAGAAAAAGATCTCTTAGTTAAAGCTTGTTTAAATTTATGTTTAAATGTTTATATATGAAATCAGGACAAGTTACAAAACCACCTTCTATTCCCATTAAAGTGCTTCATGCTGAACTCCAAACTTGTAACTTTCTAATTTGGTTTAAAATTACAAATTCCAACACTCATTTTTACCAATTTATTTAACTTCAACACTTCTAAACAAGGTTCCCTGTGTAAGACCTGGAGTAGGATGGCCCATGTAGTAATTTTGGCGATATCGTAATATTACATCTATTTCATATCTGCACAGCAAGTTTGAACAGCAAGTGTAGAATTTCATTAATTGAGAAAGGGTCCTTTTCAACCTTAAGACAAGATATTTTAGTGAGATATAACTGCCAAATTTTTTTCATTGCACATAAAGGAAATGATTTAATTAGAAAGGATAATATAAAATAGAACTCATGTAAAAACTGTATAAATGTGAAGAACAATATGAAGAGAATCCTACCCTTAGATTTTCTATATCTAAGACTTAAATGTGGCAATAGTTTTTAGACTACATATTTAACATATTTTCCCCATATAACTACCTACATACCCATAATGTTTTGAATACCTGTCAAGCCTATTAGATGAGATAAAGACATCACAATCTAATGGAAGAAAGAAAAATATGTTCCGTGAATTTTATTAAAATTCTCTTAAAATTACTTTCTAAAATAAAATTCAAACTCACATATCCCCCATCCTCAAAAAACTACCGAGTTGCAAATAAATAGATTCCAACGATGTAATTCCAAATTATCTAAGGCAGCAAGGACAACTGTAAGCATTTTTTTTTCTTCCCCAGTTGCAGTACTTAGGAGAAAATTTCAGTGTATACTGCATCCAAAACTCTTTAAGGTACTCCCACAAAAGAATCTAAACCTGGGAGTCAAATATTTTAATTAGCAATACTTCTAAATTCTGATTTATCATCAACATTAATTTTATTTTAAAAGTAGTATTCTACACTAGTTAAATATAATCGGATGCTTTAATCACAGGAATGTTATAGCAAACACCTCCTTCTCAGCCAATTTACTGGTCAACAGAGACTGCTAAACAATATAGCTTTTAAAGTTATCTGGCTTCATCCACCTTTCCTTAACTGGCAAAGTACTATAAGAGAAGATGAAAAAAAACAAAACAAAACAAAACCCTGAGGTGTAATGGGACTATCCAATATCCTAGAGTCATGAAATGAATATCTCTTTTTCGTGTAGCTCTGTCTATCCACCATAAACCTTTTAAAATGTTGTAACATTAGCTATGCTTCTAAAATACCTACGGAAATATAAGGAAGGCCCGTGTTCAGTGTGTTAGCTAGATGTTAATATGTAGCTCATTACCAGAAAGGTCTTTAAAGCTTATTTATTATACCTTTCATCATTATCAAGAGCAATCTGTTGTCATGAGTAATCAAAGAACCCCTGAGAACCTTATCTATTTTCAGGAATGATCATGCACATATAAATTACATTCTAGCTTGCAGACAACATTTTATAGTGCTATGAGGAGTCTTTCCACACACACACACACACACACACACACAAAAAGCTAACTGGGATATAATTACTCTTTAGACTTTAAGTAAAATTTTGCTTTAAAAATCACTTTATTATATGTTCCATATTGACTTTGCTCATTAACTACTTAAGGAAAATACTTTGGGAACCACTAAGAAATAAGATTTTAAATCAGTTATCAAATGCTCTCAAGTAGGGAATTCCCTGGTGCTCCAGTGTTTAAGAAACCGCATTCCAATGAAGAGGACTCAGATTCAATCCCTGGTCAGGGAACTAAGATCCCATATGCGGCAGAGCAACTACTGAGCCCATACACTGCACAATGACAACAAAAGATCCTGCCTGCCACAACCAAGACCCAAGGCAGCCCAGTAAATAAATAAATATATATTTTTAATGCTCTTTAAAGTAGGTAGGACAGTGGCCTTTTTTCTTACTCTTCCATGATTGCTCGAATATGCAGCAGTCCCAGTTACCCCACAACAGCTCACTGCTGTGTGCTGACCCGTGCTGTGTCAGCGAAGTCAGAGTAGAAAATAACACAAGCAAAGCCTTTCAAGATTCTTTCTGCACAGAAACATAAACTCTAAATGTGTAAACAAGACCAGGCAATGGAAGGAAAGTCTTCGATATGATGCGCTGAAATCCTTATGATGATTCATATTAACACCGGTTGGATTCTTTTCCTCCCTATTGCTATGACTGGACCACTCACTGCAGGGATCCCTCTAGCCTTCTCCACTGCTTTATGACAAAGAATTCATCCCTCAGGCCTAAGGTGTCCTGCTCTCCTGGACATCTAGAATAACTTTCTCTCTTGTTTACTCTGAAGAACTGGGCCAAGAAAAGCTCTTTGCCCCTTTAACCACTGTATGTCATGAAGAAAACCGCGAACACGAGCTGTTACTCTCTAGGCACATGGATACCTACAAAATTCAAGAAAAATGATTATCTGGCTTTTTTTTAAATGGTAGATGTTCATATTATAACAAAAATCAATCTGATGGTCAAAAATTCCTCATTTCTAGGCTAAGACTCTTTATATCCTTTAAACAAACTGAAACTCTGTGACATTACCTGGCCCCACAGTAGCCCAGGGTGATAGACAGTGCAGTTGATGTCAATTCCTTGCACTTTCCTGTGAGTATAATCACTGCTTGTTGTCATGGGCTCTGTAGTACCTCTCTGTGGCAGGGGTCTACTCCTGAGCCCCACTGACATCACGGTTTGGTTAGGTGCCATTGCTGGCCAAAGAAACAGAAGCAGAAGTGACATCCTGCCAGCTCCTGGAAGAAGCTGTGAGGGCCACCTGTGGCCATGCCAGGAGAACTGCGAAGTCCTCACAGCAGGAGGCAGGCACCTGCGGGACACGTGCGGCCACCCTGCAAATTAAGAGAAGCTTCGGGGCGTGTGTCCGGGGAGAAGGTTAGAGTGTGCCTCAGCACAGCAAAAAGAGGGGACACTGGCCGCAGAGTTTAAACATAATAAAATGGACTTGGTCAAGTTCCTCTTTATCCTTGTCATATGCAGGCAGTTCTAGACGATTTCAGTGGCCAAATGCCTGCTCTGGCCTGGGGTGACTGTTCTCACTGCCCCATCCCACCCGTCTTGAATACTGCTGTGTGAACTGTTCAAACTTTAGGATTGGTTGTGACTTCAGGAAGCTGGCAAAAGGAATTAAACCCTAACATTCTAGCTGAGGTTTTAGTTTATGTCACATGTATAATATCTGCTCGTCCTGTTCATCCTTGACCTGCTTCTTCCTCTTCTATTCCTCCGTGCTACCCATGGACGTGAATTTTAACCACATAAGCTGCACAGAAGGAATCTCCATACACATATATACACTTCCTATGTTTCCTGTGAAAACAGAAGCCTAGAAAGATGACTGAAACTACAGTCCACACAACACTACACTGGTCATTTAAACTTCGTAGTCCTGGATTAGTATAAGTGCAAAGTAAGGGACATCCCTGACCCTAGATCCTCCCACAGCCTCCTTCCTTTTCTACTATTTTAAACAAGGTTTAACTGTGAAAAATACTGACAGTACTCAACTTCTAATACTCTGTAAGTTTCATCACAGCTTCAGAGAGAAAGTTCTTAAGAAGGTTGTTCCACTTCCATGAACAGGCATGGTTAGCCTTTCATATCAAGATAAGCATGCATAGCTTATCAAGATAAGCAGAGTACAGTGAGATGTCAGAGGAGAAATGATTATACCAGTTGGTGCTGTATCTAATCCCAATTTTTGCTTCCATCTTATCTCTTAGCACAATGAATATAGTTCAGCCATCATGAACCGACTATTATTCTCCAAATATAGCACAGAGCTTCACATCCCACATCTCTTTCTGCTTCCTCTTTTCCCAAGCCTAGAGTGCATTCCTCATTTCGTCTCAGTCTAATATACATTGCTGCTGCCAAGTCGCTTCAGTCATGTCCGACTCTGTGCGACCCCAGAGACAACAGCCCACCAGGCTCCCCTGTCCCTGGGATTCTCCAGGCAAGAACACTGGAGGGGGTTGCCGTTTCCATTACATCCTTTAATTCCAGTGCCATCTCCTCTGCACACACCTCTCCCCTCTTTCAGTCTCTAGTTTACCCTAGAATCATAATTTGCTTTCCTAAGGGACAGAAGTATTTAAAAGCTCAGTGAACAGAATTCAGGCTTTAGCCAGGAGGTGTTATTTCTCACTGGTCCCAGACTCTAAAATGTAGATGAAACCAGTACTTATTTCACAGGGTTGCACCGAGGCCTGAATGAGGAGTGCACACGAGATGCTGACCATATAGTTCCCTGGGGTCGCAAAGAGGCAACATGACTGAGCCACCTTCAATTTCACTTTCATCATACATTAAATATATGCTACAAGGCCTTTTCTGCAACCCACTCTATTTGCCACAATTATTTTCATCAATTCTAGACGGACAGGTAGAGGTATGGACTTATCAATGCTGATTCTAAACAAAAACTCATAGACTTTACTCATAACAGAATGCCTGTAGGCATATATCAGCAATACCGTATCTTGTATGGACAATGATCTGGGTTCTAATGTAACAAAAAGCTACAAGACACAAATTCAGATGGAAAGAGTTTACTAGTTTCAGTACACTGCATGATATCATGGACATGACTGAGACAATTAATAGAAAAAAATTCATAAATACAAAAATATGACAATTATGATTTAAACTACAAACAGTAATATTTTAGCTCTTAAATCCATTTTCCTTTCTGAGGCAAATAAGGCATGAAATTTAAACAAATGCACAAAACTCTAAAATTTACTTAGGATAAATGGATGGGATGACTAAACTGTATTAATACATAGGAAAACCGTATTACAAAATGCCCAACTGTGAACCTAATTATATTCCAAGTTCTAAGACTTTTATCAGTAATGAAAGATACATAGAAGTTAATTTTCTTTATGATAAAACCTATAAAGCATCATTTTGCTTCTTTTCCTTAAAACTGTGTTAATACACGTACAGGAATATATTCATGATAAAGTAGAATGGTTCAACTTTTGAACACCCTAAAAAAAGTTCTAACATGTAACTGCAGTAGTCCTGCTAATGTTACACCAAAGAGTAAGAACACAAAAAGAGCATGCTCTGTATAAAGAATTCTATCTTGATTCCCAGTAACAGATACCTCTGTAAAAAGAGTCAGCTCATGCAGGAACAATTCAATGTTTTGTTTCTCTTTTGCATTAAATTCAGTTTCTCCATATACTTTGCATTTAAACAGAGATGTGTTTTCATGTGTACTTATCTAAAAGGAAACCTGTTTTATCATAGGAAAGGTCAAAGGCAACACTCTACACAGTATACAAGGAGTCCTTTTATAACCATAAAAGAGAGCAAAAAGGAATGTAAAACTCATCTTCCTGGCTTCAAAAGAAAGTTGGAAATGGATTATCAAGGAAATTAGTCACTGATCTTCTGAAGATGAAGCTAGATGTCACAGGTAGGTTCCAACTATTTTTACGTTGAATCAGCAGCTTCCATCCCAGAGATTTAAATGCACAATGAAAACAAAACCACTAAATTTATTTGTCTATCCTTTTATAGATATAATTCTAATACTATTAAAGTATCATATTATCAAATTTAGAGCATCATCTTGAATCCGCATTGAAAATTAGCTCCATAATTAGTTCCAATTCAAGAAGAAAATATGAAAGTGAGCCAAATAATTTTAATCTGAGACCACCAAATGTAAAAAAGGAAGTTAATGAGTCAAAGGGAAAACTGATAATTAAAGAGAAGAAAAAACAAAGTTCCAGAAAAACATCTATTTCTGCTGTATTGACTATGCCAAAGCCTTTGACTGTGTGGATCACAATAAACTGTGGAAAATTTGGAAAGAGATGGGAATACCAGACCACCTGACCTGCCTCTTGAGAAACCTGTATGCAGGTCAGGAAGCAACAGTTAGAACTGGACATGGAACAACAGACTGGTTCCAAATAGGAAAAGGAGTTCGTCAAGGCTGTATATTGTCACCCTACTTATTTAACTTATATGCAGAGTACATCATGAGAAATGTTGGACTGGAAGAAGCACAAGCTGGAATCAAGATTGCTGGGAGAAATATCAATAACCTCAGATATGCAGATGATACCACCCTTATGGCAGAAAGCAAAGAAGAACTAAAGAGCCTCTTGATGAAAGTGAAAGAGGAGAGTGAAAAACTTGGCTTAAAGCTCAACATTCAGAAAACTAAAATCATGGCATCTGGTCCCATTACTTCACGGCAAATAGATGGGGAAACAGTGGAAACAGTGGTTGACTTTATTTTGGGGGGCTCCAAAATCACTGCAGATGGTGACTGCAACCATGAAATTAAAAGATGCTTACTCCTTGGAAGGAAAGTTATGACCAACCTAGACAGCATATTAAAAAGCAGAGACATTACTTTGCCAACAAAGGTCTGTCTAGTCAAGGCTATGGTTTTTCCAGCAGTAATGTATGGATGTGAGTCCTAAAAATATACTGTTCATCTCAAAAAGAAAAAGAAGTTATTTCACTGAATAGAAACAATTTTCTCATCCATCCTCAAACCATGAAGACAGATTTTTAAATGATTATTTATGAATACTCAAGGAAGTTTTTTATTCACTCATCTGGAGAAAGAATCTGTGTATGTATGTGTGTGTATTTAAGTTGATCAGGCCAAAGAAAAAAAAAGTAAGTTCTTCTATTTTTGTCTCCATATAGGATACTGCAAGCATTAACAGTTATTTCTTGATTTCAAGCTTAGGGATCTATTGAATTCTTATGATAAAAGACAACTTAGCATATGCAGCTCCATTTTCCCCCTTTATCAAGTACCAACATGGTTACATCACAATGTGAAATAAATCTTCAGTGTATTCTGCTAATTTATTTCTTCATCTGTTTAACAAAAATCTATAGAGCATTGTTCTAGGTGCTAGAAACAGGAAGAGACAAAGTGGACACGAATTCTGCCATCATTGAGCTTACTAGTGAGATAATACCTAAAACAAGTAAGTAAAATATATGTTATGTGCCTAGTGACCAGAAAATATTAAAAATCTTACAGTTTAATAAAAAGACAAACAGCCGAATTCAAAATCAGGCAAGGGACATGAACAGACAGTTCCTCAAAGAAGATATACAAATGGCCAAAGAGCATATAAAAAGATGATCAACATCATCAGTCATTAGGAAAATGTAAATCAAGCCACAACAACTACTTAATGCCCACTAGGATGGCAATACTAATAATGGGACAGTAACAAGTGTTGGCTCCAAGCCAGGCTTCAGCAATATGTGAACCATGAACTTCCTGATGTTCAAGCTGGTTTTAGAAAAGGCAGAGGAACCAGAGATCAAATTGCCAACATCCGCTGGATCACAGAAAAAGCAAGAGAGTTCCAGAAAAGCATCTATTTCTGCTTTATTGACTATGCCAAAGCCTTTGACTGTGTGGATCACAATAAACTGTGGAAAATTTGGAAAGAGATGGGAATACCAGACCACCTGACCTGCCTCTTGAGAAATTTGTATGCAGGTCAGGAAGCAACAGTTAGAACTGGACATGGAACAACAGACTGGTTCCAAATAGGAAAAGGAGTTCGTCAAGGCTGTATATTGTCACCCTGCTTATTTAACTTATATGCAGAGTACATCATGAGAAACGCTGGACTGGAAGAAGCACAAGCTGGAATCAAGACTGCCAGGAGAAATATCAATAACCTCAGATATGCAGATGACACCACCCTTATGGCAGAAAGTGAAGAGGAACTAAAAAGCCTCTTGATGAAAGTGAAAGAGGAGAGTGAAAAAGTTGGCTTAAAGCTCAACATTCAGAAAACGAAGATCATGGCATCTAGTCCCATCACTTCATGGGAAATAGATGGGGAAACAGTGGAAACAGTGTCAGACTTTATTTTGGGGGGCTCCAAAATACTGCAGATGGTGACTGCAGCCATGAAATTAAAAGACGCTTAATCCTTGGAAGGAAAGTTATGACCAACCTAGATAGCATATTGAAAAGCAGAGACATTACTTTACCAACAACGGTCTGTCTAGTCAAGGCTATGGTTTTTCCAGTGGTCATGTATGGATGTGAGAGTTGGACTGTGAAGAAGACTGAGCGCTGAAGAATTGATGCTTTTGAACTGTGGTGTCAGAGAAGATCCTTGAGAGTCCCTTGGACTGCAAGGAGATCCAACCAGTCCATTCTGAAGGAGATCAGCCCTGGGATTTCTTTGAAAGGAATGATGCTAAAGCTGAAACTCCAGTACTTTGGCCACCTCATGCGAAGAGTTGACTCGTTGGAAAAGACTCTGATGCTGGGAGGGATTGGGGGCAGGAGGAGAAGAGGACAACAGAGGATGAGATGGCTGGATGGCATCACTGACTCTATGGACGTGAGTCTGGGTGAACTCCGGGAGTTGGTGATGGATAGGGAGGCCTGGTGTGCTGCAGTTCATGGGGTCGCCAAGAGTTGGACACGACTGAGTGACTGAACTGAGCTGAACTGAACAAGTGTTGGCAAAGATGTGGAGAACTGGGAACCCTTGTTTAGTGCTGGCAGGAATGTAAAATGGTATAGTCACTGGGAAGCAGCTTGGCATTTCCCCAAAAATTAAAACATAAAACTGCCATATAACCCAGCAATTCCAGTTATAGATTGATACCAAACTCCCAAAAGAATTGAGAACAGGGACTCAAACAGGTCCTTGTGTAGCAATGTTCACTACAGTACTATTCACCGTAACCCCAGGCAGAAACAAACCACACATCCACTGATGAGTGGACACACTGTGTGACATGCACACAGTGGAGGATCATTCTTTCAGAAGAGGGCTGAAGCGCTGAGACAGGCTAAAATAAGGATAAGCCTCAAGACACAAAAGGTGATATGCTGTATGATTCATTTATATGAAATATCCAGTACAGGGAAATTCATCGAGACCGAAAGCAAACCGGTGGCTGCCAGGATTCCAGGCAGGAAGAATAGGGAGTAACTGCTAAATAGATCTGGGGTTTTACTTCAGGGTGATGAATATGTTTTAGTACTAGATAACAGGTGATGGCTACACAATATTGTGAAATGTGCCAAATATGGTTAATTTTGTTACATGAATTTTACCTCAATTAAAAAATATCTATTTTGAAAATAAGTGGGAGAGAGACTGTTAATGAAAAGGGAGGAGGACTGAGATTTTTATAAAGGGTCCCAGGGAAGGCCTCACTAAGAAACTGACACTTGAATCCTGATCTGAAGTATAGAATTCCATACCAAGGTCACAGGTGTGAGGCCTTGTACTAAGGCCATAGAGTCCCCCACCAAGGTCATCTCCCAGAACTGACTGAGCCCCATAGCAACCATTGCCATGAGTCCTCACATCCTTACCAGCCAGTTCCCTGGTAAAAATGCCCACTCAAGTACTCACCCTATAGCACCCTAACCAATCACCTAATGCCACCCTTTCAGCAAGAATTTTGTCTTGAGGCTACAGAAACTGACTACTAACCCACGAAAGGGGTCGGCTCTCTCTTGACAGGCCCACGATTCTAAGTCAGCTCTCCCTGGTCTGCCAGGTGGTCAGCCCACTGTGCTCACAGTGCCCTCATTATCTCAGCTCTTTGTTCTTAATAATAAAGTCACTCCCTTCTGAAATGCTCCATGTCTGGAGATTGTTTTCCAACCTGCGCTCGGATTGCCATGCACGACATGAAGGTAGGGAGGAATCCTTGATACAGACGTCCACTCCAAGATCCTAAAGGCAAGAGCAGGGGTGGAGGGCTTGTTTCCCGTTGGAGGTACAGGAAAAGCCACTGTGGCCAAGCAAGACAGGAGGGGAGAGGAGCAAGAAACATGCTTATAGGGCGCTGGGGAGTCTGATGAGCCGAGGGAGGGCCGAGGGGGTCACTCTAAGGACACTGGCTTTTACTCTTAGTGAAAAGGGAGCCAATGACATGAAGTGACTCCATTTAATGGGCTCATTCTATTGCTGAATTGAGAAGCTATTAAGCTCCATGAAGGGCAACAGCATGCTCGTCAGTTAGGAAGCTACTGCCACGACCTAGGGCAGAGCATTCTCCAATCTGTCTTTCAGTTCTTTCAGGAAGTTTTCGGTTTCTCTTCTGTCTTTCAAATGTCCTTTCCTCACGGCTTCAATAGTTTCATGGAGTTCATTGTAAATTCTCTTATGGTTCTTGGTTTTTTGCAATTTTCTTTTGATGCCTTCATTGTCCTACATTATCTCTAATCTTTTGAGCTCCTTTTCCCTATTTGTTCTGGTTTCTGTTTTTCACATTAACATTTCTCAAATGTCTCATGATCCTTGGTGGTCTTTTAATATGTGAGAGACTAAAAAGCACTGTCTGTGTGGGCAGGCCTTGTAAACCTCACTGTGGGGTTATTTTGGCTGGGCCGTTTCACTGCAATATCTTGACCTTGTCAATGTAGCCAAAGAAAAATAAATGGCCTTAACCATGAGTAGCTGCATTTGACAAGTGCAAAGCTGTGGAGTTTTCTGAGGGTCTACGGTCTATTAAAAACACACATCTCATTAGACTTCTCACTGCTCACCTATCTCAATCTATCACCAAGTTCTGTCAACTCAGGAATAAATCTCTCAAATTTATATACAGTTGATCCTTGAACAATGCAGGGGTTGGGGACACGGACCCTCAGCACAGTCAAAAACTCACAGGAAACTTAAAATTGGCCCTGTGTATTCACAGTTCCTCCGTATCTGTGGTTCTGTATCCACAGATTCAACCAACTGGAGATCCACCCAACCAGAAATTGTGTAGTATTTACTAATGAAAAAAAAAATCTATGTAAAATCAGTTCAAATCCATGTTGTTCAAAGGTCAGCTGTACGTCTATCCATGTCTACCGTTGATACCTTGGATCAAACTACCTTTTGCTCATCAGGAAGTCTACAGGAGTCTTGTTTATCTAGTCCCTAGGATACCCTTCAGTGTCTGCTTTCTACAGTTAGCCAGAGTGATTTTTTTCAAAATGTACTTTTAGTCCTGTTCCCTCCCTTCCTATCTCTCCCTCAAACTACTCCCAGCACCGGTTTTTAAACTCCAGTGGCTGCCCTGACTCTTAGAAGAGTGCACAGGCTGTCTACCTTTGCAGCTTCCTCCTGCCCCACCTCCAAGCCTCAGGGCTCCCCTTCTCTTTCAGCTGTTCGCACCACAGTCCTTTCTTCTGCAGTGATTTGCTTGCTCCAACTATTTTCCCTGTGGGAACTGCTTTTTTCCCTTTCCCTGTAGCTTAATTTTACTGATGCCTCAGGGCTCATTTTCAACATCAATTCCTCAAGGAGTCATCCCTAATCTTCCTCTAATCCACCTTTAGAGACCTGTGCTTTGTCAGCACCCATCACAGCTTTAGTTTTTTAAGTGTGACTCTTTGATTAATGCCTCCTCCATGAGAATGCACACATCCATAACAGGCGCCTAATCTATTTTTTCCTCACCACTGTATTCACAGCACCTGGCATAATGCCAGGCACATAGTAAATAAACCCTGTAAATATGTAAGAAATGGGTACATACGTAAATGAAGAGAACTGCGACTATAATCACTCCCAGTGTATAAGTCACATGAGAAAGTCTATTGCTTTTCAAAGGCATTTTATTGGGTTGGCCAAAAAATTCATTTGGGTTTCCTGTAACAGCTTATGGAAAAGCCTAACAAACTTTCTGGCCAACCCAACACAATGCCAAATTACAGACTGCCTTTAAAATCATGACCTTAAAACATGCTTTTTAAATAGTATTTCATCATAATCAGTACAAAGAAGTCAGCGTACACAAAATACTTTTCCTGACAAACACACAGGTTTTGTAGAAAAAGGTATCAATATTCTCTTTAAGTTTTGGGGGAGGGAGACAGAGGGGAAATTGTGTTATTTCAGGTTAGGAACATACGAGTGAATAAACCTACCAAAAACAAACCAAAAACAATAACAAAAATAAATTCACTGCCAAAATCACTTACTCAAATATATAAATATCCAAAAAAGTATGATCAAGTAACAGATCTTATTGTAATGTAAAAACAAACAAAGTTTACAATATTACCTAAATGGCAAACACTACATGAATAAAATTTTGAAAAATTTAAATTTGGACCCAGTAAATATTATCAAGTATTATTAATACTGGGCTTCCCTGGTGGCTCAGATGGTAAAGAATCTACCTATAATACAGGAGACCTAGGTTTGTTCCATCCCTGGGTTGGGAAGATTCCCTGGAAGAGGGCATGGTAACCCATTCCAGTATTCTTGCCTGGAGAATCCCCATGGACAGAGGAGCTGGCGGGCTGCAGTCCATGGGGTTGCAAGGAGTCGGACACAACAGAGACTGAGCACATTATTAATATCATTTACCATTTACATGTTCTTCCAGCTTTGTAACAGTTTATTTCAAAGGGAAAAATTCTTTACATGTAACTTTTTAAAGATACCATGTGCAAGCAATCCAAATTCAATTGCTCTAAAATTCACTGAAAAAGAAGTACCATGCTTTTAAGAGGCTTCAGAGTGAGTCATGAAAAAACATTTTTAGAAGATATAAATGTCACTGGAACCTAAATGTGGGAAATTTGTGCAAAGGCTTTATTCATGAAACTAATGAATTCCCTATACTTTGATGGACAGGGAAGCCTGGAGTGCTACAGTCCATGAGGTCACAGAGAGTCGGACACGACTGAGCAACTAAACTACACAAAGGTAAGTGTAAAAACAATTAGCACAAAATTTAATTAAGAGTTCTAAAAGAGAGATAAGGTATTTGAAATATACAAATTGAATAATTCCTAACAGCAGAAGAACCTAAAATCTTAACATAAACTTCTATAATCACTTTAAATTTACGTGCACTTTCCTATTAGGATTATTAGTAGCTTTGAGGATGTATATAAATGAAGACAGATTTAAAAACCTTGACTGGACTTCCCTGGTGGTGCAGTGGTTAAGAATCCACCTGCCAACGCAGGGGACATGGGTTGAATCCCTGATCCAGGAAGACCCCACATGCTGTGGGGCAACTCAGCCTGTGCTCTAGAGCCTGGGCTCCACAACGAGAGAAGCCACTGCAATCAAAGCCGGCGTACCCCAACAAAGGGTGACCCCAACTCATCCCAACCAGAAAAAGCAACGTGTAGAAACAAAGACCCAACGCAGCCAAAAACAAACAAAGGTTGAAAAATCTTGACTGATTTCCACAGTGTACACTGAGTGTGTTTTGAGGCCTACATACAACGGGTGTTGCAGGGGTCTTTGTTTTTTCTCTATATATGTACCTCATGAGTCCAATTCAACTCTTCACTGCATGTGGCTGAGGTCTGTGGATAAGAAAATCAATGAGAGTCCCTGCCCCATACAAGGCTCACTACTGACCAGGAGCCATGAGACAAAAGGCTTGAGGGGAACAACTGTGCATCTTGGGAATGACAAAGGGAACTTCATTGGCAACAACGAAGCAAACCAGGACAGGTAGGGGGCAGTGTGTATTTCACAGAACGGTGCGTACTCCCACGACACTCTCTCGACATACCTGATATCAATGCTTGAAAACAGAATGTCTGCACTGTTACATAGCTCAACCGACACTGTTGCTTGTATTAATCTCCCATGAAATCTTTTCTGCTATTTTGACAACAAAATCATTTCTTAAATATCACTCATAAAATTTAAGATTTAAAATAGTTTTATCTTCAAGGTTCTACTGTAGGACCTTGGTCCTACAGGAAACTCTGTAGGTCCATAGGAAACTCTACTCAATGCTATGCGGCAGCCTGGATGGGAGGGGAGTTTTGGGGAGAGTGGATACATGTATATGTATGGCTGAGTCCCTTTGCTGCGCCCCTGAAACTATCACAACGTTGTTAATCAACTATATACTCCAATACAAAATAAAAAGTTAAAATTAAAAAACACATTTTATCTGTCTTTTATATTTCATAGAATTTAATAGTTTTCCTAACGCTAAAGAATAGGGCTGTGATAAAAATAATAACTGACTTGAAAACACATTTCTGTATGTGAACTGGAACGGATTTCCTTTTCTGGAAATTTATAACACTTGACACTAAAATTAGTCAAATGATGAAATCTTCAGTCAGAGAATTAGGTGTTTAGTTTCTGCAGGTTACACTTGCTTTTAACGTCTTCCTCTCTACTTCAGGAGGGAAATGAACAGCAAAAGCTGTCAGATGAAATACAACAAATCAGTAAGATCTGTACTTTTCAATTGTATTTATAGCTTTCCCTGTAGGGAAAGGTTAAGCCTGTATCTGCCACTAAAACCACTTGCTGGATGTTTGCCAGCACCATAAAAATACAGTAATAAATAATGAAACAGATCCACTAAACCTAGCACTGTCAGTTTAGTCTTTAGTACAATTTATATAATTCATACTTCTTACAACAGACACAAATAAAGAACACTAACAAGTACAAGCTGAAAGAGCACGCAGAGTGATCAGCAAAGTGCAACAGGATTAAGAAACATCAAAAATAGAATTCTTTATTTTCTCCCTTTAGTCCAACATCTAGCACGTCTACGCAGGCATACCAGAATAATGAAAAAGGCAATGATGATGATGATGATGGCAGCTAAGATTTACTGGGCATTTAACATGTACTAGGTTCTGCTAAATGTTTTATATTTAAGCCTGACAACAATCCTAAGAACAAGATCCTATTTCTAAATCCTATTTTAAAGACATGGGTGAAGAGGCTGAGCCATGTTGGAAATGGCAAGGCTGGGATGCTAACAAAGGCTTCTGAATTCAAAGCTCTAAACCAGTCAATTGTGGGAAGAGAAAGATTATAAAGCCTTGGATTTAGCAACACTTTTCTGGGGGCAAAAATTTTAAACACATTCAAATGGATTTAACCTAGTTCGATATTGTTATACTATATATACTAAAACTGTGGAAATATTCCATCCTAAAAGAGCAACTGACTTCTAAATCATTGAACTATTAATAAATTTCAAAATATTTTCCTAGATGTTGTAACTAAAACTATTTTATATCACGTAAATTAGATTTTTATCCTCTAGAAAATAGTAACTCAAAACATTTAATTTCAATTATTTTCACCATAACACAGTGATTTCTGAAAAAAATCAGAAGTCAAACTTGTAAAGTTGGTAAAGATAAAGAAATTAGAACTAAATCAGGACAGACTTGACTGAAATGATCCCAAAACTAGAGCAGGACAATCGTATAAGCAGTATGATCCTTTAGTATTGCTTTTTTAGATTTTGAAACAATCCACTGAACTCTGTATAAAGATTCAAACTAAATATGGATGTAATATTACCTGTTTGCCTGATGTCAAACTTAAAAACAACAACAAAGAGATCCTGCAAAGCATACCTTGGCAAAAAATACGGTCAGGTGAGTTTCACTGCCAACAATCCAAATAGGGAATTTTGGAGATTTCAAGTAAGAGCCAACCTAGAACAAAGGTAGTAAAATAAGTAAATGAAAATTTTATATTGCCTATTAAATATTTACCAACAAATGCTTGAAGCATCACTAAAGTGCCTAATTCATATTTAAATGGAATAATGGGATTGTGCCAGAATGCCTTACCCATAAAGGTCAAACGTTAAATGTAAAAATGAGTGTTATAAAGACTGTCAGGGCAAAGCTTATACTGCATCATTCCACTAGAATAATAATAATAATAATACAGATTTAACACAGCAAAAAAGAAATTAGTGTAACCCAAGAATCATTCTCATGTCTCACTGAAAATCTTAGATAAAATTTAGGCCACTTCTAGGAATTTCAGCTTGGTACTTCAAACTCTAAAACTATAAATCTGATGATAATTACTTTATCAGGAAAATAATCATAAATTAACAAGTGAGTAGATACATGAATAAATAAGAGAAAAAGCCTTAAGAACATCCTGTCTTCAAAGAACTTAGAGCAATATAATAAATAGACTCTCTAAAGCAAAATACATATTTCCATCTAGGAATAGTAAAGAATCCTTCACTTGATTCTTTATGGCAGGAAGTAAGTTCAAAGTTACACAATATTAATTCTCTCTAAAATACATTAAAAAGTTATACCTTATAGCCTGCCTCCAAGGTTACACACTTAACCTATAAAAACAATAGCACCAAAAATTTAAGGGTATCATTTTTGTGTGACAGAGAAAAAGCAAGCTTAAAATTCAACAGGTGAAAAACTGACTTGTGAAATCTGACCATGTTCACATCAGTCACTCACACTGTTAGATGGACAAGGACTCTGAAAAACAAGTAACCTTACCAATTACATTTGCTGAGTTTTCTTTTCTCACACAGACCTTCACCCGCCCCCCAACCCCCACTGGAGCTGGGAAATCCCAAGTGGCTACTTGCAGCGGTCAGTCAGGGTCAACTATTCATCACTAA
Source organism: Bos mutus (assembly GCF_027580195.1). NCBI lineage: Eukaryota > Metazoa > Chordata > Mammalia > Artiodactyla > Bovidae > Bos > Bos mutus. The sequence continues at coordinate 65,907,735 of NC_091629.1, read as the reverse complement.
GCGGCCAAAAGCCTCGCCATGGTGTCCTGCTTTCAACCACCTTACTGTGACCATTAGGAGGGCAGTGGGAGAGTAAAACTATTTTTTGACCTGTGATGGGAGACATGAGCTGGATGTGCTAATCACAATCAACAACCAGTAGAGGAGGAAGGGTGATCTGAGGACAATACAGAAGATAACAGTAAAAGGAAAAGGAGAAGACAAAGCTTATCAGAGATTCAGAATTGAGGGATTTCAGAGGTTTTCGGCCAAGTCCGTCCATTCTACATAAGGAAACCAGAAGATACACAGGATCAGTGCCTGGTCTGAATTCAAACAGCTAACTAGCAGAGAGTCGGAATTAAAACTCATGTTTTCTGACACATAATGTGGCAGCTCTCCATTACATCATGCTACCTCTTGTGATGCAAAGTTTAGACATCGTTTAATTCCTCTTCTAGAAAAAGTGGGCATGTATCAGTGTGTAAGCGTGTGTGTGTGTTAAGGTAGAAGTAAAAAAAAATGAGGATAAAATTATATACAGTGGGATCAAAGGGTAAATGAATGCTGAACTCATGCAGTGTTTTGTAATAATAAAAATAAATAAATTGAAAGGGCATAAATAGTGCACCCCCCCTTTGGAAAACAGTTTGCCAGTTCCTCCAAAAATTATGTAGATACCATGTGATCAAGTAATTTCATTCCTGGGTACACACCCAAGAGAAACAGAACCATGTCCACAAAACACTAATGTTCACAGTAGTATTATACATTATTATGTTAGTATTATATATTAATGTTGATAGCAGTATTATTCATAAGAGTCAAAAATCAGAAACAATCTAAATGTCCATCAACTACTAAAGAGAAAAACAAAATTGATATAAATTGATAAATCATACAAAAGAATATTATTTGGTCATAAAAAAGAAATTAAGTACTAATACACAGGAATGAACAATGGAAACATTATGCTAAGTGAAAGAAGCCGCCAGACATGAAAGGCCACATACTGTTCGATTCCATTTAGATGAACTATCCAGAAGAGGCAAAGCTTCAGCGTCAAAAAGGCGCCAGGGGCTGGCAAGGAATGAGGAAATGACAGCTAAAGCGTGTAGAGGATCTTGGAGTGAGGAAATGTACTGAAATTAGATAGTGGTCATGATGGCAGAGGCTTGTGAATACACAAAAAAACCCACTGAATTATATACTTTAAAATGGTGAATTTTATGGCATCGGAGTTCTATATCTATTTTTTTTTTAAAGTGCACACCCCAAAGCACTCAGAGTCAACCTTTCATCTCAGTACACTCTCATAGACACATGCACACAGGAGCTGGAGACAGGGAGAGAGAAAGAGAGCCAGAGAGCCCATGAGAGAGACTGTTTCCTTTGTCTTAATGAATGCATATGATAAAAGTAATATGAAATTGATCATTTTAACTCTAAAGGGCAATTTGCTACACTATCAAAGAAAAGGAAAACATTCAGACTCACAAAATTCATTAACAACACAATTATTTCCTTACTGCTGTTTCTCTAAATGTTTGATAAAAAGTATATAATTCCAAGTATATATATTTTTTCAGAAGGACAGCTATAATTATATACAGATGAGCACCACAGTGTAAGAGTTTTATTTTTCTTCTTTTGTAAATGTTTATCTTCACTTAGTTTCGAGGTCCTCACTAGAGGCTGGTCAGCTTCCTTTAAAAAAGGCAGCTGATGAAGTCCAAACCTCCCTGATATGTCTCCCACACTCCAGGCCACCATGCATGGCCCTAATCGCCTTGGAGCCCGGTACCAGACAAGGGATGACTCCCAAGCCCCAGAGCCCACTGAATCTATTCAAACCAGCCAGCCCACAGTGGGGCCAGGCATGGCTTGCACGGCCCCCCAGCCAACTCCACACCAGTTCCCATAAGGAAGCTGCCCTCAGGCCTGCAGTCTACTAGTGCCTTGTCTACAGGTCTCCTTCTCTCCCTGGCCCTGTCTTGGAGCTTTCTCTTGTTTACAGCTGTAAGTAACAGAAGTGTTCTGCCTTTCATCTATCTGAGCATCTGTGTGCTGTATCCTACCATAAGAAATATCTTTAAACCCTAGAAAACACCACCAATACTGCTAGAACACTGGACCGGTAATACTAGGGCAGTACTAAGGCAGTAATACTGGGGTAACAGGAGACTATACAGCAGCTAGTGACTTCCCACTATGATCTTAGGCAGAAAACAAACATTCCTCTGTTCTACCTAACTGTTAAAGAAAAGCAAATGCGCATATTTAGAAGAGCTCACCATTGTGGTGAAACTGTCTGCTCATTCATTCAACAAATGTTTACTGAGCATCTAATATGTACCCAGAAAGACAATGTGACTGCTTTCATAGAGTTAATATTCCATTAAGGGCAATAGAAAAATCCAAGATTAAAAAAAAAAAAAAAGATAACTAAGCCAACAAAAAAGGTCATTACAAAGTGATTATTCCTACAAAAAAATGTGAAAAGAGTCAGTGGGAAATGGTCCAGGAAAAGGCCCTTAAGGTACCATCTGAGTTAGGGCTTGAAGGAGAGAGGAGTGATCCATTCAGCTGGAGTATTCCAGGCAGAAATGAAAGAAGTATAAAGATTCATCAGGTAAGGGCTTGTTGTTCAGTCGCTAAGTCATGACTGAGTCTCTGCAATCCCGTGGACTGCAGCCCACCTAGGTCCCTCTGTCCATGGGATTTCCCGGCAAGAAAACCGGAATGGGTTGCCATTTCCTTCTCCAGGGGATCTTTCCAACCCAGGGAAGGTAAGGGCTTGGCACGTATGAAGAACTGACAAGAGACAGTGTGGCTGGAGGACAGAGAATCCAGACCATCAGGGCCTTAAGGCCACAGGGTGAAGATTTCAGAACATATCACCTTCACTCTCTATCCTCCTGCAAAACACACACCGTGCACTTTTTAGAAAACAGCTTCATTGAAGTATCTTTGACATACAAAAACAACATATTTAAGGTGGACAACTTGATGTTTTAATACATGTATATACTGTAAAAAGATCACCACAATCAAGCTAATTAACACCCATTATCTCTATCTAGTCGTCATTTTTTTATGTGCATACACAGTCACACTTTTGGGAATATGAATGGTTGTTTGTGGATGTGTTGGGGAGGAGACACAGCTTTATTCCCTGGTTGCTAGACTGCCTCAGGATAGCTTTAGCTTGTGTAACTGAAGTCACTAAAAATGTAAGAGTCACTACTGTTTGACAGGACAATTACTATTAATGAATAAAGGCAGGATGAAGTCATTTGATCATCATGTCCATATCATCCCTGTGCAAGTGTTGTCATGAAAGGCGAATGTTGTCTAGTAAAAAAGAAAGGAAATAGAGGAAGGAGAGGAAGGGAGGGGATGGAGGATGAGGAAGACGAGGAAGGCAGGCAGGCAGGCAGGAAAGGACTGTTACTGTTACTAAAAATAATCACCACCACTAGAACCACTGCTATGGAACCACCATTCTAAACTGGAAAAGAATAGGAGATCTACTTCTTTTTCCAAAATCAGAACATCTTATTAAATGCAAATCATTAATGATTTAAACTCCATTTAAAACTATTTGGAATATCCATAGTAATTTCAGATTATGCAGGAAAAGTGATGAGATATGTATCAAAAAGTGAGAACTTCATGGTAGCTTCTAATCCTAGCACATGTGTTAAGAGTTTAATGCTGTGAAATGCTTGGGTCTTTCTACTTTTAGTGTGAAATCATTTTTCAGATGAAATAGACAAAAGGCATTTAGCTAATTGTTTTACTATGCCTGACAAAATATTACCAGTTGTTTCAGTGAAACATATTGTTAGTATGGAAGATCAAATAGGACATTCTCTCCCCTCAGTTTATCAAAAGCTTTATTTATATTCAATAATGGATATCTGTTTTCATAAATTATTTCAAAGTGGGTTCTGCCTCTGACCCTCAAAAGGAATGAGCCTAAAAAAATAGGAAACTCAGCATGATCGGCCAGCTTAACTCTATCCTTGATAAGCCTGTCAGTTCAGAAAGGGTGATGAAAAAGGAATTGAGAGTATACACTATCAGCAGTAAACTAAAATATGCTGTCATAGGAGAAAAATGCTCTCTGTAACAGTGGACAAGTGAATAAAAACCATTCAAAGGACCTTAAAAATCAACTTACTTTACAGTATCTTAAAGCTTCCATGAGTGTTAAGAATCCTACAGCAGCTTGTTCATGTATACCAAGAAGTTCTGCAACAAAAAAGTCAGCAATGCATTAGCATACAGATCTGAAAAGCACTTCAATATAAATACATATGTACACATACATATATATGTTCTACACCAAAACTTTTACCCAAAATTGTACCTTAAAAGTCTAGCATATATTTACTGTTAAGAGTTCACATCAAGTCATCGTGATAGTCCTATTCATTATAAAATACCAATAGATTAGGTAATAGAGCCTTTGTATGTACATTAAATGCATTTATAAAACTTTATATTCAATGTTAACTTTTGATAGACATTTGATACCTTCCCTTTCTCCTCTAAATAAACACAAGCAGCAGCTTAAGACTGCGGAAATAATGAAGAACAGAACACAGTACCTGCTTTACAAAGGCTAGTGTTAGTCGCTCAGTTGTGTCTGACTCTTTGCGACCCCATGGGCTGTATGTAGTCCACTAGGCTCCTCTGTCCATGGGATTCTCCAGGCAAGAATACTGGAGTGGGTAGCCATTCCCTTCTCCAGGGAATCTTTCAACCCAGGGATCGAACCCAGGTCTCCTACATTGCAGGCAGACTCTTTACCCACTGAGCTACGAGGGAAACCCTTACAAAGGCTAAGAGCTTATCAAAGGAGACAGATGAGAAAACTTGTGCTCTTTGTTTAGATGAACACACACATCTTACAGTGGTGTTAAGAGCATCTGTTTACTGTGTTAGTGTCAGTGAGTCAGTTCAGTCGCTCAGTCGTGTCCGACTCTTTGCGACCCCATGAATCGCAGCACACCAGGCCTCCCTGTCCATCACCAACTCCCGGAGTTCACTCAGACTCACGTCCATAGAGTCAGTGATGCCATCCAGCCATCTCATCCTCTGTCGTCCCCTTCTCCTCCTGCCCCCAATCCCTCCCAGCATCAGAGACTTTTCCAATGAGTCAACTCTTCGCATGAGGTGGCCAAAGTACTGGAGTTTCAGCTTTAGCATCGTTCCCTCCAAAGAAATCCCAGGGCTGATCTCCTTCAGAATGGACTGGTTGGATCTCCTTGCAGTCCAAGGGACTCTCAAGGGTCTTCTCCAAGACCACAGTTCAAAAGCATCAATTCTTCGGCGCTCAGCTTTCTTCACAGTCCAACTCTCACATCCGTACATAACCACTGGAAAAGCCATAGCCTTTACTAGACGGACCTTTGCTGGCAAAGTAATGTCTCTGCTTTTCAATATGCTATCTAGGGTGCTCATAACTTTTCTTTCAAGGAGTAAGCGTCTTTTAATTTCATGGCTGCAATCACCATCTGCAGTGATTTTGGAGCCCCCCAAAATAAAGTCTGACACTGTTTCCACTGTTTCCCCATCTATTTGCCATGAAGTGATGGGACCAGATGCAGGTGCATGCAAGTGTTAACATCTGAGTTGAATCCTGAAGCATATGTAGGAATTTTCCAGGCCAAGAAGAGGATAAGAAGATAATTTAAAGAGAAGAAATGGCAAAGAAGTATGAAAAATCAATGTATTCAAGGGGTAAAAAATTTGTCAAAGCTTCCTTAAAGGTTTCTAGCCTGGGGAACCTGATAAATGGTGACTGACTGAGAGAGAGAATAAAGAATTAGGTTCTAAAGTGGTATGAAGAGAGAGCGTGAGTTTGGTTTTAGACTAGAATTCAGTGACCTTGAGGACTTCTAGAGAGAGATGGGTACATTACTAGAAGTAAGGTTCAGGAACATGGAAAAAGAGGTCAGAACTGGATACAAAGCTTTAGGGAATCATCAGCATGATCATGGAAATGGATAAGAGCAGAAAAAGCACAGAAAATGAAAAGACAGACTATTCCACATCAGAAATGTAACTATAATGGTAATAAATTCTTTTCATACACTACAGCTTTCAGCTAAAGTACATTAAGTATCAGGATAATAGTAACTTGGGTAACAGTAATTTGGGACCATACATATTTCTAAAAAGAATCTTTTTTCTAGTAAAAAATTATGTCCACTATAAACACAACATATATTTAACTCTACACCCTTTTTACTATTTGGTTATGTATCGTCCATTTTCCTGTAGGATATCATGTTTTTATCAATTAATGTAATAATATCAACTTATTTGCTTTGTTGTAAATATTTGACTATGTATCCTTAAGCACAACATCTAGATGTGTATACCAAGAATCGGGTGTTTAAGCTTTAATTTTTGTAAATTCAAAATTAATAGAAGGCATGTATACACACAGTTTGTATTTTTCACTAGCTTCTTACAGGCTCAGAGGAGACACAGCTACAGTTTCCAAGTTTTGCTTAGAATTCTCAGGGATGTCTAAGTTGCTTTTAAACTTATTTCTCTGTCTTAATTTTTAACAACCCCAAAAACAGTGATTATTATTTTCTTATAAACCAAATATGCAAAAGCTTTTTTGGATTCTCAATAATGTTTAATAACGTAAAGGTCATGAGACCAAGAAATCTGAAAATCGTTGGCATAGCATTCAGACCAAAAAGAGAAAGTGAGGGTTAGCAACCCAGATAGGAAGAGATGGTACCCCATAGCCTTTCAAATTTTTTCTTCCTCTTCATTCTGAAAATTAAGGAGCACTAAATATTCTCAAGTTCAAATAATACATGTTAAGAAACTATTTCACGTTTTAATTTCTAAAATCAGTTACCACCACCTAGTGTTATGACTTGATTACTACATCATCTATTTCCTTACAGATGTCTGGAATACTATATTTATAATATCATGCTACTAAATACACCAAATCAGCTTTCAAAACTCTTGAATAATGAATTATTCAGATGCAGTCAGTAATCACATGTTTAGCCATGTTGTTTGAATGGTAATATTGTAAATGGTAAAATGTATCATTCCTATGTACTTAAAATTTTTATCTTATTTTGATAGCTAAAGTGCATCATTAATAATATTATTGTACAAAGTTATAATTACAGTGAAGACATACTATTCTCACATATTAAAATTTACAGAATTTAGTTACACTAACTACACTTTTCTCACTAAGTCTCCAAGAAATCTGTTTAAGTTTGCAGAAAATTCTAATAATTCTGTCATTATATTTCAGAACTTTCTCTTGTTTTTAGCTTAGCAATTAAAACTAACCATGATTGAGTGTCTATCCACCTTTGTGTTCAGTCAGTCAGACTGTATCAAATTGTAGTTTCATATATTCACGAGTTTGCTTCTCCATACCCTTCTCTGCTCCCTGCTATCACTTCGCACTACTGTCAGGGTGTCTAAAGAAGTCCTTCTTAGGCCTTTCAAACTTGATACTGACTTGGAAAGCACATACTTGCACTATATTTATTTAACAAACACCCTGAGGGCCAGTATTGAAAAGAACAATGTTAAGCACAGTGTGGAATACAAAGGCATCACCAGGACTACGAAGACAAAGAAGAAACTCTCTGCAAACTATGTATCTAATGAGGGGTTAACACCTAAAACATATAAGGAATTCCTAAAACTCACTGTTAAAAAAAAAACAAAAAAAGTAACTCCCCAAACCAAACAAATTGCTAAACAAAAAAATCTGGGCTAAAGACTTAGACATTTCTCTAAAGAAAACATACAAATGGCCAACAGTATATGAAAAGATGCTGAATATCAATACCCCCAATCATCAGAGAGGAGGAAATCAAAACCACAATGTTAGGATAACCATTCTCAAAATCAGAAAAGATAAGTAGTAAGTGCTGGGGAGGATGTGTAGAATCCTTGTTCACTGTTGGTGGGAATCTAACATGAAAAACAGGATGCAGGTTCCCCCCCAAAATTAAAAATAGAACCACTGTATGATCGGCAATGGCACCCCACTCCAGTACTCTTGCCTGGAAAATCCCATGGATGGAGGAGTCTGGTGGGCTGCAGCCCATGGGGTCGCTAAGAGTTGGACATGACTGAGCGACTTCACTTTCACTTTTCACTTTCATGCACTGGAGAAGGAAATGGCAACCCACTCCAGTGTTCTTGCCTGGAGAATCCCAGGAATGGGGGAGCCTGGTGGGCTGCCGTCTATGGGGTCACACAGGGTTGGACACGACTGAAGCGACTGAGCAGAGCATGATCCATCAGTTCCACCTCTGTGTATTTAATTGAAAAGAGTGAAATGAGGATCTCAAAGAGATACCACATTCCCATGTTCATTGCCGCACTGTTCACAACAGCTGAGAAACAGACAACCTAAATGTCTAGCAACGAATGAATGAAGAAAGCGTGCAACATCCATACAAAGGATTACCATTCAGACTTACAAAAGAAGGAAATCTTATCGTATGTGCACATACATGAACCTTGAGGACCTTAGGCTAACTGACGTTCGCCAGTCACAGAAGGAGAAACATCGCATGATTCTACTGAGATGAGGTATCTAAAACAAACTCAGAAGCGGAAAGTAGAATGGTGCTGATAGGGGGTAGAGGAGGAGGAAATGGGGAGAGGCTATTCTACAGAGAGAAGAGTTTCAGTTACATAAGACAAATAAGATTTGCTGTACAATCTCATACCTATAAATAATACCATACTCTAAAAATTCGTTGCAAGGGTAGATCTCATGTTAAATGTTCTTACCACAATTTAAAAAAAGTCAAATTCCCCACCTCCGCCAAAAAAAAAAAACTCAACAGTAGGTGACAATGTAGAATGTGATAAGTATGATGAAGGCAAAATGCTCAGAGACCAGACAGATGACCAGCAGCTGTGGGTCTCAGGGGACTCCTGGGGACAGCACAAGCAGTGGCAGCTGAAGGATTGGCCGAGCAGAGACGGGAGGGATAGAAGTCTTCAGGCACAAGGAGCAGCATGCACAAAGAAATGAAAGTAAGTAGCATGATTCTGTGCAAGCGTCGATAAGTTCGTGAAGGCTGAAAATATAAGCTGGGGTGAAACTATGTAAGGTCACTGAGTAAGTAAACAATCTACACACAATGGAGTATTACTCAGCCATAGAAATGAATGAAACTGTACCATTTGCAGAGACGTGGATGGAACCAAAGACTGTCATACAGAGTGAAGTCAGTTAGAAGAAGAAAAACATCAAATAGTAATGCATATATGTGGAATCCAGAAAAATGGTACACCTGTGTCTTATCTAAAAGCAGAACTAGAGACACAGAAGTAGAGAACAAACTTATGGTTACCACGGGGGGAAGGAGGGTGGGATGAATTGAGAGACTGGGATAGACATATATACACTACTATGCGTAAAATAGATAATTAATTTAATGAGAACCTACTGTATAGCAAAGGGAACTCTGCTTGATGCTCTGTGGTGATCTAAATGAGAAGGAAATCTAAAAAACAGGGGATACATGTATATGTACAGCTGATTATGATATAGCAGAAACTAACATCACTGTAAAGCAACTATACTCCAATAAAAATTTAAAAAAGAATCTATAGTTTAAAAATGGAGGGGGGAGGCTTTTTTAATAATGCTGGAATACCTAAAATTTTAAAAAATACCAAAAAAGGCTTGGTTCATCTCACTTACAGGTAAGGGTACATGCACTTTGAGCCATGAACTTTGTGAAATCTACTTTCGAAGTGAAGAGCTTTTTAAAAACCCACTAACTGGTTGTTATATTCCTGAGAAGTCAGGTTGCTACAGAGTTGGCATCTAGCCAGGGTTGCCAATTTCAGCCAATAAGAATACAATATGCCCAGTTGTATTTAAATTTCAGATACAAAATTAAAATTTTCAGTATAAGTATACTCCAAATACTAAACAAGACATACTCCCACTAAAAAGGATTGCTTATTTGAAATTCAGATTTAACTGGGAGCTTTGCATTTTATCTGGGGTGTGTGTGTGTGTGTCCCCAGTATCTAGGGGTGTGTGTGTGTGTGTGTGTGTGTGTCCCCAGTATCTAGGGGGTGTCCCCAGTATCTAGGGGTGTGTGTGTGTATGTGTGTGTGTGTGTCCCCAGTATCTAGGGGTGTGTGTGTGTGTCCCCAGTATCTAGGGGGGTGGGTGTGTGTGTGTGTGTCCCCCTCAGCAGTGTCCAACTCTTTGTGACCCCATGGACTGTAGCCTGCCAGACATCTCTGGAAATTTCTCCAGGCAAGAATACTGCAGTCGCTTGCCCCTTCTCCAGGGGATCTTACTGACCCAGGGATCGAATCTAGGTCTTCTGCGTTGCAAGCAGATTCTTTACCATCTGAGCCACTAGGGAAGTTAGAATTGGGATATTTGGTAATCCTTTGGGAAAAAAATAAAAAGGTAGATCTCTATTTCATACCACTCATAAATAAATAAAATCCAGATGGATTAACAGGATAAACATTAAAAAGAAATAAAGCCCACCAAAGCATTTGAAGAAAATACTAGGCAGTGCTAGCTTTAACTTTGGGGTGGGAGAAACACAGAATAGATACACAGAAAAAAATGTAAAAAAAAACAAACAAACCCAGAAGCCCTCAAAGAGATCAAATGATTTAATTTCATCAAAAATGAAAGCTTTGGTATATAAAAGGTAGCAGTGGCAAAGTTAAAGAAAACAGAAATGGTTGAGAGAAAGTATCTACAACAGATTTAATACATAAAGAACTAAGAATTTGTAAAGTACCCCTAGAAATTATAAGTAAAATAACCTCTCCTTCTAAAATGCCAAAAGACAGACAATTCCCAGAAAAAGAAAACACTGAAAGTTGACAAACATATGAAAAGATGATTAGGTGCAGGTTCACTAGGAATCAGAGAAATGTGAATCAAAATAGGCTACCAAGTGTCAGTAAACTGACTGACAAAAATATTAGAGAGTCAAAGTTCTGAGTGCTGGTTAGGACGTAGAGAAACAGGAACTACACACTGCAAGCATAAGTTTATACTCTTCTAGTCGGTAAAGCAAATTTCCAAAGGTAATTTGGCATATGAACGTTTAACAGGTATTCCTCAAAAGGTTAAATAAACACACAGTTATCATATGACCCAGGATTTTCACTCCTGGGTAGATGCTAAAGAAAAATAAAAACATCTTCTCACTAACATTTGTACATAAATGTTACTAACCACATCACTTATCATGGCCAAGTGGAAACAAACCAAATGTCCATCAACTGATGAATGAAAAAAGAAAATGAGAAAATGTGGTATAAGCTATACAATGAAATATTTTTCAGTAAAATGGAGTGAAGTGCTGGTTCATGCCAAAATATGGATGAACCTTGAAAATACTACACTAAGTGAAATAAACTGGTACAGAAGTTTAGATATTACATGATTCTATTAAATGTCCAGAATAGGCAAATCAACAGAAATAGAAAGCAGATTAATGGTGGCTGAGGGGAAGTGACTACTTATGGGTTTAAGGGTTCTTTTATGATACATATGTTTTGAAACTGATATGGTGATGACTGCACAACTCAAGAACATATTAAAAACCAGTGACTTATACATTTTAAATGGCAGATGTGTAAATTATGTGAATTTTATCTCAATAAATCTATTAGTTAAAAAAAAGAAAAAGAACAGAAGCCTAACTGTAACCTTTATTGGTTGGATCCACTCTAAATAATTCTATGTAACCTCATCTGAGCTCTTAATTCTGATTGCACATTTACACATTCCTTTCATAATTCATCTTTATACTCCTTCTTAAAGCAGTGGATGTAAACTCTTTCTCCTTTACATGCCTCTAACTTTGTCCATTCATTGTCAGTGGACAAATTCAAAGTTCTCCCAATTTAAATATTTGATACCTCAAAATGCCTTTTTCTTTTTCTTTTCTCAATACATTCTTTCTTCTTGTTTTAGAAGAACTGTGTATCTTTCCAACGTCACTGTTACCATCAACTCCATTTACTATCTCTTCTATTAAAAGCAGTTTTCCTCCTAACAGACAATTTAGGAGACTTCTATGCCTTAAAACAAAACTGGTGTATACCATCTCTTGGTCTTATGACCAGGCAATGAACTCCTCTCTTTCCATCCTTTAATCAGCAAAATGTCCTTGCCTGCATTCCTAAAATATTTATTCCTTATGCTATGGATTCTATTTCAATTGCTCTTTTAAGGGAAAGCCCTCATTAACTGCTAAATTCATAGCCTATTCTTAGTCCTCATTCTCCTTGACTGAGAAATTCAGCATGGCTCATTCACTTAACTCTGTATCACAATTAAAAAAAAAAAAATCTTTGGATAAAATTTTCAATCTCTGCTTCTCTCTATAAATGAGGCAAAAAATTACCTCTTAGGGCTATTGTGAAATTAAATAAAATGAAATTCTTCTATATCATCTTATATATTTATTTTCACACTGAAAACTCTGTTCAGATCAGATCAGATCAGTCGCTCAGTCGTGTCTGACTCTTTGCGACCCCATGAATCGCATCACGCCAGGCCTCCCTGTCCATCACCAACTCCTGGAGTTCACCGAGACTCACGTCCATCGAGTCAGTGATGCCATCCAGCCATCTCATCCTCTGTCGTCCCCTTCTCCTCCTGCCCCCAATCCCTCCCAGCATCAGAGTCTTTTCCAATGAGTCAACACTTCACATGAGGTGGCCAAAGTACTGGAGTTTCAGCTTCAGCATCATTCCTTCCAAAGAAATCCCAGGGCTGATCTCCTTCAGAATGGACTGATTGGACCTCCTTGCAGTCCAAGGGACTTGCAAGAGTCTTCTCCAACACCACAGTTCAAAAGCATCAATTCTTCGGCGCTCAGCCTTCTTCACAGTCCAACTCTCACATCCATACATGACCACAGGAAAAACCATAGCCTTGACTAGACGGACCTTTGTTGGCAAAGTAATAGGCTGTCTATCATGATGATTAACTATGCTGGTTGTAAGGGAACCAGACAACTGTGGTTTAAACTCCAGCTTGTTTGCATGAAATAAGATAATTTGGTGCCTTAGTTTCCTTTATTCTAAGACCTTCATAGAGTAGTTTTAAGAAAAGAAGTGAATAAAATAGGAGAAAAGAAGACAGTCACTAAATATTAAGAACAGAGGTTGGCATTGCTAAGATGATGCTTGTCACTGCTGGATAATGGGCTTTCTGTTGTTATTATTATTTATTTATTTTTATTTATTTATTTACTTGGCTGTGCCAGGTCTTAGCTGTGGCACACAGGATCAGCATTCTTAATAACTGTCAATAGTTGTTTAAAGAAAATGAAATACCTGAGGACAAGAATTGTTCTCTGCTACCAAAACAGTGACTTAAAGTTGACTTCCTATGTAATGTTTCTTGCACTTATTCATTCACTCAATAAAGTTCATTTGAAAACCTATTGGTTATTTGTACCTTACTCTCATCTATCTAATTCACAGCTGAATTCTACAGATTCTACTTTCCCAGAGGCTCTTTCCCAGAGGCAGGGGTCGAGCAGAAGAACATGCTATGGTGGACTGAGCACAGGCCTGGGCTGTGGTCAGAAGCCGTGGACGCCTGCTGTTGGACATGGGGTGAATTACAAATGACCTAAGCCTCGGTTTTCTTAACTATAAACTGAGGTTGAGAAGATACACATCCAAACATATTGCTTGGCACGAAGTACACAATCCTAGTGGCTCTCTTTCTCTTCCTTTGCCACACCTATTTCATCCTGTTACTTCCCACCCACTGACTACCTGTTCTAGTTTGTGACCTGTCATCCCATCCCATTCCTATGCATACAAGCTGACAGGTTCAAGTTCTTATTTTGTCTTATGTTACTGTTCTGCTTAAATGCCTTCAATGACTCTCTTCCTAACACTTGACAACTAAGGTTTAAACTTCTCAGTATCAAGATCCTCTGGTTTCTTACCCAACCTTATATTTATGATCTTTTCTGTGTTCTTCACAGTCAATGCTTTTATCTCCTCAAATCTGGCTGTACATTCTAATTATGTACAGGTAATTTTTAAATTATCATGTCCAGACCCCACTACCCAGAAATTCTAATTTGTTTATTTGTTCTCAGCTGGGGCCTGAGTACTGACTTACTCTTAAGCTTCCTAAGTGACAACACATAGTCGGGATTAAGATACACTGCTCTAATCAGACTGGTCTGTCTCCCTGTCTCTAGACACAAACCTGTTATTTTTCCCTCTCTCTCATTCCATGTGGCCTCATTAAAATGGCCACTCCTACTTAATGGCTCCCCACTCATCCCAAGGCAAACACAGTAGGAAAGGTTTCCTCCTTTCCTTGAACTTCTATCATACTTTACTTCAACTTGTGTTCATTTCACCTTGCATTATAATTACCTGTGTGCATGCTCTTGTTTTCCTCTTTTGAGGAAAGGCCAAGTATTCCCATGAGCTGGTTGAGGCATTTTAGAAATTTTATCTTAATCTTCATAATCTAACATTTCTTTAAGGAAGGTATTACCTCCCTGAGTTATAAATTAGGAAACTGCAGACAAGAGAAGTAAAGCAGCTTGCCTAAAGATTTGCAAAACTAGTAATTCTTTAATTATAATTTTTCCTTTGTATAATACATATATCACAATCTCCCCCATGTTGTCAGACAGAAAAATATCCAATAAATGCTGGATGAATGTATGGATTTTCATTTTAATTTTGGTGAATGAAAACAGATTCAACCTTAAGCCAACATTCATAACAATTAAGGGAGAATGCAAGAAGTATACCATGTCTATTTTCTTTTCCAAGATAATATTTTAAAGTCTTTACTTAGTTTTGATATTTAAACTATACTTTAAAAAAAAACACTGCCAGACAATAGCTTTGAAAGCTAGTATTTCAAGAAACAGAAAAGGATAAATTAGTACATGTCAACAATCTAAACTGGATAGCTGACCAATATCCTGTAAGTATTGGGTTGGCCAAAAAGTTTTTCAGAAGATGTAATGGAAAAACCCAAATGAACTTTTTGGCCAACCCATATATAGCATGAAGAAAAGCCTATGGAAGACTTGAGAATCTGACATGTCTTTGACTAGCAGGGTTGAATACTTTCAGCTATCAATCAGAATGAGGGCTCAAGAACAGGATGGGTTCAATTACAAAAATATAGAGCAAGTTCAGCTCACTACTTTTTTTGTCAGTGAATTTTACTGTTTGAACTTTGACCTTTACCAGAAATCACCTAAACTAGGTTCTCATTTTCACCTCATCACTGAGATAATTTTGTATACATTAGCTAATGTAGGATGGAAGGGTACCTCTTAGATTTCTTAAATAGTTAAGTGAAAGGTTGGATGGTGTTAAGGTGCTCTTCAATTTTGAAATTCAGTCATTTTTACTGATTTTTCCCCCTAATATTGTCTTCTTTCATGTTTCTATTAACTCCATGTATTTCTAAAATTTGAGAAAATTTAAATTTAAGATCAAGATTCATTCATTTAAATGGGAGCAGAAAGCAGTAACTATTATTTTCTCAGTCATAATATTTGCTTCTGTAATTTGTTGACAGTTTTATCCAATTTTAGGAGAAAAATTAAACTTCCCTGTGAACTACAGGAGTCATGATTTCTGTTCTATATCACACACTTCAAGTATTACATACTTAAGAGTCTGACATGCCTTTAACTGGCAGTGGTAGTTATTCAACGTATGCTGAAAGAACAAATAAATGAATTCAGACTGACCAAGTAACAATAAGCTACAGGGAATCTTTTGCAGAGCTGTATATCAGCTCTCCTTAACTAGATGGATCGGCCAAAGGTGCTTGACTTCAACGTTCCTGGCAACATATGAAGGTATACGAAAGAAATAATTGAGACCAGAGATGGAGGTGATGGTGGTTTAAAATTCTCAGACAACCTTAAATTTACCCAGCATTTTAAAGGAAATTACAAACCTTAAAAGTAATACAGGAAAAAAACCACTAGACTCTTAAATACTTCAAATCACGATACTCATAATTTTTCAATTTTAAGCAAAATTCAATAGTGCTCTCGACTTACAGACAGATATCACTAGATAAGTACAAACTTTACATATATATACATTTTAATTTTACATATATCCAAAGACCTATGACTTTTTCTAAACAAGTTAGTCCTATAATCTTAATTTTATATTAGAGAGAGCTAAAGGCTTAAGTAACTTGACTCAAGTCATATACTTGTGATTTGAACCCAAGTTTGTCAGCCTCCAGAGTCTATGCTCTTCATGTTATAGTGCTGTGAAAACTGTAAGCGATTCCTCTATACTAAAGCATTTATCTTAACCTCTAAGTAACACAGAACCATTAAACAGATGAATCAACAATCAACTGTATGTTAGTGGAATACTCATCATAAACAAAATAAACACAACAAAGGATAAATATACTTACTCATTCCTGAGCATTCTCTATCACCATCCCATACATTAGAAACAGCGTGTCCTGTCAGCAGGAGGTTAATTAAACTTTGGCTATTAATAAAGATTAAAAAGTAATTAAAGTATGAATATACTAATTTTTAAAACAAATTACTCTTATGATAAAGCATAAAATCATGACTTTTTACATTAAATTATGTTGTTTAAAAAACAGAAAAACCTTACAGTTCTCATTTTATACACAACCTTGCTAAATGTATCACTTCCTGTGTCACCACAGTGGCATTTGTTGTTCTATATAATCACATAAATTTAACAACTTTATTCAAGACATCATATTAAAATAGATTAACAAAATGATACTTAGACTGCTAATTTATTTATAATCACCTTAAAAACACATATATACTTTTTATTATTTTGTGTTTGATGCAAGACATGTGAATTTAACCTCTGGGGCAGAAAGATCTAAAGGAAATATGTTTTGGAGTGAGTTAACAATCAGTCATTGTGTCATCAATTTTTAGCATAAATAGCTATAAAAAGCTTGAGAGGCAGGGTTTTCTCAGAGAAAAAGAAAAAAAAAAATTTTTTTTCCCGCAAACAGGGAAAGCATTCACAAATACACATGGGTGTACTTATTTCTAAGTTAAAGTGAGCAAATTTCATCTATTAGAAAATTTCATGAATGCACTATCAAGTAAAATTTGTTAAAATATTCCCATTGTCATCCTAAAAGAAACTATTTGCTACAATAAACCCAGTGCATACATAGACCTAAAGTGTAAGTTAATACTTCATACCTAAAAGCAATGTATAAAGCGTAAGACTGCTCATACTCAGAGACTTTAAGCTGTCCGTACCGACAAACAAAATTATCTGACTCAGTGTGTTATCTTATGTGCATATTATCAGTCCTAAAACCTGAAGTCCGTATAAGGAAATAATAGATTTTAGTTAATTACCTGCCATGTCCATACACAGGATCTATCAAAGGCTCACTCGAATCTTCAATTTCATTTTTTATGTTTTCAATGCCCTAAAGAAACCAAGAATTCATTGGCTTATTTTTAAAAGTAAAAATGAAAATTATGGTAGTTTAAAAACTAACCAGTTTATCCTATGAATTAATAAAACACAATTATATAAGTAACTTTTCTCCCAAAGAATTATCCAGATTTGAAATGGGGTGCGTTTGAAATGAAAATGGTGAGAAGCAGTTAATTCTTAGAATCTTTTCTTCTGTGTATTCTACATCAGAACAGGTAACAGATCCAATGTGTGAGTTAAAGGGGTGGGGGGGAGGGCCAGAGAGGGAAGACAGAGAGAGTGTTTAAGTTTCAAGAGAAGTGAGGAGAAAATTATTTTATCTGAAAGTTAATACTCATTTAACTTCAGGTGAAATTAAATTTGAACCCAATATACTTACTGAGGTACCTGATGTATTTTCTTAGATCATTAAAACACTAAATATATACACACATGATAAAGATGTACATTTAAATACACAACAGGTATTTCTCGTACATAAGAAAATGGAAGATTCTCTTGTGATTGTGTGTTCTTATATATTGGTCATTCAAATGTGCACTGACAAAATGTAAACTAGGAGGGCAGGAGTTTCTTATTTCCTGAAAGCCAATTTTCTGGTATTTTTTATCGCCCCAAAGATCACCCAAATCCCTAAAGGTCTAGCTACTGGATAAGTACAAGAAGGCCTCGGCATTTTATCTCCATCAATTTCAAAATGACAAAGATAAACCGCCATTCACTGTGCTATTCACCATTGATTCCATTTGATTACAGGCCATTTCTAAAAATTAAAGAGATGATAATCAACAATCAAAATAGTAATGATTGTGGAAATACTGTAGAAGGATACAAACAAGTTTAAGATCTCACACTGGCCTTCCTTGTAGACAACTATACAAAATGGACCATCACAAAGTCACAATGAATAACATAATCAAGTGCCAAAAATCACTAGGGAGAGAGCGGACCTTATGTCAAAGACCAGGTCAAGGAAGAACTAGACATGACAGTTTTCTTGGCTGTGAATGACAAGACAGAGAGGAGGTATCAAAAGTTTTGAGTGTAAGAACTGGGAGAGTACTGAACAGTCATGATGAGCTCATTAAGAAACCAGGCATCCTCAGGACCTCCATCACTGCCAGTCCCCATTGCTAATTGACTACTAACTACTTTTCATTCTTTCTCTTAAATATGCTCCTAAATGATTTAAAATTTCTAAGTTTAAAACATGCTTCTAAAAAATATGCTCCTTTTCTTTCCATTTCCATGATCACTGCTCCGGCTTAGGGTCACCTATTTCAGGAACTACTCTTTCAGTTTCCCTGACTCCAGTCTTCTTATCCACATACCAACTCCCTCCAGCACAACTCTGATACCAATTTAATGAACCTTTTAGCAACAGAAAGATCTTGTTACTCCACTGCTCACAATTTTTGATTTGTTCCAATTCTGGCCACATGAAATGAGATTTTAAGTATTTTTGCACAAGAATTCTTACATATATGCCATTCTCATCTTCCATGGTTGCCTTTCTGGTATATTATGCTACGCTAAGATAATGTCTTTATACCTGTTGTTCCCACAGCTTGGAATTTCTTCCCATAGTTATTCTGTCCAGAAAACTTCTCCCCATCCATCTAGTGATGCCTACAAGGTCTGCTCTTGATTCAACCATATGAACTGAGGCACGCCTTCTATTGTCCCACTACGCTTTGTGCAAGAAACAAACACACACCAAAAACACTGCCAAAATGGAAGTAACTATTAAGGGGTCTACTTTTTTGTTTACAACATCGAAGAGGAATGATTAAACAAAAATTGTACCCCACATTGTAAGTTTAGTCCCTAATAAACAGTCAATGCTCAATAAACATTTATCAAGTGAATGAAGTCTGACTCCAGATATGGCAAATCCAGCAGGATAACTCAGACCAAACAGGTCGCTGGAGATGTGAGGCTGGCACTTGCAGAAAAGGGCAGGACCAGAAGTGTACAGGTCAGAATGAACCATATAAAGGTAAGCTGAGAGGCTACAAAGGTAACTAACAGGAAAAGATGGAAATGAATCTATAAGCAGAAAAGTAATTATGAGGCATTACAGAAAGAGAACCAGTACAGTGATTTATCAGGTAAGCTAAGAAGGGACTGGTGTCAGATACAGCTGTTCCAGAAGGGGTTTAGGGGTCAAGTGCTTCCACTATGATCAAAGAAAATAAAATACCAAAGACCTCACTGCACTTCATAACTAGAACATTACTGATGAATCTCTGCAGTCTAGAAGATCATGGGTGAAGCTTGAAAAGTGGTTAGGTAACAGGTGAATGGAGAGAGAGAGAGACTTATTCTTCATTACTGGCACAAGACATTCAATTCTGAGATTTAGAAACAACATCAGGAGTAAAATTTCTTTCTGCAGCAGGAAAAATACTAAACTCAAATGAAAAAAAATCAGAAAAACATCTTCTTTAACCAACCTTTGTCAGTAACACAGAATACAGAAAAAGCAATACTCCAAATTTGTTTCCCCACATTGAATACTGGTCCAAGACAGCATCTCTTAATTCTGCTAAACTTCTGAATGATCTTTTTCTGGGGGGAAAAAAGAATTAAGTATTAACATGATGATGAGATTGACTACATTCATAAATGGGAACATTTTAAAATTGTCTTCTACATTAAAATGCATACATACAAACAGGAGATTTTTGTGTCTCAAATTTTCAAATATAAATTTAGCCATTAAAAGCCAAAGCTATTGCTGACAACTGTCATTATACGTAATAGGTACCATTAAAATAGAAAGCCTACTTGGTAGCGAACCTCTTCATCTCTTAGGTGAACTGTCTGACATCAATGACTTCTTTAATGATCATACAGTTATTTAAGGAATTAGGTGGTCCTCTTCTAGGACTGTTTAAGAACAAAGAAACTTGACTTTTTAAAGCTTGAGAATTATTTAACAAATATGTGAACACCAAGGATAAGGTGTACATTTGTGGCTTCTTTTACAATAACGTTGTATTTCAAATCAAATGCCACTCACAATTCTACCAACATAGCTATCCTTACCTTTTATTTCACAACAAAAAATTTAAATACTCTAATGAAAATATGGCACTGTTAATGAAAATTATAGAAAGCATATTTTGACAATAAGCAATAACACAAATACTTATCATACTAGAAATCTTTATTTTCACTTGGAGAAACATTAAGCTAAAATGTTTTTTCATTATAATGATGAAAAAGCCTTTAATGTTATAAAAAGTGTATTTACAAAGTTAATTTGGGAATCAGAATATTTTAAGAACATATTGACAAATTATTATTTTTTTTAAAAATCTGAAAACAAATTAATCCTCAAGCATACAAATCTAAGTACCTTTCCACAGTATGAACAGACTTAAAATGGCAAATGTGTCCACAAGGTAAGTATTTTAAATGTTCCAATGTTACTTACTGAATTAATGCATGAAATCGCTCAAAGCCAAGCTCTTCGACAGCCAAGGCAGCTATACATAAAAGACACTTTTCAGCACTACACATGGCAAATAAATGACACAAGATACACACAGCAGGCTGTAAATACTTTTAAGCAATCAAAAGTTTCCCTCTTTCCTTACTCCTTAGAACTCTCAGTTTATTTTCCACTTTACTGAACATAAATTTATATTTCAACATCTTAGGTATCATGAATAGAACTAAAATGTATTTTAATACTGAGAATGTAGAAAGGTGATTAAATAATAAACATTTTCTTTGAATTCAGTTGTGCTAGAATAGTTAATAACATGTGAGAAAGCATTGACAATCATAGTGCTTCACACATAATTGCAATGTGTCCTGCACTTCTAAATCATCTTTTGTTTCTTAGAGCCAAGTCAAATCTTCACAGCTAATCTTCCTCTAATATAAAATCTTTAGACTTGATGTTTCATTATTAAACAAATGTGTATAAAAAGGCAGAGAACTTTGAAAGTACACAGGTTCAACGACAGCTTTAAGTTTGTTTCCTCATCTACTTGTATAACTAACTGTTGACAAGTTTTCAGCATCTTATTTAGATTATATTGACTAATAAAATTATAAAATTTTAAGAAATCAAAGGAAATCAAAGAAAGCATTTAAATGAAAAGTAATGCTTACTTAGCACAGTTCTAAGTTCCAGGCCCCTTTTTAAATGCTCTATGGGCCTTAATCTGATTTAATCCACCAACAACCCTACTACCCCATTTTACAGTAGAGGAACCTGAGGCCCAAAGAAGAATCCTCCCAAGAGCAAAAAGCTATAAACAGCAGAACTGAGATCTGAACCCAGATAGTCTCAGCTCCACAAAGATGAAGTCTTTCAAGAAATCCTACACAGATCAAAATGCTCACTCTAATCACAAGGAACAATTTCATATATACCTTATTAAATAAACGTTAGTACTTTCAAATACTAATCCTCACTAGAAAACTGAAGAAACTGTTTCACTATGTATTCAAAACTGAAATTTTGATTTACAATAAAAAATGTCACATTATTTTAGCCTTTCAAAGTCCAGACTTAATTTTCAAATGTTTTGAATTACTTTTTAACATCTGTAAAGTCCAAATGGATTCATTTAAATAATCTTTTGATTTGTGTGTGGGAAACAAACTGAAATTGAACCTGAGTATTCACTACTGCAAATAAGTGTGCATTACCAAAAGCCAAACTACACACCACAAAAGCCAATGAAATTAATGTTTGTACACAACGTAATACTGACAAGGGGAAAAACACTTCACATGTAAATTTTCAAGATAAAATAAACCTTCTGCCTAATCTTTTCCAAACTGAACTAATTTCTCTGTGGTACCTGATTATCTAAATAATTTTACTAAGTGTACAATATGAAAGTTGACATAGAGATAGTAATTTAGAGTAAAGAGGCAAGCAAAATAAAAAGCTTAGCAGGCAGGATGGTAGAAAAATATAAAACACAAGAAAAAGAACATAGCTGGGAATAAAGGAAAAAACAGGTAAAACAGATTGTTATATGGAATAAATTTTAATATAAGTTCATTTCATTGTCAACATCTAATGTGAATTTTCAATTACTAAAACTTCTCAAATTTATATAACATTAAAAATCAATTTATAATAGTTTCATTTCATGTCTATTTTAAAAATGAGACAAAGTAAATTGGAAAATTACTAAAAAATGTTTTTCGGAGGCAGAGTCAATATAATATGCCCACATAGGTTACTGAAGTGCCAAAGTTAACATCAGAAGGCCATTTAACCTAGAACAATTTAACCCATCCACACAGAAATGCACAGCACATCCAGTGAGCACATAGTTTACTAGGATACTCATGAAAAATGTTAGCAAAAAGCTATTTTCTTATAATATTAATACATGGAGTACGTTTAGCCACGTGTTCTTTAAAACAACTTCTAACCTCTTCATCTATTCCTATTAAGATTTTAATATCCTAAACTATTAAACATGCTTTTACGCAATCCAGTAAAATCTGGAAAATATTTTAAAACCAGCCTTAATGACATTTTTAGATTATCAACCTTGTGAGTATTTTCCACTTGTTTTCTTTAACTCTAAAAATATATTAAATTCTTTTTGAAATGCTATGTTTGAAAGGCCTAAAAGGAAATGCCATTCAACTGTTTAAATTTGAAAAATTATTTCTTGCAAATGTACTATTAGTAGAATTTGCCATTGTAACTGCAAAGGTGAGAGAGAGAAGATGCTGACATCATAGAGACATGTTGGCTCAAGGATACAACTTGCCTCATAGACAATCCTATAGGGAGAGCAAGATATATACCATAGCAACTGAAATTTACTTTTTAGAAATTGGGTGTCTACAGTTTCCACAGAGACGAAAGTTAATGGATTGCACTATAAGTAGAACAAGTCACTTATTTAGTAAAGGCACTTACAACTATCAATTACCAAAAGCAACCTACAAGCAAGTTAATTTCTAAAAGAAAACCAGAAAAGCAACTCTTTATCTGTAGTACAATCTTTCTAGTTCATTCTGGCAGTTTGTAGGTCAACTATGTAAGAATTTTTAAAAACCATAGAATATATAATTCTATAGAATATATAATATATAGAATATATAATTCTTGTGAGTGAGAAGAGCTGTTATTTTTCTTTAAGAGAAATCTTCAAGGTATGAAAAACTTAAATGAATGCAAAATTAAAACTCATAATAAAAAAACTATCTCAAAATAATTCATCTATAGTAACCTTGTCCAAAAAGTTCAGGAGGAAAAGAAACAACACAGGGAAGAAAAGTGTCCCCATTTTTGCTTTAGGAAACAGCTGAAGATAATTAAGACATTTCCTAATGTAAAAAACAGTCATAATAATTTCCCTGTTTTTCCCAATACCATGGAAAACACTGAAGTATTTGAAGCACTGAAGTATTTGAAGCAAAGAAAACAGAAATATGTTCTTTCAGCTTTCTAAATGAGAGTTCCGAAGCTGAAAAGAGACTGTCATCAAGTAGAAGTTAACTAGAACTTTTACTAAGTTTACTTTAAGAGATGCAGTTCCTATGGTTTTTCCCCAAAAATCAAAGAAAAAATAAACAAATGTAATATCCTCCAGCAATTAAAATTATCAAGAGAAATGAAAACTAACAAAGCTCAAGGATTAAGTAAGCTTAGGCTAAAAAACAGATCTTATACAACGTTTAAATCTTGTTCTCTCTTTAAAATTTCCAATAGTTCTATTCAAACACACAGACAAGAAATTATTTCAGGAAATAAAAGTGTGTCTTACAAGAATGTTCCACTTGGCAACTAGACTGTGCAGGGCTCCCAGAAAGGCTAGCGGTTTCCTCAGTTGTCTTTCCTCTTAACCAAGAAACCAAGCAGTAGGATCCCGAGTTGTCACAACCAGCACTTTCTAAAATATCACACAAGGTATGACAAAGGAGTTCCTTCCGCTCTTCCTCTAAAAATAACCGAAGCATAAGTTACAATGGTTTTCTCTGTGGGGGACAAAAAAACCCTGTCAAATAACAATGTTAAGAATGTGTTAATTTAGTGACGAAAATCGAGCATTTTTTAGTGGGGCAGAAATCCATAAACCACTGATCTTCAATTACAGTTTAGAAAAACAATGTGCTTGAGGGTTAAAATGTCACTGCTATTGAGTATTTCCATTCAGGAGAAAAAGAATCCTGGAAAATGCAGAATTAAACATCAGAGGAAAGAATATGCTATGTGGAGTAAGCTGATACTGACTATCCCTTTCTTAGGCTGCAAACAGAGCCTTTCAGCCATGAGGATTCCCTTCTTGTAGAACCAGGTCTTCTAAGGGCCTGTGGGGACCTCTGTTTCTCCCCATTTCTGAATTAGTCTCATGTCTTTGATCTCCCAGTCCCACAGGGGGAAGGATAATGAGATACCATCAGCACATATAAGGACACAATCCATTACACTAGCAGAGGCCCATTGCGGTTATGCTGCATAGTATACAAACCACTGATACTGTACTGTGGTGATGTGAGCATCAGACATTTATTAAAAATAGCACAATGCTCAACTTTGTCCTGAACCTTAGCCACCCTCCCCTTTTCGAGTAGTGTTCGTCTCCAGAAGCAGTACCACTTTCTGAAGCTTTCAAACAAAGGGGATAAGAGCTATATACCCCATGTAAAATTTTATGCTAGAGGGAGGTTTCTCTCTCCCTAGACAGACTAAGAGTTCTTTCAAGACTGGAACTGTCCTATTCACTTTGGCACCCCACGCCAGTACTCCTGCCTGGAAAATCCCATGGACGGAGGAGCCTGGTAGGCTGCAGTCCATGGGGTCGCTAAGAGTCGGGCATGACTGAGGGACTTCACTTTCACGCATTGGAGAAGGAAATGGCAACCCACTCGTGTTCCTGCCTGGAGAATCCCAGGGACGGGGGAGCCTGGTGGGCTGCTGTCTATGGGGTTGCACAGAGTTAGACACGACTGAAGCGACTTAGCAGCAGCAGCAGCCACCACAGCATTTACAACATGACAATGCTACAAAAATTTCTTATCAATATGAATGTTTCTATGCAAGAAATTTTAGAAATTTAATAAAATGTTCATGCTAGTAACAGTCTCTTTTGAATAGTTTCTTTCTTCTCTACTGAAATTTATTTTGCATTTCAGTTATTAATTAAAAATACATGACAGTGACACTTTATCTCTTAAATTTAAAACCACTAATAGAAGGTACCTGCATGGTTTGGAATGAAAGCTGCTCTGCCCTTATACACAAAACTGCGATTATAATATATTCTACCTTCTTTCAGTAGTCATTGTGAGTTCACATGAGACAGTGTAAGTAAAGAAAATACCTTTGTAAACTGTCAAGGATGCAAATGTTTGTTATTATTAGGTAGCACATACAGTTCTCTGATTTAATCATATTGCAGAAGCCATGAAAGCTTCATTTGCGATTTAACTCAGAATTACCTGCAGTAGTATTCGCATTGTGTAAAGTGTTATACTAAAAGGTTCAGCAATACAAAGATAATCTTGAGTTTTTGCTCAAAGCTAAATAAGACAATACAAACATAAATGATCCTCCCTTATGGTATGCTACCATTTAACAGTGCACCAAAAGATTTTTCCCTTAGTTGTAAAAACCTGTCTTACCCCTCTCAGTTAGGAAAACCACATTAAAAAATACACATTTTTAAGATCTAGAGTCACTGTTCATGAAACTTTCGGGAATATTTAAAAAGTCAACCTCACGAAAAAGTAACTGATAGTTTACTTTTTAAAAACAGATAATTTCAACTGAATTACTGCCAATGAATGCTGCATCAATCACTTATCAAATAAAAGATGGAGTAAAAGTTGATAAAAGACAGCTATCATACCTGGGCAATCCCTCCAAGAAGACTTCTCAGAAGAAAACAGGAGCTTCTTCAAAAGAAATGCCTTTATACAATTAAAGCAATAATTATTAGAATTTATTATAAACATACCTTATATCATTCTTTTATTCTATAGTGGGAAAAAAACCCACTTAATTTACCTCCTTTCTGATCTTTTGAATAGTGCTATAGAATTTCAAATAATTTCCCTTCACATTCACCAGTAACTGAACATAATTACTTACTTAGAATATACTACTATAAACTTGATTCTAGATCGATACAATTCTTCTTTTGTAGTACATATTTTTTGGCAAATAGAACGGACTCAAATAATAACCACATAACTGAAAAAGAAATTTACTGCTTCATTCACAGAGTGAAGGCCCTATGGACCAGGAAAAAAAACCCACGTTTCTCTTTGATTCCTTTGAGCAAAGAAAGCTAAATACAAAAGTGGTTCTGTACTAGTTCTCATTTGTGACACAGGAATACCACTGTGTGGGTCACTGATAAGGAGTTCCTAACTTTCTGATTTAACTCAAAAAGCTTTAAGATCCCAAAGAAAAAACAAACCCATTTTTAACCTTTTCTTAAGTGTGCCAACTAGGTTACATTGGTGTTTTGATAGACAGCAGTTCTGAGTATAATACTGTTTCCTTCTCAAAGTGTAGTTAACCTGACTTGTTTATTTAAGAGGCAGATCCTGATGCTCCACCTACTTTATCTCCAGCAGGCAGATTCAAGAAAAAGTAGTTACTATGGTGATTCTTACTCATCAGTGTCTGAAAACAGTAGTATACAGATAAGAAAACTACTTTTAGTTGCTACCGCTGCTAAGTCGCTTCAGTCCTGTCTGACTCTGTGCGACCCCATAGACGGCAGCCCACCAGGCTCCCCCATTCCTGGGATTCTCTAGGCAAGAACACTGGAGTGGGTTGCCATTTCATTCTTACTCATCAACGTCTGAAAACAGTAGTATACAGATAAGAGAACTACTTTTAGTTAGATAGACCTAAAGTTGAATTCTGGTTCCATTATTTTACTAATTAAAAATAATAGCACAAACTTTAAAAGGTTGTAATGAGGATTACATGAGATGATCCAGTAATACACTTAGCACAATACCTGGCACCAAATAAGCTATCAATTCTAAACATTTTAACAAAAAAATAAGTAACATTCTATGATATTCTCACAGAAATAAAATCTACAAATACTACAACCAAGTGCTTCTGACTTTTCCCCAAATAACAAAGACCATAAAATTGAGTAACATAACTATATTATAAAACTGGAAAAGTGAGGTGGGACAACCTTATTTCACCACTAATAGAACCACCATTCACATTTTGATATACTTCCTTCCAGTCTTTCTTTCATACCTGTTTGAAATTTTAAGTGAGAAGCCTAATGGGTATGTGATTGTTTTCCACTTTTCTGTTTTTCCACATAATTTATAAGTCAATCTCTAACTGTCTACCAAGCTATTAAAATTTACTTCAACATCATTCCATGTTTACATGACGTTACTGTGCATTATGTTATTTGCAATTTTTTAAAACTACTATAAATAAAAAACATATTTGTACTTGCTCTAAAAAAGCTAATTCTTGCATACAACCTTTCGATCTTAAGGATTATTTCTTCAGGAAAGAGTCACAGAAGTAAAATTATTCTCATCAAAGAATCTGCATTATTTTATTATGGTTTCAATTATCATGTAAAATTCCTTCCCTCGGTCATACTACAAATTTATACTACATAGAGTTATCTGTAGCTACAGAGTGTGCCAGCATCACCTGACCCTTATATGCACTGGCAATTATTTTATATATAAAGATTAGGAAGAGTAAGCCTTTGGGCCATTATTTTATATCTAAAGATAAGGAAGAGTAAGCAAAAGAACCTATTTAAAAGTTTTATTTGTACTTTGGTGGATTCCTAGTGAGCTTGGGCATCTGGATTTTTTGGTTGTGCAGCATCACATGACTGCCATGACTGCATATACTTGCCCATCTCACCCCTGAGGTTTAAGTGTCTTTCTAACCAATGTGTACGAGTTCTTTGTCTAAGAAAGATATACATTTATTGCTAACATTACCTGCAGATACTTTTCTGAGCCTGGAACTCATTTATTCTCTTAGAGGGTTGATAACCCATTATTTTCAACTTACCATGGTTAAGTGTTATATCAAGAATAAACTTGGTACATGGTACGAGACAACCCAGATTCAGTTTTCCCCCTCAAATTATCAACCTGTCATATCAGTAGCATTTACTAAACTACATTGTATTTCATCACTGATTTGCATTCCTTCTTATTATGATATGCGACTAATTCCAGGTAAACTTGTACTGTATGTAACACGGTCTACTACTGTATTTTCTACTTGGTTCCATAATGTCTATTCTTCTAGCAAAAGTGCCATGTTCTAGAGTTCAGTTTTAAAAAGTTCAACATCCAACTCGCACACTTCCCTTCATTACTCTCAGTAATTTAGTTTTCATTTTTACATTGAAATATTAATACAAACAAAATTCTATAACCAAAAACATTTATGTGACTTTGAAGCTAAGTTACTACCTCAAAGATATATCTTAATTTTGAATATTACAATTATTTCCTGTTACATAACAACTCCACTTGCAAAAATAATTACCGTTTTGGAAATATACTGAATTTTATAAAACATGAAATTCCTGCTGTTTATCTTGCATTTAAGTATATTCATAGACTGGTAATAAAGACTCTAAGGTACTATCTGGAGAAGGAAATGGCAGCCCACTCCAGTATTCTTGCCTGGAGAATCCCATGGACGGAGGAGCCTGGTGGGCTACAGTCCACAGGCGGCAGAGTCGGACACGACTCAGCGACTTCACTTTCACTTCACTGAGGTACTATCACGGCCCAAGAGGGTCAGTGGCAATAAAATCTATCTTGTATACGAACAAGACACAGAATCCTCAGATTCAGAGAAGATTCCTACTAGCAAACCAAAACCTACCTCAGTTGTTCAACAGCCCTAATAACTAATTTACAGTTAAATTTATTTATACTCCAAAATCCCTAGGCAAAGCTCATTCAAATTTTTCTTAATTAAAAAAAAATCTACTAATGAAAAAAATGTATCAAATTTACTTTTTAAAGAGGAAACAATGACCTACAAAGAATATATTTTAGAATCAACCATAAAGGAAAACATTTCTTCTTCAGAAAATGCACTTTAAATTTAACAATGTAAGTGCATGGAGTTTGAGAGACAAGTTTATTTTGCAACTAACAGTCAGGAAAGCATTTTTTATGCCCAATGAATAATAAATACCACATTAAAAATGTATTTTCAAAATGTGCTGATTAAAACAAGCAATAAATTCAAGTTTCTTTTTAACAGTTCTGAAGTTATACTGCTGTCTAGATATCGTAAATATCACAGCAAACTGAAAATTCAATTCTCCGTTTTAATAATTTAATAGTTCATGGCAAATCAGCCTTTGAATTTCAAACAATACAACACATAAAAATTCAAAATCAAATACACACACTGAAATTCACCCTTTCTTGTGTGCAAAGAAAAAAAATCTTTTTTTTTTTTTTTAATTTTGGGAATTGTTTGAAATCTGCTGTTACTGATTTTATTTTAAAGACCAAAAAGCTACAGCCTAAAACAGTATATATTGTCAACTTACTTTAAAATCTGATTAAGTTTTAGGCCATGAAAATATTAACTCATCTTCAACTTTTTTGAAGAGTCATTTTAAGAGACAGAACAAATACAAATGGTACCATGATTATGGTTATAACTACCTTTGGCATAAATTATTATTACTCAATAGGATCACTGTGTAAGATGTCATGCTCATTATTTTCAAGAAAACATAATAGAAAATTTGGAGTTAAAGTCAGCCAAATGGCTACTGCTGTATAAGCTACTCATATTCTGAATTCATTTTTATTTCAGACATTTAAAGCAATTTACATGAACACAAATTAAGAGGTAACTGATCATGCTTCATGATTACACGGAGAACAGGTATTAGAAAACACAAAGTCAAGGAGGGAACGTTTGAACACGTCCCTCTAAGGAGTTGGTAAAGTAGTCTGTGTTACCTGAACAGGTGCAATAACAGCACAGGGGCCACCTTCAAACTGTTCTAATGCAGATCCCTCTGATTCACTAAACACAAACCCTAAAAATGAAAGCAAGCAGCAAAGATTAAACATGTCATTCAAGTAGTAGCTGAAAGAATTTTTAATGTACTTTGCTTTGATAGAGAATCACTTATCACAACAGCAAATTATCTTTAAGTCAGTCCATTGCTATAGTTTTCAGCTTTCTGGAGGATAAAAGAACCCTTTGAAAAAAGATATGGAACCTAGGCTCCCTGTCAAGTGCACGTGCACGCACACACACACACAATTTTGCACTCAGGGCCCCCCATTAAGTGGACTAAAGAGATACAGTGTAGACATCAGTAAAAGGACACAATCTGATTTTTTAAAAGTAATTTAATATACTGGAAGAAAGACTAGACAGTTTACTGAATTTAAACAGAAATTTTAGGACCCTCTACAGAGTTATCTTTTTTAGTTTCATCTTTGAGTCACATTCTATAAGCTAAAAATTAAAGAGCATTATACACACTGGCTTCCCTGATGGCTCAGATGGTACAGAATCTGCCCGCAAAGTGGGAGACCTTGGTTTGATCTCTGGGTCGGGAAGATCCCCTGGAGGAGGGCATGGCAACCCACTCCAGTATTCTTGCCTGGAGAATCCCATGGACAGAGGAGCCTGGCAGGCTACAGTCCAAGGGGTTGCAAAGAGTTGGACATGACTGAGCAGCTAAGCCCAGCACATACACACCAAACGTGCTCATACTGGCTCCATCTTAATTCAAGTATTACCAAGTCGCACTGATTGAGAGCAGCCAGGACAAGCTCCCACAGAGAACACGGCACACTGTGGAGATATTGCGGCCAAAGTCAGGGGAGGTGAGTTACTATCTGTACAACCTTCAGGAAATCATTTCACCTCCCTAGGCCTCCGGGTACTTAGCTTTAGAACAAACATTTCCAATTTCAACATACCTAATGGTTATAATTCAGTCATTTATCCAATAAATATTTCATGACCCTCAGACACGACACCAAACATCCAGGGTATAAATGACATGCATGACAAAGTCCCTCATCTGGAGAAGCCAACAGTCCAGATGAAGACAGACATACAAACAAATCACTGAAATAAAGGAATAAATGAATGTTTCAACAGAAGTATGAAGACAGTGTTGAGGAAACTGAAAGGAATGACTTTGCCTAAATCAAGTCATAACAGGTGACTTGAAGGCTGACCTTGAATGGAACTTTACCAGAAAGGCAAGGGTGGGAGAATGACTTTCAGGTAAAGAAAACATCTTTAGTAAAGGAAAAAGGTGTGGTAAGAACAGGACAAGTTCATGGATCAGAGGGAAATGTCATGCAGCTGAAGGGCTGTATGGGGCAGGATGGTGAGAAAGGAGAGATGACAGGACATTCATACTGGGAAGGGCCACATCATGACAAGTACTAATTAAAGCAGTAACACAACCATACTGGTATTTTGCTTCTTTCTTTAAAGGACCAGAATGGGGAGGAGACCATTTCAACAGACCTATGGAGACAGTGCCAGACTAATAAAAACAACACTAATGTTGAGAGAAAACACTATATACAAACAGTATTTCTAAGGTAAAAATTAAGATTTGATGAACATATGCAAGTGCAGCAAAGGCTGGGTACGTAAGAAATTAGACCTAACTCTGTTTCTACTTTGAGACACTAGGTAGCAAGTGAGTTAACAAATAGTATGGAGGACACCAATCCAGTCCACCTCCTCTCTTTACCTTTCAATCCCTTTCAAATAGGATTTAAACATGTACCTCCTATTTAAAAATGAAAATTCTCCTTAAGATTCTACCAGAAGGTCCTTGTTTACCCAAAGGAGTTGAAAATTTAGCACCCCCACCCCCCCGCAAAAAAAACCTACACACACTGTTTACTGCACCTTTCCTAATTGCCACAACTTGGAAGCAGCCAAGATGTCCTTCAGTGGGGGAATGGATAAATAGTACATACAGAAAATGAAATATTATTCGGTGTTTATAAAAAATAATGGCTTGCAAGCTGTGAAAAAACAAGGAGGAAACAGTTATATACCATATGATTCCAACTATATGACATTCTGGAAAAGGCAAAACTATGCATACAGTAAAAAGATCAGAGGCTGCCAAGGGGAGGGGAGTGGGGGATGGGGTGAACAGATAGAGCACAGAGGATTTTTACGGCAGTGAAAATACTCTGTGATATTATAATGATGGATACATTCCATTATATTTTTGTCACCACCTATAGGATGTATAGAACCACGAATAAAAACTGTGGACCTTGGGTGATAATGATGAGTCAATGTAGGTTCAAAATTGTAACAAACACTCTGGTGGGAGATATTGACATTGGAGGAGGCTGTGCACGTCATGGGAGCACGAGGTATGTGGGGAAATCTCTGTATCTTGCCCGCAATTTTGCTGTGAACCTAAATAACACTGTTCTAAAAGGAAAAGTCTTAATTTAAAAAATCATTTGACCATTAAAAAAAAAATTTCCATCCAAGATTCCAAACACCACTCGCTCAAAGCATACCTAATTGTCTGTATGCACTGTCTTAATTTCCTTATCTCCCAATTAACTCAACCCACAATAATTTGGTTTTCAACCTGTGATTGCATCAAACTCACTGTCACCAAATTCACCAATGGCCTCTCAAGAGAATCATCTGAAATGCTCACCATTGACTTGTGAAACCTTCTGGCCCTTGGCTTTAGTGGTCCCTCTTGTTCCAAATTTTCCTTTTTTGTTTCTACTCTGTATCAATGTCGATCAGCAACTAAATGCTGAAGTTCTTCAGGTCTTGTCTTTAGCGTCTTTGTTCTTTTCATTCTACATGTTCTCCCTGTGTAACTCATCTACTCCCAAGGTTTCCACTATGGGTTGTAATCAGGTAATCTCCAAATAGAGCCCTGACTGGAACTCCAGGCACTGACAAAATCTAAATTCTTTAACATGGTCTTGTATGGTCTGGCTTCTGCCTATATCTCCTATCTTATCCTTTGATACTTTCTTCTTTAGCCTCCAGGTGTGCAGACTTTCTTTCAGACCCTCAAATATCCATTCTCTCTCTGGTTTCTCATGCTTTGAACATGTTCCCTCCACTTGAAACACTTTCTCCAAAAAACTCCCACTTATCTTTAAGGCTTCACCTTATAAGATCCTCTTGGTTCAAGGGCCCAAAACACATCTGTATCTGTCCATCTCCACTCCGCTTCTGGTTCACCTTCAGGTTCTAACCACCATCATCTTTCATCTAGAACACCGTTAGGAATTTCCAGTCAGGATCCCCCTACCCCATTTCACCCACATCCCAACTCCCAATCCACCCCTTAACTACTCACCATAAATTTACCAGAGAAATAGTCTAGAAATGGAAATCAATTTTTCTTACAGACTGCTTAAAACACTCAAATGGTTTCTTACTGCAATTAAAATAAAATTCAAACTCCTTTTTCATTGCCTAAAAAAGACCCTATATGATCTCTCAATCCCACCTTCCCTCAGTTCACTCTTACCTTCATCATACACAGTGGTCTTAGTCCTCAGAACATCTCAAGGTCTTTACCTGGGGCCCTGGTGTCGGCTGTTCTCTCTGCATGAAATGGTCTTTACCCTTCTCATAGCTGAATCCTTCTCATCCTAAAAGACTCAGCTGAGGTATTAACTCCTCGGAGAGATGTTCCCTGACAAGTCTAGCTAAGTAAATCCTTCCTACCATTCCCCAGACCAACCAGGACTTATCATCATCTGTAATTACGTTATTGTTCATTTGTTTATTATGTCTTGCCTTGCAAGTATCTTGCCTCTCTTACTGACCACTGTTTTCCTAGTGTGTTATTATTAATACAGTTAATACTCAATGAATACTTGCTGAAGTTTTGGGAGGAAAGATAAAGGGGGTGAGTTCATTCACATCCAACTCTTTGTGAGCCCATGGACTGTAGTTTGCCAGGCTCCTCTGTCCAAGGGGTTCTTCAGGCAAGAATACTGGAGTGGGTTGCCATTTCCTTCTCCAGGGGATCTTCCCGACTCAGGGATCAAACCCATGTCTCCTGTGTCTCTTGCACTGGCAGCTGGATTCTTTTCCACTGAGCCATCTGAGAAGCCTGATAATGGAAATGTTTGTTTCTAAATTCAGTCTCTAAAATGTGGCGGGGTGGCGGGGGGAGGGATATGGGTCTGGAGCTCAGGGCAGGGGTGAAGATTAAAGATAGCAACTTGAATCACCCTAAACATGGCAGTTAAAGTGAATGACAACACAGAACAAAGATAATGAAGGCGGTTAACATTAAAAAAAAAAGAAAAAGAAATAAGCAGATGCTGAGTCAGCAAAGAAGACTGACAAAGACTTGAAAGGTAAGAGAAAAAACACAGTGAGGCCCCAGAAAGGAAAAGCAGGCAGTCACCTGTTTCAAATGCTGAGTGGAATAAAAACATAAATGAAAACCCTGGATTAAGCATGTCACCACGGGGAATATAAAAAAAGGAAACTTAGAATGTTAGGAAGAGCAGTCAAATTTTAAAGAGTTGAGGTGTGATTCAGAACACAAGCAGAAGGAGAAGCTGCAAACTGTGTTAAACAAGTGAAGGGGAAAAGGATGATAGCTTGAAGGGCAGCTGGATAAAGAATTATTATTTTATAGACCAAAGGGCATGAGTTTAAGAGAAGGAAAAGAGTGACCAAATGGAAAAAGAGATAAGGACGCTGAGTTCTGAGAAAGCTGAGATGGTACACAGTAGTGCTGGACTGGATAAAGAGGTTCTCAAAGTGTGGTCTACAGAGCCCTGGAAATTTTAGTGACCTTTTAGGGAACCTGCTAGAGGTGAAAATCAGTTTTACTATAATACAGATTCTCGGTTTGATATTCACAGTGATGGTACAAAACAAAGAGTGGGTTATGTTACTGGTGCCTTAGCACACATCAAGGCAATGCCGTTAAGCTATACCGAAACACCCTGATATGCTCTCCAACACACAGAAAAAGCCAATTGAACTTAAGAAAGCTCTTGCTAATGCTAATCTTATTAAATCTTGACTTTGAATACAAAGTACTTAAAAAAAAAATAGTCTGTATGACATAACGGAAACTACCCATGAAGCACCTCTGCTACGTACCCTGTACAGGTGTCTCAAAGAAAAGCAGATGTATAATTTTTTGAACTGTGAGCTGAACTAACAGCTTGTCTGTGAATGTTATTTTTACTCTGAAGAGCTACTAACAAACTATGATTATTTAGACTTTTTCTCAGAAGTAAATGAAGTGAGCCTGATACTTCAAGGAAAAAATAAACTGACAGCACTTTTGCCAGCAATAAAATTTCAAGCTTTCAAGTGATTAACTAAAATTCTGGAAAACTCAGGGCCAGCACTGTGAGCTTGAAACTTCCCAATACTCAAAGAGATTTTTCTGACAGGATCAGTGAGATAATAATAAATATGACTTTAGATATTGTTTAATAATATGTGTTAACATTTGGAAGATTTGCGTAAACCAGCAGACCAATAATTTCCAAACAACCGATGCAAATGGTTACAAATTAATTCACGGGTAGAAGATCCACTCAAAGTACAAGACAAACCAATGGATTTCATTTTAATACAGTACAACTGTTCATTAATGTGGCTTCAGATTTCATATTTCAACTAACCTCTAAGAAACTACCATTTGCTGAGTTTCAGTGTAGTATCAAAGAAGAATATCCACAATTATTTGAAAACGCTATTATGATACTCCCATATTACCAATTGCTTATATGTATGAAGACGGATTTTCTGCATACACTTCAACCAAAACAACAGACTGAATGTAACAGACCGAATGGAGAAGCAAGTGAGAGAATCCAGCTATCTTCTAATGAGCTAGACACTGAAGAGACTTTTTTAATGTAAAATAATGCCATAGGTCCCAATTTTTTTTCATAGTGAAGTCTTCAATAATTTTTAAGAGTGTAATGGGGCCCTGAATTTAAATAAACTTGAGAAAAAGACAACTTTAGCCAGTTTTCAACTTAGAAATATGGGCAAAGAGGAAGTGAAGAGATGTTACTAAGAGCAACAGAATGAGGGGCATAGAAAACTGAGAATATTAATTCCAAAAAAAACATAAGAGTCAACAGGATAAAGAACTAAGAGAAATACTGAGGGCTCAGCTAAGGTTTAATTAGTACACCTGTACTGATGCTGACCACAATTTGCTCCAGAACACACAACACGTTGGGAGAAACAGAATAGAGGACACGCTAAATATAGGCTAAAAAACAGGCATGATGGATGGGCCAAATTTAATAAGGCAAGTTTAATAAATGAGAACTAAGGGTGCTGGTGATCTCATCAAGACAAGCAAAACTGAGATCCAACCTGGAAACAAGAGGTGAAGCCAAGGGACCTCTACTCTTCACCCACCTCTTTTCCTAATGGCAAGAAAAAAAGGGTCACTGGTCTTGGGCCTAAGTGCAGAGGCGCAACTAAGCTCTTCCAAACTTTCAGGGTATGTCATAAATAAGTATCAGTAATGGATTCTTTGGAGAAGGCAATGGCACCCCACTCCAGTACTCTTGCCTGGAAAATCCCATGGACAGAGGAGCCTGGTGGGCTGCAGTCCATGGGGTCCCTAGGAGTAGGACATGACTGAGCGACTTCACTTTTCACTTTCATGCACTGGAGAAGGAAATGGCAACCCACTCCAGTGTTCTTGCCTCGAGAATCCCAGGGACGGGGGAGCCTGGTGGGCTGCTGTCTCTGGGGTCGCAGAGTCCGACACAACTGAAGCAACTTAGCAGCAGCAGCAATGGATTCTTGCCTTTCTTAAAATCACTAATAATGTATTTCAGTTTTCAAGGTCCATGGGTGGGGCGTTTAGACTGAAGTACATTATGATGAGTTGCTTTTGTACTTTAGAGATAAAACCCCAGGGAGAGAATTCTAGGCAGATCTGCTTTATACCAAATTCTGTTTAATTGCAGCATATATGCTTGCGGGTGTTAATTT
Organism: Bos mutus; assembly: GCF_027580195.1. NCBI lineage: Eukaryota > Metazoa > Chordata > Mammalia > Artiodactyla > Bovidae > Bos > Bos mutus. The sequence goes on along the minus strand of NC_091629.1, from coordinate 65,870,267 downwards.
GATAATGAACAAGGGCTCTTACAGCTTAAAATGTAATAAAGTCAAACAAATGGAAACGAACTTTTCTGTCCTAAAACAGGACTATGCTATGTAGGCATCTCCTTTTATAATGTTTCACTTGAGTTGGAATTTTTTAGGATATAGTTATTTCTCTTGTCAAGTGTTCGCATATTTGTATTATTTCCTAGTTTTAAGAGGAATTAACTTATCACAAAATGACTGTTTTACTAATTAGATCTGAAATTAGCCGTCTACCTTAGCGTCTGATCCTAAGCATACGATTTTGTATCACACCGGACAGCACTACAGACACAGACGTCTTTCTCAATTTTACGGCTCATAAGTAATTTAAACCCAAGCCATCAACCTCTTTGCAATTTCCTAGTCTTTTATTTTCATATGACTTACTTATTCAAACCAGTTTGACAACTATTGCCTATGTAGTTCTTCTAGTCTTCCATGTAAACAAAATGCTACACAGAAAGACTTCATTTGTCATTATAAGTTAGATAATATTAAGTGGAATCTGAACTGAGCCTTAGTCTCCTCATCTATAAACAGGAGGATAACTACATTTATCTCTTGCTGTCTCTTGGGGTTGTTGCAAAGATTAAGCAAGATTTTCAAAAACTGTGAAGCATAATACAAATCTAAGTATTATCATAAATATTTTGAACTTAAAAATACATTATGTACTCAAAGTACCAAGAAATTGACTTTATCACATAAGGTTACAAATTGGAGATTTTAAAAATTGATTTTTTTAGGTCAAATGCGATGTAGGTAGGTTTGAGAAAGTAAAATCTATGTTGGAAATAAAAGGTTTCCAACAACAACAAAGATCTTTGAAATTATATGATCCATAGTACTGACTTACCTTCACATCACACTTTTGGATTTTAACCCAAATGGTTTTAACTCCTGATTACATTTTTAAACTTACATTTTTACTGACCCCTCAATTTTTCAAAAGTTATTTAGAATCATTTTTTTTAATCATATAGTAAACACTGTCCTACACAGAAAGTGCAAAACTAATTTCAAACAACCGCAGCTCCAAACACTCCACCTCTACCCTAAAACACACTAAACTGCAATAAACAGCAAAACTGGGTTTCTCTTCTGGCTAATCTTTAGGTGAAACAATGAAGTAATTTAAAGCTCGAAGGAACTGGGCAGAAAAAAGGAAAAGATGGGTTCTCAGAGTTTATAATGTACAACAGGGTTGGCTTGTTTTTCAAATGCAGATTTGGAACAGAGCCACACCCATCTTATCAAGGGCTGCTTCTGCTGCAACGCCAGACAATAAAGTCACTGGCCCTTTAAAGAAAATATTTGCCAAACACTGGCTAGACAATCAATACTGAAAAGAAAACAAAGTCTCAACCAGCCAAAATGTTTTCCTTTGTAATAAGATTAATATTTACTTTTGTCAGATCATGAGGACTCTTATTCTGGTTCTGCTGGGTTGAGGTCAACCTGACCACTTCCAACCACCTCCACTACCACTCTCCCGGGCTAAGTCGCCGTCTTTTACCCCCTGGATTACTGCAATTCTCTCTCATTTGGTCTTGTCTCACTCTAGGACTACAGTCCGTCCTCAATTTAGTAGTCAGGTCAGTCCTTTAAAAATTGTCATGTCGTGTCTCTCCTTTGTTCCAAACCTCCCAATGACCCGTCATCTCATTTAGAATAAAAACCAAAGTCCTTACAATGGCCTATAAAATCTTAGTGATCTGGGCCATACTGTTTCTAATATCATCTTTATTGGTCCCCTCTTCCCTCATTCTGTCTCCAGCCAAACTCACCTCCTTCCTGTTCCTTAACCAGATGTATTCTGCATTAAGTCTTTTATGATGGTTATCCTTGCTGCCTGGAATACTCCTCAGATACCTGCGTGACTAATGCAGTTACTTCAAGAGTCTGTTCAAATCTCATCTTAAAATGAGGCCTTTCCAGGCAACTTCACCCTATAATTCCTATTTCTTTACCCTCTAGTATATATACTATGCCATATTTGTTATTTGTCTTCCCTTGTGCCCTATCAAGTAAGCCTGGAACACTTCAGTTTGTGAGAAAGGAAGGAAGAATAAATGATATTTACAAATAATGAAGTAGAAAAAAATTTTTTTTTCCTTTAAAAAGCATTAGCGACAATTGAGCAGGAGGGAAGCAAGCAGGAGTAGGGAGTAAATGTCCAAGTTAAACAACAAAACAACTTCAAATCTTTAAATTATGTGACTTATTGGCTTTAAAATAAAAACTGCAAAAAAACCCAAAAAAACTCACACCAAAACCCTACTTTTCTCTCTTTTTAAAAAAAGTATTTGCAAAAGAGAATTATCTTAAACTGCCAAATGAATTTTAAAAGAACACACACACACACACACACACACACAAACCTATGTGCTACTCCTGCACTTACATGCTTTAACATATTATCTAAAGCTGCCAAATCAATTAAAGGGGGGAGGGGGAAACTCCTAAAGCTGTTTAACATATCAAAGGAATTTAACAGGACCAATCAGTATAGTTTCATAAATGGAATATTCCTGGACATAGTTCTATAAATATTTACACCAAAGACCTTACATCTATAACTTGCTTCCAAAAGATAATGAGGTAACAGTTGTCAATTCAAAGCACAGCTACAGATGATGAAATAAAGCCAAAGCTGATGTCACATTACGAATGCAGAAAGTCAAGTGCAGCAAAGCAGTGTCTTGTGTCATTCCCAAATCATTGCCACAGCAACCTTCAGCAATTTCTGTCTCCTCTGAGAAAGAATAAATGAATACAAAGTCAACAGAGCAAAACCACTAACAACATCTCTCTGATTCAGAAGTGATAACTTAAAAATACATATTTGGTTGCCTTAAAACCATGATCAATTTAAGACCTTGAAGAATCAGCCACAATATAGCTGCCCTCTGTAAAGAACAAAAAGTAAATAACCTTTTATTTTCAAATGATATTGATTGAACACATCTTGTTAAGGAACTTCCCTCTGACTACAAGATGGTAGAGCATTCTAATGTGTCATTACAACGTGATCTAATTAATAATAATTTCTTGCAACTGTCAGGGCATGGCTAGAGAGTGATCTTTGGCTTGATCTATCCTACAATTAAGCACTTTCTAAATTAAGCTATCATTTTCTGAGTGTTTATATCAGATATTGTGTTAAGCACTTGCCTTTAATCCTCACAACAAACCTGTAAGATCGGCCCTAGTATTATCTGTTCTCCACAGAGAAGGAAACCGAGGCTTAAGTTAAAAAACTTGAACCTAGAACCAAAGAATTTCTATTCCAAAGACAGCTCCTGCTCCTAACCATTATTAGAACTGCCTCTCTGAATTCTCCTTGTATCTGCAACACAGTACTAAAATAAATGAGGCCAAATATCACCCTATTCTGTGCTATATTACTGCTTAATTAACAAAAAGTAAAACCTTTCCCAATCTTACAATCTTATGTACTTTAGGGCTATTCGTTACTAGAATAAATAAAACAAATAGGAAAATAAGTTTTAAAACAGAACTTGCAAATGTAAATGCCCATGATTTCTGAAAAAAATTAGCTAAGTGACAAAATTAGGTGTGTAGAAAGAGCCAAACTAATTACATGTCTGGTTAAAAATAGGAAGGAAAACAAGACAGAGCTGTGACTTGTAATTCACTCCCAGTTCTTACCAATTCATGCAACTTTGGCCTGGTCATTTAGCCTTCAGGACTCCTTTTTCTCATTTTCAAACAAAGAGTAATGAACTAAATAACCTAACTAGCTGTTACACATTATAATTCTGTTTTTACCAGGTCTTACAAGTATCTGAGGGAAGAAGAGATTATTTAAACCCTAAATGTTTGTTTCTAAGTAAACATTATGAAGTAAAGACATAGATCTACTATGCTAAATTTACCCCAAATCCTTTGAGAATCAGTATTTTCTAAATAAATGTTTTCATAACAAAATATTTTAATAAGAGTACTAAATAGCTACTATTCCATTGGCTTGTGATGTTTTACATAAATACATTACCCACCCTTCTGACTTCAAAGACTATGCTGTTAACTTCACTTAACCTCACCAGTCTTTATCACCTTAAGCAATGTGTCCGTTTCGTTTTAATATTAAAAGGCACGAGATAGGGATGATTACTAGCATGAACTGCCCAACGCAGAGCCTGGGACAGCTCTGGAATTAAATCTGTGTGTGTGTGTGTGTGTGTCTTCTATTTCACAATTATTCGTATTAACAAAACTTCTTATATAATTCAAAATCCTGTCTGAATAATCAGATCGGCGCAGCAAGTTCTATGAGCCACGGAACAGATACTAAATCACCTCAAAATCAGGCATATTGGGGTGTAGAAAACACTTTGCAGCAGCGTTTTATTTTTCACCGAGTACCACGCCTAACCGCCTAATTAAAATACAAACTGCACAATCGTTTCGTGGAATTAGCCACAGTGAGTTTCACGTGGACTTCCCTTCTCTCCAAAATTAGACCAAACACCAAGATGAAGCCTCGTTCGGGGGTGAAGACCCAGGAGGCCAGAGCAAGTCTTGAGAAATGGATACCAAGGCACAGGGCACACCTTCAGTGTCACACCCTGCAGCCCGACTGCCACCCCCTTCTCCTTTCCAGCCCAAGAGGCAGCCCAGGGAGCGGCAGGGGCACTTCGGGTCTTTAGCTGCCAGCTGGAACCATTCTCCTACTCAACCTCTACCCCCTGGAAGGGTAGGGCGTTTCTAGAAAGTCCAGTGTCAGTGCAGAGCAGGGGAATTGGGACAGAGTGCAGGGCACGGAAGGGGACTGGCGCGAGAGGCGTCACGGCTCGACTCTCTCGGGGCAAAAGGAAGCGGGGGCTGGAAGCCTGAGTCCAGCCGGGGTACCTTGCGTCCAGCGGCAGAAGATGGTGTCAGAGAGACCGGGGCTGCTGTTGGTGCCCCACACCAGCTCCATCAGCTCTTTAGTCAGTTCGGACATGATGGGATGCCGGCGAGCTGGTCTTGGCTTTCAGGACTCCTGCCCCGGCACATGGGGAAGGGGCGGCTTCCGAGACCAGAGTGGCGGGACGGCGGCGGTAAACGAGCTTGAAGGTCAGACTGGAGGGAGGCAAAAGGAGAGAGACCTACTTGCAGAGACCCCGCCTGTCAAGCCCGGTCGGAGCGGCAGCAAGGAGTTTCCCGTACCGGAAGTACCGGAGCCACTTCCGGCTTCTCTTTCACTGCGGCCCCCACGGCCGGAGGGGCAGGCGGCGCCTCCCCGGAAGCGGAAGTGGGGGTGGGGCGAGAAGAGCTGCTGGGGCCTCTTCGGGCTACTGGCAAGGGGGCTGTCGTGCGGTGGCTGCTTTTGTGTTGGCAGGAGCATCGCGTCCCGTGGGCGTTGGCATATTTCTACCATTGTAGAATACCTCCTTCTCCGCACTGCTTTGGGATTAGCCCTAGGACCCCAGGCCCAAGCCCTGGGACTCAGAACATAACCTATACCTTAAAATTTGTAATATTAATTATGCCGAACTACAGCTTTAAGAGTATGGTTGAGTCTACTTGAGGAAACATTCATGTCTGTGTGGAGAGCTGCCCATAAATTGAAGGTTCTCAATCTCTTGCTAAGTCACATCAAGTTAAACCAGCTATCAACATAACTGAAGAATGTGGCCGAATGAATGTTAGAAATGCCTGCTGCTAAGTCGCTTCGGAGCAGGCAATGGCACCCCACTCCAGTACTCTTGCCTGGAAAATCCCATGGATGGAGGAGCCTGGTAGGCTGCAGTCCATGGGATCGCGAAGCGACTTCGCGATCTGAGCGACTTCCCTTTCACTTTTCACTTTCATGCATTGGAGAAGGAAATGGCAACCCACTCCAGTGTTGTTGCCTGGAGAATCCCAGGGACTGGGGAGCCTGGTGGGCTGCCGTCTATGGGGTCGCAAAGAGTCAGACACGACTGAAGAGACTTCTACTTCTACTTCTTCTAAGTCGCTTCAGTCGTGTCCGACTCTGTGCGACCCCATAGACCGAAGCCCACCAGGTTCCCCCGTCCCTGGAGTGGGTTGCCATTTCCTTCTCCAATGCATGAAAGTGAAAAGTGAAAGGGAAGTCGCTCAGTCGTGTCCGACTCCTAGCGACCCCATGGACTGCAGCCTACCAGGCCCCTCCGCCCATGGGATTTTCCAGGCAAGAGCACTGGAGTGGGGTGCCTAGAAATGCCTGACCCAAGCATAACTCAGAATTACAAAGCTCTTTACAGGAAAACAGATTCAAAGCTGTCCGTTTGTAAATGGTAGAGCAATTTTACCTACAATTTTGAAGACTGTAGGGTATATGGGCAACACGTGAGCTTAAAGACCAGGTTTCAATCATTGACAAGCATTCAGTTGAATTTAGTGGTTTCCCTGAGTTGGTGATGGATAGGGAATCTTGCTGCAGTCCATGGGGATCGCAAAGAGTTGGACGCGACTGAACTGAATTGAACTGAAAATTTTCTATTTGTGACACTTACAAAGAAGAAAACTTATTCTGGCTGAATTTGGAATTTCAAACAGAAAGGCAAAAATCTGATGGGCTCCTTCCAGGCAGCAAATAACAGAGTTTGCTAATTTATACTCTATTTTTGACTTAAGCAACCTTTGTTGTTGTTAAAAGGAATTGCTCAAAGTACCTTAACCCTATCCATAGCCTTCTTCCCAATCTTTATTCCTTGTGAAGTATCCTTTATCCTGTTTTTCAAACCAAATCTTATTCATTCTTCAAGATGTATGTTGACTTAAAAAATACAGCCTAAAAATTCAAAGTTTTTTTTTTTTTTTAATTCAGTGAGTATTTTTAGGACTTTAAGGCCAGGAGACAGCATCTCTAGTAACCCTGAGACAACTGCTCTGAGGAGGAGAGGGGAGGAGACAGGTTGATAGAAGTTTTGCAACAAAGGGCAGGTAGTCTGAACATCAAAAGATTATTGTTAATTAAAGGAAGCCAGATATTCCACAATCCAATATTCTTGGGCTTCACTGGTGGCTCAGATGGTAAAGGATACACGTGCAATGCAGGAGACTTGGGTTCGATCCCTGGGTGGGGAAGATTCCCCTGGAGGAGGGCATCTCAACCCACTTCAGTATTCTTGCCTGGAGAATTCCCCTGGACAGAGGAGCCTGGCAGGCTAAAGAGCTGGACACAACTGAGCGACTAAGCACAGCACAGATATCCCAAGTTAAAGAATTTAGTGCTTTTCTAGGTGTGGGAAGATGCAAGAGTCTGGGATCACTGAAATCATTTCTTTCCATGTATCTCAGCTATCCTGGGCCAGTAGCCTGTGTTTTTTCACATCCTGAGCTCCACTGGGGCTCACCTTAGGGAGTAGCTACAGTCTTGGTGGCTGCTAGTCCACAGGTACCCTTCTTCCTGAATGCCCTTAGGGCTCAGGAATTCACATTGGAGTGCTGTAATCACTGATTACTGTGATATCCCTGGTTACTGATATGGCAAGAAATACTCCATTTCTTGGTGCTTCCCTGGTGGCTCAGGTGGTAAAAAATCTGCCTGCAATGCAGGATCCAGGTTTGGGCTGATCCCTTGGTGAAGGGAATGGCTACCCACTCCAGTATTCTTGCCTGGAGAATTCCATGGACACAGGAGCCTGGTGGGTTACAGTCCATGGGGTCACAAAGAGTTGGACACAATTGAACAACTAACACTTCCACTTTTCACTCTACTTCTCACATAGTAGAAATGGTACTTTGTAGTAAAGCCTTCTCCAGTTGTTACAATATAAAAGAAAATTTTTAGCTTCTGAAATTTCGTGAAAGTGAAGTTGCTCAGTCTTGTCTGACTCTTTGTGACCCTATGGACTATAGCTTACCAGCCTCCTCCATCCATGGGATTTTCCAGGCAAGAATATTGGTGTGGGTTGTCATTTTGTAACTTGCTTATGACAATTACTGTCATTTGTAATTTGCAAATAATTATTTACTTTTCTCCTGTGGAAGATGTTTAAGGAAGAGGAGGACCTGTCTTATTCGTAGTAACTAATAGAGAGCCTTGAATATAGCTGGATCTCAGTATTAGAATGAAACTTGCCTTAATGGAGCTTGAGAATTCACTTATGGAACTTAAGAATTCAAGAAGTAAGGAAATGAGGGGAAGTACCAGTGACTGGTCCAAGTAAATGTCTATTATTTGCACAGGTGATTTATAATTTGCACAATTATTTCACTTCCTAAAAGACATAGAAGGGCCAATGTTCATAGATCCTGTAAGTGGCAGAACTCTAATGTCAACTACAAATTGGCACTTGCCATGGGAGCTTGCATCTACCTTTAATCTACAAGGATTAAATCATGTGCTGCGGCAGCTGCTGATTTTTAACACCCCTGAAAGGTCTTCAGGGTGAAGAACAGAAATGTAGCATTCTGTGCTCTGGGAAAAATGGGCAGAACAGGTCTTCAGATAGTTAGATATTTTGAGGAGCTGATTTTATGAGCCCAATTCTAGTATCTTGTCATATCTAGAAAAGCACTAAAATCCTTCATGGTGACAACTGCTTGTTGTGACTAGCAAAAACCTTCCAAAAATATGTGCTTGATTGCATGTACACCCCCTTCACCAAAATCACATATATACTGACCTTCACCATTACCTCTTTAGAGCAGTTTCTCAGAGCTATCTGAAATGCTGTCTCAGGCTATAGTCCTCATTTTGCCCCAAATAAAACTTAACTCACAACTCTCACACTGCATTTTTTTAAAATCAGTAATAAGTTCAGAGGTGTTTGCCACGTTTTCTCTTTTCATTATTATAGAGACATAGTTATAGATATAATTGTCCATGAATAGAAAGAAATACTTTCAAAAAAAAATTTAATGAAATATTTCTTGATCCATGATTTTTCTTAGTTTTCAGCTGTGATGAAACTGGCAAAATCTTGGGTAGATGTTAATATGCATGATCTTTCTACCTTTAGGTTATATTCTCTACTTGCAACATACTTTAAATTTTTAAATTAGCTGGACATATTTTTAACAAGGAATATTTGATTGTTAAATTATTTATGTTGCTTAATTATTCATTACTTGCTACATTTGAATTGTGAAGTTACTTACACTACATTAGAAATGCAAATTAATGTTCATTTAACATTTTTTTAGTTAGTAATTATTTAGAAAAATAATAATTGTAACAGTCAAGTTTGTTGCATGTATTTCTGGTACAGGAGGATAATGCCTTTTTCGTTTTTATAATGACTTGAAAATTATGTAATTTTTCTTTGGCATATTTATCTTGCTCCATATTTACAATATTTTTTTCCTTAGGAACATCTATGTGTCTTAGTCTAAGTAGCTAACTTATGTCCGACTCTTGTGATCCCATTGACTGTAGCCCTCCAGGCTTCTCTGTTCATTGGGTTCTCCAGGCAAAAATATTGGAGTGGGTTGCCATTTCCTTCTCCAGATTGCCATTTCCCAACCCGGGGAATCAAACCCAGGTCTCCTGCGTTGGAGACCGATTCTTTACCACTGAGCTACAAGGAAAGCCCAGGACCATTTATAGTTTTTATTAAATTGATGTGTGTCATTAAGATGCACATATTCATGAATGCCCAGTGGCTCAGTCATGTCAGACTCTTTGCGACCCCATGGACAGTAGTCCACTAGGCTCCTCTGTCCATGGAATTTGCCAGGCAAGAACAGTGGAGCAGGTTGACATATAGGTTGCATAAATGATTTTTAATCTTAAAAGAGAGTCTAAAAATATCAGAAACTTCCTGTTAACATATTAAATTTTATTTGTAGTATTCCTCTTTCAAATTCAAGTCAGGGCACCTCTATAAAACTGGGCTTAGATTACCAGAATCGTCAATTCTCTTTAGCCAAATTCACTATTTCAAAGAAACAGAATTACTCATTATTAAATACTAACTCCATGCTGAATTATTCTGTTGTCTTTTCCCAAATTTCCCTGTCAAAAAAGAGCAAAACAGCTTCATGACCATGTTACCAGCAACTACCATGAAAGGGCTCTTCTCCAACTAGAAGCCCTCAGATTCGAATTTAGTATATTTGCACCACTTGTTTAAGAGAAATCAATCTTTCAGAAATCCACTCTACAATAAGATAAGTTCTAAGCAGGTTACTAAAACAATCCTCTCTGTATTTATTAATAAAAACTATTTCATGTATATGCCCCTTGGCTTCCAATAACAGTGTAAATCTGTCAAGCACATGAAATTCTTTTCTTTGCATCAAACTAAACACATCTCAGTTCCTTATAAATCCACCACTGTCATGCTCAGGTATGACATAAAATGTCATTTCCTACTAATACGTGGTGGAAAAGGGGTTCTGTCATTAAATGCTGAGTTAAATAAAGTCAAGCAAGAGATGCTCAAAATTCTCCAAGTGAGGCTTCAACAGTACGTGACCAAGAACTTCCAGATGTTCAAGCTAGATTTAGAAAAGGTAGAGGAACCAGAGGTCAAATTGCCAACATCCATTGAATCATTGAAAAAGCAAGAGAGTTCCAGAAAAACATCTACTTCTGCTTTATTGACTATGCCAAAACCTTTAACTGTGTGGATCACAAAAAAACTGGAAAATTCTTCAAGGGATGGGAATACCAGACCACTTTACCTGCCTCCTGAGAAATCTGTATGCAGGTCAAGAAGCAACAGTTTTAAAGAACTGGACATGGAACAATGGACTGGTTCCAAATTGGGAAAGGAGTGCATCAAAGCTGTATATTGTCACCCTGCTTATTTAAATTATATGCAGAGTACATCATGAAAAATGCCAGGCTGGATGAAGCACAAGTTGAAATCAAGATTGCTGGGAGAAATATCAATAACCTCAAATATGCAGATGACACCACGCTTATGGCAGAAGGCGAAATGGAGCTGAGGAGCCTCTTGATGAAAGTGAAAGAGGAGAGTGAAAAAGCTGCCTTAAAACTCAACATTCAAAAAATGAAGATCATGGCATCTGGTTCCATCACTTCATGGCAAATAGATGGGGTAACAAAGGAAACAGTGACAGACGGTATTTTCTTGGGCTCCAAAATCACTGCAGATGGTGACTGAATCCATGAAATTAAAAGACACTTGCTCCTTGGAAGTAAAGTTATGACCAAACTAGACAGTATATTAAAAAGGAGAGACATTACTTTGCCAACAAAGGTCCATCTAGTCAAAGCGATGGTTTTTCCAGTAGTCGTGTATGGATGTGAGAGTTGGACTACAAAGAAAGCTGAGCACTGAAGAACTGATGCTTTTAAACTGTGGTGTTGGAGAAGATTCTTGAGAGTCCCTTGGACTACAAGGAGATCAAACCAGTCCATCCTAAAGGAAATCAGTTCTGAATATTCATTGAATGGACTGATGCTGAAGCTGATGCTTCAATACTTTGGCCACCTCATGCAAAAAACTGACTCACTTGAAAAGACCCTGATGCTGGGAAAGATTGAAGGAGGGAGAAGAAGGGGATGACAGAGGATGAGATGATTGGATGGCATCACCCACTTGATGGACATGAGGTTGAGTAAGCTCGGGAATTGGTGATAGGGAAACCTGGCGTGGTACAGCCCATGGGGTCGCAAAGAGTCAGACACAACTGAATGACTGAACTGAACCGAACTGAGCAAGAGATGGAATTATATTTGAATCATTTTTTCACTGAGTTTCTCACAGTTTATTTCTACAGAAAACTGTTTGGAAATCATTGGCCACAGTATAATGGAATAGATTTTTTAAAACTTTTTTTCTTAGGTTATTTGGATGTAGACCATCTTTAAAGTCTTTACTGAATTTGTTACAGTATTGCTTCTGTTTTTTGGTTTTTGGCCACAAGGCATGTGAGATCTTAGCTTTCTGACTAGGGATTGAATACACACCCCATGCATTGAAAGGGGAGGTCTTAACCACTGGACCACTAGGGAAGTCCCTAACGAAATAGATTTTTTATAGGAATTAGAAAAGCTGGATGTTAGTTTTTATTTGGGCACCGTGACCTTGGATGAATCACTTAACTGTGCTTTCTCTGTTTATAGTAAGGACTAAATTTAAATCATCTCTTAATATCCCATTTACTTTAGATCATGCCCAGTTCTGATTTTAAAAACTGGCTGATTAGAAGTTAAGATGTGTAGAAGGAGTGAGAAGAAAAAGAATGTTGAGCAAGTATAAAGAGTAAACAGTTTAGCACTATTCACTAACACACAGAATTAAAGAGGTTGGTGATTTGCCACTTGTCATTTAGTTGTGCTAACATTTTAACTAAGATCAACTTCAAACTTGCATATTAATCCAGAACTAACTATATTAACTGAGTATATAAGATACACACTTGGATGTGTCACAAGTACTTCCAACTTAGTATGTGCCAAATCAAATATCTTGCCCCAGAAAACCTCCCCTTTCATGTTTCATTATCAGTGAATGGTGCCATTCTGTATAAACATGCACATATTTAAATATTCTCTATTTTGATATAATAAGTAAGCACTTTGAGACTCAGATGCCACACACAGAAAATAAACTTACTAATAATTACATCATACAGGGATTATGGGATTTAACAGAGTTAACAGAAAAAAAATGCATAATGAAAAATGCTATTCTTATGTTAGCTATATTGATGGTTTGAACCAGGAACCTTGGGGAGAAAGGTGGAAGATGAGTTCTTGCTGCATTTGAGCTGGAGAAAACATCAGAGAAGTTTAAGCTGGACAGAATTTAGTTTTTTGGCCACACTGTGTGGCATATGGGGTCTTAATTCTCTGACCAGGGATCAAACCTGCATCCTCTGCATTAGAAGCAATCGTCTGAAACACTGGAGCACCAGGGAAGTCCCCTGAACTGGATAGAATTTTGACTAGCAAAGACAGGGAGGATGTACGTTTAGGCATGAAATATTGCAGCAGGAGCCTGGCATTAGTGTCACTGGAGAGATGAGTGAAGAATGCCAGATTAAGGAGGTGCCATAGACTGAATTTTGCCTCTTCCAAATTCATATGCTGAAGCCTTAGCCTCAATGTGACTTGCAAACAATGCCTTTAAAGGAGTAATTAAGCTTAAATGACATCATAAATATGGTATTCTAATCCAATAGAACTGGTGTGCTAATTAGAAAAGGAAGAGACACTGGATAGCTCCCTCTTTCCCTCTCTTCCCACTCTCTTCTCACTCTCCCCCATCTTTATCTTTGGTTTTCTACTGTTCTACTGTGTTATAGGGTGTGGGTCATTTCTATTTATCCTGCTTGCTATTTGTTGTACTTTTTCAAATTGTAAATTTATGTCTTTTATCAACTTGGAAAATATTTCAGCCATTTAGTTTTTAATATTTTTTTCTCAGCCATTATTATCCATCTCTGGAAATCCTAACACATACATTGGGTTTAGTCACTCAGTCTCCCATGCTCAACTTGTCTTCCATATACGCCATTTATTTTTCTCTACATAATATATACGTAAAATAAAGTCTTCATCTTTTAATCTCTGCTCACCTCTGTCTTTACTGCTTTTAGCAAATTTAATTGAAAATTTAAATCTCAATTGTTTCATTTTTATTTATACAAATCAAAATCTTTGGTTGTTTTCCAGATTTTCCAGAAGTTTTATAATAGTATTTTCTAACTCATTTATTATGAAATGTTTTGTTAGTTCTATGATTTGGATTATAAACTTTTTTTCCTGTTTTGGACGTACTGTACAGTTTGTGGGATCTCAGTTCCCCAACCAAGCACTGACCCTAGGTCACTGCACTGAAATCCCAGAATCCTAACCACTAGGCCACCAGGGGACTCCCAAACTTGTTTTTAAATTAAGTTTGGTTTGTGGGAATCTTGTATGACTGTATTATCTAGATTGAGTATTTGTCCCTCAAAGAAATTTTGAATTTGCATATTGTGCTGCCATAGATCAATTTTATGTTGCTTTCTGAGATGAAATTTTCCTGGGCCACACAGAGAGTGAAAATGATAACTGCAGCCTATGTGAGGAAGATACATCATTACAAATTCTCAAATGTGGCTCTTTATTGATCCATCTAGATTCTATGTCAAGACAGAGACCCTTACTTGTCATCTTTTGGACAAATTTTCCACAAACTTTTGCATAGCAAAGGAAACCATAAGCAAAATAAAAAGAAAACCTACAGAATGGGAGAAAATATTTACAAATAATGCAAGTGACAAGGGCTTTATTTCCAAAATACATAAATGGCTCATCCCACTCAACAACAACCAAAAATAACCCAATCAAAAAATGGGCAGAAGACCTAAATAGACATTTCTCCAAAGAAGAAATACACATGGCCAAGAGACACATGAACATTGCTAGTTATTCACTTCAGTTCAGTCGCTCAGTTGTGTCCGACTCTTTGCAACCCCATGAACCGCAGCATGCCAGGCCTCACTGACCATCACCAACTCCCGGAGTTCACCCAAACCCATGTCCATCGAGTCGGTGATGCCATCCAACCATCTCATCCTCTGTCGTCCCCTTCTCCTGCTACCCTCAATCTTTCCCAGCATCAGGGTCTTTTCCAATGAGTCAGCTCTCCACATCAGGTGGCCAAAGTATTGGAGTTTCAGCTTTAACATCAGTCCCTCCAATGAACACCCAGGACTGATCTCCCTTAGGATGGACTGGTTGGATCTCCTTGCAGTCCAAGGGACTCTCAAGAATCTTCTCCAACACCACAGTTCAAAAGCATCAATTCTTCTGCGCTCAGCTTTCTTTATAGAAATAGAAATTAAAACTGCAGTGTGGGCCCACTTCACACTGGTCAGAATGGCCATCATTAAAAAGTCTACAAATAACAAACTCTAGTGGGGTGTGGTGAAAGCGAACCCTCCTACACTGTTGGTGGGAATATAAGTTGGTGTGCTGCTGCTGCTAAGTCGCTTCAGTCGTGTCCGACTCTGTGCGATCCCATAGATGGCAGCCCACCAGGCTCTGCCATCCCTGGGATTCTCCAGGCAAGAACACTGGAGTGGGTTGCCATTATAGCCACTCTGAAAAAAAGTATGAAGGTTCCTCAGAAAACTGAAGCAGAATTATCATATGATCTACCAACCTTACTCCTGAACATATATCCAGACAAAATTATAATTCAAAAAGATACACTTACCATTATGTTCATAGCTTCACTATTCACATTAGCCAAGACACATAACCAGTCCATTCTAGAGGAGATCAGCCCTGGGTGTTCTTTGGAAGGAATGATGCTGAAGCTGAAACTCCAGTACCTTGGCCATCTCATGCAAAGAGTTGACTCACTGGAAAAGACTCTGATGCTGGGAGGGATTGGGGGCAGGAGGAGAAGGGGACAACAGAGGATGAGATAGCTGGATGGCATCACCGACTCTATGGACATGAGTTTGAGTGAACTCCGGGAGATGGTGATGGACAGGGAGGCCTGGCGTGCTGCGATTTATGGGGTCGCAAAGAGTCAGACACGACTGAGCGACTGAACTGATATACATTTATACTCAGTCATAAAAAAGAATATAATACTGTCATTACAGAAACATGGATGCAGCTAGAGATTATCATACTAAGTAAGTTAGAAAGAGAAAGACAAATACCATATGATGTCACTTATATTTGTAATCTAAAGTGAAGTCACTCAGTCGTGTCTGACTCTGCGACCCCGTGGACTGTAGCCCACCAGGCTCCTCCGTCCGTGGGATTCTCTAGGCAAGAATACTGGAATGGGTTGCCATTTCCTTCTCCAGGGCCTCTTCCTGACTCAGGGATCAAACCCAGGTCTCCTGCATTGCAGGCAGACACTTTAACCTCTGAGCCACCAGGGAAGCCCTTGTAATCTAAAATATGACACAAGTGAACCTATCTATGAAACAAAAACAGAATTACAGACATAGAGAACAGACTGGTGACTGCCAAGAGGAAAGGGGTTGGGGGAAGGATGGAATGGGAGATGACGGTTAGCAGATGTAAGCTTTTTAAATATAGAACGGATAAACAACAAGGTCCTACTGTATAGCATAAAGAACTATATTCAATATCCTATGATAAACCATAGTGGAAAAGAATACGTAAAAAAGAATGTGTGTATATACATAAAACTGAATTTGTCCAACTTTGTGAAACCCCATGGACTGTAGCCTGCTAGGCTCCTCTGTCCATGGAAATCTCCAGGCAAGAATACTGGAGTGGGTAGCCATTCCCTTCTCCAGGGGATCTTCTCAACCCAGGGATTGAAACCAGTTTTCAGTCAGATTCTTTACCAGCTGAACCATCAGGGAAGCCCAAAACAGAACTTAACACCCATTGTAAATCAACTATATACTTCAATTAAAAATATTGAAAACTAATTGTAAGTATATACTTTCCTATGTTCAAGAAATGATTAGCCCTTAAAGGAATGCTGTGCCATTCCACAGAATGCCAGAAAGTCAAAGAACAATTGATGTAAGCCAGTCAATTACCACCTAACCATCTCACCGATAGATTTCACCTAATCAGTAGTCAATGATGTGTATATCCATACCTTGATTTGTAATTCCAATAAATATTTGATATTGTATCTGTAATCTTAGGATTTCAATTCTGCAATTCCATCAACAGGTGGTGCCATTGTATTATAGTTTGAATTTTGTAAACCAAAAACCTTTTTGGAGTAGTTGCACCCATAAACATCTTCCTTTTTCCAAAGGCTTTGGTCATTACTTTTGTACCTTAGGAACCTTGATTTTATGATTTTGTTTAAAACATGTATATTGTTGAAATTTATGGCCTGGAATAAACTTGGCTGGATTCTTCTACTTTATATAATACTTCTAGAAATTTCAGGATATAATGTGTGCCATTTTGTTGACAAAGCAACGAGTAACCAAAAATAATAACTATGTATTCTGATATCTACAGGACCAATGTATGCTTTATAATTTCAGATTATCACAAGTTCTCATTTCATAAAGAAAATTACAGGCCAATATCCCCGATGAATATAGATGCAAAAACACTCTAAAACAGAATTCAGAAGCACATGAAAAGCATCATTCACCACGATAAAGTGAGATTTATCCTTGGGATGCAAGGATGGTTCAACATACAGAAATCAATGTGATCAACCATATTACTAGAATAAAAAATTTATATGTTCTCATAAACACACAAAAAGCATGTGGCAAAAAACTTTGATTCATGATAAGGGTTTGTAAATTAGGTATAGAAGGAACATATTTCAACATAATAAAGGCCATATATGACAAGGCATCAGAAGATTTTATAATTTTTAAAATACTCCTTTGCAACCCACTCCAGTATTCTTATCTGGAGAATTCCATGGACAGAAGAGCCTGGTGGGTTACAGTCCATGGGGTCTCAAAGAGTAGGACAGGACTGAGTAACTAACTAACAACTCTTGCATTTGTAACAGAACACCTCTGCATGTTTTCTTTTTTGTACTGAGAAAAGCAAGACAACACTCAATGTCTATTTGTGTAAGGGTTATTTTTTTAAAGATGCTATTAAATATTACACTGGTCACACCTCTGTCAAGAGATCTCTTTATAGTTCAGTATTCCCAGAAATAACACCGCTGGGCGATCTCTCCACGTTGCAGCAAGTTGTGGGTGTCAGCCTGGAATGGAATGGGCGAACCCCATACGCACCGGCATTAAGAAAGTGCGTGGAGGATAACTGGCTGTGCCCTTTCTGAGTTCTGCCTTTGGTTCACTGTGTAAACTGGCAAAGCTATTTCCCTCGAGAGTGCTTGTCAAAGTCACAGCATGATCCCAGAAGGTGGTAAGAAGAAGTTGTGACTCACCAAAAGAACTTACTTTGAGGTTTCTTGTAATTCTCCTCAGTGATTTCAGGAACCCATAGCTTGTCTAAGCTAATTAGTCCTGCATTGTTGGTGTGGATGATCTGAGAAAAAGAAATTGAAAATAATACAGTTCTTTAGAAATACTAAAAATGTATACTCACACACAAATCTAAAAATGTACACAACACAAATGTCAAGAAATGAAACAAACCTACTTAAAATCATTTGCATCAATTTGATGAGCAGATCAGCAGATGGAAAACTCAGCTCAGGGTAGACAAAATACAATTTATTTGGCATTTGAAATCCAAGTTAGGGGCTACATGTTAAATGATACAATTATCAAAATACTGGATACATTTTGTTTTATTATAAACTAAGAAATGTTAACATAATTCTCCTTCAGTATAAGTTTTAATATATAATTCTCATTTATTAGCACACCTCTATGGTTCAAAGGCACATTTTCAAATTTATTATCAGACTTACTCTCATTGATTCTTATGATACAACTCTGTAATAATCGTCATTTCATAATCAAGATTAGTTTTCAAAAATTACACTGAAATAAGTATTGGAGCCTACAGTAAGCCACATCCTTTTAAGTTATGTGTTCTTTTCATTACACAATGAGGAGTGAAAAGAGTAAATTTTAACAACTGAAGTTGCTCTGTAGTACAGTAAGTGATTAAGTTTAGAGGAAAAAGATATAGAATAATCCAAATGTTATTTTTATTAAATTGTGATAATAAATGATATGCATCTCATCCTCTCCATGAATTATCCTAACATACTGCAATTCTGTCTTTACTAGGGTTTAAAATGGGCAGGGAGGATCTCTTTGATTTTCAGATCTAACCTTTTTCCGGTTGGAGTGGTAAGTGAAGAGTGGGGAATATTTTTCTTGGCTCAAAAATAGAGTGAGGGCATATCCCAGACATATTGTGTTAATATTCAATTCCTCTCTGCCATTATGCTTTTTCAAAGTTTGGTTGTAGGTCCTTATCCATTCTGTGAAAAATCATAAGATTTTACATTTGCACTTTTTCCTTTATGTCCAGAAAGTAAATTCATGATTTTTTAACAAGGGTGAACTTTTTATCTTCTTTGAGATTTTGTTTTCCTTGATAGTAGAAAGTATCCTTTATATTTATTGAAAATTTTTCTGCTCAATTTTTTACAGAGAAATTTTATACAAAGTGACTATCTATTGCATATAACATGTATTATACATAACAATAAGTTTATATAAGTTAAGACACTGTGAAAAATCAAGAATATTTTGTTGTTAAAAGTTGAAGAAAATAGTTGAAGCTACAAGGATGACAAGATGCTTCTAGGGGAACATACTTTTGGAAGTGAATTTCAAGACACTGTTTGCATCCTTCATAGTATAAAGAAAAAATTCCCTTGATCCAGAAAAGATTATAAGGATAGAAAATATGAAATAAAGTGTTAATAGGTAAGGAAGAAAATAGAAATGACTGTTACAAAAGGGATATATAGGGATTTCCTTGGCTGTCCAGTGATTAAGATTCCTTGCTCCCAATATGGGGGGCTGGAGTTCAATTCCTGATCAGGGAACTAAGATCCTGCATGCTGCCTGGTGCTACCAAAAACGACAACAACAACAAAGTGAATATACATGGGAGAAAGAGTGTGAAAAACACCAAAAACACAGAAGAAGAAAGATTTGAAATGGAGGCAATAAAGAGCATAATTAGTGATGTAAGTAATCAGTTTGGCACTAAAATACACAAATTTGGATAACTCTCCCAGAATGCATATGAAAGATTAAAGCCATGCATAAAGTTATGATAGAATAAATTACACAGAGGATGGAGACTCAAAATAAAGAGAGTTGGATGGAATTAACTCTCTGAGGGGAAGGGCATTGTTTCTGCTTCATTCATCGAATCTGGGGGACTGCCTGGGTCAAAGAAGGCATTCATTATATATTTACTGAAAAAATAATTAATTGGTTACTGCATCAGTTAAGATGCTTTTAGGTTTATGTTTTAGGAAACTCAACTGAAAGGGACTTAGATATTAATGAAAATGGTCCACATAATTAATAGTCCAAAAGTAGGATAAAGGTTAAGATTGGTTAATCAGTGGTTCAACAATATCATCAAGGACCAATATTCTCACAATTCCTCAGTATACACTTTACTTTACTGTAGGTTCCACTTGGAGTTTTGGAATAATGGCTACTTCCTCATTCATGTTCAGTGGAATAAAGAGAACATTTTTTCAGCTTTTGCTCAAGTGTTCTTCCTCAGTTTCACTAATCTAGTTAATAAATCCAGCTCTGTTGCCAGGGGATCGCTATGCTGTTGATTGGCTTAAGCTTAAAGTTAGAAACCAGTGCATAAGAAGAGTGATGTGATTGCAATGATTAGTTAATACCAACCAGAGACCATTCCTGGAATTTAGGCCAATTTTCTCCATCCTATTGCTGCTACACGGAGAAGGCAATGGCAACCTACTCTAGTACTCTTGCCTGGAAAATCCCATGGGCAGAGGAGCCTGGTAGGCTGCAGTCCCTGGGGTCGCTAAGAGTCAGACACGACTGAGCGACTTCACTTTCACTTTCCACTTTCACGCATTGGAGAAGGAAATGGCAACCCACTCCAGTGTTCTTGCCTGGAGAATCCCAGGAACGGGGGAGCCTGGTGGGCTGTCGTCTCTGGGGTCGCACAGAGTCGGACACGACTGAAGCCACTTAGCAGCAGCAGCAGCATTGCTGCTACATAGTAACAGAAGGATAAAACCAGACAGTGAGGGTTTCACCACACATTCTTTACAAAATTTATAAAGAAGACATTTGAGGCAAATAATACAGCAGATACAATATTAAAAAGTCTTTTGTTGAAGAAAGTTTCGTGTATACATATTAGAAAGGCAGTGCTGGGGCTGCCATGCAAAATACCACAGATTGTGTGGCTTAAACAAAAAAATTGTGTTTTCTAATACAGTTCTGGAGGCTAAAGGCCCAAGGCCAAAGTGACGGCAGAGTTGGTTTCTGGTGAGACCTGTCTTCCCAGCTTGTACACAAGCACCTTCTCATTCTGTTCTCATATGATCATTCCTCTGTGCAGTTCAGTTCAGTCGCTCAGTTGTGTCCGATTCTTTGCGACCCCATGACCTGCAGCACACCGGGCCTCCCTGACCATCACCAACTCCCGGAGTTCATACAAATCATGTCCATCGAGTCGGTGATACCATCCAACCATCTCATCCTCTGTCGTCCCCTTCTCCTCCTGTCCTCAATCATTCCCAGCTTCAGGGTCTTTTCACATGAGTCAGTTCTTTGCATCAGGTGGCCAAAGTATTGGAATTTCAGCTTCAACATCAGTCCTTCCAATGAACACCCAGGACTGATGCCTTTAGGATGGACTGGTTGGATCTCCTTGCAGTCCAAGGGACTCTCAAGAGTCTTCTCCAACACCACAGTTCAAATGCATCAGTTCTTCTGTGCTCAGCTTTCTTCACAGTCCAACTCTAACATCCATACATGACCACTGGTAAAACCATAGCCTTAACTAGATGGACCTTTGTTGACAAAGTAATGTCTCTGCTTTTTAATATGCTGTCTAAGTTGGTCATAACTTTCCTTCCAAGGAGTAAGCGTCTTTTAATTTCATGGCTGTAGTCACCATCTGCAGTGATTTTGGAGTCACCCAAAATAGAGTCAGCCACTGTTTCCCCATCTATTTGCCATGAAGTGATGGGACTGGATGCCATGATCTTCATTTTCTGGATGTTGAGTTTTAAGCCAACTTTTTCACTCTCCTCTTTGACTTTCATCAAGAGGCTCTTTAGTTCTTCTTCACTTTCTGCCATAAGGGTGGTGTCATCTGCATATCTGAGGTTATTGATATTTCTCCCGGCAATCTTGATTCCAGCTTGTGCTTCATCCAGCCCAGTGTTTCTCATGATATACTCTGCATATAAGTTAAATAAGCAGGGTGACAATATACAGCCTTGACGTACTCCTTTTCCTATTTGGAACCAGTCTGTTGTTCCATGTCCAGTTCTAACTGTTGCTTCCTGACCTGCATACCGGTTTCTCAAGAGGCAGATCAGGTGGTCTGGTATTCCTATCTCTTTCAGAATTTTCCACAGTTGATCGTGATCCACACAGTCAAAGGCTTTGGCATAGTCAGTACAGCAGAAATAGATGTTTTTCTGGAACTCTCTTGCTTTTTTGATGATCCAGCGGATGTTGGCAATTTGATCTCTGGTTCCTCTGTCTTTTCCTCTGTGCACAGGCATGAAAAAAGAGAGAGAGGGAGAGAGGAAGGGAGAGATAGAGAGATCTCTTCT
The DNA here is from genome assembly GCF_027580195.1 of Bos mutus. Lineage (NCBI taxonomy): Eukaryota > Metazoa > Chordata > Mammalia > Artiodactyla > Bovidae > Bos > Bos mutus. Next base: position 65,848,152 of record NC_091629.1, on the reverse strand, counting down.
TTTAAGGACACCAGACTTACTAGACCAGGGTCCCACCCTCATGATGTCATGCAACACTGTGGTGGTGGTTTAGTCCCTAGGTCATGTCTTTTGATCACATGAGCTATAGCCTGCCAGGCTCCTCTGTCCATGGGATTTTCCAGGCAAAAATACTGGAGTGGGTTTCCATTTCCTTTTCCAGGAGATCTTCCCAACCCAGGGATTGAACCCTTGTCTCTTGCATTGCAAGTGGATTCTTTACCACCAGAGCTACCAGGGAAGCCTCAAGGCCCCATCTCCGTGACATTTCAGGTCCCTAGACATCAGTGTCAACTTGGACACTGTGTTCAGAATTCAAGAAATGCTGAAATCTTCCCTTCTTCAGTGCACAGTTACCTGAGTAAAAACCTTTAGGTCCTATTGGGAATGCACTAAGGGAATCACGACTGTGTGTACATCTGATACATTCTTGCAAGGTCTTTTTTTCCTGGGGACCCTATCTCAGGTCAATAAATTCCATGCCTAAAACCTGGATTAGGTCTGGAAGCTGGCCTAGGGATCATCTTTTATTTAAATTGGGGCAACTGTCTTCATTCACCATCCTTTATTTTGTTTTTGCAAATTGGGAGGTACCTTTGTTGGCTGCCCATCCATTTTGCCCTTAGGGGATGCCGTGTTCTTTTTTAAACCATCTCCAACCTTGCTATCCACTACAATTGCATCTACTTAGCTTCCTATGATTATGCGCATTCACCTCAATTCTAAAATCTAGAGGGAACTGTTATCCCCACAGTGATCAGGAGCCCTGGTCTTTAAAGAACACTTCAGCTGTCATCCTAAAACACGGGAGATCTAACACTGAAGTTCTTAATGATGCTGGTGGTCTCTCAACAGTGCATTTCTTATGGCCTGGAAATGGTATCTCCCACAGGATTTCCCATGGAACATAATCATTTGACAGACTTTCTGGTCTAGCAGGCACACCTCTCTTAGCCTTTGGATCCCTTTTGCTACCATCATCCATGGCAACTCTGGAATTTCAAACTCCTTTTGTGTGGACCCATTGCTTTTTCCATGCTTCTAGGAGTAAACTGTACCACCCTCCTGGAGTCTTTGCCAGGATATTAAATCTTGCATCTCTGGATTGTGTATTCCACCTTATGGGGCTTCCCAGGTGGCTCAGTGGTAAAGAACCTGCTGTCATGTAGGAGATACAGGTCAGTCTCTGAATCTGGAAGATCCTCTGGAGAAGTAAATGGCAGCCTGCTCCAATATTCTTGACTAGGAAACCCCATGGATAGAGGAGCCTGGTGGGCTAGAGTCCATGGGGTTGCAAAGAGTCTGAGACAACTCAGCAACTAAACAACAATAACAAATTCAACCTTACACACTTGCCTCCTTCATCAAAATCTCTCAGAATCTAATCCTATGCAAATTTGCCTGGTTCTTTCTGTATCTTGCAGCTCATTTGAAGCATAGGTCTTTTCTTCCTGATTGCCTTATATTGTGACTTTCCCTAATTATGGGCCTGGTCACCTGGTGAGGAGATGAGGCAGATTTTGGGAAGGCACCAAAAAACTTAATAACTAAGGAAAAAATAAAATGACCCTCATGAACAAATACCATATTGCTCTAGAGATTAAAGGGCTACATCTTGAAATAAGATACTGTCTCCTTTCCTACTGACAATTTAAAATCTTTATAGATATTTTGATAAATTATCACACACATTTTTGGATATTTTTTCAACATGTCTCAAAAGTCTCACAAAAAGTACCTGCCCTTTGATCCAGCATGTACATTACTGCGTTTCTGTAAATTCATCCTAAGGCAATTATCAAATAAATGTGCAAAACTATATGTCTAAGGATTTTCTTTTGAGGGTAAAAATTATACAAAAATAGTTATTGGTTAAATAAATTATGGAACTATAACATAAAACTGCTGCTGCTGCTGCTAAGTCGCTTCAGTCGTGTCCGACTCTGTGCGACCCCATAGACAGCAGCCCACCAGGCTCCCCCATTGCTGGGATTCTCCAGGCAAGAACACTGGAGTGGGTTGCCATTTCCTTCTCCAATGCATGAAAGTGAAAAGTGAAAGTGAAGTCGCTCAGTCGTGTCTGACCCTCAGCGACCCCATGGACTGCAGCCTACCAGGCTCCTCCGTCCATGGGATTTTCAGGCAAGAGTACTGTGCAGTAATGAATGTTGATGAGGTAAAACCATATTTATTAATATAAATATACTCTTGGTTTTACTGAAAAAGAACAAGTAGGTTATTAAATGTGTGTGTACAAGTGCCTGCATGTGTTTGCAAAGGAAAGAAACCAATCTGAGCTATAGCCAGCCAAAGCAAAAGAAAGGGAATTTATTATAAAAATAAAGAGATGTCTCAAAGATTCCAAAGCTACATTTTTAGGAGAAACTTCTTAGGAAAAGACTAAACCACATATTAAAAACTTACAAGCATTCTTCATCTTTCATCTCTGTTTTGCTATTTGTATTTGCTTATTCTATGATCCATGTGATGAATTTGTCTATCCTAAAACTCAGTTTCATATATTATAGTCCAGCTATACCTAGAAACTGCCTGACATTCTGCAAATCTGAGCTCCAAATTCCTGGAGAGACTCTGGGCTAAGAATACATGAATATATGATGTCTATCCTTAGTGTATTAACTGTGGACAGAGGAATAAAATTGTGTCAGACAAATGTGACTGCCAGGAACCCACTAGGTTTAGAAAGTTGATGTCATCATTTGAAAAAGTGGAATGATTATGGCTGGGCAGAAAACCCACAGCTATCATAAAATATGTAGATGTATTATTCATATAAAGCTGAATCACCTATTGGTCTTCATTCAAATAAATGACAGTATAAAATTCTCCAAAAATTTGAGAATACGTTTTAAAGTTTATAGTGGTATACTCAGCACACATTACTTAAAGTTCCCTCTGATACCTACAGCCCACATCTGATACTATTAATAAAAAGTTTATTCTTTCTCTTTCCTGATTACATAAATACTCTCTCATTATAATCTTTTCTCTCTTCTTTTCATGTCCCAGATCTATTTAATTCTCTTCCAATGTTTTTTTCCTATGTAAATCATTCAAATCAATCTTGCTTCCTTTTTTAAAAAACAAACAACTGTGTTAACGCAACACAAGATCTACTCTCAACAAACATTTGGTGTACAATATATAATTTTTAACTACAGGCACAGTGTTGTACAGAGGATCTCTAGAACTTATTCATCTTGTGTAACTGAAATTTTATACTCATTAAACAGCAACCCTTTATTGTTCTTTCCCTGCACACCCTGACAACCACCATTCTACTCTCTGTTACTGAGTTTGACTGTTTTAGATACTTCATATAAGTGGACTCATGCAGTATTTCTCCTCCTGTGAGTGGCTAATACATGGAGATATGTATGGTTGTGGATTGAAACACTTAATGTTGTTAAAATATCCATGCAGCCCAGAGAGATCTACAGATGCAATGGAATCACTATCAAAATTTCAATGGCATTTTTTACAGGAAAAAAAAAAACACCTCTAAAATTATATGGAACTGCAAAAGACAATGAAAAACCAAAACAATCTTGAAAAAGAAGAACAAAGCTGGACAGATCACATTTCCTGATTTCAAAATACCTTAAAAACTATAGTAATTAAAACAGTACGATACTAGTGTAAAAATAGACTTATCAACCAGTAGCAGAGAATGCATATACAGTCAACTGATTTTCTACTGGGTGCCAAAAATACAATTGGAAAAGGATAGTCTCCAAAACAAATAATGTTGGAGAAACTGAATATCCACAAGCAAAAGAATGAAGTTGGGCCCTTACCTTACACTCTCTACAAAAATAACTCAAAATAGATTAAAGATGAAATTAAGATATGAATCTGTAAAACTCCTAGGAAAAAAGCTTCATGATAGTGGTCTAAGGTAATGAAGTTTTGAATATGATAAAAGCACAAGCAACAAAAGGAAAAATAGGTACGTGATATGACAATCTTGGAGAAGGCAATGGCACACCACTCCAGTACTCTTGCCTGGAAAATCCCATGGATGGAGGAGCCTGGTAGGCTGCGGTCCACGGGGTCTCGAAGAGTCTGACGTGACTGAGCGACTTCACTTTCACTTTTCACTTTCATGCATTGGAGAAGGAAATGGCAACCCACTCCAGTGTTCTTGCCTGGAGAATCCCAGGGACGGGGGAGCCTGGTGGGCTGCCGTCTCTGGGGTCGCACAGAGTCGGACGTGACTGAAGCAACTTAGCAGCAGCAGCATGACAATCTTGCTTTCTTTGTGTCTCCCTGTCTCCTACAACCGCACTCTGCACCAAGGAACTCCTCTGGCACAGTTTCATTTTGAGTGAGAACAGAACTACTGATATCTTATTTTTGCCCTGCCCAATATGTATGGGGGGAAAATAGAAAGATATAAAGTATTAATACTGTTTATCACTAGAAGGTGAAATTATCGATAATTAAAACATGCATTTTATTTTTCTTATCCGTTTTTCTACTTTCTTAAAATGATAAATATGCATTAGTTGTAAAATAATTTAAAAATCCATATATGGAAAATAAATGTGCCAATGATTCTAATTAATATTGTTAACATATTTTAATTTCATCTCTATTTTATCTCAAGCAGATCAAAGCCTTCAAATCAAACACCTAGCAAAACACTACTTATAATAGTGGTTTAATAAATAATTTATTTTAAAAATGAACAAGTAAATACACAAATGCATAAAATAAAACTTAATCCTGTAGTTTACGTGGCAGCCAAAAGAGAAATACCTATTAAGATCACATAACCAGGGCTAATACTGCTTTAAGTCAGAAAAAGACCTAGTGTAATCAGTATATAAAATTGATTTCTACCAAGAAGCAACTTCATCATTTTGCAAAACGTTGTCAAAAATTAATATCCTTTACTTAGCTGGAGTTGGATAAGAGTTTAACAAAATCCATCACTAGAAATTATATAATGTATCAAGTTAGAAGCTATCCCCTTACTGTGGAGTTTTTTGTTGTATGTTGTTAAAAAGTTGAATTTCGGGCTTCCCCTGTGGCCCTGTAGTTAAGAATCTGCCTGCCAATGTAGGGGACATGGGTTCAATCCCTGGCCTGGGAAGATCCCATATGCTGCAGGGCAACTAAGCCTGTGTGCCACAATTACTGAAGCCTGCACTCCCTAGAGCCCATGCGCTGCAATAAAAGAGCTATACGATGAGTAAGCTCTGGGGATCTAAAGTACAGCATGGTGATCATAGTTAATAATACTTCTTTGTACATGTGAAGGTTGTTAGAGGAGCAAATCTTAAATGCTCTCACCACAAAAAGATATAATTTGTGATGTGATGAAAATGGTGATTATGGTGGTCATAATTTTTAATATGTACCACATCAACACATTGTATATCTTGCATTTACACAATACTATATGTCAGCTATATCTCAATAAAACTGAACAAAATGAACAAAAAGCGAAAAAAAAAATTTTTTTTAAAAGCTTCCCATGGTGTGTTGGTATTCCAAGGTTGAATAGAACTCCTAATACTCTACTCTAAAATAGAATCTGACAAGGTGGCTTGTTCTCCATTGTATTAGGTTGGCCAGAAAAGTCTTTTGGGTTTTCCATAAGATTTTATGGAAAAAACCTGAATGAGCTTTTTGGCTAACCCAATATTTCCCATGCCTAGTATAATACTGGTACATAACAGGTTCTCAGAAAATATTTTTTTGTTGAATAAAATAAAACATTTTTTGAGAAATTTAGATGTGTCAGAAATTAATTTTTAGAAGTTGGAAATTTTTCATCTTCTAGTGATAAGAATTTCTGGAATTATATCTACAGGGAAGGTAATACTATGCTTCTTTAAACTTTTAGTAATATTTTGATTTAAAACATTTTTATTGGAGTATAGTTACTTTACAATGTTGCATTATTTTCTGGGTTCAGCAAAGCAAATCATTTATATGTATACATATATCCTCTCTTTTTTGGATTTCCTTCCCATTTAGATCACCACAGAACACTGAATAGAGTTCCCCTGAGAAGGCAATGGCATCCCACCCCAGTACTCTTGCCTGGAAAATCCCATGGAGGCAGGGCCTGGTGGGCTGCAGTCCATGGGGTCGCTAAGAGTCTGACGCGACTGAGCGACTTCACTTTCACTTTTCACTTTCATGCATTGGAGAAGGAAATGGCAACCCACTCCAGTGTTGCCTGGAGAATCCCAGGGACGGGGGAGCCTGGTGGGCTGCCATCTATGGGGTTGCACAGAGTCGGACACGACTGAAGGGACTTAGCAGCAGCAGCAGCAGTGTATATATATATGTCAATTCCAATTTCCCAGTTGATCCTACCCTTCACCCTCCTTGGTGTTTTATACATTTGCTCTCTACATCTGTGTCTCTAATATTTTGATTTTTGATCTTTCCTATTTAAAGGGGATCTTCCCCAACCAGGGATCGAACCATGGTCTCCTGCATTGCAGGCAGATTCTTTACTGCTGAGCCACCAGGAAAGCCCATTTAAAACGTTCACCTTTTTTTTTTTTTGTATGTCAGGAAGCGTGAATGCTCAGGCTCCTCTGTTTCTCTGCTTCATGGATTTTGATGGAAAACTCCATACTGGGGAAAGAATAGTTGAGCTGAAACTTCAAATAGAATCTCATGAGTCATACACATGTCTGCTAACAGGAGGAGACAGGCAAAGATGTACAAGTACAGAAGATAATGGGAAGGGAGTTGCTTGATTTTTTCTTCTCCTCTTAATCAGGAAATAGTCGTTTCTTCCCCACTTTTATTGTTTTGAACAATACATTTCACCAACAAGAAGAAACTTAATGATGAGTCCATTTCAGGAAGCAGGAATTTTATTTTCTAAATCCTTAGTTCTTTAGAGTAAGCAGAGATCCAACAGTGACATTTAAAAATGATTCTGTTTCTGTAACTTGGCTAGTCTTTAAAACAAAAGGACGATGTATGTGGAATTCTGTACACCTACATGATAATTCATGTCAACCATGCACTTACTGCTGCTGCAGCTGCTGCTAAGTCACTTCAGTCGTGTCCGACTCTGTGCGACCCCATAGATGGCAGCCCACCAGGCTCCCCTATCCCTGGGATTCTCCAGGCAAGAACACTGGAGTGGGTTGCCATTTCCTTCTCCAATGCATGAAAGTGAAAAAATAAAGTGAAATCGCTCAGTCGTGTCCCACTCCTAGCGACCCCATGGACTGCAGCCCACCAGGCTCCTCCGTCCATGGGATTTTCCAGGCAAGAGTACTGGAGTGGGGTGCCATTGCTTTCTCCATGCACTTACTACACACTCTCAAATGCTTCCCCACATAAATCAATTCTGAGACCTAAGAGTTTCCCTCATTAAAATTTACTTGAGATTCCTGTAACCTTTTCTCAGGAAGCAACAGCAGGTATAAAATGTGCAGCTTTGCATGTGTGTGTGTGTGTGCGCGTGTGCAAAGCTTTAATTCCAATCTATAAAAGAAAACCTTTTTTTGGTGGGTAGTTGAAAGCCTGGCAAAGGTGGGCGAGAAAGTCATGGAATTTTGGAAGTATGACATAATAGATTATAGAAATTAGAAATTTGTCACAGAATACTGATGGAGGAGATGCCAGGCTGAGTCAGATTTTCCCAGTGCTTAAGCAAGGATCTAGTTATAAATTGGACTCCCTTGAAAATTGCACTAACATTTCTGGTCACTAGATCAGTTTGTCTGAATTCTCTTCTTCCAGATGCAGCCATGATGAGAGCCAGTTTGCATATGGTATAGCTAGTGGTGTACTATTTATTGCAAGTGACAAATTCATAAGCTGGGTGTCAAGTGTTTGGAGGAATCTCATGTCATTCTCTTGCTTAATGGCTACCAATGACTCTGTTTCTGCTGCAGAATAAAGTACACATCCTGAAGTGTGGCATGCAAAGCTCTCTGGGATCTGGTATGTTGCTTAGATCTCAGCATCTGGTTCTACTATCCACCTAGTTTCTGTGTCAAGATTTAGACCCATCTCTTGCTTAATGGCTACCAATGACTCTGTTTCTGCTGCAGAATAAAGTACACATCCTGAAGTGTGGCATGCAAAGCTCTCTGGGATCTGGTATGTTGCTTAGATCTCAGCATCTGGTTCTACTATCCACCTAGTTTCTGTGTCAAGATTTAGACCTTCTTTCTTCCTTCCAAAGGACTGATGCTAAAGCTGAAACTCCAATACTTTGGCCACCTCATGCGAAGAGTTGACTCATTGGAAAAGACTCTGATGCTGGGAGGGATTGGGGGCAGGAGGAGAAGGGGATGACAGAGGATGAGATGGCTGGATGGTATCACCGACTCGATGGACATGAGTTTGAGTGAACTCTGGGAGTTGGTGATGGACAGGGAGGCCTGGCGTGCTGCGATTCATGGGGTCACAAAGAGTCGGACACTACTGAGCGACTGAACTGAACTGAACTTCCTTCTTTATGCCATCACTGTACATTTTAGAGCCTCATAACAGTAAATACTTATTCAGAAGTTTATCTCCTTGAAGGAAGGAACTATGGTTTATTAATTTTTTAAAAAATTATTTATTTTAGTTTTGTCTTTTTTGGGTCTGAGTTGTGGCATGTGGGTTCTTCACTGCTGTATGGGCTTAATTGTCCCAAGACATGTGGGGCCTTAGTTCCTGCACCAGGGATCAAGCCTCTCTCCCCTGCATTGGAGGGCAGATTCTTGACAGTAGACCACCAGTGAAGCTCCCAGTTTATTAATCTTTGTATCAGCAGCATCTAGTATATGGATGGAGTATCATCACTGTTTGTTGAATTGATGGATTTATGCTCAATCTTTTTAAAAAATAATTATTGTCATTCACTTGACATGCAGTAAGCAGATTCTAAGAATGTCTCTTATGACACTCATCTAATGATAATAATCCCCCTGTCTTTTGAATGAGGTCAAATCTCTGCATATCATGAGACATCACTCCCATGATTATATTATTGTGACTATATCAACTTACAAGGAAAAAGGAGGTGATCTGGGTGGGCGTAATTTAAGCCAACAAGCTCTTTAAAAGCAGAGTTTCAACTGACTGATGGGAGAAAATGAAGTCAAACATTCCACGTTTGAGGGACATTCGATGCATCATTACTGGCTTTGAAGATGGAGGGGGTCATATGCCAAGGAATGCTGGTAACCTTTGAGAACTAATAGTGGCTTGCAGGCAGCCAGGAAATGGGGATCTCAGTCCTACACCCACAAAGGAACTAGATTCTGCCAACAACCTGAGTGAATTCTAGATTTTTCAGATAACAGATCAGCCTGCTGACACCTGGATTTCAGCCTTGTAAGAATCTAAGTAGAGATCCGAATCTCATCATCCCAGACTTCTGACCTACCCAGTTAAGGGATAACCAATGGGTATTGTCAAAAGTCAGTTAAGTTTGTAGCAATTTTCTCTGCTGCAACAGAAAACAAGTATAGCTAGTTTGCAACCTCATCAGACAAAATGGATACATATGTTCTCCTCTGTCTTGGTTTATTAATTAAATTAATGGAAAATAGGTGTACCCATGTCCAATAGATGCCTGTTAGCAATGGCACCCCACTCCAGTACTCTTGCCTGGAAAATCCCATGGCCGGAGCAGCCTGGTAGGCTGCAGTCCATGGGTTCGCTGAGGGTAGGACACGACTGAGCGACTTCACGTTCACTTTTCACTTCCATGCATTGGAGAAGGAAATGGCAACCCACTCCAGTGTTCTTGCCTGGAGAATCCCAGGGACGGCGGAGCCTGGTGGGCTTCCGTCTATGGGGTTGCACAGAGTCGGACACGACTGAAGCGACTTAGCAGCAGCAGCAGCTATGTAAGAACACTTAGGCCAAGGCAGTTTGGTCATTTCAAATAAAGTAACAAACTGTTATTGGATACATTCCACATTTCATGCACTAGATGGGGTTCTGGCTGGGATTCAGTCCTGAATATAATACACTTAGTCAGAACAGCTTGATGTTCTAGCTCACAATAGCAGGGACACAACTGCAGACAAACACTTTATGTCAAAGAAGTCAACACAATAGCGTTAAAAGTTTGAATATTCAGGGGCTATTGTTGTAGCAAGTATATTAGTTTTCTAATTACTGAAGTTCTGTTTGGTTCTGTGTCAAATATGCCTGGCATTTAAATTTTTTAAAGAATTTTGGATAATATCTTCTCTTATTTTTAAGAAACCAGCCCTGAATGTTTCTAATTTAAAACAACCTTCATTTATGTAAATTTAAGACCATTGGAAATTTGAATACTAGATATTTAATAATATCAAGGAATGTTTTAGATGCAATATTACATTCGATTTTGTTAAAAAAGAAAGTCATTCTCTTTAGAAATTCATATGGAAATATGTATGGTTGTTGTAAGGGGGAGGGAAGTGGATGGCAGTTTAGATAAGGCCATGGACTGGCTATGAGTTGATGGTTATTGGGGTAGGTGATGGGTCCATGGGAGGTTATTTTTAAAAATGTTGTCTTTGATGTATTCAAAAGGATGTTTGCTAATTTTTACATATCATTTATAATGCTTTACTGTTGGTATTTTCAGGTTAACTAGTTAGTTATATAGCTAGAAATGGAAGTATTAATTAATTTTTTAGGTTTGGAATTGGTGAAGATGTGACTTTATGTTAAGTATACTTCTATTGAAGTCATACCCACACACACACACACACACACACATATGGCTTCAATAGAAGCATACTTTACTTAGCATAAAGTCACTTCACCAATTCCAAACCTAAATTACACACACACACACACACACACACACACACATACTGGACTTCTCCAGTGGCTCAACAGTAAAGAATCCATCTGCAAAGCAGGAGACGTGGGTTCAATCCCTGGGTCGGGAAGATCCCTTGGAGGAGGGCATAGCAACCCACTCCAGTGTTCTCGCCTGGAGAATCCCCATGGACAAAGGAGCCTGGTGGGCTAGAGTCCATGGGGTTGCAAAGAGTCAGACACAAATGAAGTGACTTACCATGCATGTACACACACACACACATATACTGTACTATATATATATAATTATATGCAATATATAGTGTATACACTTATATATTATATATACAGTATCTTGTACATCTATGCATACTGTACCCTAGCATCCTAAAATCATCAATATAATATTATGAAAATGCTGAATTTATAGTCCCTTTAATATCTTTGGACTAGAGCTAGTAGGTGACAGATGTTGATGGCTCATGACTGTGGTAAACTCCCCCAGTATTTATCACAGACCTGTAGATCAACTATGATAGGTCCCATAATGTACACAAAAAATTAAAATATCTGAACATTTCAGTTGGGTAGTCAAGATCTCTATCTCTAATATGCATAGCACTGGCCATGAAGTAGGTTGGCCCCACATCTGTACTCTTACATCTGTAGGTTGTGCAGAGCATCAGAAGAAAATGATTAAAACTGAGAAGATCTTATTACAAAGATTTTCTGAGAATATGCACTGTGTGTTGTCAGAATAAATACTTTCAAGTAGCTTGATGGTGAGGGCAGTAGTGAGTCCCCTAGAGGGCATGCCATACTGCAGGGCTTGTGTTGTGGGGAGCAGGATGGGAAGGTTCTGGGAACAGCAGAACAGTGGCTGGGCTTTGTGCTCCTCCTATGTTCTTCCCCCATACCACATTAGCCTCTCCTTTACAAAATGGTTAAACTAATATTTAACTAGAATGAATTAGAAGGCGGCCAAATTATTAGCCTGTTGGGGGTAGGCATGCACATTGGCCCATAAGTTGATAAGAAAACAAATACTCTACAGCAACAGTCCCCAACCTTTTTGGCACCAGGGGCCGGTTTTGTGGGAGACAATTTTCTCACAGACCAGGGTTGGGAGGGGATGGTTTCAGGATGATTCAAATGCATTGCATTTATTACGTGGCTGCTGATCTGACAGGAGGCGGAGCCCCTGCAGTAATGTGAGTGATGGGGAGCGGTTGTAGATACAGATAAAGCTTTGCTTGCTCCCCTGCTGCTCACCTCCTACTGTGTGGCCCAGATGCTAACAGGACTCAGACCCATATTAGTTTGTAGCCCAGGGGCTGGGGACTCCTGCTGTATGGCATTTTGGAGTGAGTCTAAAACATGAAGATCATATAGGATTCAGAGAGTTAAGACCATGAGAGGCCACAAAAGTCAGTCCAGGAGATGTTAAGACTTGAGATAGACATCGAAACAGTGGAGAAGTAACATTTTCCTGCAGGGGTAATTGTTCTGCGGGGAGATGCATGGCAGAGTGGGGACCAATGAAAGAGAAGCCCAGCTGGCATCGGGGCTTTGGAAGGGGATGTGAGCAAATGAGACGAGACCAGCTGGTGGAGAGCCTGAGTTCCTGCCAGAGAGAGGTTTTAGACTTGATCTAATAGACAATAGGGAACCATTCACTTTTGTTAAACAGGTGGTGCTAATTAATTGAGGATAATCAGGAGTCAGCTGTTCAGCAACAAGTTAGTAGTGGAAGTTTTAGTTTATTAAAGAAGATTTGCATTGGAAAAGTGTTTCCCAAACTGGTCTGAGAAGAATCCCTCAGGGGCAATTGTTAAAAGTGCAGACTGGCAAACCCTTCTTCTGATGCTGGTGTTTTAGCAGACTGGGGATAAAAACAGTGCTTTTATAAGCTTGCAAAGTGAGTCATTTATGCATAACTCTCTTCTAGGTAGTTAGAAAGTGTGTGTAATGACAGATTTAGTGTTTGCTGTGACTTTCAGTGGGATTGGACTTCCCAGGTGGCGCTAGCGGTAAAGAACCCGCCTGCCACTGCAGGAGACTAAGAGATGTGGGTTCAATCCCTGGGTCAGGAAGATCCCCTTGGAGAAGGGCATGGCAACCCACTCCAGTATTCTTGCCTGGAGAATCCCATGATCTGAGGAGCCTGGCAGGATACAGTCCATGGGATCGCAAAGAGTGGACAAGGCTGAAGTGACTTAGCACACGCAGATTAGCGGAATTAGGCAGAAGAGACAAGGATGCTGAGGAAGAAAAAGCTTTGGGGAGCTTCATTTAAGAATTGTGATACTTTCCAATTCACGGCTTTAACGGTTTCCTCAGACTTTTGGAGTCTTTTCTCTTACTAACAAAGCTTCTAAATTGTGATATATATAACAAAAGAAAATGCGTGTTTAGATTAAAGGAATATATTCCAAGACATTGCTGTTTTACAAGGCAGTTTATAATGAAATGTTCAGTCTTTGTTCTAACCATTGCATTTATTTCTGAAACCACCCGAAGATTTTCTAGTTTTGACCTGTAGAGGGAGCTGTAACTCTTGCTATAAATAAGTCTTCTTTTCCCAGGCAGACATAACATCACCAACCTATAGTATATTACTGAACTATTATATTCTAGAATTTATAATGAATATCCTAGAAATGAAATGTGGTATTTCCTTCATAATTTATAACTCAGGATTTGTACATACTTTGTTTATGACACTCCTTTTTACATATCTCCCAGCACGAACTCCTTTGGCAGTCAAAATGGATTGCATTATAGAGATATTTTTGGCCCTTTCTTTTCCATCCCCTTTACACAGGCTTTCTCTTTCTTTGTGGAACAAAAACGGTTGTCATTTGTCTAAATATGACTTCCTTGCTTGGAACCTAATTAAGAAATAATTCTTTAATGAATCCTTCTCTGATCTCCCACCTCTCAGCTTGTATTACACGGTATCTCGTAAACCCAACCATAAGCACCTTGACTGCAGAGCTTCTGTCTGGCTCATATTCATAACCATAGAATATAGTGTCAGCTCATAGTGGCTGTTCAATCAATGAAATGGTCAAAATGTAATATGTGGTTACATGCAAAGGATCACTACTTTTGAAAACCATGACTACTGGCTTTGAAATTATCTACATCAGTCTTGCACTAATGTGTTGACAGTGAGTTTTTACCCATTCTAAAAAAGAAAATAGTTATAAGAAAGAACTATGTGCTCACTAGATACTTCAGGATTTAAAAATAAAAATTGGAGGGAACACTTGAAAGATATTTAAGTGTCTTAAAATAATTCTTCGAGTGGTTAAGAAACATTATGTGGTTGAGAAAATTCTCTTGTGGAATGATTATGGATCCCTTACAAGGAAATATAAGTGTATTATCGTAAAAGATGCACTGCGATTGAAGCAAAAGATAAGTTCCACCTATATTACTCACTGTTTAGAATAATGAGCTTAATCCCCACACTTTGCTTTTGAAAAAGACAGAAAAAGTGTTGGGAACTGCATTGTTGAAGAAATGAGCTGCCTGTACTTAAATAGCTATAAGATTGTTTTACCTTAAACCAAAACCTAGGGTACTTCTCCACAAATTTAAGCTCTTTGACTTACCATCTTAGAAAAGATAGAGCAAACATTCTTATTTTTTTCTCTATCAAAATGTGAATACTGTGTAGTTCTAAAGCCTCCTTCAAACAGCTGAAAGTCATATGTTGGAAGAATCTTATGACCAAGTTATATTATACCAGTGTGAGATGACATTAGTATGTGTAGAGATTACAGTCCCTTTAAAAGCATACTAGTCTAAAACAACTGATTCACACATACACACACACAAGTGACAGAAAGTTGAAAACAATTTAAATCTCATTCAGGTCAGTTCAGCTGCTCAGTCGTGTCCGACTCTTTGTGACCCCATGAACCGCAGCACGCCAGGCCTCCCTGTCCATCACCAACTGCTGGAGTCCACCCAAACCCATGTCCATTGTGTCGGTGATGCCATCCAACCATCTCATCCTCTGTCATCCCCTTCTCCTCCTACCCTCAATCTTTCCCAGCTTCAGGGTCTTTTCCAATGAGTCAGCTCTTCACATCAGGTGGCCAAAGTATTGGAGTTTCAGCTTCAACATCAATCCTTCCAATGAACACCCAGGACTGATCTCCTTTAGGATGGACTGGTTGGATCTCCTTGCAGTCCAAGGGACTCTCAAGAGTCTTCTCCAAACCATTGTTCAAAAGCATCAATTCTTCAGTGCTCAGCTTTCCTTATAGTCCAACTCTAACATCCATACATGACCACTGGTAAAACCATAGCCTTGACTAGACGGACTTTTGTTGGCAAAGTAATGTCTCTGCTTTTTAATATGCTATCTAATTTGGTCATAACTTTCCTTCCAAGGAGTGAGCATCTTTTAATTTCATGGCTACAATCACCATATGCAGTGATTTTGGAGGCCCCCCAAATAAAGTCAGCCACTGTTTCCACTGTTTCCCCATCTATTTGTCATGAAGGGATGGGACCTGATGCCATGATCTTCATTTTCTGAATGTTGAGCTTTAAGCCAATTTTTTCACTTTCCTCTTTCACTTTCAAGAGGCTCTTTAGTTCTTCTTTGCTTTCTGCCGTAAGGGTGGTGTCATCTGCATATCTGAGGTTATTGATATTTCTCCCAGCAATCTGTGATTCCAGCTTGTGCTTCATCCAGTCCAGCATTTCTCATGATGTGCTCTGCATATAAGTTAAACAAGCAGGGTGACAATATATAGCCTTGACGTACTCCTTTTCCTATTTGGAACCAGTCTGTTGTTTCATGTCCAGTTCTAACTGTTGTTTCCTGACCTGCATACAGGTTTCTTAAGAGGCAGGTCAGGTGGTCTGGTATTCTCATCTCCTTCAGAATTTTCCACAGTTTATTGTGATCCACACAGTCAAAGGCTTTGGCATAGTCAATAAAGCAGAAGTATATGTTTTTCTGGAACTCTCTTGCTTTTTTGATGATCCAGTGGATGTTGGCAATTTGACCTCTAGTTTCTCTGCCTTTTCTAAAACCAGCTTGAACATCTGGAAGTTCACGGTTCATGTATTGCTGAAGCCTGGCTTGGAGAATTTTAAGCATCAGTTTACTAGCATGTGAGATGAGTGCATTTGACATTGCCTTTCTTTGGGATTGGAATGAAAACTGACCTTTTCCAGTCCTGTGGCCACTGCTGAGTTTTCCAAATTTGCTGGCATATTGAGTGCAGCACTTTCACAGCATCATCTTTCAGGATTTGGAATAGCTCAACTGCAATTCCATCACCTCCACTAGGTTTGTTCGTAGTGATGCTTCCTAAGGCCCACTTGACTTCACATCCCAGGATGTCTGGCTCTAGGTCAGTGATCACACCATTGTGATTATCTGGGTCGTGAAGATCTTTTTTGTACAGTTCTTCTGTGTATTCTTGCCACCTCTTCTTAATATCTTCTGCTTCTGTTAGGTCCATACCATTTCTGTCCTTTATCGAGCCCATCTTCGCCTGAAATGTTCCCTTGGTATCTCTAATTTTCTTGAAGAGATCTCTAGTCTTTCCCATTCTGTTGTTTTCCTCTATTTCTTTGCATTGATCGCTGAGGAAGGCTTTCTAATCTCTCCTTGCTATTCTTCGGAGCTCTGCATTCAAATGGGTGTATCTTTCTTTTTCTCCTTTGCTTTTCGCTTCCCTTATTTTCACAGCTATTTGTAAGATCTCCTCAGACAGCCATTTTGCTTTTTTGCATTTCTTTTTCTTGGGGATGGTTTGATCCCTGTCTCCTGTACAATGTCACGAACCTCTGTCCATAGTTCATCAGGCACTCTGCCTATCAGATCTAGTCCCTTAAATCTATTTCTCACTTCTTCATTAGTAACAAATAAAAGCACTTTATCATAATATGATAAAACTCTTCATCTGTTTGTTACCCCTTACTATTTAAAAAAAATTATACTGCTGACTATTGGCTATACGTCATAGACTCTTGGTGAGTGTGAGAACTGATATGGACTCTCTCTAGAAGAGATCTTGGCTATGGGTATGTATATTACCTTTAAAAGTTCTACACTTACCCAGTAAGAGCCCTTTAATAAATTCTTGCTAAGAGAATATACAGAAATTCATGGGCTTCCCTGGTAGCTCAATTGGTAAAGAATTCACCTTCCATGCAGGAGACCCTGCTTTAATTCCTGGCTTGGGAAGATCCGCTGGAGAAGGGATACGCTACCCACTCCAGTATTCTTGGGTTTCCCTGGTGGCTCAGCTGGTAAAGAATCTGTCTGCAATGCAGGAGACCTGGGTTTGATCCCTGGGTTGGGAAGATGCCCTGGAGAAGGGAATGGCTACCACTCCAGTATTCTGGCCTGGAAAATTCCATGGACTGTAATAGTCCATGGGGTCACAAAGAGTCAGACAGAATTGGGCAACTTTCACTTTCAAAAGAATATACAAAAACTCATACGAAAGTCCATGTGCAGATAATCCCATTATGTTTTAAAAATTGGAGTATAATTGCTTTACAATGTTATGTTAGTTTCTGCTGTACAATGAAGTGAATCAGCTATAGGTATACATATATCCCATCCCTCTTAAGCCTCCCTCCTACTGTCTCCCTATCCCATCCCTCTAGGTCATCACAGAGCTGAGCACCCAGTGCTATATAGGAGCTCCCCACTGGCCATTTTACAAATAGCAGTGTATATATGTCAGTGGCCATTATCTTAATTTGTCCCCTGCTCTCCTTCCCCTCTTTGTCTACAAGTCTGTTCTCTATGTCTGTGCCTCTATTCCTGCCCTGCAACTAGGTTCATCAGTATCACTTTTCTAGATTCCATATGTATGTGTTAATATACAATATTTGTTTCTCTGACGCACACTTTGAGGAAGGAAGGGATATTCACAGTTATTGGTGAGGGTGCCAGAAGTGACTCTCAGAGCTCCCCCAACCCTCAGTCCCCACTGGTCTGCTTCGGCTCTTGGTCAATAAGCAATATGGGCCAGGATTTGCCTTTTCATGTGGGATCCTTCATTTCTAGCCGTGCTATTGCCTCCCGTTGAGATCCACTCCCTCCATTGCGTATTAACCCCCAGTTCTCCTGTGTGGATGACCTCACGGGTCATAGCACTCCTGGCTGGCTTATAAGCAAGATGCATTGATTTCTCACAGTTCTGGAGACTGTAAGAATCTGCAAATTCTACATCTGGTGAGGACCCTCCTTCATAGAGGGTACCTTCTCACTATATCCTCATGTGGTAGGAAGTGTGAGGGAGCTCCATGGAGTCTGGAACCTTTTCAATTTTTTGACTGTGCAGCATGCACAATCTCAGTTCTCTGACCAGAGATCAAACCTGTGCCCCTTGTAGTGGGTCTTAACCAGTGAACCTTCAGGCAAGTTCCTATGGAATCGCTTTTTAAAAGGGCACTGATCCTATTCATGTGGGTTCCACCTTCATGACCTAATCATCTCCCAATCGCCCCTCCTCCAGATGCCATCACATTGGGGGTTAGGTTTCAACATGTGACTTTTGTGTTGACACCAATATTCAGTCTCTAGTGCCCTGGGCAAGAAGTGGCCTTGAGACCAGCTTGGCTTCTGTTCTCGTGGCCTGGGCAGAAGGATGTTGTCCTTCAACCCTTTTCTGTGTGACAGCTTGAAGATTGGAGGTTTGGCAGATTGGAGGTTTCAAGATTAGGAACTACATGTCCATCTCTACTGACCCCTACAGTGGACTGGAGGA
Organism: Bos mutus; assembly: GCF_027580195.1. NCBI lineage: Eukaryota > Metazoa > Chordata > Mammalia > Artiodactyla > Bovidae > Bos > Bos mutus. The sequence continues at coordinate 65,829,613 of NC_091629.1, read as the reverse complement.
AGTACAAAGGGCCTGTGGAAAAGTGGACATCAAAGTGGATTTTCTTAGTGTTCAAGACAAATGGCAGTCGATTCAACCTGGTGCTTCTGACAACTCTTACACTCCTAGGTCCTTGATCTAAGAGAGGCTGTAATTAAAGATTTTTCTGTAATTATATTGTTCTCTGAGAATGAGGCCGACTCCACTCCTTTGCCCATCATATCATATGCAAACTATCTAACAGGTAGACATTCAAATTTGAAATGCGTTTTCAGGAAAATCTTTAAAATGACTAATCTTTCAATTTAAACAAAATTTGGGCCTAGGAATCCTAAATTAAACAATTTCCACACCCTCACAGCCTACTGTTTTACAAATAAATCTTCCCAATTGTACCTGACAATTTTGTAGACCTTTCAGTGTTCCAATCACTTTTAGCATTCTATCAACATCTTAATTTTTTCTACTGTATTACAATAGAATAATTTATTTCCACATTATTCCTTATTGTCATTAAAAATTTAAGATATCAGGTATCTGATTCTTACCTGTTTCAAATGAATCCAGATGTTCACCTACTGAAAGGGAGCCAGTATTTTTTTTTTTTTTTTTTTTGCAATCATAGACTTAACTTTGGAGAATAAATTTGGAACAATTCTGTAGGGACTATTGGTCACAGATGGCTGAGTGATAATAAATCCTCAGGTTGAGACACAGTCCTTCTGGATTGTAGCACTCGAACTGATTTTAATAATTCAAATTACTCTGCATCATCCAAGTAAATAAAATATATCTCTGGCCTAAGTCCTTCTTTTTTCCCCCCAAAAGCTATATAACTAGCTTATGACATATTAACTTTTTCTTATTCGTACTCTTAATTTCTTTCTTACTCTTAACTCAGTTCTTTGACATCTCCTCCAGGAGTGTTTTTCCTTTCTTCCAAGCCATAAAGAGTTCAATCTCTTTCATCTTTTAAAATGATCCCCTTTCCTGCAGGAAACTTCCATTTGTATACCCAGGCTGAGTTTTTGTAATTCTCTTTCTTACTCATCATCATATTTGCCACATGGCTTACACATCTGAGCTCCTTAGAGGCAGGGACTGGTTTCTTAACAATTTTTGCATCTCTACAGCTTAGCAGAGTGCCTGGTATACAATAGATGCTCAGTAAAGAATGAAGGCTAGTCCTTTCAGTGAGAGGTTGGTATCAAGTCATTTATATCATCCAGTGGAGGACCTAATCACCTCCCCAAATCTCACCTAATACCATCACCTTTGGGGGTTAGGATTTCAACATATGAATTTTGCAGGGCAGGGAGACATAAACATTCAAGCCATAGAATTAACAGATTATTTAACAGATTACCCTGTACCTCTTAAGAAAAGCACCAATATTAAAACCTTGACTTTGTGATCTATCCCTGTGTAGCTTTGGGATGTATTTTGCCCTATTTACATAGCTTTTGCTGATTAATTTCCACTACCATATTTTGCCTTTGGGGATAAATCCTATGTTCCTTTTATTCTTTGTAGTCTCAGCTTCTAGTATAATGTGTGGCAAGTAGTTAAATCTCAATGTGTATTTGTTGACTAGATGAGGTTACTATAGCTGGGGGAAAGACAGATTTCACATCTCATTATTGACTATATCCTATTCTAAGTGTTTCCATGCTTCTTCTTATGATCTTCCCTTTCAGTAACAACTAAGCAGAATTCTGGTTGTAGGAAATTGTAACCTGGTAAAAACATGGTCATGCAACAGTGCTTTTCTGTTGCTATGACAGTATCTGTAACGCTTATCTCCATGTTTTGATTAGAGTAAGAGATACAGAATAAGCCATTAGACATGTCACCTAGTGCAGGGGTCACCAACCTCCGAGCCGTGAATCAGCACTTCCTGTCAGCTCAGCAGCAGCTACATTAGATCAGAAATAAAGTGCACGATAAATGCAATGTGCTTGATCAATGTTACAGGGCAGCCTGGATGGGAGGGGACTTTGGGGGAGAATGGATACATGTATATGTATGGCTGAGTCCCTTTGCTGTCCACCTGAAACTATCACAACATTGTTAATTGGCTATACTCCAATATAAAAGGAAAAGTTTAAAAAAGTGCAATGTGTTTGAATCATCCCCAATCCATCCCCCCTGTCACCCCCTGGTCCATGGAAAAATTATCTTCCACAAAACTGGTCCCGGGTGCTAAAAAGGTTGGGGACCTCTGACCTAGTGGACTTTTGGGGTGGCCTTCATTATCTAAGGCAGATTCAATGTCAAGTCATAAAATGACAAGCATATGGTCTTATTATTAGTTCTCTCTGGAATTCAGTCTCTTTCTATATGACAAAAATCTGTTACTAGTATTTCTCGAGCCAAAGAGTCTCTGTAACCTATAAATTTAAATCGGATCTTGACTGTAATATATGCCTCCTGTAGGTAGAAAAGATGTTCCTATTCACACTGGTACAGTTTCTTTGGATTATGAGTCTCAGTGTCACATTTTTTTAAATAAAATGTTTTAATTTTCTTTCATCGGAGCACTGCAAGCTTTATTTTTAGGACTAAAGATTTAATTCCAACAGGATATGTTTAGAACGCTCATGTACTGGCTTTCCGAAAACATTGAGTTTCATCTTATTATGAAAAGTGTAAACAGGTTATAGCTCAGAAACAGGTGCTAGAGCACTCAGCTTTTTGAACTTCACAGGGATGTCTTCCAGCAGCGCACAGCAGACTGTTCACATGTGATTTCACATAACTCTGCACTTAAATCTCATATCTTTCTGTCATTTTACCCCCTTTGTTAGCTGGCAGGATACAACACAAACTATATTCATATGTTAAATCAAAAAAGCAGCCTCTTCCCAATTTTGTCAACATTTTCCAAAGGAAACCAAATGTCAAACTAAGCAGAGTGGAAACTGAAAGTGTTGGTCACTCAGTGGGGACCGACTCTTTGTGACCCCATGGACTATAGCTCTCCAGGTTCCTCTGTCCATGGGAATTCTCCAAGCAAGAACACTGGAATGGGTTGCCATGCCCTCCTCCAGTGTATCTTCCTGACCCAGGGATTGAACCTGGGTCTCCTGTATTGCAGGCAGATTCTTTCCCATCTGAGCCACCAGGGAAGGCCATAAACTAAGCAAAGGAAATCTTCAAAGGAAAATTTTCACCAGTAATGGAGATTCAGTATAATAAAAGTGTGCCCTACCCATTTTAAAATTTACATGCCATTTATTTTTTTATTGGCCAATCAGCGTGTGAGATCCCAGTTCCCAGACCAGGGATCGAACTCTGCACCCTGGCATTGGGAGCTCAGAGTCTCAACCACTGGACACCAGGCAAGTCCCTACCCCCTCTTCTGTAATAACGTTTACTGAGCATCTACTAAGTGCTACATACTATTCATAGGCTAAGAGTGCAATTGTAAATACTATAGACAAGATCCCACAACTCATAACACTTGCATTTTGAAGGAAGGATATGAGTAAGTAACCAACCAAACAAATAATGAAACAACCAAACAACAAGTCTTTATTGCTAATGACAAATTTCACGGAGAAGCAACATAACACGTGCCAGATAGAGAATGCCCTAGGGCTGGGTGCATAGAGAATGTGTGGTAGTTAGTGGAATGACACTCTGTTTTTAATGCTTCTTATTCAAAAGCATTTAAAAGAGATTTACTGATATTATAACATTCCACACATAAAAATGAATACGCATTTCTAAAAAGTAAGGACACTATACAATTAGGCAAAACAATGTAACATTATCATACTTAATAAAATTAATAATTATTCCCTAGTGCTATCTAATAGTCAATCCACATTTAAATTTACCCAATCATTTCCTGAATGTCCTTCACAGTTGGTTTGTATGAACATTATTGAATCCAGGGCTACATATTGAATTTATTTTTTTTTATTTTATTTTATTTTTAAACTTTACATAATTGTATTAGTTTTGCCAAATATCAAAATGAATTGAATTTCATAAGTCTCTTTTGATCAAAAAATTTTTCTTGACACAGGAACCTAACTTTACCTAGTCGAATATTCTACCATTTGGACATTGCCTCATTTCTCTCACATGGTGCCATTTAATTTTATAGTTTAATAACTTGTATTTCTGAAAACCTAGAATTTTATTTCAAAGTTTTGATTAGACCACGTTAAACATTTTTGTATAATGCACCATAAGTGATGTTGTCTATTTCATAATGCATTATATCTAGAAACACATAATATCTGGTTGTCCTACTGCTTTTTAAACTAAGAGTTGGCCATCAGATTAGGGAGAATACAGCCTTGTCCCTTTATTGCACATTAAATTTTCCTTTTGCAATCAGGAAATAATCTGTGTGGTATACTTCAGCACCGTATATAGATCCATTTCTTAATCAATGTTTTGTGTAATGGTTTTAAAATCAATTTGCAATCCTAGTCTGAATACATAATTTCATTGGACTTTGAAAAATGGTGATTCTTTTTTAATTTTATCCTTCCTTCTGTGATTATTTGCTGGTCATTTTAAGTAAAGTAAAGGTTTTCCTCATGAACTGGGGTCATATGGTAACTTCAAAATACAGATCCTATTGAAAAGGCAAAGGTACATGCATTTTAAGTTTTCTCTTTGATTTCTAATTTTCAAAGAAAAAACTGGCTTAATAGTCAATGTAGAAGGCAGCAATGAGTTATTCCCCCCATTTTTTCCTTTTTTGGGGGTATTAATACAGAGTACAGAGAAGGCAATGGCACCCCACTCCAGTACTCTTGCCTGGAAAATCCCATGGATGGAGTAGCCTGGTGGGCTGAAGTCCATGGGGTCGCTAAGAGTCAGACACGACTGAGCGACTTCACTTTCACTTTTCACTTTCATCCATTGGAGAAGGAAGTGGCAACCCACTCCAGTGTTCTTGCCTGGAGAATCCCATGGACCGGTGAGCCTGGTGGGCTGCCCTCTATGGGGTTGCACAGAGTCGGACACGACTGAAGCGACTTAGCAGCAGCAGCAGCAGCATTACAGAGTAATGGATTTTTACTGATTTAATGTTTTATCAAATATTCAACAATCATGTTATCTTATTCTTCTCAATGCTCAAAATTGTAACAGTTTTGGCTTAAAACTGGCTTTTGAGTTCTTTCACCATGGCTTCATCGTGGGATTGCTTAGGAAAAATTTTAATAGAGAAGAGAAAGAAATCACATCCTTAAAACTAAAAAAATTGGTAAGATGGACATCTTTAAAAAAAAAACTAACAAATCTTTGCTTATGAAGAAAAAGTCAACAAAATACAACATCCTTTCATGATAAAAGCCTTGAACACATTGGAAGGAACATAATCTCAACATCACAAAGGCCATATATGACTGATGCCCAGCTAACAATATATGCTATGGAGAGAAATTGCAAGCTTTTCCCTCTAAGATTAGAAAAAAAGACAAAGACGTCACTCTTACCACTCTTATTCTATATAGTATGGGAAATCATTGCTAAGAGAAACTATGCACACAAAGAAATACAAAGCATACATATTGGTAAAGAAGTAGTAAAATTGTTGCTATTTGCAGGTGATATAATTTGTATATAGAAAATCCCAAAGCATCAACCAAAAAAGTTTCAGAACTAATCAATGATGTCTGTAAAGCTGCAGCATACAAAATCAACATACAGAAATCAGTTGCATTTCTATACACTAATAATGAAACATCTGACTAAATAATTTAAGACTCTTTCTTTCACAACAGCATTAAAATCAATGAAATACCTCTGAATACATTTAACCAAGGAAGTGAAATATCTGCAGAATAAAACTACAAGACTTTGATGAAAGAAACTAATCACACAAAAAATCGGAAAGATGTTCTGTTCGTGGCTTGGAAGAATGTTGATAAAATGTTTATACTACCTAAAGCCACCTATAGATTCAACCTAATCCCTATGAAAATACCCATGACATTCTTCACAGAAGTAGAAGAAAAACTCTAAAGTTTTTATGGAACACAAAAGGCCCAGAGAGCCAAAGCAGACCTGAGGGAAAAGGACAAAGCCAGAGGCGTCACACTTTCTGACTTCAAGTTAGACTACAAAGTTATAAACAGTATGGGACTAGCACAAATAGACACGAAGACCAATAGAACAGAATAGAGAGCCCAGAATTAAGCCTCCACATATGCAGTCAACTAATGTTTGACAAGAAAGCCAAGAACGCAGTGAGGAGGAACAAATGGTTCTGGGAAAATAGGATAAACACAGGAAGAACAATGATACTGCACCCCTATCTTATAGCACTCACAAAAATTAACTCCAAGCAGATCCAGGATTTAAGCATAAGATGAAATACCATAAAGTTCCAAGAACAAAACATAGGGAAGAAGCTCCTTGACACTGGTCTTGGCAATGATTTTCTGGATATGACACCAAAAGCACAAACAAGAAGAATAAAAGTCAACAAATGAGATTACATAAAACTTAAAATATTCGACATAGCAAAAGAATCAAAATGTAAAGTGAAGCCACAGAATGAGAGAAAAGTTTTGTGAGCCATGTATCAGATAAAGGGTTAATAACCCAAATTATATAAAGAACTCATGTAACTCAATAACAACAAAACACAAAAACAATCTATTTTAAAAATGGGCTGAGGAACTAAACAGACATCTTTCCAAAGGAGATATCCAATGACCAAGAGGTATATGAAGAGATACTCAACATCACTAATCACTGCTACTGCTAAGTCACTTCAGTCGTGTCCGACTCTGTGCGACCCCATAGACGGCAGCCCACCAGGCTTCCCTGTCCCTGGGATTCTCCAGGCAAGAACACTGGAGTCGGTGGCCATTTCTTTCTCCAGTGCATGAAAGTGAAAAGTGAAAGTGAAGTCGCTCAGTCGTGTCCGACTCTAGCGACCCCATGGACTGCAGCCTACCAGGCTCCTCCATCCATGGGATTTTCCAGGCAAAAGTACTGGAGTAGGGTGCCATTGCCTTCTCCGCACTAATCACTAGGAGTGTAAATCAATACCACTATGATATATCACCTCACATGTTAGAAGAGGTAGCATCAAGAAGACAGATTATAACAGGTGCTGGTGAGGATGTAGAGAAAAGGGAACCCTTGTACACTGTTGGTAGGAATGTAAATTGATCCAACCATTATGGACAACAGTAGAGAGGTCTTTCAAAAAATTAAAAATAGAATTGCCATATGATGTATCAGTTCCTCTTCTGGGTATGTGTGTGTGTGTGTGTGTGTGTGTGTATTCAAAGGAAATGAAAATAGGATATTGAAGAGATATATGCACTCCCGTGTTTAGTGCATTATTATTTACAAGAGTCAAGATATGGAAACAAGTGCCCTTGAATGAATGAATGGATAAAAAAATACATATACAATGGAATATTATTTAGCTATGAGAAGGAAAGACATCTTGCCATTTGCATCAACAAGGAGGGACCTTGAGCATTTTATGCTGAGTGAGAAAGGTCAGATGGAGAAAGACAAATACTGTCTAGTATCATTTTAATATAAAAAATCAAATTCATAAAAACAGAAAGTAACATGGTGCTTACCAGGGAATAGGGAAAGGGGGATTGGACAGATGTAGTTTAAGGGTACACTCTTATAACAAGTAGTAAAGAAGCACTAGATCATAGACAATACAGTATTATTGTCATCAAACTTAAGAGACTAGAACATAATGATTCCAAACACTTGAAAGAAAGGATAATTATGTAATATGCTGCTGCTGCTACTGCTAAGTCGCTTCAGTCGTGTCCAACTCTGTGCGACTCCATAGACGGCAGCCCACCAGGCTCCCCGGTCCATGGGATTCTCCAGGCAAGAACACTGGAGTGGGTTGCCATTTCCTTCTCCAATGCATGAAAGTGAAAAATGAAAGTGAAGTCACTCAGTCGTGTCCGACTCTTCGAAACCCCATGGACTACAGCCCACCATTATTGCTACAATGGTAATTGTATTGTATTAATGTGTCAAATTAACATAAATACCTCAAAGCTATACCATATTCTATATCAATATTTCAATAAAAAATAAATACAAATTTAAAAGAGAAAAATCTTGTTCTCTCTAAGACATCAACATAATGTAAACATCCTTACTGAATGGACCTAGAGTCAGAAATTGGCCCACCACCTGCTTTTAATAAATAAAGTTTTATTGAAACACAGACACACTCATCATTTAGGATTATCTCTGCTATAGCAGCAGAGTTAAGTAATCTTGATGGAGACCTTATGTTTCCTTAAAACTAACATATTTGCTACCTATGCTTTTGCAGGTTTGCTGAGCTGTGGCTGGGACTAAGAAATGTTCAAGCAACCTGATATTTTTTGTTTGATGTTGTTTCAGGCATTCGTCTTGTTTTTTTCCTAACCAAAACTTTAGCTGCTATTTAAAAGTAGGAACCATGACTTAGGTTTTGTCTGTATCTTTCATAATCCCCAGCACATAGCTGAACATAGAGCAGGTACTCCATAGATACTTGATTGCTTTGTCTGCTGAAAGTGTACTTTCACAGAATTTTTTTGGTTTGCTTGCAACAAAGAATATCTATTGATGCAAAGTAATGAAGTGTCTAGATACACGTGTTTATTCATCGCATTGGAATAATATGTGAATGTACTGGAATTACTGTTGTGAGTGAAAGAAATCAATGTTCTATACCCTTTATATTACATTACAGAGATGACCCTACATTTCTACCTATTCTGCACATTTGCTTTTTAGAAGAGAATAATTTTTTTCACCAACTCACTGAAGTCATTGTTATTTCACGACTAGGTAATATCAGATGACTTTACTCTTTAGAATGAACTTCCTGTGCTGGAAAAGCCTCTCACTTTGCAGGGAGAAACATTAAGGTCAGTGTCTGTGGCTCTCAGGGGATTTTGCTCACCTTAACATAGAAAGAAATTAAAAAGAAACAAATTCATATTAGAAAGAGCAATAAAAATTAGTGCACAATTTAGCTCTACGGAAGACTCACTGGGCATAGACAGAGAATTTGCTGATAGGTGAATTCACTGAAATTCACTCGAATTCACTGAAATCTACCATTGACTTTAAACAGTGTACACACACTTTATCTTTCCTTTGTGCAGAGTGCCTGCAGATTTATACATGAATACCTTTGCTAAAATTCAATGCAAGGATGGGCTGTGCCTATTTGCCATGGGAATGTTGGGAGAACTTGAATTTATTTCTGTTTGCCCTTCCGTGTCTAATGCCTTATGGTTTTTGTCATCTTGTTTGGCAAAAAGGATAGCCAAGCATTCACTGATGTACATTCAGATTTTTCCCGCATCTTGGCAAAGGTGATTAGTGCTGCACTGACCATATGACTATGGGACTACTGGTGTAGCTTTGAGATCCTGATTTTGGTTCTTTTGGATAAACACCCAGAAGTGGGATTGCTCGATTATCTCGTAGTTCTATTTCTTATTTTTTGAGGCATATCCATACTGTTTTCCACAGCGGCTGTGTCATTTTCTGTTTCCACCAACAGTGTACTAAGTCCCAATTTCTCCATATCTTTACCAGTACTTATTCTTTTGAGTATTTGTGGGAATAGTACTGTATTGTACAATTAAATTTGTTAAAGGTGTAGATCCCATCTTAAGTGCTCTTATCACAATAAAATAAACTTAAAAGAAGTAACCAATATTGGCTGTCTATCACTGTGGTTAATATTTGTAGTATTTGTTTTGCATGTGTATTACAATTAATGTTTGGTTCTGTGAAAATAGCAATTTAGCTTCCATTCTTGAAATAGTAAAATCTGCATGGAACTAAAATCTATTAAACAAATACAGTTTCTATGCAGCAAGCAAATTATTTCTTATGCTACTGTTCATAAATAATGGAGCATTGTGAAATGAATAAAGAAATACAAACCTATTAAAATAATGCACCATTTGCCTAAGTTTATGCAGTTAGCAGGATTTACTATAGCTGCAAATTATTTCAAAATTGACTGCAGTATTCCATAAATTTAATGTGTGGATAATTCGGCAAGCAGCCCATTAACAAAACAAAACGGGAGAAGCACTGACTTGTTTTCATCTAGTAATACTTTCCCTAAGGTAGAAGTATAAACCATTTTTGTCATTTTTGTAATGTTATAGACTTCTGTAGACAGACTAATGTATTTGATAATTCTTAAACTTTCTGTAGAATTATATCTAAGCACTATACATTTCTGTGTGTGTGTACACACACACACACACACACACATATATATATATATATACACACATATACACACACACACACGGGTCAGGAAGATCCCCTGGAGAAAGGAACGGCAACCCATTCCAATATTCTTGCCTGAAGAATCCATGGATAAGTAGCCTGGTGGGCTACAGTCCATAGGGTTGCAAAGAGTCGGACATGACTGAGCGACTAACACTTTCACTTCTTCATATGTGTTTATAGATACACATATGTATGTATATGTGCATATATGTATGTGTATATCTGTACACACATATATGAGTGTGTATGCACATATGTGTGTTTTATATACATATGAAAAAAGTTCTTAGATTACAAAGAGGCTTTATTTCTCTTTAAAAATTTTTTAAATTAAATTTTATTGGAGTATAATTGTTTTACAATGCTGTGTTAGCTTTCACACTTAAAAAAAAAAAACTGTTGGTTTGTGCATCTTAAAACTTAGAAACCCAAAGTGGATCATGCTTTTATTTTCGTGTAGTTTTTTTTTTTGCCCTGGACTGTTGCTCTTGGGTTAGTTCCATTTTGATGAAATCTGTCATTGATAAAAGAGAGTTCAAGCTTCTCTAAACCAATTAAAATGTTTTTGCCTCAGGAGGTAAATAAAAGCACATGATAGAACTAAAGCTGAATGGAGAGTGGTAATCAGTATAGTAGTTCGGTATTGAACAATATTGAGCACCATAACAATAACACCTAATAAATCATTCTGAAAGGTACATTGGATATATTTTTTTTCAAGGACAAATAAAGTATACTCATGAGGATCAAAATGATGCCTATGTTATTTTTACGGCCTATTTTAGAAAGTATTGAAGATTTCTCCTAAGGTAAACTCTACATGCCTTTGTTATATGAAACATTCCTCCAAATATTTGAAGCCTGTCATACTACATTTACACACATTATGAAGTGAGATGTAAATCAATTTAAAGATTTATCTAAATTTATTTGGAGCCCTACTTAAATAATTTTAAAGTCTGTCTGTTTAAAAAATATTTGTTCTACTTTGATCACAAAAGAAATTTTAGTGTTGAATTCAAAGCATAGCTATTATTACTTTTTCTTTTAAGAATATCATAGTTTCTGTTTAGTTTTTGAAAATGGAACTTTTTTTTTGGTAAGAACTTTTCAATTATTTATGACTTAATGATTATAATGCCATGATTAGAAGATGGTGACTCTGAAACCGTTTATGCACATAGTGGTTTTTAAAAAACATGTTTGGTTCATTTAATCATTTGCTTATCCATCCATTTATCTGTCTATTCATCCATTCATTCTTCCACCTACTCATCATCTATCCGCTCAACCATCTTTCTATTAACCATCTACTTATCATCTATCCATTCACTCTTCTATCCACCTACCCATTCTACCATCTATTCATTCAATGTTTTTGAGCCCCTATTATGATAGACTTTACATATACATAAATACCATGCACATACACAAATATATACATATATATAATATTACATTTTCTTTATCCATTTATCTGTTTAGGGACACTTAGGTTGTTTCTGTATCTTGAGAACTATAAATAACACTGGTATGAACATGGTGAGTGCATGCATCCTTTTGAATTAGTGTTTTTGTTTTCTTTGGATATACACCCAGGAGTGGAATTGCTACATTTATGCCTTCATTTAATTTGCTAATACTTTACTTAAGATTTTTCATGATTATTCACAGCTGATATTTGCTTATTTACTCTTTTTTACCTTTAATTGTTTTTTTCTCTCTTTTTAATAGTGAGATGCCTTAATCAATTCAAGCTGCTATAACTGAATACCCTAGATTGGGTAGCTTAAAACAGTGGAATTTTATTTTGTACAGTTTTTGAGGCTGTGATGTCTAAGATCAAGGCACCAGCATATTCAGTATCTGGTGAGAGCCTGCTTCCTGATTCATAGACAGATTTCTTGTGTCCTCACTTGGTAGAAGAGGGTTGAGGGGCTTCTCTGGGGTCTTTTTTTTTTTTTTATAAGGGCACTAATTCTATCATGAGGACTCCACTCTCAGGACCTAAGGACCTTTCAAAGGCTCAAGTCCAAATACCATTACATTGAGGATAAGATTCCAACTTGTGAATTTTTTTTTGAGGGTGGGGGGAATGTCACAAATATTCAGTAGTGAGCACGAGGTAATTTTTGTTTTATAAAATAAGTTGTGATGCTTTCTGTTTCTTTTCTTTGTTACTGAGAGCTCTTCACTCATCTGTTTAGGAATTCCTGTTCCCTCCAAATCCAACATTTTTAAACCTAGAATTTTGCTGATGTTTCACAGTACATGTAGAACTCAAATGCCTTACAGTAAACACAGTTCTGCCCAACCACGTCTAGAAATATTGAATCCTGCCTCCATCTAACTTGGAATACCAGGTCAAGCTGTATCTGTGAATTCCAAGTACAGGTGGCAACAGTCTCCATTCTAGGGCTGCTGGAAGTTTGGTTGAAGCCATCGTGGCTGGCATTTACCTGCTGAGCCTGTGCACCTCGTGTTTGCTTATTGGTACCTGAGTGGCCAACATCTGCCCAGGCAACTCTGTGCACATCACCCTTGCTGAGACCCATGCTGCTTCTAGAGCTTGCATGCTTGCTAAGGCCTTTGATATTACTTAAAGAAGGTCACACTCTTGAGTTGTATATTTATAGTCTGGCAAATGCAACCCTACCTCTATATAACAGCCCCTGTCTATAGACAAAAGGCTCAGGGATCCCCAGGGGCAAAAGCACCAGGACACTGTACTAAATACATGAAAAATAAAGAACCACAACTGTAAAAAAAAAAAAAGACATATGGCCCCAAAAAAGTCTCCTAAACTTTCAAGGTCATGTCCTAAAGTCCAAATTAAGCTGCATTCTCTAGCCTAATTTGGCTTCTCCATATGGTTCTTTCAATCGCTACATTCAAATCTTTATGTATTTGTCAGGGTCCCCTACCCAAAGTACTGGATCATAATATCACCATGGAATAAATTTACTCTCTCCTTCCCCAAACTCCCCATTAAGGGAAGAGCCTAATTCTCTAGATCTTATGGTCTGGATGAGACAGCAGAACACTGGTCTCCTGCAAGTAGCTAGGTCCCTTCCATCTGGGAAAAAAGGGATAAAACTGACGAACAAAAGGTCAGGATGTGCTGTGAATTGGACAAGAACAGGAAGGGGAAGCAGCTCTTTCTCTTTCACCTGCTCCTGCCCATGTTTACTGGCTTGCTTGAGTCTGTCTTTCATATCTACTGTATTTTCCCCACTGTACTTATAGTAACTGTTTTCTTCACTACTGTTAATTTTCTGCACCCTGAGTTTTGTCCTCTACTGTTATTTCGAGCATTCCTGTATTCATTTCTTTTTTTTTTTTAATTTTAGCCTGTTTTTCCCATCTCAGTATGTTCTATTTCCAGACTATTCTGACACCCTATTCCTGTTTCTTAATGGCTATAGCTTCCTACTTTCTCTGGAGTTCATAAACAGTTTCACACTTCAATACAAAATTTTGTTGTGTATCACATAGTGGATCAGTGTCAAAGCCACATGGATATTCTTTCTTTCTCTTTTTCTGCAGTATTTAATTCACAGTTTCCTCTTTAGCCCTTTCTGCTTCAGCTCCTACTCATGCTCAAGTGAAGAAATTTTTCCTGACTCATTATTTTTAGACAAAATCTTATGGGTAAATTGCATTTCATCTTGTTCTTTGCCTGATTGTTTGGCACTTTAATTCCTCCTCAGATCTATGATTGTAGAACAGATTGAAAGGTACAGGTCTTGGTCAATTCTCTAGTTTCCAGCCCAGTTGTAATTCTGTTCAATAGAAGCACCAGTGTCCAGCTCCCTGGTTCTTAGGGACTCTGGTAGGATACATGAAACTCTAACTTCTATTAACTGTACTCAGTTGTACTAGAATTCACCCCCCAGCTGCCTTCAGAATATTGCTTTGGCTATACATTATCAACATGAATTTAACTACCAAGGCATTTGCTTTTGAAATTGAGAAGGAGTGGGGCTCTGGGGTACAAAAGCCCATGTCCCTCACTTCTTGATTACAGGCAATTAGGCTTCATTCAGCCTCCATGACCTTCCCTGAACTCCAAGGGGTAGGTTCAAATAATTGTTAATTAGGGAAGGGGGGGCATGTGGAGACAAGGGAGGAGCAATCAAAAGGAACAATTGTACAGCCTTGGGGGCAGGGTCCTGGTCCCCTCTTCAAGGGACACATACAACATCTTTGAGCTGTTTTGCAGGGACTGGAACCCCCACTTGGTAGGAGAAGTTAATGGAATGTTGCTAACAAGCTTGTAGACCCTAGACTGGTTGGAACCAGAAGGTTGATGATGCTGACTCCCACTGAATATGTTTTGAAAATACTGTGTTAAAATGATAGAGGTTCATCTACTATAGAACTTTTCAACAGCTTTAAAATGCCAGTGTATATGCATTGTGAGCCACCAAGAGGTATAACCAAGCATCACACCCTTTACTTGTTTGAGCATGAATCTATGCAATATTATTCTTGCACAGTGTTCCGCAGATCGCTTGTTTAAGAAAGAGTACACTCACTGTGTACTCTGTATTTAAATGTCCCAGAGTCCTTAATACTCTCTGGTCACAAGGAAGACACTTAGACACACTTAATCTATTCAGCCTTCCTGGTTATCATTTTCTGCACTTCTGCAGAAAGACATTTAGCTCTTGACCTTATGTTAAGCTTATTGGCTACATCGTTTAAAAATTATTGTTCAGTTCAATCACACAGTTTGATTCAGTTCCAAGGTCTCCATGTAATATATAAACAAAGCAAGGGCTCAATGAATTTTTTTTATTCACTTACATGATCGCATGTAGTCTTCTGTATTTGCTTTATAACTCTTAAATAATGTTTAAGACTAAAAACTTTGCTATATATAATTAGAAGCACACATATACATTTGTGGCATAGTGTTGTACCTTATAAGAACTTGATACCTACTGATTGATTAATGATACTAATACCTAAAGATGACAGAATTCAATGTTTGGCTCTGGTTATTTTAATACGATCTCTAGAGCTGAATATAAAACAAATTTTACTATAGAGCTGATTAAAACAAACTGGAACATATATTGTTTTATTGTATATATTAATTAAATCTAGACTCAACGTTGATTTTGCAAGTGTTATAGAGAAACAAATTAAACATCTGTAGAAAAAAGTGTTATGTCTTTAATAAAATGCTTTAAAAAATAAACTAAAATATATTCAGGATTTGAAGAACTTTAACAAGAATTTAGAACCATTTCAGTAAAACTAAGATAAGATTATTTTGCATTAAAGACAAGAAAAGGCCATTCAGGTAATAAAGTTCTTTTATGGTACTGAACTTTAAAACATTAAGTAAAACAAGTAAAACTGAAAATAAAAATTCCTTTGTAACTTTTCTCCTTTGACCTCACAAAATGAGAAGCTCTGAAATGTGAGTCATGTGATAATGCTAAGAATTCTTTCAATATTTTTGACAGTGAGATCTTTTTAAGAAGTTGCTTTCAAAGTCATTTAACTAAGAAGGCAAATATGTACAACTCAAAATTTTAAACTGCCAAAATTACACCCTGATTTCTCTCCCATATTACATATTTATTTTATTAAGTTTATTTAGCCTGGGCTTACTTCATAACATCATTTAGCTGAATGTACGAGCACAGCCTTTATTATGTACAGGTGGGAAATTATTTTCTGGGCCTGAGATGGAGCCATAACTTCATCTCTTCTGAGGAATTGAAGAAATGTGTCTGGTCTTGTTAGATGCTCGAGCTATAGCAGATTTCTGTGCCAACAGCATCAAACTTGGCAGAGGAACTGACTCTGGAGCCCCTGGTCTGTGACCTGAGCTGAAGCTTCAGCAATAAATTGGAAAGTCCAGGGAACACAGAAAGTATAAGAAGAGCTTTAATTAGCACATTCAAGAGAAATACTATATTAGCTTTTTATTGCTTATAGCATATTAACACAAATGCAGTGGCTTAAAACAACACACACTTGTCATCTGAGAGGTTCTATGGGATGGATGTCTAGGCATGGCTTAGCTGGATCCATTCCCTAAGGTCTCATATGGCTGTAATTAAGATGTTGGAGGAAATGCATCCTCACCCAGAAACTTGACCAAGGAAAAACCCTTTCCCAAGGTCACTCAGGTCAACGGCAGAATTCATTTTCTTTTGATTGTAGGACTGACATCCCTGCTTCTACTGACTGTCAGCTGCCCTCAGCATCCAGAGGCCACCCACAACTCTTTGCCAAGTGGAATCTCAGACACAGCTCCTTAAATTCTTCAAATCCAACTAGGAAGGGAGGGTCTTTGGAATGAGACTGCTACAAAGACAGGATCTTATGTAATGTAACATAATCATAAGAATGATATTCTCTCATCTTGGCCATATGCTGTTGCTTAGAAGAGAGTCACAGGTTCTGCCACTCAAGAAGGGATTATGCAAAAGTGGGACTGACCACCAAGAGGTGAAGATCATGGGGGGACAACCTCTGAGTCTGTCGTCACAGATACTGGGTTCTTACTTAAGGAAGATATCCTCTAAAAAATTCTTAGCATTCAATAGAGTGGCATCAAACATGAATATAAGAAAATGATGTCTCTCCTGCTCCCTTCTCCTGGTCATATACACAGACAAAATTATAATTCAAAAGACACATGCACCTCTGTGTTCATAGCAGTACTATTTACAATAGCTAAAACATAAGACATGGAAACAACCTAAAAGTCCACTGATAGGTGAATGGATAAAGCGGATGTGCTATGTGTATTTATATACATGTGTGTGTATGTATTACTCAGTCATAGAGAAATGAAATAATGAAATTTGCAGCAACATGGATGGCCCTAGAGATTATCATACTTAGCGAAGTAAGTCAGAAAGAGAAAGATAAAGACCATATGATATCACTTGTAAAGTGAAAGTGAAAGTGAAGTCGCTCAGTCGTGTCTGACTCTTTGCGACTCCATGAACTGTAGCCCACCAGGCTCCTCCATCCATGGGATTCTCCAGGCAAGAATACTGCAGTGGGTTGCCATTTCCTTCTCCAGGGGATCTTCCCAACCCAGGGATCAAACCCAGGTCTCCTGATTGCAGGCAGACACTTTAACCTCTGAGCCACCAGGGAAGCCTTAAAGTGGAATCTAAATATGGCACAAATGAATCTACAAAACAGAAACAGAGTCACAAACATAGAGATTAGACTTGTGGTTGCCAAGGGGGAGGGGAGTGGGGGCTGGAAGGACTGGGAGTTTGGGATTAGCAGATGCAAATTAGTATATTAGGATGGATAAACAACAAGGTCCTACTGTATACCACAGAGAACTATACTCAATATTCTATGATAAACCATAATGGGAAAGAATATGAAAAAGAATACTATGTATATGTGTATACAAACCACTTTGCTGTACATTGAAATTAACACAACATTGTAAATCAACTATATTTCAAAAATTCTTTTTAAAAAGGAAGAAAATGATGTTTGTCACAATTTTGCAACGTTTCAATGATTTCTTGACCCTGCTTGTGAAACTGAAATTTCTGTGTTTCCCAAGTGACTTCAAAGGTCAATGAGTAAGTTCTTTGGTGAGATAGTAAGAGTGTCTCTCACTCAACCAGACTGTTCTTTGCATGTTACAGTTTCTGTTACTAATTTGCCAGTTTGTTGATCTCCTATGACATACATCGGAGAAGGCAATGGCACCCCACTCCAGTACTCTTGCCTGGAAAATCCCATGGATGGAGGAGCCTGGTAGGCTGCAATCCATGGGGTCGCTAAGAGTTGGACACGACTGAGCGACTTCACTTTCACTTTTCACTTCCAGGCATTGGAGAAGGAAATGGCAACCACTCCAGTGTTCTTGCCTGGAAAATCCCAGGGACGGGGGAGCCTGGTGGGCTGCCATCTATGGGGTTGCACAGAGTTGGACACGACTCAAGTGACTTAGCAGTAGCAGTAGCAGCATGACATAAACATAAATATTTACACTCAGTAAGAAATAAAAGACTGAACTCAAAACTTAATTGCTGAGAAAAAAATCACAACTTTGCAAAATTAGTTGAACTAGTATAGGGACATTGTGGAGTAAAATTTTAAACAATGAAGTTTTTAAAATTGAAGGAAAATTTACATATAGAGAAGTACATTTCAGGCAGATGCTTTACTGTTTGAACCAACAGGGAAGCCCATATAGTGAAGCACCAAGATCTCAAGCACACAGTTTGGTGAGTTGTGACAAATACAAAAACCTGACTAATCAACACCCCAGTCAAGAAGTAACATATGTCTATCACCCCAGGAAGTTCACAAGATCCCTTCCAGATAATTCCTATTACCCCTAGATGCTTTTAAGCTGTGGTGTTGGAGAAGACTCTTGAGAGTCCCTTGGACTGCAAGGAGATCCAACCAGTCCATTCTGAAGGAGATCAGCCCTGGGATTTCTTTGGAAGGAATGATGCTAAAGCTGAAACTCCAGTACTTTGGCCCCCTCATGCGAAGAGTTGACTCATTGGAAAAGACTCTGATGCTGGGAGGGATTGGGGGCAGGAGGAGAAGAGGACGACAGAGGATGAGATGGCTGGATGGCATCACCGACTCAATGGACGTGGGTTTGAGTGAACTCTGGGAGTTGGTGATGGACAGGGAGGCCTGGCGTGCTGCAATTCATGGGGTTGCAAAGAGTCAGACATGCCTGAGCGACTGAACTGAACCATTGTTCTGATGCTTATCATCATAGACTAATTTTGCCTGTACTTTAAAAATTGTTTTAAACAGTTAATATAAAATTGAAGTATACTACACACATATTTCTTTCCACATTTATTGTGATCCACACAGTCAAAGGCTTTGGCATAGTCAATAAAGCAGAAATAGATGTTTTTCTGGAACTCTCTTGCTTTTTCCATGATCCAGCGGATGTTGGCAATTTGATCTCTGGTTCCTCTGCCTTTTCGAAAACCAGCTTGAACATCTGGAAGTTCACGGTTCACATATTGCTGAAGCCTGGCTTGGAGAATTTTGAGCATTACTTTACTAGCTTGTGAGATGAGTGCAATTGTGCGGTAGTTTGAGCATTCTTTGACATTGCCTTTCTTTGGGATTGGAATGAAAACTGACCTTTTCCAGTCCTGTGGCCACTGCTGAGTTTTCCAAATGTGCCGGCATATTGAGTGCGGCACTTTCACAGCATCATCTTTCAGGATTTGAAATAGCTCAACTGGAATTCCATCACCTCCACTAGCTTTGTTCGTAGTGATGCTTTCTAAGGCCCACTTGACTTCACATTCCAGGATGTCTGGCTCTAGGTCAGTGATCACACCATCATGATTATCTGGGTCGTGAAGATCTTTTCTGTACAGTTCTTCTATGTATTCTTGCCATCTCTTCTTAATATCTTCTGCTTCTGTTAGGTCCATACCATTTCTGTCCTTTATCGAGCTCATCTTTGCATGAAATGTTCCTTTGGTATCTCTGATTTTCTTGAAGAGATCCCTAGTCTTTCCCATTCTGTTGTTTTCCTCTATTTCTTTGCATTGATCACTGAAGAAGGCTTTCTTATCTCTTCTTGCTATTCTTTGGAACTCTGCATTCAGATGTTTATATCTTTCCTTTTCTCCTTTGCTTTTCACTTCTCTTCTTTTCACAGCTATTTGTAAGGCCTCCCCAGACAGCCATTTTGCTTTTTTGCATTTCTTTTCTATGGGAATGGTCTTGATCCCTGTCTCCTGTACAATGTCACGAACCTCATTCCACAGTGCATCAGGCACTCTATCTATCAGATCTAGGCCCTTAAATCTATTTCTCACTTCCACTGTATAATCATAGGGATTTGATTTAGGTCATACCTGAATGGTCTAGTGGTTTTCCCTACTTTCTTCAATTTAAGTCTGAATTTGGCAATAAGGAGTTCATGGTCTGAGCCACAGTCAGCTCCTGGTCTTGTTTTTGCTGACTGTATAGAGCTTCTCCATCTTTGGCTGCAAAGAATATAATCAATCTGATTTCAGTGTTGGCCATCTGGTGATGTCCATGTATAGAGTCTTCTCTTGTGTTGTTCGAAGAGGGTGTTTGTTATGACCAGTGCATTTTCTTGGCAAAACTCTATCAGTCTTTGCCCTGCTTCATTCCGTATTCCAAGGCCAAATTTGCCTGTTACTCCAGGTGTTTCTTGACTTCCTACTTTTGCATTCCAGTCCCCTATAATGAAAAGGACATCTTTTTTGGGTGTTAGTTCTAAAAGGTCTTGTAGGTCTTCATAGAACTGTTCAACTTCAGCTTCTTCAGCGTTACTGGTTGGGGCATAGACTTGGATTACTGTGATATTGAATGGTTTGCCTTGGAAATGAACAGAGATCATTCTGTCGTTTTTGAGATTGCATCCAAGTACTGCATTTCGGACTCTTTTGTTGACCATGATGGCCACTCCATTTCTTCTGAGGGATTCCTACCCTCAGTAGTAGATGTAATGGTCATCTGAGTTAAATTCACCCATTCCAGTCCATTTCAGTTCGCTGATTCCTAGAATGTCGACATTCACTCTTGCCATCTCTTGTTTGACCACTTCCAATTTGCCTTGATTCATGGACCTGACATTCCAGGTTCCTATGCAATATTGCTCTTTACAGCATCAGACCTTGCTTCTATCACCAGTCACATTCACAGCTGGGTATTGTTTTTGCTTTGGCTACATCCCTTCATTCTTTCTGGAGTTATTTCTCCACTGATCTCCAGTAGCATATTGGGCACCTACGGACCTGGGGAGTTCCTCTTTCAGTATCCTATCATTTTGCCTTTTCATACTGTTCATGGGGTTCTCAAGGCAAGAATACTGAAGTGGTTTGCCATTCCCTTCTCCAATGGACCACATTCTGTCAGATCTCTCCACCATGACCTGCCCATCTTGGGCTGCCCCACGGGCATGTCTTAGTTTCATTGAGTTAGACAAGGCTGTGGTCCTAGTGTGATTAGACTGACTAGTTTTCTGTGAGTATGGTTTCAGTGTGTTTGTCCTCTGATGCCCTCTTGCAACACCTACCGTCTTACTTGGGTTTCTCTTACCTTGGGCATGGGGTATCTCTTCACGGCTGCTCCAGCAAAGCGCAGCCATTGCTTCTACCTTGGACAAGGGGTATCTCCTCACCGCCGCCCTTCCTGACCTTCAATGTGGGATAGCTCCTCTAGGCCCTCCTGCGCCCACGCAGCCAGGGCTCCGGGTAACTCCTCTCGTCGCTGCCCCTGGCCTTGGGCGTGGGTTGCTCCTCCCGGCCATTGCCCCTGACCCCCGACGCTTCATGGGAAATAGATGGGGAAACAGTGGAAACAGTGTCAGACTTTATTTTTCTGGGCTCCAAAATCACTACAGATGGTGACTGCAGCCATGAAATTAAAAGATGCTTACTCCTTGGAAGGAAAGTTATGACCAACCTAGATAGCATATTCAAAAGCAGAGACATTACTTTGCCAACAAAGGTTCATCTAGTCAGGGCTATGGTTTTCCTGTGATCAGGTATGGATGTGAGAGTTGGACTGTGAAGAAGGCTGAGCGCCGAAGAATTGATGGTTTTGAAGTGTGGTGTTGGAGAAGACTCTTGAGAGTCCCTTGGACTGCAAGGAGATCCAACCAGTCCATTCTGAAAGAGATCAACCCTGGGATTTTTTGGAAGGAATGATGCTAAAGCTGAATCTCCAGTACTTTGGCCACCTCATGTGAAGAGTTGATTCATTGGAAAAGACCCTGATGCTCGGAGGGATTGGGGGCAGGAGGAGAAGGGACGACAGAGGATGAGATGGCTGGATGGCATCACTGACTCGATGGACGTGAGTCTCAGTGAACTCCGGGAGTTGGTGATGGACAGGGAGGCCTGGTGTGCTGCGATTCATGGGGTCGCAAAGAGTCGGACACGACTGAGCAACTGATCTGATCTGATCTGATCTGACACACATATTTCAAGTGCACAATGAGTTTCTACATGTATCTATACCAGTAAAACCACCACCACAATAAAAACTAAAAATATTTCTGTCACTCCTAAAAGCTACTCATGCCTCTTTTGTAAATCTTTCTTCTCTGTATTTCACCATTGTTGCCCCAGCCCAGGCAACAAATGATTTGCTTTCTAACACTTTAGATTGGTTTGGATATTCTATAATTTAAAAACATGCTCAGCCATCATTAGACATCAAGGATATTCAAGTTAAAACCATAATGAGATCTATTATAAACTCATTAGGATGATTAAAAAATTACAAACTAACCATATCAAGAGTTGATAAGAATGTAGAACAGGTGGAATTCTATTGCTGATGGGAATACAACATGGTACAACCACCTTAGAAAATGGTTCAACAGGTTTTTAAAAATGGGTATGTTTACCTATTGTGGAATTCAACTGTTCTACTGCTAGGGTTTTACTTAAGAGAATAAAAACATATATTTACACAAATGTCCACAGCAGCTTTACTTGTTATGGGCAAAAGCAAAGCTGAAAATAGCCCAAATGTCCCTGGATAGGTGAATGAATAAACAGACTGGAATGATCACCCAACAAAACACTACTCAGCCATAAAAATGAATGAACAATTGATACATGTGACAAAATGAATCTCAGAATTACTATACTGAATAGTAGTTTTCTATAGCTCTTCTTTCTTTTTTTAAAAAAATTTTGGCAATGCCATGCAGCTGTGGGATCTTAGTTCCCAAACCAGAGATCAAACACTTGCCCCTTGCAGCAGAAGGGTGGAGTCTCTACCGCTGGACCATCAGGGAAGTCCAGGTTTCAGTTTTCTCTATTTTGAATTTCATACACATGGGAAGGTTGCAGCATTTGCTCTGTTGTGTCTGCCTTCCTTTGCCCCACAAAGGTTTGTTCACATTGTTGCTAATTCAGTAGGGTATCCCTCTTCATTCTCAAATAACTGACTTTGAAATTAAAATACTCTTTAAAATCATACAGAGGTTATATGCACATGTACAAGTGATGTGCATGTATATCAATAACCTCAGATACGCAGGTGACACCACCCTTATGGCAGAAAGTGAAGAAGAACTACAGAGCCTCTTGATGAAAGAGGAGTGTGAAAAAGTTGGCATAAAGCTCAACATTCAGAAAACGAAGATCATGGCATCCAGTCCCATCACTTCATGGGAAATAAATGGGGAAATAATGGAAACAGTTAAAGACTTTATTTTTGGAGGCTCCAAAATCACTACAGATGGTGACTGTAGCCATGAAATTAAAAGATGCTTGCTTCTTGAAAGGAAAGCTATGACCAATCTAGACAGCATATTGAAAAGCAGATACATTACTTTGCCAGCAAACGTCCATCTAGTCAAAGCTATGGTTTTTCCAGAGTTATGTATGGATGTGAGAGTTGGACTATAAAGAAAGCTCAGCACCAAAGAATTGATGCTTTTGAACTGCGGTGTTGGAGAAGACTCTTGAGAGTCCCCTGGACTGTAAGGAGATCCAACCAGTCCATCCTAAAGGAAATCAGTCCTGACTATTTATTGGAAGGACTGATGTTGAAGCTGAAACTCCAAAACTTTGGCCACCTGATGCGAAGAACTGATATACTTGAAAAGACACTGATGCTGGGAAAGATTGAAGGCTGGAAAGGAAGGGGATGACAGAGGATGAGATGATTGGAAGGCATCACTGACTTGATGGACATGAGGCTGAGTAAGCTCCGGGAATTGTGATAGACAGGGATACCTGGCGTGCTGCAGTACATTGGGTCGCAAAGAGTCAGATATGACTGAGCAACTGAACTGAATTGAACAGTAGTGTGCAGAACTCAACAAAGGCAATCTATTACACTTAAGAGATTAAAAGTTGAATAAATTTAAATTTGCCTTTCTTCTCTTTTAAATTTTTAATTTATTTTTTTTTTTTTTAAATTTTATTTTATTTTTAAACTTTACATAATTGTATTAGTTTTGCAAATATCAAAATGAATCCACCACAGGTTCTTTTTAACACTAGGTACATATTTACAAGTCCTACTTTTTTGTTACCTTGAACTTTACCTTAAAAGAAAAATGCCTAAGACTCAAGTTACACTCTGTAGGAGTACTGTCAAAAACTTCCTGATTAATTTATTAGTGTTTCCCTTTAGTGTCATTCTAAAATTATCATTTTTTAAAAATTGCACTGATCATATCTTTGGGTTCTTCTAAACAAGCCTCTATTCATTTCTTTTTCACAATTTGAAAATACCCCTTTTATCACAGTACTTTCTTGTTATCATTCAACAAAAAATTTGTATATATTTAGTTCTCTTCACTTTTGTTTATAGATCTTTATTTGTTTTTATAAATCACTAATTCTGGGCTCTAAATTTTTAGTTGTCACTTGTGTCTGAATTTCCTTTGTGAATAGTTTATTGATATTTCCTGATCAGTATTTTAGATACATAAAAATAATGACTAGATTGAAGGAATATTAAGACATTGGTGTTAGCTCATACTCTCATCCCAGATTCTGGAATCATCCAGTTTAACCAATGTGATGCTCTACATTAAGTAATTTTTTAAAGTTTAACAAGTTCCATGTAAGTTATTAAGCTGCATCATAGGTACTGTTTTATTTTATTTTTTTATTTTTTTAATTTAATTTTTTTCCATATATGATATTATACATGTTTCAATGCCATTCTCCCAAATCATCCCACCCGCTCCCTCTCCCACTAGTCCAAAAGACTGTTCTTTACATCAGTGTCTCTTTTGCTGTCTCGTATACAGGGTTATTGTTACCATCTTTCTAAATTTCATATATATGTGTTAGTATACTATATTGATGTTTTTCTTTCTGGCTTACTTCACTCTGTATAATAGGCTCCAGTTTCATCCACCTCATTAGAACTGATGTCAATGTATTCTTTTTAATGGCTGAGTAATACTCCATTGTGTATATGTACCATAGCTCCATAGCTTTCTTATCCATTCATCTGCTGATGGACATCTAGGTTGCTTCCATGTCCTGGCTATTATAAACAGTGCTGCGATGAACATTGGGGTACACATGTCTCTTTCAGTTCTGGTTTCCTCAGTGTGTATGCTCAGCAGTGGGATTGCTGGATCATAAGGCAGTTCTATTTCCAGTTTTTTAAGGAATCTCCACACTGTTCTCCATAGTGGCTGTACTAGTTTGCATTCCCACCAACAGTGTAAGAGGGTTCCCTTTTCTCCGTACCCTCTCCAGCGTTTATTGCTTGTAGACTTTTGGATTGCAGCCATATAAGCAAGGTGAAAAGACAGCTTTCAGAATGGGAGGAAATAATAGCAAATGAAGCAACTGACAAACAACTAGTCTCAAAAATATACAAGCAACTCCTACAGCTCAATTCCAGAAAAATAAATGACCCAATCAAAAAATGGGCCAAAGAACTAAATAGATATGTCTCCAAAGAAGACATACAGATGGCTAACACACACATGAAAAGATGCTCAACATCACTTATTATCAGAGAAATGCAAATCAAAACCACAATGAGGTACCATAGGTACTATTTTATTAGATAAAATTTTATTATCTTGAAAATCTGAGTTTTCAAGTTTCATTTATATGGTCATAGGGCTATGAAGTTAACTGAAAAAGAGACCTTTTATTGAGACTTTTATTAATGCCTGAGGTCAAACAATATCCTCTTTAAAAAAAAAAACCCTTAAAATTCTTCAAAGCATACTCACAATGGGTCTGAGTCCTATTTCTTCAATCTCACAATATTGTTTCTCATGCAATGTATAGTTTCTTAAGACTGTATTATTAGAGAACAGCTTCTTCAAACTGGTTGATTCACACACACTGTTGTTGTTTAGTTACTAAGTTGTGTCCGACTCTTTTGCAACTCCATGGAGTATAGCCTGCCTGGCTCCTCTGTCCATAGGATTTCCCCGGGCAAGTATACTAGAGTGGGTTGCCATTTCCTTCAAACCCAGGGACTGAACTAATGTCTCCTGCATTGCAGGTGGATTCTTTTACAGCTGAGCCACCAAGGAAGCCCCCCTCCACACACACGTCTTCTGTTAGACTATCTGCTTTGTCATTGCCATAGTCCTTGAGATATTGAATGCTTGATCCACAGCTCACTCAGTTCAATATTCAAAAAACAAACAACGCAATTGAAAAATGGGCAGAAGACCTAAACAGACATTTCTCCAAAGACAACATACAGATGCTCAACACACACATAAAAAGATGCTCAAAATCGCCCATTATTCGTGAAATGCAAATCAAAACTATGAGGATTTATCACTTCACACCAGTCAGAATGGCCATCATCAGGAAATCTACAAACAATAAATGCTGGAGAGGGTGTGGAGAAAAGGGAACCCTCTTGCACTGTTGGTGGGAATGCAAATTGATACAGCCACTATGGAGAACAGTAAGGAAGGAGAGGGTGGGATGAACTGAGAGAGCAGCATTGACATACACACACTAACATGTGTAAATAGATAGCTAGTGGGAAGCTGCTATATAATACAGGGAGCTCAGCTCTGTGATGACCTAGAAGGGGTATGGTGGGAAGGAGGCGCAAGAGGGAGGGGAGACATATATATATACATATATATATATCAGTAGATATATACACACACACACACGGCCAATGCATATTGTATGGCAGAAACTAACACAACATTGCAAAGCAATTATCCTCCAATTAAAAATAAAAAATACTGTAAATGCAAAAAAAAAAAAAAAGAAAGGAAAAAACCATTGCTTGATCCAAGGTCATCAGAATTTATACCTGTCTACTCTTTTTTCAATGTTTATGACATCTTGGTTTGGTATTAAGTTCTTGTATTAAGTTCCTGGTATTAAGGGTCACTCCTTTTTTATTTAGGGATTTTATATATGTTTCTTTCATATGAAAGATTTATGAGGGCTTTCTCTCAGACTTACCTTTTCTAATATTCTTCAGGGTCAAACACAGTCTATGGATATTGCTAAAACTTTCTAAACATTCATCTGTTGTAAGAAAAGGATAATTTCTGGGCCCATCAGAGCAGTTTCACCTAAAAGAGATTTTGGCAAGCAAGATCCATGTGATATCAAAAATGTAGGCTTTCATTCAAATCTCCCTCACATCACTCCAAATTTTACTGCATCTGGCTTATAGCTACTCTTCAGAATTGTTTAATGTTGTAACCATGTCCTATTCTAATGAAATTAGATTCTTTTTTAATGATTGTTTTGCATTTTGTTTCATAGAAGATAATAGGGTAGAAAAGCTCTTAATGCACAACCTGATATTTTGACTACTTTAAAAGTGGTTGAGAAGAGATTGACAAGATTAAAACAGCTATTTTAGGTAAAGGAGTGTGTTAATATTTACTGAACAAAAACTGTGTCTTCCCTGGTGGCTCAGATGGTAAAGAATCTGCCTGCAGTGCAGGAGACTCGCATTTACTGAACATGAAATATATGGCAGGCTACCCTAGTTGCCTATTCTGAGGTTGGAAAGAATATTCACATTTTTACAGATAAGTAAACAGCGATGCTGACTAGAATGGATGGTGGAGAATAAAACTGGAAGATTCCATCCAAGATGACAAATGATCTTCCCATAGAAATGGAATTTCTGGAGAGGGAAGGAAGGTAATGACTTGAGAGGAAGGAGAAAGCTGGAGGAACTTTGGCATAGATGAAACGTGCAGACAAGCAGAAAACCATAAAGACTCCCAGGAAAGGGAGTAAGTTAGGGCTGGAAATTCAAGGTAAAGAAGAGTTGCTCAAAAGCATTTGGGGGGAAATTTTGCCATGTTTTTTGTAATGTAGTTCGTGTTTCACTGTCTCCTCAAAAGGTGTTCAGTAAAAGCTTACATAATTTTTAATGACTTTTTGAATCCATCTGTGTTTCAAATTTGACCCTGGGATAAAACCGTCAGTGAGTGATTCAATCCTTGAAAAAAGCTGGGTGATATTACTGTTTCTCTTAAAAAATAGTCTTTTGGTATTTCCTAGAGATTCTGTGACTTCTTTAGGCTGGGAGCAAGTTTTTAATATACCTCCTACAAGGTTGAGCCTTTCCTATGGATACTTTAAAAAATATTAAGCATCACTATTTAAAATATCATTAAAAAGGGCCAAAAGTTTATTTAGCACAAATTTAAGCCTCCTAATAAATTCAACAGAAACCCATAATTTAGTCCAGTATTGAGTTATGAAAATAAAGGTTTTAAATTCTACACATTAAAAAATAATCTTCTAATTAATATTTTAGTATGCCTTTTAAGTGACTTTTTTCTGACAAAGTAATATATTTGTTGCAGAAAATCTGAGTAACACAAAATTATAAAGAAGAAAATTAAAAGCACCCATAATCTTGTCACTTGGTGAATATTTGTAGCATACTGCTTTATACATGCATATATCTGTGTTTCATATGTGAGTACATTCATTTAAAAATCTACTTTTACTTGATGTATTTTTATATCTCTGCATCTAAAATTACACCCTTAAGACATAATTTTAAGTGTTTTCATAGCTATAGTCTTTGAAAGGTAATCTATATTTCATTTAAACAGTCCCTTACTTTATACATAGTCATGGGATGAGTATCATTGAATATACATATTTCTCTTCAGCACAATTTATTTCATTCCAGTTATCCTCTAACTGGAAATTTGGCAATGCTCTTTTAATTGTTTCTAGTCTTTTCCTATCTTCCATCTTACCCTTCCTACTTACCAACACAAACAAACCAGATATTTTGCTTTAATGTTTGCCCTTTGCTTTCTTTCTCATCTAAGAGGTTATTTCTTGGTTCCACAACTTTTTTTTTTTTTTTAATTTGGGTATAACTGCTTTGCAATGCTATGTTAGTTTTTTGCTGTACAACAAGGTGAGTCAGCTATGTGTCTACATATCTTCCCTTCATCTTGGACCTCCCTCCCACCACCTTCCACTTCCACTGCGCTAGCTCATCACAGAGCTCTGAGCTAACTCCCTGAGCTATACAGCAGCTTCCCACTAGCTATTTCACACATGGCAATGTACATATATCAATCCTAATCTCCCAGTTCATCCCACCCTCCCCTTCCCAATTTTGTAAGTTTAATGATACTGAAATCAAGCCTTAGTATAGTCTCTTGTATACAGTAGGTGATTTAAAAAGTGCAAACCTAGCTGTGATTCATGGGGTCACAAAGAGTCGGACATGACTGAGCGACTGAATTGAACTGAACTGAAGCCTAGCCTATTCTAAGGCACCTAGTAAATAATGAAAGAAAAAATTGTAATTGAGCAAAAAAAAAAAAAAAAGTTTAATTTACTTATTTTACCTTGAGCTATGATGATGCAGATCTTATTATGTTGAAATGCAAACATCTACTTGATTGGCTTTTTTTGACTCTTATTAAAGTATGAACATGTGTGTGCATGTGTGCTGCTCTTAATTCAAAGAAACAATCTAGTAAATTTTCCCTCTCCTTCCACTGGCTTAGCATGTAGCTATTAAAAACATTGTTTATTCACAACACACTTGAATTTTACTTAACTCTAGCTTGGAATTAGAAAAAAGGACTGATACAATTACAGAAGTAATTTAAAACTACCCAGAACTGGATAGAAATTTCACTTGTTTCATCACACTTATAATACAACATTACTATATCCATTGAGAGAAGGTCGCTTGAAAATTATGAGTAGTTATGTACAAAGCTAGTTCTTGAATTTCAAAGGTTTCAGAGTAATCTTGTGTGCAAAAGCCTCTGAAAGAATGCAGAATGAAAGAATTACTGAGCTATATTCTAATATCAAAATTAAATGTACATTATGCCAACATGATAGAAAAATTAGGCACTAGAACATTTCAGGATGTAAAAGGATGGATAGATACACTTTAAGAGGTTCGAGTTTTAGCATTAGCTACATTATTTCCAATTAACAATGAGAACATATTGATATCCTTTCCATTAGTGCAGAGGTGAAAGTATTTCTTCACTAATAATAATAAATGGTAGTGTTTAGCATATAAATGGTACAAGCTCTTAAATTACCTTTACTTGTGCTATATGAGTGCAGCCAAAGAGAATTTAATGCATTTTTTACATGGTGTAATTTTATCTTGCTCATACAATGTGAGGCGAGTAATAATGATATTCTAATATTAATATAAGTACAAAATATACATACTGATGAATAATAGCCATGTTTTTTAGACCTCCTTGCCAAGTCATATTAAAATGACAAATAATTGCAATTGCTTCGCGGAGAAATGGTGCAAGATCCGTAGTCAAAAGCACATTAGGGACCAACAGTGTCCATTTGTTATCCTTTGTCAAGAAAACATGGCTGCTAATGAAAGTGACTGAGAGAACGCTGATTGAGGACACTGACACCCCAGCATTCCCTCGACAAGAGTCATGACATGAGTATTAATAAGAGGATTGAAAGTTGAAGGCAGGGCGCTGGTTCCTAACATCTCTGTATAATCTTGATTTTCTTTGTGTTTGTATTTTAAATAAAGCCTGGTACTTTTGGAGGGCTGGGGTGGGGCGCGGCTATGAGGGAAGAAATTACAGGATAAAATGTAGTGGAGCCATGACATCCCAAAGACATTCCAGGGTCAACGTGTCCAGAAAGGATTCCCCAGGTAACTTGAGGCAATGTTATTTAAAAGCTGAACAGCTCAGATCAGAATCTGAATGCCTCCAAAAAAGAGAAAAACTTTGCTATTTCTACACTCAACTTGTTAAGCTCTCTTTACCCTCTTAATTGCCTTATCTTTTTGAAAGTGATGGTCTCTCTATGCAAAATATTGCAGGAGGAAGAATTTTTCATCAGGAAAACAAGTAGCCTGTTAGAAGGGAAACAGGAAAACATAATTCCATTTCAGGGATTTACCCACACAATTTTCAGGAATTCTGATGGCTAAGCCCAAGCCTGTACAGTCTCATTTTACTTTTTAATAATTTTTATGTATTTATTATTTTTGGCTACCCTTGGTCTTTGTTGCTGCATAGGCTTTTCTCTAGTTGCAGTGAGCAGGGGCTACTCTCGGCGGTGTGTGGGCTTCTCATTGCAGTGTCTTCTGTTGTTGCAGAGCACAAGCCCTAAGATGCGCAGGCTTCAGTGGTTGTGGCACGTGGGCTTAGGAGTTGCGGCTCGTAGGCTCTAGAGCACAAGCTCAATAGCTGTGGCCCACAGGCTTAGTTGCTCTGTGGCACGTGAGATCTTCCGGATCACGGATCTAACCGGTGCCCCTTGCATTAGTGGACAGATTGTCAACCACTGAGCCACCAGGGAAGCCTTCACTTCATTTTATACCTGCTGATTCCTACCTAGTCCAGCAATATTTACAATAGCAGTTCCTGTCTGAGATGATGTCAATATACATGTACGTATCTTTGAACAGAGGCAAAGTATCTTGTAGTTTCTAGTAACATGTTAAATATTTGTGTGTAACCTATCACATCCCAGGAACTGTGACAGGTTCTGAGAACATTATCATTCACAGTCTAGTGGGAAGGAAACAGTAAACAAATAATATCAACTATCACTGATGGAATGCGTGACATATCAGGCACCTTGCTGAGTTTCACAAAGATGATCTCAAAACTCACAACAGCCCTTTGAAATGATACCTTCATTGTTGCCCCGTTACAGATAAAAGCCCCGAGTCAGAGAGGTTTAGGATATTTTCCAGATCACACAGCCAGTATGGGCTGAAACCACGTTTTGACCGTAGATTCCTGAGCCTGAGCTCCTGTTATATCTGTATTTTTATAAGGTACAGTATAATATATGTACACGCACACACTATAAACTTCACTTACCCTGAGTTAGTTACCTGACAACCTCATCTATCCTTGATATAATTAAGGACCAGAAAGTGAGTGAAAAAGAGCTCTGAGTACCCTAAACCAGCAGTCCCCAAACTTTTTAGCACCAGAGGTTGGTTCCGCGTAAGACAGTTTTTCTACAGACAGGGGTGGGTGGTGGTTTCAGGTTGATTCAAGCACGTCACGTTTATTGTGCACTTTATTTCTATTATTATTTTGTCAGCTCCACCTCAGATCATCAGGCCTGAGATCCTGGAGGTTGGGGACCCCTGCCCTAAATAATTTCATTCATTTAATAAATAAGTGAGCCTCCAGGTGCTCACGTGTAATTGTCATCAAGACCGACTCAGCCTGTCCCAGGGCTTTTGTATTGAAGCTTGTACATGTTTCAGATAAATACTTTAGATTTACACTCCC
The DNA here is from genome assembly GCF_027580195.1 of Bos mutus. Classification (NCBI taxonomy): domain Eukaryota; kingdom Metazoa; phylum Chordata; class Mammalia; order Artiodactyla; family Bovidae; genus Bos; species Bos mutus. The sequence goes on along the minus strand of NC_091629.1, from coordinate 65,797,146 downwards.
CCCTCGTATTTCCCACACAATTTGTATACATTATAAGTGGTGGATTTTAAGGATGGGAGAGTTGAAGCAGAAAAGGCTAGAGATGGGAACAGTAATATTATGAAAAAAGGGGAAATGAGAAAAGACATAAGTAAGGGTAAGAAACTAAGAAAATAATGTTAAAAGCCTATAGCCTTTTATTTCTCATAGACTCTTAACTACACTGCAACATAACCTATTCTAAAAACAGAGATTCCTAATGATTACTCTCAAGTGATAAGAACAGAGGAAATGATATGATCATTTAAGATACAAAAAATGACAGTAAAAAATCCAACAAAAGGTTAAAATTGTAATTTTTGACGTTTACAGTTGTTTATGGGGTGAACTGGAGAAGGCAATGGCACCCCATTCCAGTACTCTTGCCTGGAAAATCCCATGGACAGAGGAGCCTAGTAGGCTGCAGTCCATGGGGTCGCGAGGAGTCGGACACGACTGAGCGACTTCACTTTCACTTTTCACTTTCATGCATTGGAGAAGGAAATGGCAACCCACTCCAGTGTTCTTGCCTGGAGAATCCCAGGGACTGGGGAGCCTGGTGGGCTGCCGTCTATGGGGTCGCACAGAGTCAGACACGACTGAAGTGACTTAGCCGCATGGGGTGAACCATCATTGACTTAGGATGAACACATCCTTCTGTACCAACTGCAATATAAATAAGATGCAATCGTACTTCACAGATTAAGAAGGATGTAATGGAGCCCACTCTTGCTATTCTTTTTTTTTTTGAAAAAAACCTGCTAATTTTAAAGGGGTTGCTTCTTCTCCCCTACCTCCCGTCCCCACTGCCTATCCTCTGCTGGAGGCTCTGTCTCTAGTCCTGGGTAGAGCACGTGACCCAGACCTAAAACCATCAAGGAATCATATTTACACAACCGTACAATGTTCAAACTTGCCTACACTTGGTCCGGTGGGAGTGAACCTCAGATCTATCACTGTCAATGGTAAAACAAGGTTCTGTCTCTTTCCTGTTGGATCTTAAGCTTGAGGAGTGTAACCTGAGGAGTTGGCTGGTCACCATCATGGGACCAGAGAAGAGAAGAGAGTCAAACAAAGGGGGGGCGGGGAGCCGAGAGAGAAAGACAGAGAAACCAATCTTGATAATATTGTATAATTTTGTGAGCAAATCTATTCCCTCATTGGTTAAGTAGTTGGATAGTTCTCTTTTTAAATTTGTAATGGGAAGAATCCTCACTAATTGAATAAACAATAATGAAAAAGAACTACATAGCAAAAATGAAAAAGAACTACAATCCCTATTATAGGTAGGGATGTGGGAAAAGTCTATATAAATACATTGAAGTAGATAAATAATATTACAGTTTTTCTGGCAACATCCATTTGTGTTTTTATATATATATATAAATTATGTCATTATATAATATATCTCCTATATAATTATAAATATTTCATGCTACTCCAGGGAATTTGTGCCTTAGAAACTAAAACATACATAGAACATATATTTCTAAGAACTGAAGTTGTTTATTGCAGCATTTTTCACAGCCAAAAAGTCGAAGCAAAATGAATGTCTCTGAGCAAGGGAATGTCTGAATACGTTACAGCTCAGTCACAGTGTGGACAGTTAGGACTATTATGCAGCTTTAAAAGAATGAATTAGAACTGTATCCGACGCCTTGGAAGAATTTCCACAAGGTATTATAGAATGATAATCCAGATGTAGAGAACCAGATCACCATGACTTCACTTTAAAAAATCAGGATAATCCCCATTGTGTGACTATGCATAACTACACAGGATTTTAGGAGTACGGAAAAATAAGAGTAATATTACATTTTAAACATGGATGATTTGGGGGAGGGTGTTTGACATCAGTGAAGAGGGAAGCATAAAAGGAGGAGGAGCCAAATAGCAAAGAATACCAGAAATGTATACTTGAAATATGTACACGTATGCTTATGCTTGTGCACACAATGTAACATTACGTGTCTATGGACTATATGCACAAATACTGGGTGTTCTAAATTATGTGCATATGTATATTTACATATGTATAAAAATTATTGTTAAATGCCATTTAAAAAAGTGCTAGCTGCCTGAGTTTGAAGGTCCATGTGTCTGTTTTGTTATGGGTAACCTGTCATACCAGTTGTACCCACTTTGGAGGGTAGTCCAAAGCCTGCTAGACTTCCCTGATGGCTCGGCAAGTAAAGAATCCACCCACAATGCAGGAGGCACAAGTAGACACAGGTTTGATCCCTGGGTCAAGAAGATCCCCTGCAGGAGGAAATGCCAACCCACTCCAGTATTCTTGCCTGGGAAATCCTATGGGTAGAGCAGTCTGGCAGGCTATAGTCTGTGGGGCTGCAAAGAGTCAGACATGCCTGAACAACTAAGTACAAAGCACCAAAGCCTGTGAATTTTTCTGTTTTGCTTACTTTAGGTTTGGGCTGTAATTTTTAAAAATCCTTTTTCTTAACATTAACTTTGCTGAAATATAATTCATATACCATAAAAATAATCATCTTAAAGTGCAAAATTCAATGCTTTTAACATTCTGTACAATTATCATAACTATACATAATCTGTATAATTAACATAATTGTACAGTTATCATCACTATCAATAATCTTAGAATATTTACATCACCCCTAAAAGAAACTCCTTAGCCATTAACAGTCACTCTCCTTTCTCTCTCTCCCCTCTACTTTCTATCTCTATGGATTTACCTTTTCTATATATCTCATGTAAATGGAATCATAGATACATGGTCTTTTGTGACTGGCTTCTATCGATACAATATTGTCCTCAAAGTTTATGCATGTTGTAGCATGTATCAAGTGCTCCATTCTTTTTTATTGAGAAATACTATTCTATTGTACGGTAAGCAATCTTGAGGAAGAAGAACAAAGCTGGAGGCATCACATTTTCTGATTTCAAACTAAATTTAAAATCTATATGCTAATAAAAACAATGTGGTATTGGCATAAAAGCAGGCACATAGATCAATAGGACCACATAGAGAACCCAGAAATAAACCCAAGCATATATGGTCAATTAATATATGACAAAGGAACCAAGAATATACAATGGAGAAGGGACAGTGTCTTTAATAAATGGTGCTGGGAAAACTGGACAGCCACTGTTTCACACTATACCAAAAAGTCAACTCAAAATGAACTATCAACTTGAACACAGACCTGCAACCATGAAACTCCTAGAAGAAAATAAAGGTAATAAGCTCTTTCACATGGGTCTTTATGATGATTTTTTGGATTTTACACCAAAAGCAGATGTAACAACAGCAAAAATAAACAAGTGAGGGTGTACCAAATTAAAAGCTTTTCCACAAAAAAACAGAAACCATCAACAAAACAAAAGTCCAACCTACCAAATGGGAGAAAATATTTGCAAATTAAATATCTCATGAAGCATATGTAATAGCTCAGACAGTAAAGACTCTGCCTGCAATGCAGGAGACCCAAGTTTGATCCCTGGGTTGGGAGTATCTGAAAAGGGGTAAATATCCAATATACATGAAGGATTCATATAACTCAGTACCATAAAATGGAACTAAACAGACATTTTCTTTTCCAAAGAAGATACACATGTGGCTGACAGAAACATGAAAACGTGCTTAGCTTCACTAATCATCAGAGACATGCAAATAAAAATCACAAGGATAAATTGCCTCCATACCTGCTAGAATGGCTATTATAAGAAGATATGAAATGACAAGTATTGATGAGGATATGGAGGAAAGGGAACATTCATGCATAGTTGGTAGCAATGCAAATTGGTGCAGCCATTATGGAAAACAGTATGGAGGTTCTTCAACAAATTAAAAATATAATGACCATATGATCCAACAATTCTACTTCTGGAAAAAAGTGAAAGTGAAAGTTGCTCAGTCGTGTCTGACTCTTTGCGATTCTATGGATTGTATAGTCCATGGAATTCTCCAGGCCAGAATACTGGAGTGGGTATCCTTTCCCTTCTCCAGGGGATCTTTCCAACCCAGGGATCAAACCCAGGACTCCCGCATTGCAGGCAGATTCTTTACCAGCTGAGCCATAAGGGAAATCCACTTCTGGCTGTTTACCCAAAGAGAGCAAAAACACTAACTCAAAAGATATATGCACCCCCATGTTTACTGTAGCATTATTTACAGTAGTCAGGAAATGAGGACAACCTAGGTGTTTCAAGATGGAAGAATGGATAAACAAATTGTGGTATATGTATACAATGGAATATTTGGCAAAAAAAAAAAAAAAAAAGAAAGAAATCTTGACATTTGCAAAGACATGGATGGACCTTCAGGGCATTATGCTAAGTAAAACAAGTCAGAGAGAGAAAGATACATGCTATTTTGCCTAATTTATATATGGAATCTAAAACAACAACAAACAAAAACAAAACTGAGCTCTTGCATACACAGAATAGACTGGTGGTTGCCAGAGGCAGTAAGTGGGTGGACAGGTAAAAAGGATGAAAGTGGTTAAAGGGAAGAACTTCCAAATATAAAAATAAGAAAAAAAAATTTATCAGATATAGAATTTACAAATATTTCTCGCATTTGGTGAGTTGTTTTTTCAGTTTCTCCATTGTATATTTTGAAGCACAAAAGTTTTAAATTTTGATGTCTAATTTATACACACACATACACACACACAAAGCCTCTTATGCTTTTGGTATCATACCTAAGAAATTATTGCCTAGACTAAGCTCATGAATATGTACATTCAGGTTTATCAATTTTGAATTAAATTTCTCCTTGGCTGTTGTTTATATTTTAAATAAATTCTGTTTATTGGTATTCCCTAGTTGGTGAGACACTGTCCTGATACTTAAATTATTTGGACATTGTTTCTTCTAGTTCTTTGATAATATTTATTCCAGTCGATTTAATGACTTATTCTAATAAACCCAAATATCTGAATTTCCTCACGGACAGTTTCTATTGGCTGTTTTTTCTTTTTTTTTTTCTCCTGTGTGGCTTTGTACTTTTCTATTTCTTTGCATCTCTCATAAGTTTTGGTGAATTTTGGACATAATGTGGGTATCTTAAAAATCAGATTCACCTCCTTCTCTGGAGTTTGAGATTGTTGCTACTGTTTGGTTGTTTTGTAACTTTCCTGGACTAATTCTGAAAAATGTGCAGCCACTGTAATCTCTCTTAGTTAGCTTAGTGGTCAGGTAATAACTAGGTAGGCTCCTCTGTCCATGGAATTTTCTAGGCAAGAATACTAGAGGGGGTTGCCATTCCCTTCTCCAGGGGAATCTTTCTGACCCAGGCATTGAACCCAGGTCTCTGATATTTCAGGTAGATCCTTTACCATCTGAGCAACCAGGAAAGCCCAATAACTAGATAGAGAGTTCCTTAGATTTCTCAAACCAGTAAGTCAATCTCTTTTTGCTGAGGAGTTTCGTACCTTTTTATGCATGTCTTGAATACTCAGGCACTTTACAATTCTGACCACTTAGTGGTCACTGATATTTGTACAAAGCCTTAAGGTCAGCAAGAGCTATGAGATTAGACAGGTCACAGAGCTTAATATCAAAAAGACAACCCAATCAAAAAGTGGGCAGAAGAGCTAAATGGACAGTTCTTCAAAGACATATAGATGGTCAGTAGAAACACGAAAAGATGTTCAATATCACTTGTTATTAGAGAAATGCAAACCAAAACTGTAATGAGGTATCACCTTACACCAGTCAAAGAGATCATCATTAAAAAGTCTATAAATGATAAATGCTGGAGAGGGTGTGGAAAAAAGGAAAACCTCCTTCACTGCTGGTGGAGGTGTAAATTGGTGTAACTACTTTGGAGAACTGTATGGAGGTTCCTTAAAAACTAAAAATAAACTACCATATAATCCTGCAATCCTATAATTCAGAGAGATTTGGCATGAGCCAATATTCATACCATCTCTGTTTATAATAGCCAAGATAATGGAAGCAACTTAAACACCCACTGACGAATGGATAAAGAAGATGTGATATGTATATATAATACACTGTACATGCAATATTACTCATCCATAGAAAAGCATGAAATAATACCATTTGCAGCAACATGGATGGACCCAGCAATTATTGTATTAAGAGAAGTCAGAGACATATATCATATCACTTATTTGTGAAATCCTAAAAAGTGATACAAATGAACTAATTCGCAGGCATAGAAAACAAACTAATGGTTACTAAAGGAGGTAGCAGGGTGAAGAGAAATAAATTAGGAGTTTGGGATTAAAATATACACATTGTACATGCATGCTTACTCAGTGTCTGACTCTCTGTGATCCTTTGGACTGTAGCCTGCTGGACTCCTTTGTCCGTGGGATTTTCAGGCAAGAAAACTGGCATGGATTGCAATTTCCTTCTCCAGGGGATCTTCCCAACCCAGGGATGAAACCTATGTCTCCTGTATATCCTGCATTTCAGGAGGATTCTTTTACCCACTGAGCCACGCTATTGTATATAAAATAAGTAAATGGCAAGGACCTACTGTGTAGTACAGGGAACTATATTCAATGTCTTCTAATTAACCTATAATGGAAAAGAAACTGAAATAGAAAGATATATGGACACCTTATCTTTGACAAAGGAGGCAAGAATATACAATGGATTAAAGACAATCTTTTTAACAAGTGGTGCTGGGAAATCTGGTCAACCACTTGTAAAAGAATGAAACTAGACCACTTTCTAACACCATACACAAAAATAAACTCAAAATGGATTAAAGATCTAAATGTAAGACCAGAAACTATAAAACTCCTAGAGGAGAACATAGGCAAAACACTCTCTGACATACATCACAGCAGGATCCTCTATGACCCACCTCCCAGAATATTGGAAATAAAATCAAGATGGGGAACACATGTATACCTGTGGCGGATTCATTTTGATATTTGGCAAAACTAATACAATTATGTAAAGTTTAAAAATAAAATAAAATTATAATAATTGCAAAAAAAATAAACAAATGTGACCTAATTAACCTTAAAAGCTTCTGCACATCAAAGGAAACTATTAGCAAGGTGAAAAGACAGCCTTCAGAATGGGAGAAAATAATAGCAAATGAAGCAACTGACAAACAACTAATCTCAAAAATATACAAGCAACTCCTACACTCAACTCCAGAAAAATAAACGACCCAATCAAAAAATGGGCCAAAGAACTAAATAGACATTTCTCCAAAGAAGACATACAGATGGCTAACAAACACATGAAAAGATGCTCAGCATCACTCATTATCAGAGAAATGCAAATCAAAACCACTATGAGGTACCATTTCACACCAGTCAGAATGGCTGCGATCCAAAAGTCTACAAATAATAAATGCTGGAGAGGGTGTGGAGAAAAGGGAACCCTCTTACACTGTTGGTGGGAATGCAAACTAGTACAGCCACTATGGAGAACAGTGTGGAGATTCCTTAAAAAACTGGAAATAGAACTGCCTTATGATCCAGCAATCCCACTGCTGGGCATACACACTGAGGAAACCAGAAGGGAAAGAGACACGTGTACCCCAATGTTCATCGCAGCACTGTTTATAACAGCCAGGACATGGAAGCAACCTAGATGTCCATCAGCAGATGAATGGATATACACAATGGAGTATTACTCAGCCATTAAAAAGAATACATTTGAATCAGTTCTAATGAAGTGGATGAAACTGGAGCCTATTATACAGAGTGAAGTAAGCCAGAAGGAAAAACATAAATACAGTATACTAACGCATATATATGGAATTTAGAAAGATGGTAACAATAACCCGATTATACGAGACAGCAAAAGAGACACTGATGTATAGAACAGTCTTATGGACTCTGTGGGAGAGGGAGAGGGTGGGAAGATTTGGGAGAATGACATTGAAACATGTAAAATATCATGTAAGAAACGAGTTGCCAGTCCAGGTTTGATACACGATACTGGATGCTTGGGGCTAGTGCACTGGGACGACCCAGAGGGATGGTATGGGGAGGGAGGAGGGAGGAGGGTTCAGGATGGGGAACACATGTATACCTGTGGCGGATTCATTTTGATATTTGGCAAAACTAATACAATTATGTAAAGTTTAAAAATAAAATAAAATAAAAAAAAGAAAGATATATGTGTGTGTATGTATATACGTATTTTTGGATCACTTTGCTGTACACTGAAACTAATAGAACATTGTAAATTAACTATACTTTAAATAAAATGGAAAGAGCTGAGAGAAAAGGCCTTCCCATATGCTTCTAGCATGTGCCTGCAGCACTCTAGGTCCTAAGAAATACGTTATGGGTTGGCGCCTATGGATATCTTATTACCTAGATCTTCCTTTGCAGGTTTTTGGTCAGCCTCTTATTGGCCCTACTAGTATCACCACCTCAGATGATATTAAACAGCTCCTTTGTTTTGGACTAATATTTGGAGATAGGACTTCCTTTCTGGGTGATCTCTGATTCACATCTGTCCTCTTCCCGGGGAGCTTCTGGACAGGAAGAACGTAAATCATGACAGTGTCATGAGACTGGGGCTTCTGCAAGAGCTCCAGACCTGTTGGGTTTCCTTTAGGGGCCTCTGGACTTTCTCATATTTATTCTTACTAACCATAGTTCTAAGGCTGCTGGTCTTCAAGGTGATTTTTGAACTAGGGAGAGAGGTCTGGGAAACTGGAGCTAAAGCGCCTCAAAGCTCACTGCTCTTACCCAGCTTCAGCTGTTTTTTCTTGAATGAATGCTCCCTGGATCAGTGTAAGCCTTTGGTTAATTTTAAGATTCTTGAAAAAGTTGACTTTGACAATTTTTGCAGGTGTTTACAATGCTTAGAGAGTCCCAGGGATCGGGGAGCCTGGTGGGCTGCCATCTATGGGGTCACACAGAGTCGGACACAACTGAAATGACTTAGCAGCAGCAACAATGATTTTATGAAGGACTGAATATTCTGAGGTCTTTAGTCTGGCATTCCAGAAATGCTTCTCCCCCAGAGTTGTTTTATTAAAAGGGTCCTTTTCATCAAATTAATCTGATCTTTTGAATAGAAACAATGTGTCTCTGAAAACATCTTTCTTATACAGAGATTTTGTTGTTTAGTCACTCAGTTGTGTCCACCTCTTTGCAACCCCATGGACTGCAGAACACCAGGCTTCCCTGTCTTTCACCATCTTCTGGAGTTTGTTCAAACTCATGTCCACTGAGTCAGTGATGCCGTCCAACCATCTCATCCTCTGTTGTCATCTTCTCCTCCTGCCCTCAATCTTTCCCAGCATCAAGATCAGCAGTGAATGTTTATTAAGGAACATTTAACTACAAGCCTAGGGCATGTAATTCAGAAAGTCTCCCTCTCATCCCAATTCTAGCTTATTGTGTGTGTGCGTGTGTGTGCGCACGTGTGCGTGTGTGCTCAGTCATATCCAACTCTTTGTGACCCCATAGTCTGTAGTCCACCAGGCTTCTCTGTCCATGAAATTTTGCAGGCAAGAATACTGCAGTGGGTTGCCATTTCCTATTCCAGGGGATCTTCCCAACCCAGGGATTGAACCCACATCTCTTACGTCTCCTGCATTGGCAGGTGGGTTCTTTACCACTAGTGCCACCTGGGAAGCCCCTAGCTTATTAATAACACTAAATGAAATATTTCATTTCAGGTTGTGGACTCCTGAAAAGTTTTCTCATATACACTATATCTGATATTTTGAAAAGTCATATTTTCTACCAAATGGTAAATTAAAAAAAATCACTTGTACTTGTTAGCATGACATTTTATTTTATAACCGACCCAGCTCATATTCTTTTCATTTATTTAATTTTAATTGGAGGCTAATTAATTCACAATACTATTTCTCAAACTCTTAGGATTAATATATTAAATCAAACCAAATTCAATTAAAATCACATTTGGCTATTAATGAATGAAAAGTTATAAATTAGATTATTTAATCTAGAGAGAAATAAACCCTTCCTTACCCTAGTCTAAAAGTTTAACTCATTTTCTGCACCAGGAATAACATTCATTTCCTTCTAAGGACACACCTAGAGTGTCCTCTACATTGTGGTTTCAGAAAGACAAATCTTTAAATGATGTATTAGAATCTGGGCTCTTTGACCTCATTCATGAGGTGGGGCATTCATAGATAGAGCAGTAAGAAAGCCATAATGTAAAGAAGCATTTATCAGGGAATACCCTTTGTGGTCCAGTGGCTAAGAATCTGCCTTCCAATGCAGTGGATGTGAGTTTGATTCCTAGTCAGGGAACTAAGATCCCACATGTGATGAAAGACCCAGTATTCTACAACTAAGAGCCACAGTTAAGACCCAATACAGTTGAATAAAGAAATATTTTTTAAAAATAAAGTAAATAAAAAAGGAAATACCATTTCACATCAGTCATTCATATATATATATAAAGCATATGCCATATAATGCAGAGACACATAATGGATTTTGCCTACACTGTTATATGTACTTTGGCCATGGAGTAACTCAGAACCACTTTCCTTGTTAAATATGGAAGACTCATGTACTAAGTAGACAAATATCAGGGTTCTGATTTGGGCTATATGAGGAAGTATTTGTGTGGTCTTGATTGGATCATCTAATTTCTGCCTGCCGTAGTTCCTTTTTGCTATAAAATTAAGAGGGCAGAGATGACTTCAGGTGACTTACATGTTTCTTTTTAAATTTTGCCCTATATTTTAATGTAGAGAAATCACTCTTACTAAATATGGGTAAAGAAAAAGTCAAAGTTAGAGTGGTTCTGAGGAACTGATGTGAGGATGGGAGGAAAAATAGATAATTTAGAAATATTGTTTTTCCCCCAAGTATAAAAGTGATTTAGGGACTTCCCTGGTGGCTCAGAGGTTAAGACTTTGCCTTCCAATGCAGGGGGTTGGGGTTTGATCCTTGATTGAGGAGCTAAGATACCACATGCTTCAGGGCCAGAAAACAGAAACATGAAACAGAAGCAATATTGTTACAAATTCAATAAAGACTTTCAAATATGGTTCACATTAAAAAAATGTAAAAAGAAAGAAAAAAAAGGCATTTAAATTCTGTTTTATGGAGGGTAGCTGCACAGAGTTGGATGTAAGAGAGAACTTGAAGTTTCCTTTGCTCAACCCTTTTCTTTCTGGGACCACTTATTACTAAACCATTCCAGCCAGGCTACTGCCTAATTGTTTAGAGGACTAGAGATTTCAAGACTTTTTTCATTTTTCAGATAGTGCCTTCAAAAAATATGACTATTGTTTTAGCTTCACCATTATGGTCTATTACTTATAAATAAGCAAGAATTTTCAAATGTGTGGTTGGTGTGGTACATCTTTTACAAAATGAAGTTGCTTGAATCTCCCTATCATGGTTTTAAAAGCAAGTGAAACCCTGAAAGATAGGAAAACCCCATGCATAAGCATCTTTCCATGATACTGTTTATAAAAATTAGAAAGCAAGTCTCCAAAAAGGAAGATGTCACCAGGGATTTATGACATTCTTGACTGTTTACAAATGTTCTAAGTCTACCCACATTAAATCCATCTTTGAAACCTTTTTTTACCCTCACATTTATAGAATTTTTCCAGTGATATTTGAGGTGCAGAATGAGCTTCTGCAAGACTTTAAATCCTCATGTGGGTGTGTGCTGAGTTGCTTCAGTTGTGTCCAATTCTTTGTGGCCCTGTAGACCTTGGCCCACCAGGCTCCTCTGTCCATGGGATTCTCCAGGCAAGAATACGGGAGTGGGTTTGCCATGCCCTCCTCCAGGGGATCTTCCCAACCCAGGGATCGAATCCACGTCTCTTACATCTTCTGCGATGGCAGGCAGATTCTTTACCACCAGCGCCACCTGGGAAGCCCTTAAATCCTCATAGAGCAAATGAAATATGGAACTATACTACTTACTATGCTACTTAATGAAACAAACCATCCTATGTTAGAAACGTCTTCAAAGTGAAGGTCTTTCTTATTGTTCTCAAAACTCAATTAAGTAAAGTATATTATATTCTGAGGATTCTAGGGTACTATTTTCTCCCTAGCAATCTTCCAAAGTACTTGTGTTAAACTTGTCAGGCCATCAATATTCTGCTATTCCTTTTCCCCTGAGTACTACAATCTTTTAAACTTCCCTGTCATTTGCGGTCCCTTCTGTGTCTGTAAAACAACCACTCGAGTACCCCTGCCAATTTCTTAAGTACACACACTTATGCATGTTGTAAAAGGAGTATCATCAAGCTCTGATTTGAGATCATCATTTATGGATGCCCCCTCTGTGGCAGTACCAATAACAAAAACAAACAAATAAATCCCTTCCCAGGATAAGAAAACCTCCAAAGCATGAACTTACCCAATCATACTAAGTGGAACAAAAGAGCAGACAGAGCAATTAATTTTTGACTCATGACAATCTGCTTATTTCTCCACACATAAAAGTTATTACTCTTTTCTAAGCAGCCTTCCTACAAAACTGTTGACCATAAAATTATCCATAAAAGCTGTTGAGAAACTAAATAATTAAAATTGCCTTTGGTCATAACTGAATTAAATACTTAAAGGTGATATGTTAATATTTTCCAACCTAGACTTGAAAACAGCCTAAAATGATCTTGTTGAAAGTGATGTAATTAAATGGCATTTACATTATTTCAGTGGAGTTGTTTTATTTCTAATAATGGAATAACTTTTAAAAATTCAGTGTCTTAATCTAATATATATATTAATGTTCATATTACTGTGCAAATCCTCTTAAACTTCAATGTAGGTCTGTTTTATTTAGATTTTCTTATTTTTGTTCTACTCCAACCTTGCCCTTTCCTTACTGTAACTTAATAGAAAAAGCATACAAGGATGCTATGCAGACAAATGTACAGCAGTCCTGTTAGCATTTAATCTCTTTTTAGGGAAATGCAAATAGTGCTGCTGATGGTCTTGGACTCTTGTTCAGTAATCATTTGGGAAGCTTCCTTATCCATTTTTCAAGCTGTGTCCATTATAATCAGTCACTGAAAATTGTGATCTAGAATATTCATTCTTGATGAAAACAATAGAATTAAGGTACAGGGTTTTGGAAAATTGCTTTCATATTCAAGCAGGGCTACATACATACAGACACCTTGTTGACGATTTTACTGCCTCAAAGAAAATGTATTGCTACTGCCACAAGCCTGTCTTCTGGCACTTTATCACTTACAAGTGATGATAAAATTGCAACAAAGAGACTTCTTTTTAATCTTATAGGTCATTGCTTGTAGTCTGGACTATCCACCCTTTTGTCCTCTTGTTTAGGCTAGATAAGGTGGAAAATTCCCTTCAGTTGTCTCTAAATTTCATTTAAAGGGTATGAAACAGACTTTTGTCTTCTGATCTTCGAGTCCCCAAGTCTTCTACTATATCAATTTTATTTCTTCATATTTTAAACTTAATTTTTAGGAAGAGGTCTGAATGTGTTTAAAATGGTCATCATGAAACTAAACTGGGTGTGTTTTGAAGGGTTCACATACTTTTAAAAATCATAAAAGAGGATATATATCTGACATCATGAGAATCCTGACAATAAAATAATTTTGTTACTGAGTTTCTTCTCATTATTATAACTATCAGTTTTTGCTGTCTACTCACATAAAAATGGGCTTCCCTGATAGTTCAGCTGGTAAAGAATCTGCCTGCAATGCAGGAGACCCTGGTTCGATTCCTGGGTTGGGAAGATCTGCTGGAGAAGGGATAGGCTATCCATTCGTGTTCTTGGGCTTCCCTTGTGGCTCAGCTGGTAAAGAATCTGCCTGCAATGTGGGGGACCTGGGTTTGACCACTGGGTTGGGAAGATCCCCTAGAGAAGGGAAAGGCTACCCACTCCAGTACTCTGGTCTGGACAATTCCATGAACTGTACAGTTCATGGGTCGCAAAGAGTCAGATACCATTGAGCGACTTTCACTCACCTCACATAAGAATATTGACACAGATATTAAAAAGAATACATTTGAGTTAGTTTTAATGAGGTGGATGAAACTGGAGCCTATTATACAGAGTGAAGTAAGCCAGAAAGAAAAACACCAATACAGTATACTAATGCATATATATGGAATTTAGAAAGATGGTAACGATAACCCTGTATGCGAGACAGCAAAAGAGACACAGATGTATATAACAGTCTTTTGGACTCTGGGAGAGGGAGAGGGTGGGATGATTTGGGAGAATGGCATTGAAACATGTATAATATCATATATGAAACAAATTGCCAGTCCAAGTTCGATGCATGATACTGGTTGCTTGGGGCTGGTGCACTGGGATGACCCAGAGGGATGGTACAGGTGGGTGGGTGGGGGTCGGGATGGGGAACATGTGTATACCTGTGGTGGTTTCATGTTGATGTATGGCAAAACCAATACAATATTGTAGAGTAATTAACCTCCAATTAAAATAAATAAATTTATATTAAAAAAGAATATTTGTACAGATATCCAATCTGGCAACACATAGTTGCCAGAACAGTAGATATTTCTGATTATATTTTTCTAATTATTGAGCCCTTATATAAAAAAAATGAAGCAAATGAGAAAGAAAACACCAAAAAGAATCTACTTTGGGTCATTTATTTCTTTTGCTCTTTGATTTCTTTCTCACAGGTTTTCTTTGGATAATCCATCTATATATAAATCCATGATTGTATAGTGTCACAGTTTATTTCTCTTCCATAGATTGTGTTATTTTAACAATTTCCCAGTAATAAGGAAGACTTTGTCAATGTACTAACCCTACAGAAGAATATTTTATATTATATAAAGGAGGAGAAACTTTTCTCCTAAGATAGCATTTGATTTCTACTAAAACACTAAGGATGTAAATTGGAATGTCTTTTTTTCAAGTGGTTCCAAATGGTTTATCTTTGATTTAAATATGCTCTCTGGCTTGATAGGCTCATTTTATAGGTAGATAAACCATGAAAAGAAAGTTGGCAACTTTTTATGTGTTTGTTAAGTCAGTATATGATGTTTAGAGAGCAAAAATATGCAGGGGATGAATTCTTAATAAAATGCCATGAGTGACAGCTTCCATTTACTGAGAATCCACTATGGCAGGCGCTTTGCTTGGTGTGTTATATTAATCACGTCTGAGTACTGACTGCAGTCTCAGAAAGCATACATTATTATACCCATTTAACATGGGAAAATGGATACATAGGGAAGTTTAGTGTCCAGCTGTCAAAGGCAGAGCCCAAATTCAAGTAATGTTTTGTTAACTACTAAAAATGGTCTGATGGAGAGGGAAATGGCAATCCGCTCCAGTATTCTTGCCTGGGAAATTCCATGGACAGAGGACCCTGGCAGGCTGCAGTCTATGGGATCGCAAAGAGTTGGACACGACTTAGTGACTGAACAACACAACAACAAAAATGGTCTGAAC
Source organism: Bos mutus (assembly GCF_027580195.1). Classification (NCBI taxonomy): domain Eukaryota; kingdom Metazoa; phylum Chordata; class Mammalia; order Artiodactyla; family Bovidae; genus Bos; species Bos mutus. The sequence goes on along the minus strand of NC_091629.1, from coordinate 65,781,768 downwards.
AAAGCATATTGTACTTTTGCTAACAGAGGCTTGACAAAGAAGTGGAACTAATAAGAACTCAAAGTGTCACTCTCACTGGATTTCTGTTTTACTCGCCAGGCTCTCTGCAGGGTTGCCATTGGCTTTCAGCTTCAAGATCTGTGGTTGAGCACTCTGTCTATGAGATGCTAAGCCTGTCTCCAGATAAGGGAACACATATTTGAGAGGAGGGTTTGTTGGAAGCGGCAGTGCCTGATTTTCTTTCTCATTAGTTTTTACTTTGTCTTGAGTACAGGGCCCACATCTTATAAGGTCATCTGAAAGTGAAGTCGCTCAGTTGTGTCCGACTCTTTGCGACCCATGGACTATAGCTCACAAAGCTCCTCTATCCATGGGATTCTCCAGGCAAGAATACTGAAGTGGGTTGCCATTTCCTTCTCCATGGGATCTTCCCGACCCAGGGATCGAACCCAGGTCTCCCACATTGTAGGCAGACGCTTTAACCTCTGTGCCACCAGGGAAGCCCCCATAAGGTCACCTAGTAGGCATGTTTTCTCACATTGTGGGTATATCCCTGGTGGCTCAGAGGTTAAAGCGTCTGCCTCCAATATGGGAGACCCGGGTTTGATCCCTAGGTCAGGAAGATTCCCCTGGAAAAAGAAATGGCAACCCACTCCAGTATTCTTGCCTGGAGAATCCCATGGACGGAGGAGCCTGGTAGGCTACAGTCCACGGGGTCACAGAGTCGGACATGACTGAGCAACTTCACTTTTACTTTCACCCACTCTTTGCCTCTTATCATGGGCTGCTCTGTGCAAGCAGCTTTGTTAAACGGTTTACAGACTCAAATATAAAAATGAAACGACAAGCGGTTGACTCAACAGTCCTTCCCCTTCCTTACTCCTAACATCACTGTGAACTGATAAGCTGGAATAGAAAAGACCACTTGCCACTGCCCTGACCCTATCTAAACATGCAACTCTCATAAGTACACTCAGAGGCAAACAAGAGAAGTAGATCCATTCTTAGACTTTGTCTGGATGTGCTTTTAGAATATGATGGTACTTCTAAAGTCTGACTAAGGTGATAAGGAGCAACCACGACTGGTTTTAAATTTTATTTTATTTTTTAAAGTGGTCTGATTTTAGTATTTTAAAGTCTTCATTGAATTTGTTGCCATATTGCTTCTATATTTTGGTTTTTCGGGCACGAGTCATGTGGGATCATAGCTCCCTGAACAGGGAAGGACCCTGCAGCTCTTTCATTGGAAGCTGAAGTCCCAACCATGGGACTGCCAGGGAAGTCCCTAAATTTTATTTTTCAAGAATTAAAAAAAAATTAAAGTTGAGGTCTAATTGACATATATAACATAATACTCATTTCTGGTACAAAGCATGATGATTCAATATGTGTATGTATTGGGAAATGATCAGCACAATGAATCTAGTTAATATTATCACCTTAGGTAGTTACAAAAAAATTCTTGTCATGTGAATTTTTAGGATCTGCTCACTTAGCAACTCCGATACATGCAGAATTATTAACTAGAGCCACCGTGCTGTACATTATATCCTCATGACTTTTTATTTTGTAACTGGAAGTTTGTACCTTTTGACCTGTTCACCCATTTCTCCCAGTCCCTCCCATCCTCCTGCATCTGGCAATCATCAATCTGTCCTCTGTACATAAGCCATGACTATGTCATACATCTTTGCATGGTGCCCAGAACTGCAGTCAATGAAAAATCACAGGAAGACATTAGTTAATATTTATGATGTCAGAAGACTGCTAGAAACTCCATATCTCAAAGTTTCTGTTTATAGATAAAGGCTTCAGGCTCACAGTTTTATTTTGGACAGAGTATCTGCAATGCTACCTCAGAAATTTCCTCCCCCAAAGCTGCTTTAAAATTACAAAAGTACTTATAAATCCTTTTGTTTATTCTGGGCATTGGAAGTCTTATTTTTGCATCTAAAAGCTTTTTAAAGTTTTCTCCATAATTATAAAAAAATGTCTGTATGTGTGACCAGAAATTCTTTAATGGTGAATGTTTAAAGATTCAGAGGAGTAATTGGGTTATTTGTAAAAATATTACAGCCTGTGACTTGCTAAAACATGTTTTTGCCTCATGCAAATGGGTAAGTACTCGTAGGATTTCCTTAAGAAAATGAATACTTCCTCTAGGAAATAGAACAGAATCTTTAAAATCAGAATCTTCCCACTAAAACTTTGCTGGAAGATAAATTATTATGTTGGGGAATACAGGAGTAGGTTGGTGTTGAGGCCTCAGTGGGTGTCAGGGCTTCAAATTCTTATGAGAAACTGATAGGGATAGAGTAGGATAATTAAATAGTTGTTTTAGAAATGCCACTAGGAGATTAGACAGAAAGGGAATTTTAAGAGCATTATGGGAGACTGTGGTAAGCTAATGATCACTCAAGAAAATAATTCAGTAAGCTAGAAAAAAACCATCTCTACCCTGAAGGAAGACCAAGCACATTCAAGTGCCAAGCACTCTCAAGCCACAGGTTCTGACAGTTAAAACAGAAGACAATAGATATGGGGGCTGAGTCTTGTTACATGAAGTCAGGGAGTTAATGGGCCTTGAGAAGTGGCATCTCTGAATGTAGCTAATACAGGAATATAGGTGAAAGGTGAAAGAAACTAGGGGAAATGAGACATTATACCAAAATCTGAGATGAATATGTTACCATCCTTCTGTTAATACACACATCATTTAAATACACTATGACAGTCCTGGTTAGACCATATTGGGTCAGAGGAGGAACTAATGATGTAAGCCTTGACATCTGCCCAAGAATGAAGAAGAAAATGGTTTTCTCCTTTTCTTACTTTTTCTTTGATTTGAAAAATATGGTCCTCTTTGCCTGCTCGCTTGTATTTCTCACAAGTGTCCTATACCAATAATCTCACTCTTTACCTGTCACTTTGTCTCTTGCTGAATTCTTTCTGAGCCAAGACAAGAGAATCTGACCTTCAGTAAGTCCTGAGACCACGTCATCAGATTCAATTAAAAGTCAGTGTATTTGAGTCCTCTCCTAAGTCAGGGAATGGGGGTTCAATTTGAGATCCCAATCTGAGGTGTGGCTGGGTTTGAGTCCTTTCTGAAGGACTGTGGTTTCAAAACTAATGTTCCTTTCTTTAGACTTGCAGGTTGACAGACTGGATTTCATTAGTAAAATCAAAGATGATTTGATTCCTAGTGGACTTCCATTATATAAGACACATATACATCAGAAAGTCAATTTATTACTTTTAATTGGGAGTTCCAGTGACTGGGTGTATATATCTTAAGACATCATCCCTTTTCTTAATGTCAAGATTCCCAGGAAGCCAAATACAAAATATCTTGGTGATCACAGATGAGTTCAAACCTTCAATAATGTTTCCTGGTGAGAGTTTATGGAGACAATCTTTCTCCACAGGGGATGATGTATTTCACATATAGGAATGTGTACAGACTTGAGATCCTGATTTTCTATCATCTATACTATGGTTAACAAAAGAGCCATGAATGGCACCCTAAATGGCTGCAAAGAGCTATTACTACTATTGTTGTTGGTGGTGGTGGTAGTGGTGGTTGAATCTAAGATCTAGTTTTTTTCTTTCTCATCTGTATGCTCAGGCTGCGCAGTATGACTTCTTCCTGCTGTTGATGTGTTCCCTTCAATGTCTCCAACTTTTAATGTCTTGCTTCTAATTTGCTATAGACAGAGTAAACAAATATAAGAGACAGTTAAAATTATGTGTAAAGTTAGGGTTAGATACAGAGAGTAAAGGCCTAAAGATTTCTTCAATGAGCAGAGAGCTCATAAAATTCAGTCTGTATGTTATCTGTCTCGACTATTCAAATACTTTTATTACTTCCTGATATTTGTTGTTTTCTAGATAATCGAAGTTACTAGATAAATGATGTCTGTGTCTTTGAGGTGTTGACATGTTGCTGTTATACATGGTCAGTTCTGACTGAAGAGGCCTCAGTAGGATATGTCAAGTTAAGCTACATAATAAGTGGGCCTCTATTAAAAGAAAAGATCCACTATATTTTCTTTAGGGATGGCACACAAAAAAGAAATCGTTTCTCCAGATGCCTGAACCTAATACTCCTGTAACTTAGTTCAGACCTGAGACTACATTCATTTTAGCTTCGAGTTATAGCTTTCACCTAGAGAAATATTTACTACCCATTTTGAAATATCTCAAAATACTGCAGAAATGTCCATCAATCAGGATCCTAAAAATATTTATTGATTTTTATCCTTTGGAAACCTCTGCCATCATTTAATGCTACAATTTTAAATAGACTAGTTTTAGGAGTCAAGTTGCGATTGGATACCCCCAACCCCACCTAAGGTAGTTGCTAGCATTTTATATCTCCTCATAAAACTGTATCGTATAATCAGCATAAGGTCAGGAGAAGTTGAACCTAGTAATGAAACAGTTCCCAGGAGATGACTGATTTTATCCCAATTCCTGTTTTTTATAGATCTATCTTATTCACAGGATGATTCAGAAAGTTTTCTGCAGAACAACATTCACGACATCTATGAATATTTCTTTCCCACCTCTTGTGATGAAAACGTAATTCATTTTCACTTTCCCAATAAGAGGAATTTTTTTAAAAGTCAGAGTATAATTTCTAGGACCTACCCTATAGCACAGGCAACTCTGTTCAATGTTATGTGGCAGCCTGGATGGGAGGGGAGTTTGAGGGATAATGGATACATATATATGGATGGTTGAGTTCTTTTACTATTCACCTGAAGTTATCACAACATTGTTAACTGGCTATACTCCAATACAAAATAAAAAGTTAAAAAATATAATTTCTAACAAATTCCTTTGATGATGTGTATATGAAGTATAATTTGATGTCAGTGATTTGTAAATAGATGACTTTATCTTATTCCTTAAGTCATCTGCCAAATTTGCTCTAATTTTAAATTAAATCTACCTTTAAAGTATATTGATATAACTCTTGAACAGATCCTCTGGGTCAATTAAATGTTTTGTTTTCTACAGGAAAGGGCATGAACAAAGTAATGATAAGTAGGGCAGTTCAAAAAAGTCATATGAATTATGATCAAATTAAGATTTCAGTTAACTTTGAAATTCCTTTAACTATATTCATTTAGAATAACATAAAAATATCTTCCCCATTTTGTTCCAAACCACCATCATACTTGAAATCCATTCATTTTTATCCTTAGGAATTTCTTTGCATCACTCAAAACAGCTAAGAATATTAACCTTTCAATTAAAGATTAATTCCTAAGTTCATTTACATACCTTAATCACATGATAATTTTTCTTGTAAAAATAAATGCAAATACTTATTGAAAATACAAGTGGCATAAAAATCCATCAAGAAAAAAGTTTAAAACCTCATGTCTCTTTAAATCCCACAGTGTCTGAATGTTTGATGGATACATTGGTGATAAAAGTCTTTGTTTAAAACTTTTTTTTTCACTATTAGAGAACGATGAAGTAACTTTTCCGCCAAGGAATGAAATGTTAGACTTGTACCTGAATGCCATCTAATGTGAGCAAATATGAGCATTTGAAGTTTTGTTTTTGAGGCTGAAAAACAAGCACACTTGAATGCTAGAGGCTAAGGAATGAGCAGAAAAAGTAGAGAAATGGCCTGGAGAAATGTAATATGATCTGTATCTCAGTGCATCTGGCATCATTTAGGGATATCTATTCTTCCTATCTGTCTTTCTAATCTAGTGTTCTCATTTTTCCTTTAATAATACTGAATCTTGGTTTTTGGCCTCATGTGTTTCATTTATTATTCTTTTTCTGTTTATAGAGATACAGATCAGAGCATCCAAGGAGTCAATTAAAAAAAAAAAAAACAAGCAAACAAAAATGCTACAAGATAAAGACAGCTGTGGATGTTAGGACCTCAGAGCTCATAATCAGATTTCATTTGCTTTGACTACTGAGATGATGCACAGGATGGAAATGGAGTGCTCATCTACTCATATGTTGCTGTTCCAACAAAGCTCTTGAAAACCTTCTTGTCCCAAAATGCCGTAATTACACTAAAAGACAAAGAGAAAATCATGAAAATTATTTGCAATATTTATGACAAGGAAAAGTCTGTTAGTAGCTGTCAAAGAGTCAAACCAATGAAAAACAACAACAGCAATGTGAATTGCCCCTCATAGAAATATTTATAACAGCTCTGGGTTGAAATAGTGAAAAATTGATACCAACTGACAAGTGTAATGGTAGAGAATTGTTCAGTGATTAACGGGAAGAGTGATATAAGGAATATTACACAACCATTCAAATGAGAATTTAGAAATATATTTACTATTCTAAAATCATATTATGATCAGCGGGTTCTGACCATAAAAGTGTTTTAATTTCAAGCTAAATAGAATGCATCTTCTAAGAACAAAATAGCATGGAACCAGATACAAGAGTCCATGAATCTCTGAGAAGTCTTCAGGCTAAGCAGGATGATTAAAAGTAGCTAATTACCTCATATTTCATGTCTCTTAAGCTTGGTAAGATTGCACTTCCCTGACCCCTTAGAGTTAGGATTGGTCATGTGACTTATGGTAAATAGGAACAGAAGCAGTGATGTCACTTTTAGGAATAAGTTCTCTATTCTCTATATGATCCGATGTGATACTATACCATCTCGCTATACTTTCTTCTTTCCCTCTATTCTGTCAATATTCAACAAAGTGACTGTTCCATTAGCTTAGAGAAGTCTGGAATGAAGATAGCACAGCACAGCCCCACAGCTGATCCAGGATGGATATGAGAAATAAATCTTTGTGATTTTAAGTCACTGCAATTTAGGGGCTGCATGTTACTGCTGCAGAACCCAGCCTGCGCTGACTGAGACAACCTGCTTCTGAGGTAATAAACTTAGTGTCTGCTAAGTTTTACTTATCTAGTTCTTATCCTGGCTCTACTGCTAAAGAGTTCTGTTATTCTGAGTAAATTATCCAAATATTAACAGAATTATAAGCCTCAGCCTCCTTATATGCATGTACATGAATAGCTGATTCACTTTGCTGTACAGCAGAAACTAACACAGTATTATAAGCAACTATACTGCAATAAAAAAAAACTGTATGTGTTATAGGTATACATTTATGAGCCTTTCTATTTCTCCATAACCGATATGACGCCATAAATTTAGTGTGACAGGATTATAGCTAGGTGAGAGCATGAGGTGGACAGAAGGCCATCATACTGCTGTTGGCAGGAGTAAGTCGCACCATGGTCCTCTGTGCTCTCGGAGAGGCCACTTCCACTCCTCCAGCACTGAAATATTTACCAGTGAACACATGGTAAGAACACTTCCATCATACCCTTCATCTGTATGCTTCAGTTACCACAAGGGACTCAGGTATACCATTTCTTCCCTTGCCATCTGAACCCTTATCCTCAATATGGTTATGTACTTCCTCTAATCTGACCCCATGTTTAATACACCCTCAATGTTCAAAATCCTCCCACCACATCCTCTGGAATTCAGTCTTTCACCCTCAACCTCATTTCTGTGAGCACTCCCTTTATGCTCTCGTTGTAAATGAAATCTGGCTTCTCCCCAGAATACGGTTTCTCCGCTGCCTTCAGAACATGATTGCTGTCTCTCTTCCCTTCCGTGCATCACTAGGTCTCCTTGTTCTTCTTAAATCCTGCTCCTTCCAGACTCCACGGTTACCACCCTCATTGTTTTCACTCTCATGCTGTAATCTGAGTTCGTATCACACTCCAAACCCTTCTTGCTCTAGACCCTTGCTTATGGATCCTTGTTCCTGTTTTTGATACTACTCCTATAATAATTCATAGTGGTTTTGTATAGAAAAAGAATGACCCTGACCTCTCAGTTCCTGACCTCCTTTTTGTGCACGACATTGTTTAGAATCCTCCCTGCAGGCCCTGTAGACATGCCCTAGGTTTTATCATTGACACTAATTGCACAGCCTCCATAATCTCAGGTTTGCGGATCACAATTTGATCACCAATTTTCATTTTGTTGCTCACATTATTCAGTACCCTATAGCCAACAATTCTTTTACCTCTCTGGGTCCTGAGATTCATTGACCCTAAGAACTCTTCCCTGTTCCCCAACCTTCTTCTTGAATTCCATGGTCGATCATTATAACTCCACTGTTTATACCCTCACCTACTATGTTCTCCCCACAGCATTTCAACATCCTCAATAGTAAAACCTCAACCCCGGTTAAACTCAAGCTTGGCCTGTTCAAGGTCTACACCTGTGCTGCCGAGCCTGTCTGGAGAAAACCACCCAGCCGTGCTAACTGGACCACCAACCTCAAGTGATGCCTGAAAATGCTGTGTTGCCCTGTTCGTCTGCATGTGCTCTCTCTCTCCTGATCATTTCATACCTAATCATCTCTTCTTAAACCTTCAACACCCCTTAGCAATCCTGTTTTTCAAATGATCTTTCTTTCTGTCTCTCTGTCAAAATAGAAATAATTAGGGGCTTCCCTGGTGGTCCAGTGGTAAAGAATCTGCCTGCCAGTACAGGACTCAGGGTTCGATCCCTGGTCCAGGAAGATCCCACATGCCATGGAGCAACTAAGCCCATGTGCCTGTGGTGTTACAACTACTGAAGCCTGCATGCCCGAGAGCCCATGCTCTGCAACAAGAAAAGCCACCACAATGAGAAGCCTGCACACCACAACTAGAGAAAAACCTCTACTTGCCACAACTAGAGAAAGCCCACATGCAGCAATAAAGACCCAGTGCAGCCCAAAATTTAAAAAAAAAAAAAAAAAATTAAAAAATAGAAATAACTAGCAGAAAACTTCCATGAGCTCCCTTCCTACTTTACCTCCTATGGCTGAATTGCCTGGGTCCCTGCCTAAAGCTGACCCTTTCACTTGTTTTTGGAGCCTATTCTTTTTTATCTACTCTGAGACATTACTGCCACAGCTATCTCCTCTCTCTTTTCTAAAAAGGGAACCTTCCTGTGCATCATTGCAAATATCCATTTCTCTGCTTTCCTTTGCAGTAGAACTCCATGGAAGAGTTGAATCTGCTTGCTGCCTTTACTTTCTCTGTTCTTTACATCTTTGGGTATCAGTTGAAGAATCGTCCAGTGATTCATTTATAGGAAAAGGGAAAGTAGATGAAGAAAGAAAAGAGAGATACAGACAAAGCATCTGCGAGTCACATTTTTACCAGATCCTTGTCTCTTTAAAGCTATCCTGATAAATAACCAGCTGCCTCTTTTACTCCTGCCCACATCTTCTTTCTCTGGTTTCTTACCATTGAGAGAAGCCTTATGTCAGGGCCTGAGTCAGTTTTCAGGACAATGACCTAAACATTTCTACTGGACCAAACCAGAAGTAGACTTTCAAGCAGACAATAAATCCCACGTAACGTATTTCTCCAAGCTTCTGTGTTCTTTTGGTCACGGAGAAAATGAGCAAGTCATACAAATTCAGTATAGGGAAAAAAACTAATATCCTACAAGATCAAGCAAGCATAGGATAGGAATGAAAGTGCACATTATTCTCCAGTTTATTTTTGAGATTTTTGGATTGAATTGCTTCTTAGCTACAAAGAACTATGAGAATTAAATGGGTAGTTCAGCAGGAGTAGTTTTAAAATTAAAGACTGACAAATATTTGTCAAGGTTATGTTTGGGTGTTTAAATACTTTGGATGTTTAAGTTGCATAGATTGTGCTGGTAGTTGTAATATCTACTCAGCATGTATTTTTATATGCATTTCACTTATAGCTAGATATCTAAGCAAATAAGTTTCCGAATTGAAAACACTTCTACATTATTGCTAAAATTCTACAGGTTTAACCTAATCTGATTTGCAAATTACTTTTTAAAATGAATTATGTATCATCTTTATAAAAACCTTTGAGTAACCGATTCCCTTTCCAAGGTCCCTTACGATGACCCTTAAGCCACCCTTGAATACTTATTTTTAGTCTGTCTCATCTCAAATGATGAAATATTTGAAAACATCTAATCACAACTTTCAGCCAACTTTCTGAGATGAATTTGCAAAGTCATATATTTTGCTTTCCTTGACCCCCTCAAAGTGCAATTTCTGTGTCCTGGTTTTTGAAAGGGAGAGAACCAATTAGTCACATGCTAATCAGAACTTTTGGCGTGAATGTGTAATGAATCATTTTTTGGAATCAATCATTAGTTTTTTCTTTTTTCTTTTTTTTTACCAAAGAGCCAACTTTGACACAAATTGCAATGGATCATTTAGGAAGAGATAATAAGAAGCAGGTTCTATCAGAAATGAAAGAAGATCCATATATTTTCCAGAAGCTGCCTGGTTCAAGAGGCCCTTATCTTATTGATCCTCATTCTTCCATGTCTAAATTTCTGGGCTCACATCCCAGAGTTTCTGACCCATGAGAGAAGAAGCAGTTTTCGCCATTAAGTGTTCCAAAAGTCCTTTGGATTTTCAAGGTTTAACCTTTGCTCTCCACAACCATGACAAGCCAACTTACTGAGAAAATTAAATATCATCAGGCAACTCGAGGCCTATCACCACTGTAAAGTAAGAATGTTAGTCATATTCATCCGTCCATCCATCCATTCACCCAGCCATTCATCCATCCTTCCTTTCATTCATTTCTCTATTTACTCAACAAAATTGAGCATGTCAGACTCTGTGCTAAGCACGAAAGACACACACATAATTGAGACATAGCTGGCACCTTCAAGGAGCTTATATGTAGTGGAGGAAACACAAATAAAATAAAATAATGCAATACACTCTGGGAGGAGGTTATTATAACTCTGGGTCTGCATGTCTTGTCAGAGCTCTGCCAGAATTCTCCTGGAGTGGATATTTGCCTTTTTTTTGTTGTTGTTGTCATGTGAAATCCTTCTGTTATGAGTCTTGGTAGGAGGAAAAGACTATCTCCTACTGCTTTTTTTTTCTTTTTTAAATTTAATGCAGTTTATTTTTTTCTTCTTTTGTAAATTGGAGTATAATATCTTTTTAATGTTGAGCTAGTGTCTGCTGTACAATGAAGTGAATCAGCTATATGTATATGTATACATATATCCCTGCCCTCTTAAATCTCCTACTCACCACCACCCCCGCCCCTCTAGGTCATCACAGAGTATCGAGCTGAGCTCCCTGTGCTTAGCAACTTGCCACTAGCGATCTATTTTACACACAGTAGTGTGTGTATTTCAACCCAGCCTCCCATTCATCCCAACTTCTCCTTCCCCACATGTCCATTCTCTCTGTCTGCATCTCTATTCCTGCCCTGGCAATAGGTTCATCACTACATTTTTCTAGATTTCACATATGCATGTTAATATACTATATTTGTTTTTATCTTTCTGACTTCACTCTGTATGACTGGCTCTATCCATCCACATCACTGCAAATGACCCAATTTTATTCCTGTTTATGACTAATATTCCCTTGTTTATTCCCTTGGATAAACAATTTATCCATTGTTTAAACATCTTATATCTTTTCTTTCCCAGGCTCCCTTGCAGATAGGTTGTGAGTACCTGACTTAGGCTCCTTCAGAGGAATGTCTCTGCCATTTATTTAAGGTGGTGGCAGTGGTTGGTAGTGGTGCTGGTGGCACTGTAGAGAGTACAGTGTTGGAGCACTGGGAGATTAGCAGCAAGGCCCCCAGGACACCTGGCGGTGGTTTACCTGGCTGCATAACCCCATGCCTCTTCTGTCGTCCTAGTCATTCTGCGGGTTACCTACTACCCTTCTAAGGAATTTCTTTTCTGCTTACATCCGGCAGATACCCAAATTTTTAAGTACATTGGAAGCCAAAATTTTTGTTTGTTTTTGGAGGGTTGCTTGTTTTGTTTTGGAAGGTAATGACCTAGATACCAAATGTATAAGAGATGTTTACACTGTGACATTATTTAGAACCTGAATTAATTAGGGTGAGTTCAAGGACACACTTGGATTCTATATTTCTATAACCAGGACATTTTGAAACTGTGAAGCCGTGTTTATCAGAAATGTCCAAGGTTTTTAAACTATGATTTTATTGATCAAAAAGTTTTCATCATCTCCAAAATACTAATTGCATTTATTATTGGTTTCAGACATTTTCTGGAAAGATTAGGTTGATACTTTTAATGATTAATCTGGTTCATGCTTTGTCCTTTTTAATTTTCTCTTTTGAATGTTTAAAAAAATTTTTTTTTTATGTTTCATTTTATGATTGTTGAAAGTATATTTCCACCAACTGATTTGTTATTTTACATACATTTAAAAAGATCATGTTGGAACATGAATTTTGGGCAAAACAAAGCACAGATGATGAAGGCACATTTAAAATTATTTCAAATAAAAATTCAGGTGGTTTTGAAGGAATGAGGTCCCAGAGAAACACTTAAAATGACTTTGTCAATAAATTATATCTGAAGCTCCAAATGACTATCTAATTTGGGCAGTTATGAATTGAATTATGACTCTGATTACTGCTCTATTAATATTGATTTGGTGCTTAATTTTATTTCTTACTTAAAGAGGAATTAACGTAAGTCACATTTTTTAGGGTACTTAAATGTGAGAATTATTTTTACAGGGGGAGTTTCTAAGCCACTGTCTGAAAATAGTAACTTTTTAAACCTTTCTTTATATGGTCTCTGAAATAAATATAACAAAGGTCATCAATTTTTCCTGTCTTTCAAACTATGATTTCTTGAGTGTTTTAATTTACTAGGAGTTAAGGAAATATGTTTTTTTATGCAATTAGAATAAGAGTAGGTACACTAGGACTATTTATAGGAGCAGTCCCATTCTTCCATGCAATGTCTCTAGAACTCCATCAAAGCACTGTGTTTTAAAGTCAACTGAGGGATTCCCTGGTGGTCCAGTGATTAAGACTCTGTGCTCCTAATGGAGGGGTCACAGGTTCAATCTCCGGTCAAAGAACTAATATCCCACATGCCCACAAGCTGTACAGCACATTCAAAATAAACAAAAAATAAAATGAAATATTAAAAAAATAAAAATAAAAAAATCAATTTAAGAAGTCCATTTGTCAGTATGGCTATCTCATTAACTTTATATTTTATTCATATGTGTAGAATAATTTCAGGTTGATTTTAGTATTTAGGAAATATACAAATATTATACAAATGAACTTATAAACAAAACAGAAATAGGCCCACAGACACAGAAAGCAACTTCATGGTTACCAAAAAGGAATGCATGGGGAGGGATAAATTAGGAGGTTGAGATTAACATGTATATATATATATACTACTATATATAAAATAGGTAATAAACAAGGACTTACTGTATAGCACAGGGAACTATACCAATATTTTTAACAACATATGAGGGAAAAGGACATATATATATCTGAATCACTGTACTGTATACCTCTGTATACCTGAAACTAACACGACATTGTAAATCAACTATGTGTTAATAAAAAATTAAATTAAACTAAACGGCAAGTTACTGAAATATGTACAGGGAGTTGGTATAGCATCAGAATCTCTGTGCAGTTTAGAAGGTGAATTTAGCTAAATTTTTAATGTCAATTTTGTACTCCATATAGCAAGAATGCCCAAAATTAAAAAAATAAGGATTATGAGTGTTTTCATTTTGTTGATGGTTTCCTTTGCTGTGCAAAAGCTTTTAAGTTCAGTTAGGTCCCATTTGCTTATTTTTCACTTTGTTTCCTTTGCCTTAGGACAAAGATTCAAAAAACATTGATACAATATATGTCAAGGAGTGTTCTGCCTATTTTGTTTTAGGAGTTTTATGGCTTTCAGTCTTATATTTTAGGACTTCAATCCATTTTGAGTTTATATGGTGTGACAAAATGTTCTAATTTCATTTTTTTATATGTAGCTGTCCAGTGTTCCTAGCACCATTTATTAAGGAGACTGTCTCCTATCTATTGTATATTTTTGCCTCCTTTGTTATAGATTAAATGATCATAGGTTCATGGATTTATTTCTGAGCTTTCTATTCTGTTCCACTGATCTGTGTGTCTGCTTTGTGCCGGTATCATCCTGTTTTGATTACTATAGCTTTGTCGCATAGTCTGAAGTCACAGAGTGTGATTCCTCCATCTTTATTTTTTTCTCTAGATTACTTTGCTGTTTTGAAGTCTCTTGTGGTTCTATATAAATTCTAGGGTTATTTGTTCTAAAGATAACCTACTAAATGGGAGAAAATATTTGCAAATGATATGACTGATGAAGGATTAATCCAAAATTCATAAACCACTCATATGGCTCTCTCTCTCTATATATATATATACACACACAAACATACACATACACACACACATACAACACAGGGAAATAAAGCCATTATTTTATAACAACTTTAAATGGACTATAATCTATAAAATACTGAATCACTATGTAGTATATATCATATTAATATAATATTGCAAATCAACTATACTTTAATTTAAAAAGAATTATGAGAAGTTACCATAATTAGATATAAATGACATCTTAACTATTAAACTATAGCATCTTAAGAAATTATTTTTTAAATACAATTATGACCACTTTGGGCTTCCCTGGTAGCTCAGTTGGTAAAGAATCCACCTACAATGCAGAAGACCCCGATTTGATTCCTGGTTTGGAAATATCCCCTGGAGAAGGGATAGGCTACCCTCTCCAGTATTCTTGGGCTTCCCTCATGACTCACTGGGTAAAGAATCCACCTGCAATGTGGGAGACCTGGGTTTGATCTCTGGGTTGGGAAGACCCCTGGAAAAGGGAAAGGCTACCCACTCCAGTATTCTGGCCTGGAGAATTCCAAGGACTATATAGAGTCGGACACAACTGAGCGACTTTAACTTTCAATTTGGGATATTTACTTTTATATTTCTTAATCTAGCTCAGAATCATCAAGAATTTCCATAGAAAAAAATAGAAACACAACTTGGTCAAGCCTCATACAAATCACTCAGCTATCTATAAATGCATGATTTATGCAGTCCAGAAAGTCAGACATCAAATTCCTTAGCTGTGTTTGTATTAGAAACTTATTATCATGTAAAAACCCATAGTTTTTCTCTTAAAAGTACACATCATACAAATAGAGAAGTAGAAATAACTTATTATAATTGCCAGCATCACAATTTGATGGTAAAGTGATTCAAAATTATTAACAATGTCACAAAAGCCAAGACAGATGGATTTCTTATAAAGAAGTCCATGAAAATCATGTTAAAGTGGATGTGAGAATTACAGAAGATTATTTACAATACAATTACCTAGGACATTTGAGCTGAAAAGAAAACAAAAAGGACACAAATGGATGGGAAAAAATGACATAAAGCACTTTTTTCTTTAAAGAGAAGCCAGTTAGGAAGGGATTTGGGAACATTTAAAATGTAATAGAGCTATGTGCGATTTTCTTCCAGGACTGAGAACCATAGCGTTATCCAGTGAAAAATGAATATGAGACATTTATTGCTGCTGAGGGATTCCCTGGGCCGCCTGTGATAGGTCTGGTCTGAGGCTCTGCCTGAAGGTTATGCGAAGACTTTGTCATTCAAAGTCGGCACCACTGACAAGCAGTATGCTCAGTAGGGCTACCTGAGCCCCAGTGCATAAACAAAGGGGTGAGATATATTAATAGATGCGTGGACTCTTTCTAACACTCCACAATTACTCATTCAGATTTACAGTGTATGATTTTGACTCACTCTGGCCAGGGTCACTGACCAAGCTGTAAAGAGTTCATCATCAATAAATATACACAGATCACTGAAGCTGAAGTCTGCACAACTCAGTGTAGACATCATAGTGGAACATCAGTCCTTAAACTGTGGTCATACGCATTTTTGATCCCAAACAGGGCTTCCCTACGTTGATCAACCACCATTTTCAACAGACTCTGAGCTAAATAATTTTTTTCACTATTTCTCAAAAGCAAATTCTCTTGCACAAACCAGAGATTTACTGCTCCACAGGACATTAAAAACATTCCAAAGGTTTTGATAGCCATCTTTAAAAAGAAGTTCCCAAAAGATTTTGAAATGCCAGCATCACTGGAATAAATGCAAGATTTCCCAAGGTAATTACTTTGACATAGACAGCTGTAATTCAGGATTTATATGTACCTGTTTGCAAATTCTGAAATCTTCATCAAAATATCAGTTGTTTAATCTTATATTGCCTTAACTCTTGATTCTTCATTTAGAAAAGGAAGATTACTCACTTATCAATCTTCACCATTTCAGTAAATGGCTACCCTAATAGTCTGTTAGTCTAGAATCCTATGGTCATCACTGACACCTTTAATATTTTGTAGCCACAACCAATCTAACAACAAGTCTGACTAAGGCAATGGAGCAGTTTAGATGTGCAGAGAAACTTTTCCAGGTTATTACATCTAAATTGTAGCTAAAAGATGAGTTTTTTCTTTTGCTTTTTTCTTTGCTGCACCATGCAGCATGAGAGATCTTAGTTCCTTGACCAGGGGTCCAAACTGTGTCCCATGCATTGTGAGCATGGAGTCTTAATCACTGGACTGCCAGGGAAGTCCCTAACAGGTGATTTTTTTTTTTACCTGCACTCGATTTGATGGAAAGTAAAGCAGGGAATACCAGACCACCTGACCTGCCTCTTGAGAAACCTATATGCAGGTGAGGAAGCAACAGTTAGAACTGGACATGAAACAACAGACTGGTTCCAAATAGGAAAAAGAATACGTCAAGGCTGTATATTGTCACCCTGCTTATTTAACTTATATGCAGAGTACATCATGAGAAATGCTGGGCTGGAAGAAGCACAAGCTGGAATCAAGATTGCTGGGAGAAATATCAATAACCTCAGATATGCAGATGACACCACCCTTATGGAAGAAAATGAAGAGGAACTAAAAAGCCTCTTGATGAAAGTGAAAGTGGAGAGTGAAAAAGTTAGCTTAAAGCTCAACATTCAGAAAACGAAGATCATGGCATCTGGTCCCATCACTTCATGGGATATAGATGGGGAAACAGTGGAAACAGTGTCAGACTTTATTTTTCGGGGCTCCAAAATCACTGCAGATAGTGATTGCAGCCATGAAATTAAAAGATGCTTACTCCTTGGAAGGAAAGTTATGATCAACCCAGATAGCATATTCAAAAGCAGAGACATTACTTTGCCAACAAAGGTCCGTCTAGTCAAGGCTATGGTTTTTCCAGTGGTCATGTATGGATGTGAGAGTTGGACTGTGAAGAAGGCTGAGCACTGAAGAATTGATGCTTTTGAACTGTGGTGTTGGAGAAGACTCTTGAGAGTCCCTTGGACTGCAAGGAGATCCAACTAGTCCATTCTAAAGGAGATCAGTCCTGGGTGTTCTTTGGAAGGAATGATAATAAAGCTGAAACTCCAGTACTTTGGCCACCTCATGTGAAGTGTTGACTCATTGGAAAAGACTCTGATGCTGGGAGGGATTAGGGGCAGGAGGAGAAGGGAACTACAGAGGATGAGCTGGCTGGATGGCATCACCAACT
Organism: Bos mutus; assembly: GCF_027580195.1. Classification (NCBI taxonomy): domain Eukaryota; kingdom Metazoa; phylum Chordata; class Mammalia; order Artiodactyla; family Bovidae; genus Bos; species Bos mutus. Next base: position 65,764,317 of record NC_091629.1, on the reverse strand, counting down.
CGATGGACGTGACTTTGGGTGAATTCCGGGAGTTGGTGATGGACAGGGAGGCCTGGCGTGCTGCGATTCATGGGGTCACAAAGAGTCGGACACGACTGAGTGACTGAACTGAACTGAACTGAAAGCAATTCTTTGTAGGCCAATAATGCAAAGAACATACAGATTTTTAGTATTAAGTTTGCCCTGGGGTAATGAACTATACCCAGTGATCCAGAACCTGTGTTTTCAGTGGTCACAAGAGCAGCCCAGTGAGAGGGCTGAGAGGTGACAAGCTGGACTGGAGACTTGGGCCATAAGGTCTCTACATCTTGTCATGGCAGAGATCTGGGGGGAGGAGAACAGAGCTTCTGAAGAATTTCTTAACTCAAGCTCGCATTCAGAGGGGTTTAGGGTCTGAGTTCATATTACATGTATCTTCCCTTGTGTGCTTGCTTAGTCGTGTCTGACTCTACCCCATGGACTGTAGCCCACCAGGCTCCTCTGCCCAAGGAATTTTCCAGGCAAGAATACTGCCATTTCCTTCTCCAGATGATCTTCTCAACCCAGGATTTGAACCTGCATCTCCTGCATTAGCAGGTGGATTCTTTACCAACTGTGTCACCTGAGAAGCCCCATTACATGTATGGTCCCTAAAAATAAGCAAAAAATGTTGTCTCTGCTCAGTTTCCTTTGTAAGATCATCCTCTTCTCCACAACCACTTTTGCCTGAATATTTAGTTCTTACCTCTCTACACTCAATTCTTGGTGTATATTCACTCACAAACATACATCTCCCTCCTGCCTACAGTCCAAATTTATATAGCTAACTGCCACCAGGCAACTGCATTTGACTGTCTAAGAGGCTTTTCAAATTTGTTTGTTTTAGTCGCTGAGTCATGTCCAACTCTGTGTGACCTCATGCATGGACTGTAACCCACCAGGGATTTCCCAGGCCAGAATACTGGAGTGGGCTGCCATACCCTTCTCCAGGGGATCTTCCCAATCCAGGGATTGAACTCGTGTCTCCTGCATTGGCAGGCAGATTCTTTACAACTGAGTCACCAGGGAAGAGTCCATAATTAAATTTCTGACTTCACCACCAAGCCTGCTCCACCTACTTGGTCTTCCCCATTTCAGTTGCTCAGATCCAAACTTTGGAACTATCCTTCATTCCTTTCTTCCTCTCACACCCCACATCCAATCTGTCAGGAAATTCTGTTGGATCCACCTTCAGCAAATATCTGTTATCTGAGCCTTTCTCACCACCCCCACTGCAAACTCCCTAGTCTCTTGCTTGGAGGACTGCAATCATCTCCTGATACAATCCTGCTTCTGTCTCTGCCTCCCTACAATCTATTCTCAGCACAGGAGCCGGACTGATCCTCCAAAAATATAGGACAGATCGTATCTTTTTCCTGCTCATACCTTACAACTGCTCCTGGATCCCCTCAGAATAAGAAAAGGTTCTCAGAATTCAAAAAGGTCCTCCTGGACCTGACTATTTTGTCTTTCTGACTTCAGACCTTATGAGATTTTCCCTCAGTTAATGCTTCCAGCCACATTACCTTGATGTTTCGTGAACACATGATGGACACGCCCACCTAAGGATCTTTGCAGTAACCTGACACTCTGTCTGGGATGCTCTTGTCCGAGAAACCCACATGTCTCACACCCTCACCTTCGTCAAAGCATCTCCATGGCAACTCCTCTAACCACTCTATTTGAAACTGCAACTCACTACCCCACTGTTGCTTCCCTGATCCTTCTTTTTTTTTTTTTAATCCATGGGCTGTTCTTTTCATAGCATATGTCATCTTATACAATTTAACTGTTTATTATATTTATCATTTATTATCTGTTTTTCTATGTTAAATACTATGACCAGGGCTCTTGACTGTTTTGTGTGTTTTCTCCAAAGAATCAAACAGGGCTTAACACAAAAAGGCAATCAAGAAGATCTTATGACAAATTCAGTGAAGCTAGAAAAACCATGATGCCCAAATAAGAAGTAAGCAACATGAGAAAAAAAAATTCACAGGTCATTCTTATTCTTAAAACTAGATGTATACCTGTGATGGATTCATTTTGATATTTGGCAAAACTAATACAATTATGTAAAGTTTAAAAATAAAATAAAATTTTAAAAAAAATGTAAAAAATAAATAAATAAATAATTATTCAACAAAAAAACAAACTAGATGTAAAAGTTCCAGTTCATAAAAATGGAAATAAAAATTTTTAAAAATTACAATCCAAATTCTCCAGTGTGTAAAAAGTTAAATTGCATTTAGTGCCTAGGTGTGAAGTTGTATCAACACTAAAGAGTTCATTAATTTCATTATGGTGATTTAATACATGGTTGGTTATTTCATTAGATAAAGAAAAAGCACTTTATAAAAGTTAAAATTCATATGTCCCTTAGCAAACTAGGAATAGAAGAAAATATTCTGAACTCTTAAAAGGACAATCTTACCCTCATACTCAACAGGAGATTTTGATAGCATTTCCCATGAAACTGAGAAATAAAGCTAAGGAACTCATTTATCAACATTTATATGTAATATTTTCTGGAAGGTATTAGTTAGTGATCTAAGAAATGAAGAATAAATTAAAATCACAAGGATTGGAAGAAACAAAATGTCAGCATTAGCAGGTCATATAATTTTTTACATCAAAATTCATAAAAATTGACAAATTATTAGAATTAAAAGAGGTAAGCAATGCAGTATATCAAAGTTCAATTAGCTTCTATACTCCAGCAACAAGAAATTAGAAAGTACAATTTAAGATGTCATTTTTAACAGTAATAACATCAAAAACATTTATATCAGTATAAACCTAACAAAAAAGGCACAAGATGATATTGGTGAGATCTAAATAAAAGACAGGGCTTCCCTGGTGGCAGGAGGTGTGGGTTCAATCCCTGGTCTGGGAAGATCCCCTAGAGAAGGAAATGGCAACTGACTCCAGTATTCTTGCCTGGAAAATCCCATGGACAGAGAAGCCTGATAGGCTACAGTCCATGGGGTTGCAAAAGAATTGGATACAACTTAGTGACTCAGTTCAGTTCAGTCATGTCCGACTCTTTGTGACCCCATGGACTGCAGCATGCCAGGCTAACCAGTCCATCACCAACTCCTGGAGCTTGCTCAAATTCATGTACATTGAGTCCGTGATGCCATCCAACCATCTCATCCTCTGTTGTCCCCTTCTCCTCTGGCCTTCAATCTTTCCCAGCATGAGTCTTTTCCAATGAGTCAGTTCTTCTCACCAGGTGGCCAAAATATTGAAGCTTCAGTTTCAGCATCAGTCCTTTCAATGAATATTCAGGACTGACTGACTTTGGGATGGACTGGTTTGATCCCCTTGCAGTTCAAGGGACTCTCAAGAGTCTTTTCCAACACCACAGTTCAAAAGCATCAATTCATCAGCGCTCAGCTTTCTTTATAGCCTAACTCTCACATCCATACATGACTATTGGAAAAACTATAGCCTTGACTAGATGGACCTTTGTCACCAATATCTCTGCTTTTTAATATGCTGTCTAAGTTTTTCTTCCAAGGAGCAAGCATCTTTGAATTTCATGGCTGCAGTCACCATATGCAGTGACTTTGGAGCCCAAGAAAATAAAGTCTGTCACTATTTCCATTGTTTCCTGACTATTTGCCATGAAGTGATAGGGCTGGATGTCATGATCTTTGTATTTTGAATGTTGAGTTTTAAGCTGGCTTTTCATGCTCCTCTTTCACTTTCATCAAGCGGCTCTTTAGTTCCTTTTTGCTTTCTGCCATAAGGGTGGTGTCATCTGCATATCTGAAGTTAATGATATTTCTCCCAGCAATCTTGATTCCAGCTTGTGCTTCATCCAGCCCGACATTTTGCATGGTGTACTCTGCAATAAGTTAAATAAGCAGGGTGACAATATACAGCCTTGACATGCTCCTTTCCCAATTTGGAACCAGTTTGTTGTTACCTGTCCTGTTTTAACTGTTGATTCTTAACCTGCATACAGATTTCTCAGGAGGCAGGTAAGGTGGTCTGGTATTCCCATCTCTTTAAGAATTTTCCAACACAGGTATACCTGTGGCAGATTCATTTCAATATTTGGCAAAACGAATACAATATTGTAAAGTTTAAAAATAAAATAAAATTAAAAAAAAAAAAAAGAATTTTCCACACTTTGTGGTGATCCACAGAGTCAAAGGCTTTGGCATAGTCAATAAAGCATAAGTAGATGTTTTCTGGATTTCTTTTGCTTTTTTCTATGATCCAGTTTATGTTGGGATTTGATCTCTGGTTCCTCTGCCTTTTCTAAATCCAGCTTGAACATCTGGAAGTTCTTGGTTCACATACTGTTGAAGCCTCGCTTGGAGAAATTTGAGCATTACTTCACTAGCGTGTGAGATGAGTGCAACTATGCAGTAGTTTGAAAATTCTTTGGCATTGCCTTTCTTTGGGATTGGAATGAAAACTGATCATTTCCAGTCCTGTGGCCACTGCTGAGTTTTCCAAATTTGCTGGCATATTGAGTGCAGCACTTTCACAGCATCATCTCTTAGGATTTGAAATAGCTCAACTGGAATTCTATCACCTCCACTAGCTTTGTTCATAGTGATGCTTCCGAGGGCCCACTTGACTTCACAGTTCAGGATATCTGGCTCTAGCTGAGTGATCACACCATCTTGACTATCTGAGTCTTGAAGACTTTTTTGTATAGTTCTTCTGTGTATTCTTGCCACATATTCTTAATATCTTCTGCTTCTGTTAGGTCCATATCTTTTCTGTCCTTTATTGTGCCCATCTTTGCATGAAAGCTTCCCTTGTATCTCTAATTTTCTTGAAGAGATCTCTAGACTTTCCCACTCTATTGTTTTCCTCTATTTATTTACACTGATCACTGAAGAAGACTTTCTTATCTTTCCTTGCTATTCTCTGGAATTCTGTATTCAGATGGGTGTATCTTTCCTTTACTCCTTTGCCTTTCACTTCTCTTCTTTTCTCAGCTATTTGTATGGCCTCCTCAGACAACCATTTTGCCTTTTTGCATTTCTCTTTCTTGGGGATGGTCTTGATCACTGCCTCTTGTACAATGTCATGAATCTCCATCTGTAGTTCTTCAGGCACTCTGTCTATTAGATATACTCCCTTGAATCTATTTGTCACTTCCACTGCATAATTGTAAGGGAATTGATTTAGGTCATACCTGAATGGTCTAGTGGTTTTTCCTACTTTCTTCAATTTAAGTCTGAATTTGGCAATAAGGAGTTCATGATTTGAGCCACAGTCAGCTCCTGGTCTTGCTTTTGCCGACTGTATAGATCTTCATCTTCAGCTGCAAAGAATATAATCAATCTGATTTTGGTGTTGATCATCTGTGTGTAGATGTGTAGAGTCTTGTAGAGTCATCATGTGTAGAGTCGTCTCGTGTGTTGTCAGAAGAAAGTGTTTGCTATGACCAGTGCATTCTCTTGGCAAAACTCTGTTAGCCTTTGCCTTGCTTCATTTTGTACTCCAAGACCAAACTTGCCTGTTATTCCAGGTATCTCTTGACTTCCTACTTTTGTATTTCAGTCCCCTATAATGAAAAGGACAGGCTGCTACTGCTGATTGAGAAACCATCAAAATAAAAGGAATCCAGACTGGAAAAGAAGTAAAACTCTCACTGTTTGCAGATGACATGATCCTCTACATAGAAAACCCTAAAGACTCCACCAGAAAATTACTAGAGTTAATCAATGGATATAGTAAAGTTGCAGGATATAAAATTAACACAGAGAAATCCCTTTCATTCCTATACACTAACAATGAGAAAACAGAAAGAAATTAAGGAAACAATTGCATTCACCATAGCAATGAAAAGAATAAAATACTTAGGAATATATCGACCTAAAGAAACAAAAGACCTATATATAGAAAACTATAACTCACTGGTGAAAGAAATCAAAGAGGACACTAATAGATGGAGAAATATACCGTGTTCATGGATCGGAAGAATCAATATAGTGAAAATGAGTATACTACCCAAAGCAATCTATAGATTCAATGCAATCCCTATCAAACTACCAATGGTATTTTTCAGAGAACTAGAACAAATAATTTTCTAATTTGTATGGAAATACAAAAAAACCTCGAATAGCCAAAGCAATCTTGAGAAAGAAGAATGGAACTAGAGGAATAAACCTGCCTGACTTCAGGCTCTACTACAAAGCCACAGTCATCAAGACAGTATGGTACTGGCACAAAGACAGAAATATAGATCAATGGAACAAAATAGAAGCCCAGAGATAAATCCATGCACCTATGGGCACCTTATCTTTGACAAAGGAGGCAAGAATATACGATGGAGAAAAGACAGTCTCTTTAACAAGTGGTGCTGGGAAAACTGGTCAACCACTTGTAAAAGAATGAAACTAGAACACTTTCTAACACCATACACAAAAATAAACTCAAAGTGGATTAAAGATCTAAATGTAAGACCAGAAACTATTAAACTCCTAGAGGAAAACATAGGAAAAACACTCTCCGACATAAATCACAGCAGGATCCTCTATGACCCACCTCCCAGAATATTGGAAATAAAAGCAAAAATAAACAAATGGGACCTAATTAAAATTAAAAGCTTCTGCACAACAAAGAAAACTATAAGCAAGGTGAAAAGACAGCCTTCAGAATGGGAGAAAATAATAGCAAAGGAAGCAACTGACAAAGAATTAATCTCAAAAATATACAAGCAACTCCTGCAGCTCAATTCCAGAAAAATAAAAGACCCAATCAAAAAGTGGGCCAAAGATCTAAACAGACATTTCTCCAAAGAAGACATACAGATGGCTAACAAACACATGAAAAAATGTTCAACATCACTCTTTATCAGAGAAACGCAAATCAAAACCACAATGAAGCACCATTTCATGCCAGTCAGAATGGCTATCCAAAGTCTACAAGCAATAAATGCTGGAGAGGGTGTGCAGAAAAGGGAACCCTCTTACACTGTTGGTGGGAATGCAAACTAGTACAGCCACTATGGAGAACACTGTGGAGATTCCTTAAAAAACTGGAATTAGAACTGCCATATGACCCAGCAATCCTATTGCTGGGCATACACACTGAGGAAACCAGAATTGAAAGAGAAACGTGTACCCCAATGTTCACTGCAGCACTGTTTATAATAGCCAGGACCTGGAAGCAACCTAGATGTCCATCAGCAGACAAAAAGATAAGAAAGCTGGGATACATATACACAATGGAATATTACTCAGCCATTAAAAAGAATTCATTTGAGTTAGTTCTAATGAGGTGGATGAAACTGGAGCCTATTATACAGAGTGAAGTAGTCCAGAAAGAAAAACACCAATACAGTATACTAATGCATATATATGGAGTTTAGAAAGAAGGTAACGATGATAACCCTGTATGCGAGACAGCAAAAGAGACACAGATGTATAGAACAGTCTTTTGAACTCTGTGGGAGAGGGCGAGGGCGGGATCATATTGGAGAATGGCATTGAAACATGTAAATTATCATATGTGAAATGAATCGCCAGTCCAGGTTTGATGCATGATACAGGGTGCTCAGAGCTGGTGCACTGGGATGACCCAGAGGGATGGGATGGGAGGGAGGTGGGAGGTGGGTTCAGGATGGGGAACACATGTACGCTCATGGTGGATTCAAGTCAATGTATGGCAAAACCAATTAAAAAAAAAAAAAAAAAAAAGACATCTTTTTTTTGGTGTTAGTTCTAGAAGGTCCTGTAGGTCTTCACGGAACCATTCAACTTCAGCTTCTTTGGCATTAGTGGTTGGGGCATAGACTTGGATTACTGTGATATTAAATTGTCTTGGAAACAAACAGAGATCATTCTGTCATTTTTGAGACTGCACACAAGTATGCATTTCAGACTCTTTTGTTGACTCTGAAGGCTACTCCATTTCTTCTAAGGTATTCTTGCTCACAGTAGTAAATGTAATAGTCGTCTGAATTAAATTCACCCACTCCAGTCCATTTATTTCACTGATTCCTAAAATATTGGTATTTACTCTTGCTATCTCCTGTTTGACCACTTCCAATTTATCTTGATTCATGGACCTAACATTACAGGTTCCTATGTAATATTGTTCTTTACAGTATCGGACTTTACTTCCATTACCAGTGACATCCACAACTGGGTACTGTTTTCACTGTGGCTCCGTCTCTTCATTTTTTCTGGAGATATTTCTCCACTCTTCTCCAGTAACATATTGGGCACCTATTGACTTAGGGAATTCATATTTCAGGGTCATATCTTTTTACCTTCTCATACTGTTCATGAAAGTACTTATGTACTTTCATACTGTTTCACACAGCCCCACCCATCAACAGAAAACTGGATTAAAGATATACTGAGCATGGCTCTGCCCTTCAGATCAAGACCCAATTCCCTCCACAGTCTCTCCCATCAGCAAGCTTCCATAAGTCTCCTATCCTTGTCCATCATCATGCAGACAGAATGAAAACTAAAGGCTGCACTGGGGCTGTGAGCAGCCAAGAGGAGATACCCCATGTCCAAGGTCAGGAGCAGTGGCCAAGAGGAGATATCCCACATCCAAGGTCAGGAGCGGCAGCTGAGAGGAGATGCCCCATGTCCAAGGTCAGGAGCGGCGGCTGTGCTTTGCTGGACCAGATGTGAAGAGATACCCCATTCAAGGTAAGAGAAACCCCAGTAAGACAGTAGGCGCTGAGAGAGGGCATCAGAGGACAGACAGACTGAAACCACAATCACAGACAACTAGCCAATCTGATCACATGGACCACAGTCTTGTCTAACTCAATGAAACTAAGCCATGTCTTGTAGGACCACTCAAGACAGAGGGGTCATGGTGAAGAGTTCTGACAAAATGTGGTCCACTGGAGAAGGGAATGGCAAACCACTTCAGTATTCTTGCCTTGAGAACCCCATGAACAGTATGAAAAGGCAAAAAGATATGACACTGAAAGATGAACTCAACAGGTCGGTAGGTGCCCAATATGTTATTGGACATGAGTGGAGATATAACTGCAGAAAGAATGAAGGGATGGAGCCAAAGCAAAAACAATACCCAGTTGTCGATGTGACTGGTGATAGAAGCAAGGTCCAATGCTGTAAAGAGTGATATTGCATAGGAACTTGGAATGTTAGGTCCATGAATCAAGGCAAATTGGAAGTGGTCAAACAGGAGATGAGAAGAGTGAATGTTGACATTCTAGGAATCAGTGAACTAAATAGGACTGGAATGGGTGAATTTAACTCAGATGACCATTATATCTACTACTGTGGGCAGGAATCCCTTAGAAGAAAAGCAGTAGCCATCATAGTCAACAAAAGAGTCCAAAATGCAGTACTTGGATGCAGTCTCAAAAATCACAGAATGATCTCTGTTCGTTTCCAAGGAAAACCATTCAATATCACAGTAATCCAAGTCTATGTCCCAACTAGTAATGCTGAAAAAGCTGAAGTTGAATGATTCTATGAATACCTACAAGACCTTTTAGAACTAACACCCAAAAAAGATGTCCTTTTCATTATAGGGGACTGGAATGCAGAAGTAGGAAGTCAGGAAACACCTGGAATAACAGGCAAATTTGGCCTTGGAATATGGAATGAAGCAGGGCAAAGGCTAATAGAGTTTTGCCAAGAGAATGCACTGGTCATAGCAAACATCCTCTTCCAACAACACAAAAGAAGACTCTACACATGGATATCACCAGATGGACAACACCGAAATCAGACTGATTACATTCATTGCAGCCGAAGATGTAGAAACTCTATACAGTCAGCAAAAACAAGACTGGGAGCTGACTGTTGCTCAGATCATGAACCCCTTTTTGCCAAATTCAGACTTAAATTGAAGAAAGTAGGGAAAACCACTAGACCATTCATTTATGACCTAAACCAAATCCCTTATGATTACACAGTGGAAGTGAGAAATAGATTTAAGGGAGTAGATCTGATGGACAGAGTGCCTGATAAACTATGGACGGAGGTTCGTGACATTCTATAGGAGACAGGGATCAAGACCATCCTGAAGAAAAAGAAATCCGAAAAAAGTAAAATGGCTGTCTGAGGAGGCCTTACAAATAGCTGTGAAAAGAAGAGAAGCGAAAAGCAAAGAAGAAAATAACAGATATACCCATTTGAATGCAGAGTTCCAAAGAATAGCAAGGAGAGATAAGAAAGCCTTCCTCAGTGATCAGTGCAAAGAAATAGGCGAAAATAATAAAATGGGAAAGACTAGAGATCTCTTCAAGAAAATGAGAGACATCAAGGGAATATTTCATGCAAAGATGGGCACAATAAAGGACAGAAATGGTATGGACCTAACAGAAGTAGAAGATATTAAGAAGAGATGGCAAGAATACACAGAAGAACTGTACAAAAAAGACCTTCATGACCCAGATAATCACGATGGTGTGATCACTCAGCTAGAGCCAGACATCCTGGAATGTGAAGTCAAGCGGCCTTAGAAAGCATCACTATGTACAAAGCTAGTGGAGGTGATGGTATTCCAGTTGAGCTATTTCAAATCCTTAAAGATGATGTTGTGAAAGTGCTGCACTTAATATGCCAGCCAGCAAATTTGGAAAACTCAGAAGTGGCCACAGGACTGGAAAAGGTCAGTTTTCATTCCAATCCCAAAGAAAGGCAATGCCAATGAATGCTCAAACTACTGCACAAATGCACTCATCTCACACGATGGCAAAGTAATGCTCAAAATTCTCCAAGCTAGGCTTCAGCAATACATGAACCATGAACTTCCAGATGTTCAAGCTAGATTTAGAAAAGGCAGAGGAAGCAGAGATCAAATTGCCAGCATCCGCTGGATCATCGAAATAGCAAGAGTTCCAGAAAACATCTATTTCTGCTTTACTTACTATGCCAAAGCCTTTGACTGTGTGGATCACAATAAACTGTGGAAAATCCTTAAAGAGATGGGAATACCAGACTACCTTATCTTCCTCTTGAGAGATCTGTATGCAGGTCAGGAAGTAACAGTTAGAACTCGTCATAGAACAACAGCCTGGTCCAAATAGGAAAAGGAGTACGTCAATGCTGTATACTGTCACCCTGCTTATTTAACTTATATGCAAAGTACGTCATAAGAAATGCTGGGCTGGATGAATCACAAGCTGGAATCAAGATTGCTGGCTGAAATATCAATAACTTCAGATATGCAGTTAATATCACCCTATGGCAGAAAGTGAAGAAGAACTAAAGAGCCTCTTGATGGAAGTGAAAAAGGGGAGTGAAAAAGTTGGCTTAAAGCTGAACATTCAGAAAACGAAGATCATGGCATCTGGTCACATCACTTCATGGCAAATAGATGGGGAAACAGTGGCTGACTTTATTTTTAGGGCTCCAAAATCACTACAGATGGTGACTGCAGTCACGAAATTAAAGGACGCTTACTCCTTCGAAGGAAAGTTATGACCAACCTAGACAGCATATTAAAAAGCAGAGACATTCCTTTGCCAACAAAGATCTACCTAGTAAAGGCTATGGTTTTTCCAGTAGTCATGTATGGCTGTGAGAGCTGGACTATAAAGAAAGTTGAGTGCCAAAGAATTGATGCTTTTGAACTACGGTGTTGGAGAAGACTCTTGAGAGTCCCTTGTACTGCAAGGAGATCCAATCAGTCTATTCTAAAGGAGATCAGTCCTGAATATTCACTGGCAGGACTGATGCTGAAGCTGAAACTCCAATACTTTGGCCACTTGATGCAAAGAACTGACTCATTTGAAAAGACCCTGATGCTGGGAAAGATTGATGGCAGGAGGAGAAGGGGATGACAGAGGATGAGGTGGTTGGATAGCATCACCGACTCGATGGACATGAGTTTGGGTAAACTCTGGGACTTAATGATGGACAGGGAGGCCTGGCATGCTGCAGTTCATGGGGTCGCAAAAAGTCAGACACGACTGAGCGACTGAACTGAACTGTACAATCACAGGAAACTAACCAAACTGATCATATGGACCACACCCTTATTTAACTCAGTGAAACTATGATCCATGACTAAACAACAACAAATAAAGGAGAACTGTATTATGTTCATGGTTAGAAAAAGGTAATGGTGTAAATACTGAAATTCTCTCCAAATCAATGTATGATATATCTCTAATGAAATATGTTTCTAATCAGTGTCTAGTTAAAATAGTTTCTTTTTTTGTGTGTGGAATTTGACAAGCAGATTCTAAAGTGTATTTACAAAAGCAAGTACGTATTTGAAGAATTAGGGACAAATTTGCCATACTAGCTAGCAAGACTTTTTTGTATTATAATATTACAGTAATTATGAAACAATAAAAATGTATAATAATTAGTTTGAGGTAGGGATTGACAAATATACCAATGCAACACAAGAGCCTTGAAACAAGCCCATGTAGTTATAAAAATCTAACAGAATGGCATTGTAGCTCAGCATGGAAAGGTGAACAATTCAATAAATTGTATTCCAATGATTTATTAACCACATGGGGTAAAAAAGTGGTTGCTGCTTAGTCAACCAGTTGTATCCGACTCTTTGCCACCCCATGGACTGCAGCACACCAGGTTTTCCTGTCCTTTGCTATCTCTCAGAGATTGCTGAAACTCATGCCCATTGAATCAGTGATGCCATGCAACCGTCTCATCCTCTGTTGCACCCTTCTCCTCCTGTCCTCAATCTTTCCCAGCATCAGGGTCTTTTCCAGTGAGTTGGCTCTTTGCATTAGGTATACACAGAAATTAATCCTGATGGTTCAAAGATTTAAGTGTTAAGCCCAAGACATTAAATTTTTACTGCATTTAAGGTAAAAATTTCTGATTTGCAACAACAAATTGCCATTTGTTGCTGCCATTTGCAACAACATGGATGGACCTAGAGATTGTCATACTAACTGAAGTAAGTCAGACAGAGAAAGACAAATATTGAATGATATCACTTATGTGTGGAATCTACAAAATGATACAAATGAACCTATTTTCAAAACAGAAACAGAGTCACAGATGTAGAAAATAATCTTATACCTATCAGCAGGGAAGGGGAGGAGGCATAATTGGGGATATTGGGATTGATATAAACACACTACTAAATGTAAAATAGTAAGAAGCTACTGTGTGGCACAAGGAACTCTACTTAATACTCTGTAATAACTTATATGGGAAAGGAATCTGATAAAGAGTGGACATATGTGAATGTATAACTGATTCACTTTGCTATATAGCAGAAAGTAACACAACATTGTAAATCAACTATATTCCAATGAAAAATTTTTTTAAAGTCAAAATCTTAAAAGAAATAAAATTTTCTGATTATCAAAAGACATGATACAGAAAATGAAAGCAAAAAGTTAGAGGAGAATATTTGCATGCCATATAAATAGTAAGTGACTTGGCTCCAAAAATATAAATAATTTATAGAAATTAACTAGATAAAGACAACTAATACAGTAGAAACTGGCCTTTCTTTGTAAGAGGAAACAAAATAGCTACTATATATTTGAAAAATTACTTAGGTGCATTAGATTAATAAATTGCACATTAAAACTACAAGATGCCTTTTCACACCAAATTGGTTGATGATAACTTGAAATGAGAATTCCAAGCACTGGTGAAGATATGTAACCAATAACTCTTTAACACTGTTGACTGGTGTATAGGTTTGGTTTAACCACTTGAAAAAACAACTTGGAAACAAAGGTAAGGATACCAAGGGGGTATAGGGTGGTGGTGGGGTGAATTGGGAGATTGGGATTGATGCACATATACTTGGAGAAGGCAATGGCAATCCACTCCAGTACTCTTGCCTGGAAAATCCCATGGACGGAGGAGCCTGGTAGGCTGTAGTCCATGGGGTCATGAAGAGTCGGACAGTTACTGAGCGACTTCACTTTCACTTTTCACTTTCATGCATTGGAGAAGGAAATGGCAACCCACTCCAGTGTTCTTGCCTGGAGAATCCCAGGGATGGCAGAGCCTGGTGGGCTGCCATCTGTGGGGTCGCACAGAGTCGGACATGACTGAAGCGACTTAGCTGCAGCAGCACATACACTATTGATACTATGTATAGATAAATAACTAATGAGAGCTTACTATATAGCACAGAGAACTCTACTCAATGCTCTGTGGTGACCTAAATGGGAAGGAAATCCAAAAAAGAGGAGGTGTATGTATACATATAGCTGAGTCACTTTTGTATACAGTAGAAAAGTGTATTTACAATTGATTATCAAAATTGTAAAGTGCTTTACAATTTTGTAAAGCAACTATATGCCAATAAAAATTAATTAAGAAAAATTTTGGTATGATATTATCTAGTGAAGCTATAATCTAGCAATTCTGTTTCTGGGTATGGTCTGTAAGAAATTCTTGAGCAAGTGCTCCAAAAGACATAGAAAAGAGTGCTCATGTTAAACCAACAAGTTAGGAACTGTGAAAGCATCTGAAATTTCATCTTGCTTGCCAGCTAATAAGCTCACCAGTTTCATAGATACTGGCAGAAAGACATGAAGTGCCTGGGTTAGAGATGAAAGATAGTGTACTACTCACAGTAAAAGCAACAGTCAGAACAATCCCACAGCCCCAACTTCCTGCAGGATGATGTGATGAAGACTAGGTGTTGCTTGTATAAGCAATGAAAATGCATTTTGCTGAATAACTCTGAGATTAAGAGACTCTGATCTTATATAAGGGCTGCTGACAAGCCTGCCTGATCTCCTTTTCAGTGACATTATCTTATTAGCCTGAAATGTAAGCAATTCTCTCAGGAAGAGGAGAAAGCCCTATGTATCTTTTATACTTTGGAATGTCTTCATGGAAGTGGGTGTCTGTACTTATTATCTGGGGGGCATTAATGAATTCATTCCATAGCAGTCACTAACCCCATTTATCTAGGATGGTCTGCTTATACAGATATTCCTAAAATGATATTACTGGAGCAAATGGGCTATTAATGCCTAGATACTGAGCAACAGGAGAGATTCATGGAGAAATGTACCCTCACAGTTTGTAACAGCACAGTTTATAACAGTAAAACAAAGCAAAACAAAAACACAACGCTTAATGAAGAAATCTGGGTGACTATATTGTGGAATATCCAAATACAGAAATACTACAGATGAGTTAAAAATGAAATGAACTATGACTTTCATCAAGATAGCATAAATTCTATGTTAAACAGAGAAACACACAGAAATATATAAATTTATTTTATTTCAAAAAGAGGTAAAACTAGTAAAAGAGTTTGATTAGAGTTGTACACATAGGAAACAAAATCATAAAGGAAAGCAAGAGAACTATCAACATAAAATAGTGTTTAAGGGGAAAGAAAGAGAATGTGATTAGGGATGAACACATAGGATTTTCCAAAGGTACTGGTAGCACTGCACTTCTTGAGCTGGGTGATGGGTATTTTTTACAATTAATACTCATTAAACTGTGCATGAAAGTCATATACAATATTTTGCAGATGTGATATATTTCACCTTAGACTAAAAAATAGTTCAAAGTCTAGATTACATATTGGATAGAGGGAAAGAGGGGGAAAAGACTTCTACATAAAAGAATCTCTGATCAATATTTACTATATACTAGCATTGTCCAATTGAATAAGCTTTCTGGCCAGGCAGGGCTTGAAACCATCTGCAGCACTGAGCAAGGCAATGAATTAGTTCCTTTGCTTGGGTGATGTGGCAGAACCAACTGCAAGGGTGGCAAGGCTCTTTGGTGTCTTGACCACTGGGAATCTGATTGCAATGGAGAGGGGGGAAGGGAGTTGAAACAACCAGCACTTAGATCTTGGCAGAGTGCATTCCAACCTGTATTGCTTAAATGGTAGTCCCAACCACCATCTTTGTTCCTTTGCAAATGGTGATACAGCCTGATTTGGAAACTCCATGGGGCACAGGTATGCCTAATTCAGGGGCTCAAATGAAGAGCCATATTGGCCCTGGAGCCTGGTCTTCACCCACCCATACCCCCATTCAGGCAGTTGAGCTGAGCCATATCCCTGTATGTCACTGAGTAGTAGATTCCAGCCTCACCCAACCAGGAACCCTGGCCTGAGTATCTGGGAAGCTGCATAGCCCAGAAATGTAATTCCTGAGTGGAAATATTGAGTGGAGAGACTAGATAACTACACTGCCTGTCAGCAGAGCAAAGCAGGTATTTCCATCTGGCCAAAGAACTTGAGGTATAAGTCATTTCCTCCAGGAGAAGAGAAAAAGAAAAGTACAAAAAATATGTTTAAAGCAACAATGGCTGAAAATTTTCTAAACTTGGGGAAGGAAATGGATATCCCGATTCATGAAGCCCAAAGAACCTGAATAAGGCTACTATTGAGACACTGCTGCTGCTGCTGCTAAGTCGCTTCAGTCGTGTCTGACTCTGTGCGACCCCATAGACAGCAGCCCACCAGGCTCCCCTGTCCCTGGGATTCTCCAGGCAAGAACACTGGAGTAGGTTGCCATTTCCTTCTCCAATGCATGAAAGTGAAAAGTGAAAGTGAAGTCGCTCAGTCATGTCCGACTCTTAGCGACCCCATGGACTGCAGCCCACCAGGCCCCTCCGTCCATGGGATTTTCCAGGCAAGAGTACTGGAGTGGGGTACCGTTGCCTTCTCCCTATTGAGACACACTATAATTTAATTGTCAGAAGTCAAAGACAAAGCAAGGGATTTGAAAGCACCAAAAGAAAAGAAACAAGATACATGCAAGGTAACACCCCATTGAGGCAGATTTCTCAACAGAAAATTTTCAGGCTAAGAGAATGAGATGATATATTCAAAATAGTGAAAGAAAAAACCCTATCAACCTAGAATTCTATACCCAGCGAAGCTGTCCCTCAGAAATGAAAGAGAAATAAAGGTATCTTTGAACAAATAAAAGTTAAAGGATTTGATCATCACAAGACTCTTCTTTATAAGAAATGCTAACGAGAATTCCCTGATTGGAAGTAAAGGGACACTAATTAACCTCATGAAAACATAAGAAGAAAGCATAAAACTCATTAGTAATGGTAAATATATAGTGAAAGTTAGATTCTGCGACATGTAATGGTGGTGCATAATACACTTAAAACTCTAGTTTAAAAGCTAAATAACAAGTATAGTAACAGTAACTACAATAATGTGTTATTGAATAAACATTATAAGAATATGTAAACTGTAACATCAATAAGCTAAGCCCTCCAGGTGGAGGAAAAGTTTAAGAATGCTATAAAAATTAAGTTGCTCATTTAAAATTGTTTTTATAATAATAAGGAATTTTTGTAAGCTTCATGGTGAGGTGAACACAAGAAAAAAACCCTGTAAAGTACACAAAAGAACATGATAAAGAAGTCAGAGCATATTAATACCAAAAGAAAGCAAAACACAAATTAGACCCAATGACAAATGGAATCAAACTAAGAGCCCAGAAATAAACCCACATGTATAAAGTCAACTTATATGACAAAGGAGCCAAGAGTATTCAGTGGAGAAAACAGGCTCTCTTCAATAAATGGTCCTGGGGAAATTGATCTTCATATGTGAAATAATGAGACTAGATCCCTTACTTTTATCATTCACAAAAATTTACTCAAAGTTCATTAAAGACTTAAATTTAAGATCAAACCCATAAGACTCTTAGGAGAAAATATAGGGAAAATGCTCCTTGACATGGGTCTTGGCAAGGATTTTTTTTAGATATGTCACCTAAAGTGCCAGCAATAAAAAATTTTATAAATGGGACTGCATCACACTTAAAGCCTTCTAAACAAAATGAAAAGACCGCCTATACAAGGGAACAAATATGGGCAAATCCTAGACCGAGTAAGTGGTCAATATCCAAAATATATTAAAAAAAACTCATACAATCAGTAGCAAAGGAAGGTCCCAATAATCAGAAATAGAAAGAAATGGACAAAGAACTTGAATAGACACTTTCCCAAAGAACATATACAAATGGCCAAAAGTACATTGAAATATGCTCAGTATCACTATCATTAAGGAAATGCAAATCAAGATGACAATGAGATATCACCTCTGTTAGAATGGCCATCACAAAAAAGACAAGAGATAACAAATGCTGGTATGGATGTGGAGAAAAGAGAACAGTTGTGCCCTGTTGGTGGGACTGTAAATTAGTAAGGTGGTTCTGGAAAATAGGATGGAGTGTCTTCAAAAAAATTGAAAAGAGAATTATCATATGATCCAGCAATTCCACTTTGGGTATTTATCAAAGGACATGAAAACACTATCTTGAAGAGGTAACTGTATCCTTGTGTTCACTGCAGCATTATTTACAGTAGCCAAAGCATGTAAACATCCTAAAGGGTCCAACGATGGAAGAATGGTTAAAGAAGTTGTGGTAAAAATGCACAATGAAATACTATTCAGCCATACAAAAGAAGGAAATCCTGCCATTTATGAGAACATAGATGGACCTTGAGGGCATTATCCTAAAGAAATCAATCAGACAGAGAAAGACACATACTGTAAGATCTCACATGTCAAATCTAAAAGCAAAACTCATGGAAAAAAGAGACTAGATTTGTGGTTGCCAGTGACAGGGTTGGGGGTGGAGTAATTGGATGAGAGCCTTCTATTAAAAAAAACAACAAACAAACATCAAACAAATGCTTGATTATCTATCAGAGCCCTTGTTTCTTGGGTTGGTTTTTAACTCCTCCCTTTCAGTTTGCCTTCTGGATAGTCCAAGCTTTGTACATTCTGGGCTTCCCAATCAAGACCCATGCAACAAGAACATGCATTGAGAAGAGAGGCAAATATGAGTGAAGTCAAATTGTGAGGGTTTATTTAGCTTTTCCCAAACCACTCTTTTTTTTTTTTTTTTTTTTTTTAAACTTTACATAATTGTATTAGTTTTGCCAAATATCAAAATGAATCCGCCACAGGCATACATGTGTTCCCCATCCTGAACCCTCCTCCCTCCTCCCTCCCCACACCATCCCTCTGGGTCGTCCCAGTGCACCAGCCCCAAGCATCCAGTATCGCGCATCGAACCTGGACTGGCAACTCGTTTCTTACATGATATTCTACATGTTTCAATGTCACTCTCCCAAATCTTCCCACCCTCTCCCTCTCCCACAGAGTCCATAAGACTGTTCTATACATCAGTGTCTCTTTTGCTGTCTCGTACACCAGGTTATTGTTACCATCTTTCTAAATTCCATATATATGCGTTAGTATACTGTATTTCTGTTTTTCCTTCTGGCTTACTTCACTCTGTATAATAGGCTCCAGTTTCATCCACCTCATTAGAACTGATTCAAATGTATTCTTTTTAATGGCTGAGTAATACTCCATTGTGTATATGTACCACAGCTTTCTTATCCATTCATCTGCTGATGGACATCTAGGTTGCTTCCATGTCCTGGCTATTATAAACAGTGCTGCGATGAACATTGGGGTACACGTGTCTCTTTCCCTTCTGGTTTCCTCAGTGTGTATGCCCAGCAGTGGGATTGCTGGATCATAAGGCAGTCTTAAAGTGAAGTCACTCAGTTGTGTCCGACTCTTTGTGACCCCATGGCCTGTAGCCCTACCAGGCTCCTCCATCCATGGGATTTTCTAGGCAAGAATACTGGAGTAGGTTGCCATTTCCTTCCTCCAGATCTTCCCAACCCAGGGATTGAACCTGGGTCTCTGACATTGTAGGCAGATGCTTTACCATCTGAGCCACCAGGGAAGTCCATAACCACTTGTAAGTCCCTAAAAATTCCTGTGGTATATACACTCCATGCTTAAGCCAGTATTGATACATCACTGTTGGAAGGTTTCTCCTTCAAGATAGCGACGGATATATTTCCATCAAAACATTTTTCAAGTAGTGGGTGTTTGCCTGGCAGAAAAAAAAAAAAAAAAAAAAAAAGAGTACAAAGGAAGGACATTTGATCCTTGACAGCCCGGCCAGACAGATCAGAACTCCAGCTGTGCTCTCAGCTGGTAGTCTTATCCTCTTGGCCTGTGGCATCTTTTGTATCTTGTAAGAAAGGAGAGACCTAGCAAGGACACCTCATTGTCCAATTACACCTAATAGAGCAGGAACCATGATCTAAACCTTAAATCATTTTTGGACAGGAGGAAACGTTAATGCGTTTTTATAACTTAAGAGAAAAAGTGCAATGTCTCCTCTGCAGATTTCACTTGCCTGTTTGTTTTGATTGAAACATTAAATAATCCCAGCTGAAAGTATCTTCTTTAGAAACTACAAGATGGATCCTCCATGGTTCTATTAGGCTTCTAACTAATACCAACGTCTTGTTAAGCATATCTTCTATGTGATAGATTTATCTATCAGATTCTTTTTTTGCAGCACAATTTCTAAAAAAATATGTTATATTTATTTTTTCCTAAATGACTTCAGGAAATCATGATAAGAGTTTTTCTAGCTTAGAATATAGGCTTTTGGAAAAAAACAGTCTGTATTACATCTTGATGCTGTTCCTTCTCTGTTCCATCCAGGGTTTCTTCCATTTCTTTTGCATCCAATCTCATTTTTGAGTTCCTTCCATTCTTGTACTAAAATCCTCATGTCTCTGCTCTCGATGAACAAAAGAAAATCCTTTCCTAGATGCTTCTACTTCATTTAAAATCATCTAGTTTATCTTTTTCCTTTGGTTTCCTAAATTCGTTACAGAAAATAATGTGATACCAACTACCTTCCTGTTTCTTCTCAAACCCTTTGTAATTGGGCTTCTTCCCCAGTGGTTGGCTAAAATCATTCTCTGGAAAATCCTGAGTTCAATTTTGTTGAATTGTTAAGTTGTTAAATGCTTTTGGTTTTTATAATTTTCTCACCATCACTGACTTTCCGTCTTTCTATTTATGTCCCTTTTAAAAAAAATTCTACCCATTCACATCCTCTTTCTAAAATCCTTAACTTCCTGAAACAGAATGTTGTCATGCCATTCTCTTCTCAGCATCAGTAACAGACTCTCAACGTGGTTTATAGAATCTACTATTGAGGCAGGAGATAGTTGGGCCCCAGGGCTGAGCAGTTTCTCCCTAGTAGACAGAAACTCCACAATAATAGAACTCCAAAAAAGCAGGATGATGGAGGAGGCTGGGCTCTGCCCACAAGATAAAAACCACATATTCTTCATTCTCAAAGTCAAGACCACCTTCTGACTAGATGTACAGAAAGACTCCTTGGTGGTCAAAAGGGAGCAGGTGTCACCTCATGGTAAGTGATGTCAACCACCCACTGTCCTCTTCACTAGAATCCATCTTGGCTCAGAGAGAGTTGCACCCTCATGGTGATTTGAATCACTTTTATGGGACATTTCTTCCAGGTTTCCTTAAATCAATTATCTCGATTTGGCTGGCTCTGAGTCTGTATTTGGTTTGTCTCAGCAACCTCCCATATGTGCACACCTGTTCCCTTTTGACCTCCAAGGAGAATGCAACTCTCTCTGAGTCTGCCCATGTGTCTATTCACACATATTCTCTTTCTTCTAATAAACACTTGACTTATTTCACTACTTTCTATCTCTCAGTGGAAACTGATTTCTACACAGCAGACAGGTCCAGGGCCTTATTACCGGCCCCTGGTGGTATAGTGGCTAGGATTCCACTCTCTCCCTACTGCTGCTCAACCTCAATCTCTGGCCAGAAACTGAAATCATCCTTAGAGCCACTGCAGGTCAAGGCCAGAGGAGATCACTGTCAACTGGTCCCTGGTTATTACACTGCCAGCCTTAGGTTTTTCCACTTGCTGCCGTATACTCGGTGCTTCAGCGAGGCTGAATTACTTGTAGTTCCTTGAATATAGCTTACTCTATCCCATCATTGAACTTTCCTTATCCTGTTTCCCTTTCTGGAACATTCCTTCATGTTTATTAGTCTTACTTATACTTACTTATGAGTGTAATAAGCAGGACTTCCCTGGTGGCTCAGACAGTAAAGCGTCTGCCTACAATGCAGGAGACCCGGTTTCAATCCCTGGGTGGGGGAAGATCCCCTGGAGAAGGAAATGGCAACCCACTCCAGTATTCTTGCCTGGAAAATCCCATGGATGGAAGAGCCTGGTAGCCTACAGTCCATGGGGTCGCAAAGAGTCAGACACGACTGAGCGACTTCACTTTCACTTTCATACTTACTTATACTGTGTTGTTGTTAGATGTTTATTCCTGTCCCATCCAAGATTGTAAGCTCCTAACACCCAAAATGGTAAGTCCTTTCACTGTTGCATCTTCACCACTCAATGCAAAGCATTAGTAGTTGTTCAGTGACTATTTGTTGACTGACTGCACCCATTATGGTAAAATCAATGCAGCATTCAATCCTGCTGCCAGGACTCTCAGTGCTCTTTCTCTCTTTTTTTCCCTATTGGTCTTAACTTTGTTTAATCTCCTTGAATCTCTCAGTCTGTCATAGTAGCCTCTTGTCTTAATGAAACCAAGCAGGAACTTTCGGGGCTCCTGGGCACAGGAGACTTTCTGTCCAGCCTCCACCAACTTCCCTGAGTTCCAAAGGGCAGATTCATACTGGTGTTAATCAGGAAAAGGAGGAGATGTAGGGACAGGGGAGGAGCAGCCAGGAATAGAGCAGCCATGGGCAGGGTCCTGATTCTGCCTCAAGGGATACACATAACAATGTCTTTTGAGAACTTTACAGAGCTAAAACCTAAGTTCAGTTCAGTTCAGTTCAGTCGCTCAATCGTGTCCGACTCTTTGTGACCCCATGAATCGCAGCACGCCAGGCCTCCCTGTCCATCACCAACTCCTGGAGTTCACTGAGACTCACGTCACAGAGTCAGTGATGCCATCCAGCCATCTCATCCTCTGTCGTCCCCTTCTCCTCCTGCCCCCAATCCCTCCCAGCATCAGAGTCTTTTCCAATGAGTCAACTCTTCGCATGAGGTGGTCAAAGTACTGGAGTTTCAGCTTTAGCATCATTCCTTCCAAAGAAATCCCAGGGCTGATCTCCTTCAGAATGGACTGGTTGGATCTCCTTTCAGTCCAAGGGACTCTCAAGAGTCTTCTCCAACACCACAGTTCAAAAGCATCAATTCTTCGGTGCTCAGCCTTCTTCACAGTCCAACTCTCACATTCATACATGACCACAGGAAAATCCATAGCCTTGACTAGATGAACCTTTGTTGGCAAAGTAATGTCTCTGCTTTTGAATATGCTGTATAGTTTAGTCATAACTTTCCTTCCAAGGAGTAAGCGTCTTTTAATTTCATGGCTGCAGTCACCATCTGCAGTGATTTTGGAGCCCAAAAAAATAAAGTCTGACACTGTTTCCACTGTTTCCCCATCTATTTCCCATGAAGTGATGGGATCAGATGCCACGATCTTCGTTTTCTGAATGTTGAGCTTTAAGCCAACTTTTTCACTCTCCACTTTCACTTTCATCAAGAGGCTTTTGAGTTCCTCTTCACTTTCTGCCATAAGGATGATGTCATCTGCATATCTGAGGTTATTGAGATTTCTCCCAGCAATCTTGATTCCAGCTTGTGCTTCTTACAGCCCAGTGTTTCTCATGATGTACTGTGCATATAAGTTAAATAAGCAGGGTGACAATATACAGCTTTGACGTACTCCTTTTCCTATTTGGAACCAGTCTGTTGTTTCATGTCCAGTTCTAACTGTTGCTTCCTGACTTGCATACAAATTTCTCAAGAGGCAGATCAGGTGGTCTGGTATTCCCATCTCTTTCAGAATTTTCCACAGTTTATTGTGATCCACACAGTCAAAGGCTTTGGCATAGTTAATAAAGCAGAAATAGATGTTTTTCTGGAACTCTCTTGCTTTTTCCATGATCCAGCAGATGTTTGCCATTTGATCTCTGGTTCTTCTGCCTTTTCTAAAACCAGCTTGTACATCAGGAAGTTGACAGTTCACATATTGCTGAAGCCTGGCTTGGAGAATTTTGAGCATTACTTTACAAGCGTGTGAGATGAGTGCAATTGTGCGGTAGTTTGAGCATTCTTTGGCATTGCCTTCTTTGGGATTGGAATGAAAATTGACCTTTTCCAGTCCTGTGGCCACTGCTGAGTTTTCCAAATTTGCTGGCATATTGAGTGCAGCACTTTCACAGCATCATCTTTCAGGATTTGGAATAGCTCAACTGGAATTCCATCACCTGCACTAGCTTTGTTCATAGTGATGCTTTCTAAGGCCCACTTGACTTCACATTCCAGGATGTCTGGCTCTAGGTGAGTGATCACACCATCATGATTATCTTGGTTGTGAAGTCTTTTCTGTACAGTTCTTCTGTGTATTCTTGCCACCTCTTCTTAATATCTTCTGCTTCTGTTAGGTCCACACCATTTCTGTCCTTTATCGAGCCCATCTTTGCATGAAATGTTCCCTTGGTATCTCTAATTTGCTTGAAGACATCTCTTGTCTTTCCCGTTCTGTTGTTTTCCTCTATTTCGTTGCACTGATCGCTGAAGAAGGCTTTCTTATCTCTCCTTGCTATTCTTTGGAACTCTGCATTCAGATGCTTGTATCTTTCCTTTTCTCCTTTGCTTTTTGCTTCTCTTCTTTTCACAGCTATTTGTAAGTCCTCCCCAGACAGCCATTTTGCTTTTTTGCATTTCTTTTCCATGGGGATGGTCTTGATCCCTGTCTCCTGTACAATGTCACGAACCCAATTCCATAGTTCATCAGGCACTCTATCTATCAGATCTAGGCCCTTAAATCTATTTTTCACTTCCACTGTATAATCATAAGGGATTTGATTTAGGTCATACGTGAATGGTCTAGTGGTTTTCCCCGCTGCTGCTGCTAAGTCGCTTCAGTCGTGTCCGACTCTGTGCGAACACATAGACGGCAGCCCATCAGGCTTCCCTGTCCCTGGGATTCTCCAGGCAAGAACACTGGAGTGGGTTGCCATTTCCTTCTCCAATGCATGAAAGTGAAAAGTGAAAGTGACGTCATTCAGTCGTGTCTGACTCTTAGCGACCCCATGGACTACAGCCTACCAGGCTCCTCCATCCATGGGATGTTCCAGGCAAGAGTACTGGAGTGGGGTGCCATTGCCTTCTCCGCTGGTTTTCCCTACTTTGTCAATTTAAGTCTGAATTTGGCAATAAGGAGTTCATGATCTGAGCCACAATTAGCTCCTGGCCTTGTTTTTGCCGACTGTATAGAGCTTCTCCATCTTTGGCTGCAAAGAATATAATCAGTCTGATTTCAGTGTTGACCATCTGGTGATGTCCATGTGTAGAGTCTTCTCCTGTGTTGTTGGAAGAGGGTGTTTGTTATGACCAGTGCATTCTCTTGGCAAAACTCTATTAGCCTTTACCCTGCTTCATTCCGTATTCCAAGGCCAAATTTGCCTGTTACTCCAGGTGTTTCTTGACTTCCTACTTTTGCATTCCAGTCCCCTATAATGAAAAGGACATCTTTTTTGGGTGTTAGATCTAAAGGGTCTTATAGGTATTCATAGAACCGTTCAACTTCAGCTTCTTCAGCATTACCGGTTGGGGCATAGACTTGGATTACTGTGATATTGAATGGTTTTCCTTGGAAACGAACAGAGATCATTCTGTCATTTTTGAGACTGCATCCAAGTACTGAATTTTGGACTCTTTTGTTGACCATGATGGCTATTCCATTTCTTCTGAGGGATTCCTGCCCACAGTAGTAGATATAATGGTCATCTGAGTTAAATTCACCCATTCCAGTCCATTTTAATTCACTGATTGCTAGAATGTCGACATTCACTCTTGCCATCTCTTGTTTGACCACTTCCAATTTGCCTTGATTCATGGACCTGACATTCCAGTTTCCTATGCAATATTGCTCTTTACAGCATCGGACCTTGCTTCTATCACCAGTCACATCCACAGCTGGGTATTGTTTTTGCTTTGGCTCCATCCCTTCATTCTTTCTGGAGTTATTTCTCCACTGATCTCCAGTAGCATATTGGGCACCTACTGACCTGGGGAGTTCCTCTTTCAGTATCCTATCATTTTGCCTTTTCATACTGTTCCTGGGGTTCTCAAGGCAAGAATACTGAAGTGGTTTGCCATTCCCTCCTCCAGTGGACCACATTCTGTCAGATCTCTCCACCATGACCTGCCCATCTTGGGTTGCCCCATGGGCATGGCTTAGTTTCATTGAGTTAGACAAGGCTGTGGTCCTAGTGTGATTAGATTGACTAGTTTTCTGTGAGTATGGTTTCAGTGTATCTGCCCTCTGATGCCCTCTTGCAACACCTACCGTCTTACTTGGGTTTCTCTTACCTTGGGCATTGGGTATCTCTTCACGGCTGCTCCAGCAAAGCGCAGCCGCTGCTCCTTACCTTGGTCAAGGGGTATCTCCTCACTGCCGCCCTTCTGTGGGATAGCTCCTCTAAAAATGGAGGATATCAGTGTTCTTCATTCCAGAGAAGACCACTTGAGGACAGATTAAAGGAACCACTTAACCTTATCATGTCCAACTCTTAGTGAACCCCTGGACTGTAGCCTACCAGGTTCCTCTGTCCATGGGATTCTCTAGGCAAGAATACTGGAGTGGGTTGCCATTCCTTTCACCAGGGGATCTTACCAACCCAGGGATCGAATTCAGCTCTCCTGCATTGCAGGTGTATTCTTTACTGTCTGAGCCATATGACTATCCCATATTACTAATGATATAACTACTTTGTAAAGAGCTGAAATGACTTTTTCCAAGATGACCCAGAAAATGAAGAAATCACCATCTGAGCCACCAGGGAAGCCCCTGTCCTTGAACCACTGCTTTAAAACTCCTTACTAAATCCTCCCAGGTTAGGACACAGTTTTTCCAGGGCAGGGGCCTGCTGTGTCCTCCTTTGCCTGTCAAAGCAATAAATTTTTTTCATTTTTTCCCTTTGTTACTCAGTCACTCAGTCTTGCCCCAACTCTTTGCAACCCCAAGAACTGCAGCACACAAAACTTTGTGTCCGAGATTCAATTTGGCACCAAGCACAGAGACTGAGTTTTTGGCATTAGTACTTCTATTTCAGAGTCTTTCTCATTCGTTGTCTGATACATGGCTGTAGAGTGATGTTCATAAGGTACAACTCTGACCATGTTACTTCTTTGCTAAGTGATTTTCCCTTTTTTAAAAAACATGTACTAAGGCCCACCTGACTTCACATTCCAGGATGTCTGGCTCTAGGTGAGTGTGAGTAATCACACCACCGTGATTATCTGGGTTGTGAAGATCATTTTTGTACAGTTCTTCTGTGTATTCTTGCCACCTCTTCTTAATATCTTCTGCTTCTGTTAAGTCCATACCATTTCTGTCCTTTATCGAGCCCATCTTTGCATGAAATGTTCCCTTGGTATCTCTAATTTGCTTGAAGACATCTCTAGTCTTTCCCATTCTGTTGTTTTCCTCTATTTCTTTGCATTGATCGCTGAGGAAGGTTTTCTTATCTCTCCTTGCTATTCTTTGGAACTCTGCATTCAGATGTTTATATCTTTCCTTTTCTCCTTTGCTTTTGCTTCTCTTCTTTTCACAGCTATTTGTAAAGCCTCCTCAGACAGCCATTTTGCTTTTTTGCATTTCTTTTCTATGGGGATGGTCTTGATCCCTGTCTCCTGTACAATGTCACAAACCTCCATCCATAGTTTATCAGGCACTCTATCTATCAGATCTAGTCCCTTAAATCTATTTCTTACTTCCACTGTATAATCATAAGGGATTTGATTTAGGTCATACGTGAATGGTCTAGCGGTTTTCCCTACTTTCTTCAATTTAAGTCTGAATTTGACAATAAGGAGTTCATGATCTGAGCCACAGTCAGCTCTTGGTCTTATTTTTTAGGCACTTGTTATACCCCACTGTTAGTTAAGGATCTTTGTATTTGCAATTTAGTGATAACATGAGAATGGATCATATTCATTTACCCATTTTTTTATTCCTCAGAGTGCCTTGACCATATATGCTTAATAAATGTTTGTTGGATCAAATGTGCTAAAGATATTGTTAGAGGAAACACGGACAGAAGCCACCTACTTGGCCAGGCACCATAGCAATCATCTGCATGAGCTATTTCACAACATAAGTCCTGGTAAGGAACATGGAACTAACAAGCTATTAACAACCAGAAGAATTTGGGAAAGGTCAAAAGGAGACACCAGAGACAACTCAGAAACTCATCCTATTAACATAAAAATTGAGACCGCAAGCCATGTGGGAGAGTGGTTCTCTTGGGTTTCCCTTACCCTCCTGCTCTCCAACTGGGCGCCCCTTCCTACTAAAGTCTCTTGCTTTGTTGGCATATGTGTCTCCTCAGACAATTCACTTCTGAGTGTTAAAGAGCCCACCCTCGGGCCCTTGAAGGGGTCCCCTGTCCTGCAACAATATTACAATGTAATGCTAGGGTTTAAATCACAGTAAGTTATATATTTCACTTCTTTGTATTGTATTAAAAAACTATGGATGGCAACCACATACAAAAACCTAGTGGTGTTATTTCATTAATGCTTTTCTTTTTCAAGTATAGGACCTTCCCTAACTTATATGAAAGGTAGATTAGCTCAGTAATACAGGGCATGCAATTCATCCATCCATAAAATACAATAAACAACGTGAATATTAAACATGTTTCTTATATTTAAAAATTAAAATATATGGTAGCTAAAGCATTACAAAAGAAAAAAAAAATAGCTCATCCCATATTTTAGAAACTGTCCTCACTTATGCCTTCCGATTCTTCTTATGCTGTCGGGTGTCAAAGGAAAGAACTGTTGCTCTCGTTATGTTCTGCCATAATGACCATTGCCTTTAGACTCCGCACACAATAAAATACTTGCTGTGTAAACAAACAAGCACTTGTGCTGCAATGTCACAACCAAGGTTCATGATTTTATTTCCATTTCTTCATTTTATGGGTCATCTTGGAAAAGCCATTTCAGCTCTTTAAAAGGGAGCTTTCTCAGTAGTAATATGGGATGTTGTTGTTGTGAAATCACTCAGTTGTGTTCAACTCTTTGTTACCCCATGGACTGTAGCCCACCAGGCTCCTTCATCCATGGAATTTTCTAGGTAAGAGTACTAGAGTGGGTTGCCATTTCCTTCTCCAGTAATATGGGATAGGTATGACCTAACCTAGGCTTCCCTGGTGGCTCAGAAGATAAAGAATCCACCTGTAATGCAGGAAACCTGGGTTTGATCTCTGAGTTGGGAAGATCTCCTGGAGAAGCGAATGGCAACCCTCTCCAGTATTCTTGCCTGGAGAATTCCACGGATAGAAGAGCCTGGTGGGTCACAAAGAGTCGGACAGTATTGAGCAATTAACATTTTCACTTTTTCGCTTTCACGTCCTTAACCTGAATGAGGACAGAAGTTTGCTTACGTGACACATGAAGCTCTCTTACTCTTTTATTTTTCACCTCCTCTGAATCTTTCATTTAGTCATGATTACCCTAAAGTCTCTTAGTGAATTCCTTCCACATTATCAATGCATCACAATCATACGTGTTTTAGAGAAGCTTGATATAAGTCAAGTGGGCCTTAGGAAGCATCACTATGAACAAAGCTAGTGCAGGTGACGGAAGTCCAGTTGAGCTATTTCAAATCCTAAAAGATGATGCTGTAAAAGTGCTGCATTTAATATGCCAGCAAATTTGGAAAACTCAGCAGTGGCCACATGTCTGGAAAAGGTCGGTTTTCATTCCTATCCCAAAGAAAGGCAATGCCAAAGAATGCTCAAACTATGGCGCATTATACTCATCTCACACTCTAGTAAAGTAATGCTCAAAATTCTCCAAGCCAGGCTTCAATACTATGTGAACTGCGAACTTCCAGATGTTCAAGTTGGATTTATAAAAGGCAGAGGAACCAGAGATCAAATTTCCAACATCTGCTGGATCATCGAACAAGCAAGAGAGTTCCAGGAAAATATCTACTTCTGCTTTATTGACTATGCCAAAGCCTTTGACTGTGTGGACCACAACAAACTCTGGAAAATTCTTAAAGAGATGGGAATACCAGACCATCTGACCTGCCTCTTGAGAAAACTGTATGCAGGTCAGGAAGCAACAGTTAGAACTGGACATGGAACAACAGAATGCTTCCAAATAGGGAAAGGAGTACATCGAGGCTGTATGTTGTCACCCTGCTTATTTAACTTATATGTGGAGTAAATCATGAGAAACACTGGGCTGGATGAAGCACAAGCTGGAATCAAGATTGCTGGAAAAAATATCAATAACCTCAGATATGCAGATAACTCCACCCTTATGGCAGAAAGTGAAGAGGAACTAAAAAGTTTCTTGATGAAAGTGAAAGTGGAGGGTTAAAAAGTTGGCTTAAAGCTCAACATTCAGAAAAATAAGACCATGGCATTTGATCCCATCACTTCATGGCAAATAGATGAGAGAACAGTGGAAACAGTGACAGACTTTATTTTTGGGGGCTCCAAAATCACTACAGATGGTGACTGCAGCCATGAAATTAAAAGACCCTTGCTCCTTGGAAGAAAAGTTATGACCAACTTAGATAGCATATTCAAAAGCAGAAACATTACTTTGCCAACAAAGGTCTGTCTAGTCAAGGCTACGGTTTTACCAGTGGTCATGTATGGATGTGAGACTTGGACTATAAAGAAAGCTGAGTGCCGAAGAATTGATGCTTTTGAACTGTGGTGTTGGAGAAGACTCTTGAGAGTCCCTTGGACTGAAAGGAGATCCAACCAGACCATCCTAAAGAAAATCAGTCCTAAATATTCATTGGAAGGACTGATGCTGAAGCTGAAACTCCAATTCTTTGGCACCTGATGCAAAGAACTGACTCATTTGAAAAGACCCTAATGCTGAGAAAGATTGAAGGCAGGAGGAGAAGGGGATGACAGAGAATGAGATGGTTGGATGGCATCACCAACTCAATGGATGTGAGTTTAAGTAAACTCCAGGAGTTGGCGATGGACAGGGAGGCCTGGCATGCTATAGTCCATGGGGTCACAAAGAGTCAGGCATGACTGAGTGACTGATCTGAACTGATAATGTGCTCATACTGCATAGGACATACTGGTAGACTTCATTCTCTGTGCAGTAGATGCACTCTCTAGATGTTGTTCTTTTGTCACTAAGTTGTACCCGACTCTTTTGTGACCCCATGAACTGTAGCCCTCCAAGCTCCCTCTGTCCATGGGATATCGCAGGCAAAATTACTGGAGTGGGTTGCCTTTTCCTTTTCCAGAGGACATTCTTGACCCAGAGATTGAATCCATGTCTCTTGCATTGCAAATATATTCTTTACCACTGAGCCACTTGTGTATGCATGCATGCTAAGTCAATTCAGGCTCCTCTGCCCATGGAATTCTCCAGGTGAGAATACTGGAGTGGGTTGCCATTTCCTGCTCCAGAGGATCTTCCCAATCCAGGGATGGAAACCACTTCTCTTGTGTCTCCTGCATTGGCAGGTGGGTTCATAAGATGGAGAAATCAGAGGACTCTGCAGGACAGGTCAAAGACAAAACAGATGTCTATGCCCTTGCCATGGTCAAACATCTCAGGATGGTCAAACATCATGAGAGATTACTCTCTCAGATAAAGAAAATTGCTTTTATGAACAGCCCCCAAGGATGGACACAGGCCAATCTGGCATCTGCCACAGAGCATGCACATCCGGGAGAACTGCTTCAGGTCAGTAGTCAGGAAGTATTTCTTCTGCTAGAATGAACCTCATGTGGGAGTCTCTTCTGAAATATGAGCACAAAGACACATTGAGTGTCATCTGTAAGTGATGAAAATTATCTTTGCTTATTAGCAGGGTTAATGGGCACCTTTCAGCAGGTCTTGTTTTAAACTGAGTTTTCTCAGGTGTGAATGAAGAGGCTTTTGAAATTTCAACAGGCAAAAAAAGAAGTTAACGCACTCTTCCTATGATAACCTTGTTGACTGGATAGAAACATCATGAGCAAACTATGTTTTAGTGATCTCAGTATCTTTTCACAGAGGTCAGTAGGAAACCACAGATGGGCTTCAGCAATCGAACCAACATTTCATCAGTGGCTTCCCTTGCAAACAGTTCATAGACAGCCGCATATTTTCTTTCCTTTCCTCTTGAGAGGCACTAAGTTATATGATGAGATGATGGGTGTTAACATCAAATTACAGAAAAAATGAGGACGTCAAGGTGGTTCAGTAGTAAAGAATCTGCCTGCCAATGCAGGAGTTACAAGAGACGCAGGTTCGATCCCTGGGTCAGGAAGATCCCCTGGAGGAGAAAATGGCAACCCACTCTAGTATTCTCATCTTGGAAATCCCATGGACAGAGGAGCCTGGTGGGATAGAGTCCAGGGTGTTGCAAGGAGTTGAACACAACAGAGCAACTAAGCACAACAGCATACACACACACACACACAGTTTTCTCAACACTGTTTATTGAAAAGACTATTCTATTTCCATTGAGTTTTCAAAGATGATATTGGCTATATATATGTGAGTTTCTTTCTGGGCTACTTATTCTCTTCCATCATGGTATGTGTCTGTTTTTATTGCCATAATCTATTTATGTGTATTATCATGAATAACAAGCTCTCTGTTAAATTCCAGCCTTTCATTTTTATTTTATTTATTTAGGGCTGCATTGCATGACATGGGATCATTTCCCCGACCAGAGGTGGAACCTGTGCGTACTGCACTGGAAGCATGCAGTCTTAGCCACTAGGCCACCTAGCACACGCTGTTTTAATTCCTGTGGCTGTGCGGTGAGGTGAGGAAGTATGAGGCCTCCATCTTTGTCGTTCTTTCTTAACACTTCTTTGACTATCTGGGGTATTTTGTGGTTCCATTTGAATTCTACAATTTTTTTTTTTTTGCTATTTCTATAAAAACTGCCATTTGGTTTGATATACTGAATCTGTGGACTGTATACTAGAAAGCATAGCTACTTTAGCAATATCAGATCTTCCAATCCATGACTGGGGTGTTTCTATGTATTTGTGTCTTAATTCCTTTCATCAGTATTTTGCAGATTTCAGTGCATAAGTCTAGGAATGACATTCAAGTTCCCTAACTAAATCCAATGCTTCTTTTTCATGAAATTGCTACTTTCTGAAGCAGGGCCTACCTTCTTGAATAAAAGAAATTTGGCCACTTTTAAGTAAATACATTTTATGAATTGAGTACTTCCTACACAACTACCAGTTATGCTAGTTTTCTAACATGTCCAGTAGATAGCCTTTATCACATATTCTGGTCAGAGATTTAACATGAATTTTACACACAAGCCATACAAATACATATTGCTTTGATGAGCACCTGCCTGGACCCTTATGCTAGAAACTAAGTTTTTTGAGAAACTGCTTCTGAATTATCCTGTACTTAAGCAGTCATAATATTAAAGGATGTTCACTAAACATGAGCTGATTAAGCTGTTTGCTTTGTATTCTTTATTTGGGTTAATTCGTCTTAAAAGAAATCTTTTTAAAAGCAAACCATTAGTAAGTTATTACGACCTTATTAATACTCTTAAGACATAGGGAAAGGTGTAGAGACATTGGTTTGTTTATTATTAACATCCTGTGTATGAGCCTGATGATAGAGGAGAAGGCTTCTTCTTTTGAAAGCAAAACCCCCAAACCTAATAACCTCAGACAATCATGTTGACCAAATACAATAAGGCTTAGGGCAAAATATTAAGAATACAAAGTGGTAGCCAGAATGATGAGTCTATTAAGTACTGGAGTTATATCATGATGTATGGTCTTTCATTCAAACTTCAGAGAATCTGTTAAGAAGGAAAATATAAATGTAGGATTTCAGAAGCCATGAACAATCTTGAACTGTTAAGTTCCTCTGAAAAATGACCTCAGCACAACTGGGCTGAAGAGTGAAAGCAAGTTGATTTATGTCAAAATAAATTACTGAGTGCCATTTCTGAAGACCCAGAGGGCTCTGTAGGTTGCATATTAGTGGGTTTCTATCTAATTTTAGGGATCAGGACATTTCTGTTCACTTCACCATTTTTCTCGCTTTACCAAAGGAGATCAAAATAAGTGCCATTTACTGAGAACTAACTGATAGCTTCCCCAGGTTGCAATGTTTTAATTAGAGAGATAAAAAGAAAAGGCCACATTCTGCTGTTCAGTGAAGGGAGTCCTTTATGAAAGCCTTATAAAAGCTGGAGACAGATTTTTATTTGATAATGAGAAACAAAATGTGTAAAAAAGAAACTGGAAAAATGACTTTAAGCAATGGATGGATTTTCTTTTTTTGTAAATAACTTTAGAGGAAATTAGCACATTTTGAAACTAGATTTGCTTTTACCATATTAAAAAAACATAAAAACCTTTTGGATATGCCGAGATTGATAAATTGGATACAAAAGCTGGCCCTTTAATAGTCTGAAACATTTACTTCTATTGCTTTTGTTTTCTAGTTTCTTCATCATACCTGCATAGAAATACTTAAAGCCATGTGGTTTACAAGGAACAATGCATTATTTTGAAATCTAAATTTCTCAAAGGCATAATTACTTACTATATTTTAGTTGCATGATTTGAATTATGCTAATAAAAGACTGGAACTATAAAGAAACATTTTCCTAAGCCAGTTTTTGTGCAAATATTTTTTCTAGAAATGCAACTTACAGAAATTTTATAAAAATAATAAATTTCCATTTATAAGAAATTTCCAACTCAGTTTTAATAATGCACCTGATAAATTTTTTTAACCACAGAAATGAATGTCTATTTTTTAAAAAAAGAAATAATTATCTTGTGACATCTACTAAGAAAGGTCAGACAATTTTACATTTTCTCACTCAGTGAAACAAAGCAAATTAAAAAGCACAATTGACCTTTTCCTTTTCTACCCTCTCTTGCAAATACAGAACAGTGTGTCAATCTTATTTCAATAAGTAGCGTAAAAAGCAAAGCAAGTAAACAAAAAATGAACTGTGCTGTTCAACTGGTCTCCTTAGACTGTTGCCCTAGACTAGGCTCTGAATGTTTTGGAACAAGAAGCCAGGCCTGCTTTGCTTCTCTATCTAATTTTACACAGAACTAGGACAATGGTAACATGTCATCATTGAGGGCATGCAGTGCAAGATTTATCTTCCTGTGTTCAAACAAATCATTAGATTTATCTTTTTTGGTATCATAGGTCTTCATTGAGTCAAATAAACCATATTTTGTTTACTACGCTGGAAAGATATAAATGCTAAATACTGTTTAACTTCATTTTATGAGAGTGAATATTATATTCTTCTTTCCAGTGACCTTTTACTGCCTCGTGAATAAAGAAATAATTTGCTAGTCAGAAATAGCAGCAAGAGAGTGATGGGATTTATGAGCAGCCCAGCTCTCCTAAAACTGAGAGATAAACATGATAGTTTCAGAATAAAAATAGAGAATTTTCCTGTACCCCATTCTCCAAACTTTTGCCAACTTTATATCATCCAGTAAATAATGCACAGGGTTTAAAGGGTAGACAACTCATCAATCTTTTGCAACAGAAAAATGAAGTCAAAACCGGTGATAGATATGATACTTTGCCAAACTCTTGAGCATTTACTCCTTTAAAAAATATCAAAAAAAGGAATACAGAAAACAAAAAGGTAAAGGAGGTACTTTCAGAAGAGAAAAAGAAAAAAAGCCTAATAACACCAAAGGCAAAGAAGACAGTCTAGTAGTCAAGATTAGAGGTTTTGGAACTTGATAATCAAACACTTTGTAGTGGTGTAATATTGAACAGGTCACTTGCTTCCTGAATCTCAGCTTCCCCTAGTATAAGGTAGAAATCGTATCAGTTCCTACCTTATAGTGATGGTAAGATAATTAAATGACATGAGAGATGTAGACCATCTTACATTGTGCCTAGTGCATTTTAAACACTTGATAAATATTAGCTACTATTCATTTTATTTAATAGATGGAGTTTCTTACCATATATGCTTACATTATGGTCACATATATTAAAATTGTGGTCACCCAGCAAATATTTGCAAAACACAGTCCATCAATTCATTGTCTAATTTCTCTTGAAGTGTTTTGGACAATTTCTTCTGAGATTTCCTGGTCTTGACATTGTGTCAGAATCTAGTAGCCTCAGAGAAACTTAAAAACCAAGTATTCAGGGATTCTACTTAAAATAGAGAAAGCTGGAAAGAATTTTGCTACTGTTCTTAGACACTAAGAAAACGATGGCTAGTCTACAAAATCCTAACCTTTCTCAAATGCATTATAGAGCTGAGGTCAGAGGGAAAGCCTCAGGCTAATGGTAGAACAGAAACATTAATTAAAAAAAAAAAATACCCCAAGGACCTAGAGACTGTCATATTGAGTGAAGTTGAGTTAGACAGAAAGATAAATATCATATGGTATCACTTATGTGTGGAATCTAAAAACATAGTACAAATGAACCTATTTACAAAAGAGAATTAGAGTCACAGATGTAGAAAACAAATTTTTGGTTACCAAGAGGGAAAGAGAAGGAAGGATAAATTGGGAGATTGGGATTGACATGTACACACTATTGCATATGAAATAGATAACTAATAAGGGCCTACTGTATAGCACAGGGAACTCTACTCAATACTCTCTAATGGCCTTTATTGAAAAAGAATCTAAAGAAGAGTGGATATATCTACTTTGCTGTACACCTGAAACTAACACAATACTGTAAATCAACTATACTCCAATAAAAAGTAATTATAAATAAATAAGACATGGAATAAAGTAATAGAAAAAAAAAACCCTCCAGAAATACATCCATTAACTAAGCACCAAGTGCTATTGGAGGAATTTGACCCTAAAGGTGATCACAGCTAAAGCAACCCAAATCCATGTCAAGTCATTGTTACACTGATTCATTTCCCATGCTAATAACACACCAAATGAAACTATGTGCCATTTCCAGGCACAAATACCATTTGCCTAGGTGTCTAGCATGCAAACAAGAATTATGAGAAACATAAAGAGGACAGAAAAAAATAACACATTGTCAAGGAAATCAACAGAACCAGACTCCAGTATGATCCAGATATTTGTACTGTCACACGAGGCATTTAAAATAACTATGATTAATGTATTATATGACTTTTGGTAGAAAAAAAAATGGATAAATATGTGAACAGCTGGAGAGTTACAGACGAAGAAAAGTATAAGAAAAATTAAATAAGAACACAGAAACAAAATAAACAATGAAAGAAATGAAAAATCTTTTGATAGGCTCATCAGAAGGAAAGAACTGGACACAGGTGAGGAAAGTGTGAACTGAAGACAGGTCAATATAAATTACCCAAACAAAGCACAAAAAACCCAAAAAGAATGAAAAAGGAACCAGAACATTTGATGGCAGTGGACAATATCAAACAGTTAAACATACGTATAACTTCAATCCAAGAAAGAAAAGATAGAGAAGGGGGCATGAAAAATATTTGAAGAAATAATAGCTGAGAATTTCCCAGAATTAATCAGGCACCAAAACACAACTCCAGAAAGCTTTAGTGGAAACCAAGCAGAGCAAATACCCAAAAAACACACCCCCAAAAAATCAAACTGCTGAAAACCAAAGACAAAGACTTGAAAGCACCTGGAAAAAAGACAGATAATATCCAGAGACACACAGAATCACATTGGACTTATCATTAAAAATAGTGATAGAACAAGCAAACAACACATTCAAATGCATCATTTGACAGGTCTGGAGCAGTTACTGTTTGCTGCTAAGTTTTCCCTACAGATGCACCAAAAACTTACCTTGCAGTTTATTTCTGATTATGGCAACCAAGATTGGATGAGGGAACATAAGAGTTTTGAAAACATCAGGAAAGAGAGAGAATTTTTTATAACTCAGATATAACTCTGTGAATAGTGATGAGTCTGTTACATTCCAAAAAAAGACAAATTTGAGTTTACATGAGAAAATAAAACTCAATAAAGACATAGAAAACCTGAGCAACAGAATTAATAGACTGGACAAAATAATGACAGAAAACAGTCTTTCTCAAGTGCACATGTACTATATACCGAAACTAGCCATATTCTGGCCAGAAAGAAAACCTCAATGAAGTTTTGAAATTGAAATAATTTATGGCATGTTTTTTGAAGACGAAGAATTTAACTAGAAATTGATGCCAGAACAACTAAAAATATCAAGATATTAATATTTAAAGAGTAAATAATATACTCGTAAATAACCCAAGGGCAAAAATAAAATAAAGTGAAATTTAGAAAATAATCAAAATAAATGATTTTCATACTGGGGAATATCAGTGCAGAGAGGGAAATTTATAATCTTAAATGCATTTTCTAGAAGGAATATAGAGTAAAAGTGAGATAACTCAGGTTCTATCTTAAGAAGCTAGGAAGAAAGAGCCCTAAAAACAAACCCAGACAAAGGAGAAAGAAGTAAATAAAAATAAGAGCAGAAATCAAAATAACAGGAAACATAATATAAAGAAATTCAACAAACCCAAAGTTGATTTCTTGAAAATATTAACAAGAAGTCAAATCACAAATTACTACCATATTAAGAATGAAAAACTCAACAATATTTCCAGATACAATTTTCAACAGAAATGTAATGGGAAGATATGAGCAAATTTATGATTCATAATTATTTAATAATTTAAGTGATACTGAAAAAATTCTAGGAAAATAGAAATCTCAAACAGCTCTCTTTTTATTAAAGATATTGAATTATTGAAAACCATCTTATAGATGCAGACATACAGAATAGATTTGTGGACATAGTGGAGAAAGAGAGGGTGGTACAAATTGAGGGACCAGTATTGAAACATATATATTACCATATGGAAAACAGGCAGTGGGAATTTGCTGTATGACACAGGGAGCTCAAACCCAGTGTTCTTTGACAAGCTAGAGGGGTGGGATGTGGTGGGAGGTGGGAGGGAGGTTCAAGAGGGAGGAGATATATGTATAACTATGGTTGATTCATGTAGATGTACGACAGAAGCCAATACAACATTGTAAAGCAATTATCCTCCAATTAAAAAGAATAAATTTTTAAAAATCTCATAAAGGAAACTTCAGAACCAGATGGTTTTTTTACTAGTGAATTATTCCACATATTCAAGGAAGAAATCACATCATTATATACAAACTCTTGCGGAATACGGAAAGAAAGAACACTTGCCAATTCTTTTTTATGAAGTCAGAATAAACTTGATAGTAAAGCCTGATAAGAGTATTACAAAAAGATGAAAGTAAAGGCTATTCCATGTCATGACACTGGATACAAAAATTCCAGTATAATATTAGCAACTTTAATACAGAGATATAAGTAAAAAAAAAAAAGAAAGTGTGAAAGTGTTAGTTGCTCAGTTTCTTTGTGACTCGATGGACTGTGTAAACCACCAGCTCCTCTGTCCATGGGATTCTCCAGGCAAGAATTCTGGAGTGGGTTGCCATTCCCTTCTCCAGGGGATCCTCCCAACCCAGGGTTTGAACCCGGGGCTTCTGCATTGCAGGCAAATTCTTTATTATCTTTATTGTCAAGAAAAAGTACTTAACAAACTTCAATGGTCATTCCTTATAAAAATACTTGCTAAAATGAGAATACAAGGAAAATTTCTATTTCAATAAAGAGTAATTACAAGGCTTCCCTGGTGTCTCAGTGGTAAAGAATGTGCCTGCCAATGCAGGAGGAGTGGGCTCGATCCCTGGCCCAGGAAGACCCCACATGCCGCAGGGCAACTAAGCTTGTGCATCACAACTACTGAACCCCAGCCTCTCTAGAGCCAATGCTCCACAAGAGAAGACACCGCAGTGAGAAGCCGGTGCGCCGCAACTAGAGAAAAGCCTGTGCAGCAACAAAGACCCAGCACAGCCAAAGATGAATAAAATAAGTAAATACATTTTAAAAATAAAAAGTAACTACAAGTAAAAGGAATAGAAAACTTCATGTTTAGTGATGAATAATTCGAAGATTTTCTGAGGTCAAGAAGCAGATAAAGTTATTTTGTTCTTATTCATTTTTAGGATTTATTAAACATTCTGTGTATCGGTGCTCGTTTTGTTAAATTCAAATCCAGTCCTATAATTTTTGGTATAATCCTTCAGTGAAATTGATATATTAATTAAAATGAGGGAATCATCACAGGACTGGTTTCAAAAGCATAGTAAGGGATAACAAAACTAGTTGAAAAGGATCTGTACAGTATATCATTCATGACATTTAAAAAAAATGCAGTCATGTTATACATGATTATTCTATCTACCTTTCTTCATAGCATAAAACTGGCTGGGAAGAATATTTTTCAATTTCAGAATACTGTGACTTCAGAGAAGATAAACAGAGGATATACAGTGATGATCCTAATGAAGATGAGTTGACAATTTTCAATGTTTGTGGGGCTTCCCAGATGGTGCAGTGGTAAAGAATCTGTTTGCCAATGTAGAAGATGCAGGAGACTCGAGTTCAATCCCTGGGTCAGGAAGATTCCCTGGAGGAGGAAATGGCAACCCACTCTAGTATTCTTGCTTAAAGAATTCCATGGACAGGGGAGCCTGGCACGCTATAGTCCAGACAGTCATGAAGAGTCAAACAGGACTGAGCATGCATGCAAATAAAACTGGAACACTTGAAATATTTAGCTTTTTTCATAAACATCTCTTATCTTTATATCTATGTTCTGCTAAAGTTTGAAAGATTTCTTAATTAAAAAGAAAAAAATTACAGAGTTAGTGAACCTAATCTGGGATAACAGCAGTTTGCATGAAGAGACAAGAAACAGGTAAAGAAATTGAGCTGGTACAGATTTAGAGAACAAATTTAGGATTACCAGGGAGGAAGGGGGGAGGGGATAGATTGGGAGTTTGGGATTGACACATACATACTACTATAGTTAAAACAGATAACGAACAAGGATCTACTGTATAGCACAGGGAACTCTGCTCAATATTCTGTAGTAACCTAAAGTGTTAGTAGCTCAGTCATGTCCGATTCTTTGTGACCCCATGAACTGTGGCCTGCCAGGTTCCTCTATCTATAGAGTTCTCCAGGTAAGAAATAGAGTGGGTTGTCATTTCCTTTTCCAGGGGATCTTCCCAACCCAGGATTGAACCTGGGTCTCCTGCATTGGAAGCAGATTCTTTATCTGAGCCAACAGGGAAGCCCTAATGGGAAAAGAATTTGAAAAAGAATAAAAACATGTATATATATATATATAACTGAATCACTTTGCTGTAGACCTGAAACTAACACAACCCTGCTAATTAATGAGACTCCAACACAAAATAAAAATTAAAAAAGGAAACTAAGCTAGTAAAATTGATGAGTCTTAGCAGCTGATTCGGTAATGAGAGAAAATGGAGGGGGAGGGGAGAGAGAGAGATTAAAGATGAAACTGAACTGTATATGTTAATGGTAAGGAAGGATGTGGGAATGGGTTGGGGTGGAGTAGGGGCTGGACTGGGGACAATGATGCTATCCACAGAATCAGAGAACATGGGGCAGGAGGCTCAGGAAGGAGAGGATGAGTTTAAAGAGTGAGTTGGATTTTTGGTGAGACGTCCAGTTATAGATGTAGTTGAAACTGGACAAAATGGAGAGAGAAATTAAGGAGGAAGCCATCATGTTCGAGAGCAACAGAACTGATTACTGGAAACATGACTTAGCTACATTTCCAAGGACATGAAGGTTACAAGAGGAAGAAGGAAAATCACAGCAAGTCTCTTGTGCAATGTGGTATGAGCCTGGGTGGGTAAGAGACACAGAGGAGGAGGAGAGGGCTGACCCAGCAGCCAGTGGAAGACAGAACTTTTTTTTGACATTTGAGCTGCATTTTATTCAATTTTTATTGGAGTACAATTGATTTACAATGTTGTGTTAGTTTCAGGTGTACAGCAGAGTGAATCAGTTACATATACATATATCCACTTTTTTGGATTCTTTTCCCATATAGGTCACTACAGAGTATCAAATAGAGTCCTTATTATCCATTTTTTTAATAGTGTGTACATATCAGTCCCAATTTATCCCATCTCCCTAGCTCCAATAACTATAAGCTTGTTTTCTATGACTGTGATGGAAGAGAGGATGACACAAAGAAGTGGTAGTCTTCATAGATAAGTGCCCAGGAGCAATGAAAGAGCATGAGAATGGACAGAGAGCTCTTGTGTTTAGCAACTAGGGCGTCACTGATGGCCTCAGGAAGAGGAGAAGCAGAGAGGAGCAATGATGGTGGCTACCATGGTGACTGGCCACTCAATGGGTGCAGACAGGAACAGGGAGCAGAAATGAGTCACTGCTTCCTGGCCTCTCCACGTCAGCTGCCATCTTCCTTTCTGCCCATTCTGATTGCTCCTCCGAGACTGGTATTAAGCCAGACTGAGTGCTCATCCAGCTGCCATCTCCTCTCCTTTATCCTGTGGGTCTTAGCTAAAGAGAACTGGGGAACTGACTCTAAATTAAAACCTGTTCATCCCAGCCGTGCATAAATAAATGTCCCTTCACTATTCCCTGCATCTGAATCTCTGAGATCCTCCATTTCGCTGATCTTGTTTATCCTTGAAGCTGTCCTCAAACACTTCCCAGTCTCCTGAATTGCATACAAATGGAGGAATATTTGGAAAAAGTGTAATTGCTGTTGTTTGTTATTTTGTCCTGTCACGGTGCTTCCTTATACCATCTGGACTGGAGGTGGACTTGCTTAAAAAAAAAAAACAAACCATCCAGAAAGGACAGGCTCACAAATCTGAGCCTGAAAGAGAGAAGGAAGTCCTTAGTCTCTCCTCAGAAAACAGATCTTTACAGAGTTTCCTGGCCAAACGTGCAGCCAAGATGTTGCTAAATCTGGGAAGTGTATCAAACGCAAACTGTGAGTCTTCTGTGCACAACTGTGCTCAATTTCACATGGTCTGTTTGTTGCTTTAAATGAACATCATAGGAATAACCACAACAGACACCTGTATGGTACTGGGTGCTTTTTAAATTCTTTCCACAAGCAAGAGAGAATTTTATCCTCCCAACAAATTGGTGATGTTTGGAGTCTCTGAGAAGCTGCAAGATCAGGTGAAAAGCAAGGTCTGTGCTGGGGCCAGGTCTTTGGATTCCCCACCCAGCACCCTGCTCCAGTGTGGTCCTTATTTAGTACTCACCGTGGC
Source organism: Bos mutus (assembly GCF_027580195.1). Taxonomy (NCBI): domain Eukaryota; kingdom Metazoa; phylum Chordata; class Mammalia; order Artiodactyla; family Bovidae; genus Bos; species Bos mutus. The sequence continues at coordinate 65,721,342 of NC_091629.1, read as the reverse complement.
TGAAAACAGAGATACCTGTCTTTGCCTCTGGGAGAAATTAGGCAGGATACAATGAAATGGTAAATGTCCACCCTGCAATGATCACATAGGACTGATTCACCATTTCTTTGTTTCTTTTAGGGAAAACATTGTATTTGTTTGGAGGAAATGAATGAATACGCTGATTGTGCCCAAGCATGGAATCAGAGTGGAATTTGGGCTTTCACTGAAAGAAGCAAGAAGAATTTAGGATTGAATCATGAAGAAAGAAGAATAAAGGGAAACATAATAAAGGGGCAGAGACAGGGAAAGTCAGAAGGCTCTGTTCTGTATTTTGTATTATGTCCTCTTTCTGATCCCCTAACTTTGCAGTTAAATTACGAAGCACATGCAACAGTTGGGGTGAATGCATGGTGTAGACAAAGGAATATAGCTTTTGCATTTAGATTTAGGAGGATGAAACCACCCCAGGGAAAGAGAGAAGACTAGGAGTTCAATTAGGATGCCAGAAAAATTGTGAGGAGGTTTTCTGGACTGTCACAGGCAATGGATTTGGGCTTTAGGCCAAGTTCAACCACATTTCTCAAGGGCAGGAGGCCTCAGCAGGCATCTGCATTACTTGAGAAATCAGAGAGCATTTCCAAAGCATTTATTTGCATGCCTTTGATCCTGTGCCTAATTCAACACACAAAAGAAAAAAATAAATATAGTTATATACTTACATATATGAGTATATACATATACATATGTATTTCCTTAAAATAATTGATTTATTCAAGAAAAATGTGTCATAGTGGCATACAATTTTAGTTTAAGTGAGGGAGAACAGTGCACTTTTCATTGCACTGTCTTACAAAGGCAACCTTGGCTGACAATGAATGGCTACTCCCTGGGGACATTTAAGAAGATGCTGAAGATATATGCTTTTTTAGAAAAAAAATTTTAATTAATTTCTACTGGACTATGGTTGCTTTACAATGCTGTGTTAGTTTTTGCTGTACAGAAAAGTAAATCAGCAATATGTACACTTATATTCTTTCTTTTTTGGATTTTCTTCCCATTCAGGTCACCACAAAGCACTGAGTAATGTTCTTTGTACTATACTGTAAGTTCTCATTAGTTATCTATTTTATATGTAAGTTCTCATTAGTTATCTATTTTGTACATAGTATCAACAGTGTATATATGTCAATCCCAATCTCCCAGTTCCTCCCACCTCTCCATCCCCCTTGATATCCATTTGTTCTCTACGTCTGTGAGTCTACTTCTGCTTTGCAAATAGGTCCATCTGTACCATTTTTCTAGATTCCACGTATGTGTGTTAATATATGATATTTGTTTTTCTCTGATTACTTCTCTCTGTATGCCAGTCAAAGAACATGCTGCTGATACCTTTTGAGACATGGTAGAGACAATCTTCACTAATAGAACATTGATTCCCATCAACTCTGACATTTACCCTTTAATATTATTTTTAATTATGAGAGAGAAAGAAGGACCATGAAGCCATCAGAAATACTACCTAAGGTAGTTTCCCAATCTTAATAACAATAAAGACAAGCATAGCAGAGAATCAAAATACAGTATGGCCTTGCACTTTAATTTATGACAAGTTACTTATTTTCTTCTCTGAGTTGCCTATTATCATGAATCTATTTATTCTTTGGCTCAGACCATTTGGGTTAAGTAAGAAAGATCGGGATCAAAAGATCCATTTGAAACCTTTTATTTCACATTAAAGATAGATTTTTCCTTTTCCTCATTATGGCTGAGGAAAGAGATATGTGTCCAGTTTTCATCGCAAGAGAGGCATTGTCAAAAGTGTTTCACTAACTGGAAAACTCTAGGATGAAAACAAAAGCAAATAGAAAATCCCACCAACAACAAATGCAGTAAGAAAACTCCTCTTTTGGTTCTGTCTCCTAGCATTGAACAGTGAAATTGAGTCCGGGTGAGACTGCTCCCAGGTGAAGGAGTCAGACGTGAAAAATTGGCATCATGCAGCCTGTGAAAATTGTGGACTGTGGGGAAGAGCAGTAGAATTTAACTGTCACAATGATAAGATCATCAACTTAAACTATTTGAGACAGGAAGGAAGCAAGCTGTAGGTGGAAGTGACCCTACAATGAAGGAGGTAAGAGGAGAAGGAAAGAGGAACTCTTAGAACATGACAAGAGATTCACAGTGGGGCGGGGTAAGGAGGGCGAGGGACATGAAAAGTATATTGGCTTTATTTTTGCTGCTGCAAGAAATGAACAGGAACTTAGCGGTTTAAAATAACAGAAATTTATTATCTCAAAGTTCTGGAGGTCAGAGTCCAAAATCCATCTCAGTGGGCTAGTGTCAAGGCATTGGTAGGGATGCATTCCTTCTGAAGCTCTAGGGCAGAATACATGAATGGATTTTCCCAGTTTTGATTGAATGTTGTTATTCCTTGGCTCACAGGCCATCTCTTAACCCCTGTTTCTACAGCCACATTGTCTTCTTTGAGTATAGTCTTCTTATATCCCTCTTAAAAGGACCCTTTGACTACATTGGAAGCTTCTGAATAATACAGGTTATTCTTCCCATCTCAATGTTCTTAATTTAATCACACCACAAAGTCCTTTTAACCATATAAGATACATAAGGTACACATTAACAGGTTTCTGGGATTAGAACATGGACATCTTTGAGGGCTATAATTCAGCCTGCTGCAGAAGGTGTTCATAGAATATTATCAAGACTGTTTGTAATACACCAGTCAGAATGGTCATCATCAAAAGTCTACAAACAATAAATGCTTGAGAGGTTGTGGAGGAAAGGGAACCCTCCTACACGGTTGGTGGGAATGAAAATTGGTACAGCTACTATGGAGAACAATATGGAGGTTCTTTAAAGAAACTAAAAATAGAGATACCATATGATCCAGCAATAGTATATCCCAGTCCTGGGAATATACCCAAAGGAAAACATGGTTTGAAAGGATACATGCACCCCAATGATCACTGCAGCACCATTTACAATAGCCAAGACGTGGAAGCAACCGAAATGTCCATTGACAGATAAATGGATGAAGAAGATGCACATACATACACTGGAATATTACTCAGTCATAAAAAAGAATAAAATAGTACCATTTTTAGTAACATACATGGGCCTAAAGATTAGCATACTAAGTGAAGTGAGCCAAACAAAGATAAATATCATATGATATTGCTTATATGCAGAATCTTAAAAAACTGACACAGTTGAACTTATTTACAAAATGGAAACAGACTCACAGACGTAGAAAACAAAGTATGGTAATCAAAGGGGAAAGCCTGGGGAGAGGGATAAACTGAGAGCTTGGGATTGATAAGCACATACTACTATATTTAAAATACATAATAACTATAAACATATGAAACAAATATATCATTATACAAAGACTTGCCTCAAATAAAGTCTGAAAGAATAAATATAAATAAAATAAAGTGGATAAGCAACAAGGCCCTACTATGTAGCAAAGAGAACACTGCTCAATTATCCTGTAACAACCTAAATGGAAAAAGAATTTGTAAAGAAAAAAAAAAGATACATGTACATGTATAACTGAATCACTGTGCTGTACACCTGAAATTAAAATAACATTGTTAATCAACTATACTCCAAAAAGAAAAATTAAAAAACAAAAATTCACCATTGAAGGGGGTGAAGAGAATGTTGGGGATCATAGTTAAGTGTGTGAATGAACATTTTAGTACTCAAAGAACAACCAGCCTAATCATCCTGGAAACCTTCCTAGAGGGTGACTAGCTGATGTCAAAACAGACTGTTAGAATGTGTCTGTGTCAGGGGCGAGTGTTAGGGATTTCAAGGGAGAGAGACTTTGGACTTGTGCTTTCTCTCTTGCCAATGCCAATGTCACTTTGGCATTCTCTTTCCTCTCCTGGAAAATGATTTGGCTTTCAATTCTCTGCTTAGATATTCATCCTTCAGGAAGCTTTATATGAGCCCCTGCATTGCCCTGTGTGATGGGACATTTCCTGACTTCCCTTCTTTCAGGAGGAAGGAAGGAGTCTTTCTCTCCTGAAGCCAAGGCAAGCAAACTCCAGGAGATACACTTGTTAAGTTGGTGATTCCCTGAATTGTCCCCTATTCCACTTGGTTAAGTCTAATGATGCTTGAATTCTTTTGAAGTAGTACAGACAGAGGGGAAAGACAAAGATGTCAGAGGTGACTCCAGGGACAGTGTTAAAACAACCTGCTTCCCCTCGACAGAACCTGGTAACCTACGTGATCTTCCAGGCATCAAGTAGACACCAAGGAATGTGATTTGGCCCAACTTCCTGGTACTCCATTGCGGAGCAGGAAGATACCAGCAGCTAGATGCCATAGGATAATCCACTTGTGTTGTGAGCTATGGAGCAGAGGGACCATGATGGTCCAACTGGAACTAGGTCTCCCCTATCAGAAAACTGGGGAGTGGAGGAATTTCTGCAGGAGTGCTACCTGTGTGCTTCTACATTTATAACCTGAATATCCCACCATAACCACACCCACCACACAGAGGGCATGGACAATGATCAGTCTATCTCAGGCAGAGAAGCAACAACAGTAAGCTTAGGTAAGTAAAGATCCATTTGACTGCCTCTATTTCTTCCCCCTCATGAATCAAAAGGAAAAGTATTGAGAAGAGGATTGAGTAAAGTGTTTGGGAACCAGATCACCTCCTTTCATGCAGCAGTTTATTCACACCCACTGATTTCTAATAGTCTGTTAAATGAGTATTCAATATTTTTATTCATTCTGCTATTGATAGCCATCAGGATTGTTTCCATTTTGGGGTCCCTGCAAATCGTATTGCTATCAATATTCTCACACCTGCCTTTTGTGAACATTCATGCACAATTATTGACAGAAGTTAATAGCAACACAATCCTACCTCAAGAAACAAGAAAAGTCTCATAGAAATGACCTAACCTTACACCTAAAGCAACCAGAGAACGAACAAAACCAACCCAGATCACCTCCTTCTCTCTGCAGAGAAGAGACAAGGAGGACTTTCAGGCAGACTTGGAACTAAAATTTAAATAGAACTGAATCTTAAATACTAGAATGAGAAGGGTCAGACACATTCAGGACAGCTGTATGTGTCTGAAAAAGTATAGAGTCTGGCTAGTATGTGATTAAGGAAGGCTTTCATTTGTAATAAACCATCTCATCTTAATGCTCCAAGAAATTGGGTCTGTAAAGTGGTTACATAAGCTTTTAGGTTACAGGATTATAGCTAACTAGTTACTTTTACTCTAAGCTTCTTGAGGACAGAGACTACTGCACCAAAGAGAATATTTAATTGCAATGGACTTATATCTGCTCAAATTACTTCAGAAAGAATGTGTTTATTATGAGCAGAGAGACTTCACTGAAATTAAGGAAGAAGTGAAAAAGCAAGTCTCGTGAACAATGTTATTCTGGGTATTTCAGCAACTGAGAGTTCAGGTTCACAGACCTTCACTTTCATGTTTCACCAGTAAGGAAACTCAGCTAGCACTTGGTTCTGTCTCTGTATCTTTTACTTTAAATATGGCACAGAAGCTCAGTGGGAAAGTGAAAGAGAGTGAGACAGACAGACAAAAATACAGACAGACTGAGCCAAGCCTGTGGATTTATTCATCTGAGGTTGGATGAGGGAACAGCCTATGCATGGCCTGCCCTGTTATATAAACATTACTGCATCACTGAAAAAATGGAATTTGTTTGACTTGAGAATCTTAAATGTTACTGGCTCATGATAATCACAGTCCCTCCACAGCTAGGATGTGACTGGTCCCCACCTTGCTCAAAGGGATGTACTTTAAGTAAAGATGAGTAAGAAATTGCATGTCTCACCAAACATTTTCATAATCAACACTTCCTCACTTTCAGCATTTTACTATAATTATAGCAACCAGCTACCTTGTCAGGGACAAGTCAGCTTGCTGCTGCAATCCTTTCATTTATTTTGGAGCTACTTATCCTGAGAACCTTCTTCCTTTTTTCCTTGATGACATCGAAGTACCTTGTGAAAATCAGTTTGTTGACTTGGCACATTGTGTAAAGCATCAATAGATTAAGAAAACAGTCCAAGCTGGGTTAGCCATGACAGTCAGGGGTAGGAGTGAGAGGTTGTGTCTCAAGAAGCTGCATCAGAAAATGAATTTTTCATATTATTACATCAACCTCTTTGACCCCAGAAACTCTGATGAACCCTCAGTGCTATGTAATTCTCCATCATACTGGCCACCAGCTCTGCCCCAGCCCCTCCAGAATGCTTCTTCCATCCATCAGTGTCTATGGTACTGGGGCAGAATGAAAGGGAGCATTTCTGAGCAGGGTCTGTTGATGGTTAAGGGAGTACAAGATGATGGAGAATTGTAATTAGAGGAGGAACGACATTAACTGAAAAGACATGTTAATCAGGGTGCCTTTTTAAAAATCTTGAATCTATGCAACTTTATTTCATTCTTTTTAAAATTTATATTTCATTCTTTAATAAAGTTTTTTCATTTAAAAAATTTTTAATTGGAGGATAATTGCTTTGCAATGTTGTATTAGGTTTCTGTTGTATGACGCTTTATTTTATATTGGTATATTGTTGACTAGTATCTTCCCAGGTGGTCCAATGGTAAAGAATCCACCTGCCAATGCAAGAGATGTGGGTTCTATTCCTGGGTCAGGAAGGTGCCCTGGAGAAGAAAATGACAATCCCTTCCAGTATTCTTGCCTGAGAAATCCCATGGACAGAGGAGCCTGTCAGGGTTACTGCCAATGGGTTGCAAAGGAGCTGGACATGACTTAGCAACTAAACAACAACGATAGCTGATTAACAATGTTGTGATAGTTTCAGGTGGACAGCAAAGGGACTCAGCCATACATCTATATGTATCCATTCTCCCCCAAACTCCCCTCCCATCCAGACTGCCACATAACATTGAGCAGTGTGCCTTTTGCTATACAGCAGGTCCTTGTTGGTTCTCCATTTTAAATATTAGTGTGTACGTGTCCATCTCAAATGCCCTGACTATACCTATCCCCATCCTTTCCTTCTGGCAACCATAAGTTTGTTTTCTAAATCTAATCAGGATGCCTCTGATAGCAACTGAGAAGAATTCCAGACTAACTCTTTACAAGGTTGTTCTTATACGGTTGTTCTAAAATGTTTTAAGTGTTATTTATGGAGGATTTCAAGTTCACATAAATTCGGGTTTTTAAATTCACAGAGTTCTACATAAACTTTGATAGAGATGGGAAGAGAGGAAGCATATGGAAGTGTCACAGGGAAAGTTCTTCCATCAAGAAGGCAGATGTAAACATAGATGTCAGATGGTGGTGGAAAAATACAGTGCAGCCTACTAAGCTCTTCCTCTTTTGGCAAAGTGTCAATTTGTGATTCCTTTGGCTTGATGAGCAAGCTCTGATCTCAGAACTTCTGAAAAGTTTCCTGCTTTTTCTTTGCTATGCTCCAGACTCAAAGTTAAATCATGTTCAATTATTCTTTCAATGGAACTTGAGAGTTCATGACAGGAAAAAGATACAAGACTGGAGAAGATCAGAAAGTACCATGAAAAAGTCATCAAACATGTATATGTAACACACATATTTATATAAATGTGCTGTGCTCTGTCACTCAGGCATGTCCGACTCTTTGCAAACCATGGACTGTAGCCTGCCGGCCTCCTCTGTTCCTGGAGTTTTCTAGGCAAGAATACTGGAGTGTGTTGCCATTTCCGCCTCCGGGGGTCTTCCTGACCCAGGGATCGAATCATATCTCTTGCGTTTCCTACACTGACAGGCAGATTCCTTACCACTGTGTCACCTGGGAAGCCCGTGTTTATATATAGATCACAGTTTAAGTGATAATGATATAAAAGAGCTCTTTGGTTTCTAACTGTGGTAGGCAATCAAGTGCATCCACTTTCATTATATTCTAATAGCTCTGCATTCTTTGTCGCTCCCTGCACATACTACTTATGCTCATGCCACCACAATGCCTAATACCCCTACTTGTTCCTCAAGTAATTCTCACTCAACCTTTAACACTCAGCTTTAGTGAAACCCAAAGCACTGATATATAAATTATAAGCCAAGCATCTCCTGTCATTTTTTGCCTATTGAAGAAGAGGATGAAGTGACTCATGAGGAAATGTGAGCTTCCTAGAATTATCACCAAGATGCCATAGATAAGTTTTTCTCTTATTTTGTGGGAAAGTGGTATTCTACCATCATCATTTTAGCTGATGAACTCCTCAGGCAGATAAAATCTTACATGGAAACATGATGCGTAGCACAGATCAATGGGGAACAGACCCCCAGTATCCCTCTCAGTATCAAGGCATTTCTCTGGGAGGCTTCATATTTTATAGGACACGTATGAGACCAAGGCATAAGAAGAAAAAGAAAGTCTTAAGGTACCCACAAGATGTACATATGTATCTTGTTTTAATTTATGAGGAAAATGGTCCTATGTAGGTGTGGATTACTCTGATCTGGCCTGTAAAATCTTTATGTAATATTGTCATCCTAGTGCACACTGTCAATAATGTTAGTGGTATTACATTTTCTCATCTGTGAAATGGGAACAATAGTGCATGCCTTGCTAACTTCATGGAGATAACCCAAAATCATTCAAGAAAATGAATACAAAAATCACACTGTGAATAATAATATCTTACATGATCTTTGTTCTATTTCTAAACAATAGAAGCAAAAAGTGGGGCTCTGGATTTAATTAAAATGGTAGTTTATTGAAATTAGTAAAATGTAACCATAGATACATTTTTCTTCCTTTTGGAAAATGTGAAACAGAGTAAAAGAAAATCTATAAAATTTCCATAAAAACCGGGTCAGGGCTTTTTCTCTTCTCCTAGAAGTCACCAAAATCCTACAGAAAATGAACATAAAATGGTAAAATCCTTCTTCAATAATCTTAGGAGACAAATCTAATCAACAGTTGCCAAAATGTGTGTGAGAACTGCCCAAAACAGCTGAGCTAGGGCAGAAGTTGTGCAGGAAAAAGTGCTAATTAAGCACAGAGACTGACAAGAGGGCTCAGAACTTGTACCTTAGAAAGAGCACCAGGAAAATACACTTCTTAAAATTAAGGGGCTACCCTAAAGTAGAGAAATGATACTCCTTGCTTGCAAAAATAAGCGTGGGAATTTGAATGAGAAGAGCTAGTGGTAGAAACCTAGAAGGTGGTTTGGTTCAGAAAAGCAGAGATAGCTGCATCAAGAATCATACGAGACAGCAAAAGAGACACAGATGTATAAAACAGTCTTTTGGACTCTGTGGGAGGGACGAGGGTGGGATGATTTGGGAGAATGTCAATGAAACATGTATAATATCATATGTGAAATGAATCACCAGTCCAGGTTCGATGCATGATACAGGATGCTCGGGGCTGGTGCACTGGGATGACCCAGAGGGATGGTATGGGGAGGGAGGTGGGAGGCGTGTTCAGGATGGGGAACACGTGTACACCTGTGGGGGATTCATGTTAATGCATGGCAAAATCAATAGAATATTGTAAAGTAATTAGCCTCCAATTAAAAAAAAAAAGAATCATACAGAGAAATCATCTTAGGAATAGGCAGCTGGAAAGATGAAGACTTTTTGCAATGAGAACCTTGTCTAGTCTAGAAGACCATTCTGGGGCCCTACCTTTGCCTGTCCTTCGATATTCCCTCTCCCAAACTTGTACAAATATCTAGTCCAGAAATATCCATCTCAGGCTGGGATGCATAAAAAGAGAGAACTAGACTAATATCAATGGAAAGACACCATAAGAAAACCAAAGGGGCAAATAGCAGCATTTTTATAAAAAGAAAATGCATAAAAATGTAACCAGGGTATAGAAGAAAATGGTGACAAAGTATCTTGCCATAAATTCTTAAAACTTTTATAACCAATTGTTATATAAAGGAATATCATATTCAGTATTACAAGAACTCAGAAAATAGGTGGGAATACAGCAATATAAAATGAAATATGAGTCAGCAGAGTACAGGAAAGAAATAGAAAAAAGGAAAAAATAAAAAAGGTAGGAAATCGGATTTCTTTGGTGGTCCAGTGGTTAAGACTGTGCTCCCGATGCAGGCGGCGCAGGTTCAATCCCTGGTTGGAGAACTGAGATCCCACATAACACATGCTGTGGCCAAAAAAAAAAAAAAACAGCAACAAACAAAGGAAAAATTGGAAGGAACACAGGAACGTTAGGTACAAAGAAACACAATAGGGAAATAAGTCATTAAAATGAAAATTAAACAAGTTTTAAAAAGGATTAGAGAAGAATGCCAAATATAGGAGAAAGGCAAAGGAGATTCAACAGAAGCATAAGGGCAGCCTCCTAGGAAAATCAAGGTGAGGATCAAACAATATATTAGAAGAAAAGATTTAAAGGGATAATTTCATAAACAGCACTAAATAAGACATGAGTCTACATTTTGGATGGACATTTTATATTGTAAAATTGTATCAGAACTCTCAATGTTACTACATACTAGGAGAAAAGTAGCAAACTTCAAAGCTAAAGAAGATGTTTTTATTAAGTAAGCAAGGGACCAAGTGATTGTAAGTTAGGGTAGCCATTGAATTTATCATCCACAACAGGGCACTTTTGAGAGTAAAAGAGGACAAGGAAAGTGCTAAAAGCAGTGAGATGCTGAGACATTCGTACAGTAAGAATATCTTGAAACTGGTGCCTTTAACCACCGTGTGTGTGTGTTAGTCACTCAGTTGTGTCTGACTCTTTGTGACCCCATGGACTGTAGCCTGCCAGGCCCCCCTGTCCATGGATTTCCCAGGCAAGAATACAGGAGTGGGTTGCCATTCCCTTCTCCAGGAGATCTTCCTGATCCAGGGATCGAACCCATGTCTCCTGCATTGTAGGCGGATTCTTTAATCATCTGAGCCACTGAGGAAGCTCCCTTTAAGAAAAAAACATGGGCTGACATCAGGTATCTACATAGCAACATTCAATGATTAAAGATAGAACAGAAACATTAAATATTTTTAAATAAAGTATCAATTTGACACCTAGAAATTTCCTCCAGTAAACAGACAATATCAGATATGCCAGAACTCAAAATCTTCTGGAATAAAGTGTTAGTGGATGACTTCAGCCGTGCAAGGGATAGTTTGGGGAAGTATGGTGAATGTACTGTTGTTGAGCACAGGAAATATTTAACCAAAGAACTAGCATTCAACATATGTGATGATAGAAAAGTAAATATTGTATGTCCTGGTAATACAGAAATACTAGAATTGTAAAAAACTAGAAAAAAAAAATTAGAAAAATTGTAAAAAAATTAGAAAAAATTTTTACAATTAGAAAATTGTAAAAAATTAGAAGAGAAAAAAATGGGAGGTAGAGTGAGGTCACAATTCTATCATCTATGATAGCTGGGAGTTAAAGGATAACACTTAATAAAACAAGTAATCAACTTTATTTAAATGAAAGTGTATTTAAGAGTACAAAATGAGGCACTGAGTAATACGTAATACTAGTGGCTGAAACTAAATGGTGGAAGAGAGAGAAGAGAGGGAGTTGGAGATGAAACAATGTTTATGGCAGGAGGCAAATGTATACAGAAGAATATAGTAGTGTATAAAATATACAGTAGCTTATAAAAATATAACTAAATAAACATCTGTAGGACAAGGTAAAAAACTTATAAGAGGAACTAAGCTTCAACAAAGCAAAGCAGTGGAACTTATTTTAAAAAATGATTAAAAAATTCAAAATGGATAAGAAAAAACCAACAAATCCATAGAAAAGTGAAGAAACCACATGAATGGAATTTCCAGAAATCCAGTCATAAGAGAAAAGAAAATTACAACCACTCTGAAATACCATTTTTACCTAACCTATGGGCAAAAATCTAAGAGTTTCATCAGATAGTCTATGAAGAGCCTTGGGGAGACTTCAAAATAGACTTCATTTTTTAGAGAAGTTATATATAGATTCACAGCAAAACTGAGTAGATAGTACAGAGTTCCTGTATACTTCCTGTCCTTATATACCCACAGTCTCCCCTATTATCAGAGTCATATACCAGAGCAGTACATTTGTAACAATAGATAAACTTACACTGACACATTATTATCACCCAAAGTCCATAGTTTACATTAAGATTCACCCTTGATATTGTACATTCTATAGGCTTTGACAAATGTATAATGACATGTATCTGCTATTATCAGAATAGTTTCACAGCCCCAAAATTCATCTATTCTCTATTCAGCCCTCCCTCCTCCAAACCCCCAACAACCACTGATCTTTTCCCTGTCTCCGTAGTTTTGCCTTTTCCCCAGAATGTCATATAATTGAAATGAAACAGTATGTAGCCTTTTCAGGTTGGCTACTTTTACTTGGTAATATGCATTTAAAATCCCTCCATGTCTTTTTCATGGCTTAATAGTTCATTTCTTTGGTGGACACATTTAGTGTTGTTACATTACTTAGAAAGACAATTGAGCATACCTGCCAAATTCATCAATGCATTTGTCATTTGATCTAGTTTTAATGGTGAGTACATACTGGGGAGGAACACATGGAGATTTATCAGAATGGAAGCAATATAATTAAACTTAGAAGAGAGTTGAGTGGTATGAAGGCTGTTTTGGAGCCAAGTGGAATGGAGTCAGAGTACCTTTATAGGAGACTATTTCGGCTAGGCATAAAATAATAAAGGCAAGAGTTAGAGGTGTGATGGTGGGAACTGAAAAGAGATGATAGATTAAAAAAAAAACCTGCAAAGTAATAAAGGAATCTAGAAACGTCTGCACATCTCTTAAAGATTATTTTTTCAATCATTTATTCAACAGAAATTTATTAAATATCTACTATGTGCCCCACTATAAAATGAATACTTGCATATTGGGCTTAGAATTTAAAAGAAAAGGTATAATATGTTGCAAACTGTTGGAGATAAAGGTCTCAAGTTCAGAGAAGAGGTTGTACTTATGATAAATTTATTTGTGAGAGTCATCTTCGAGAAGATTATGGTTAATATATGGGGAAGTTCATTCTTTTTTACATCTAGGAAGAGGATCAGAGGCAGCGGATAGCCAAGAACTGAACTATGGGTTTTTTTGTTTTGTTCTGTTTTGTTTTACAATTAAGGGGTAGAAAAAGAAAACAATTCAAAAAAACAGACAGAAATAGGAAGAAACTCATTTATTTATGTGCGTAGCAATGGAAACAAACTGTGGGAAACAGTCAAGAATAAGAAGATGCCCCAAGAAATCAAAATCCATAGAGAAGCTGCTAAGGAGAAGTCACATAGTTTGACAAAAAGGTGTCATTTGTGAGTTTATAGAATATAAAAGCAGAGTTACAAATACCTGGTATGTAATGGTTGTTGAGAAGACGTAAGTAGTAAAAAGAAATTACAGACTTGAGAAATAAATGCAAGGAGGATCATAAGAAGGTGCACAGAAGAAGAAAAAATTTCAAAATACTTTGAAGATTAGCAGAAAATCATGTTTGTGTGAAGACACTGTGGAAGGTATCAATGAAGAGCAAGAGATTTAAGATTCAAAAGAGAACAGGATATAACCATGGTACTAACATGGGCGATCAAGTGCATTTTGAGTAAAAATATATGAGACGATAAGTACCATACTCCTGAAAGACAGAATGGCCTTAGGAATAACAGGAGAGAAGAAAATGTTTACTATAAATCCACAGTGGATCAGAGTTTTACTTATTCACGAGATCCAGATGAAATGAGAAACAAAGTTGTCAAGCAGAAAGTGGCTGTGGTATGTTCTGTTTTCCTGCATCCCAAAGCTATGGAACATCAAGCAATTTGAACTAAAAGGTAGAATCACGGAGCTCTACTCGAAATCCTGGAGAAGCATACCATCAAGCCAGCCTCTTCTCTAATGTAGACATAGTTGACTCCAGCAATGCTGTGCCTTTTCGCGAGGAGAATGAGAAAGATATGTCCAGTATGTGCTACGTGTTAGTTTATCTATTTAAGAGAGATTCCTACACAGAATGACATTATCCAGTGAAGCATAAATGCTATTCTATCTAACAACCTCAGCTGAAAAAAAGAAAGAGAGCATTCTGTATTCATTTCTCTTTTCATGTATACAGTGGGTCAAGTTGTATTAAAGAACACCCATGGATAAGCAGTATTCACTTTCCTTTGGCTTTTGTGTTGTTTTGTTTTTTTGGCTGCATGGTACAGCTTGCAGGATCTTAGTTTCTGGACCAGGGGTTATGCCCCCTGCAGTGGAAGCACAGAGTCGTAACCACTGAACAGCTAGGGAAGTCCCACAACATTCACTTTCAAAGAGAGAGTGAAGGCTGATTATGATTCTGATGAATGATAATTATTCACTAAGTGCCATCAGTCTACTGATGATAAGAAAGTGGGCAGTTAGACAATTTGGAAATAAGATGACTGGATTTTACATTCTGAAGTTAATAAAAATAACTATTTGAAAACTTCATCTCTAACATCTATTGTTCTAGTCTTACAATAGGAAAAATGATCCCCAACTTGAAATTATTATCATAATGAAGGGGTTATCCTGGCCAATCAAGAATTCATGAGAACAGAGGCCTTTCTGGCTGGGTGGTGGTGGATGGCCTCCTACATAAATTCATTACATTTGTCCAATAACCCACATAAAGTTATATTATATTATTTTCTCTTTCAGAAGTCCCAAGGGCAAATTTCTACTTTTAATTAGATGCCAATTTTTTATCCACTGAGTCTTTGATTTCATAGTATTAGGAATTTGTTTATGTACTAATGTTTTATTAATTAAAGGTCTTCTAGTGAATTTCAAGGGCCTTAAATCAACTTATTTCATAAAGTTATAGTTTACTATAATTGAAAGGTTAGCATTTACTATAGTTGTAGGGGTACAGTTGTAGCATTATATTTATAAAGTAATTTTTAATTCCCGAATAACTTCAACAAGGTTAAAGTATCAATTTTACTAAAAGTTGTCATTATTTATACTGTGAAATGGCAACTTTTATAGATATGGTAAAAATAAAATCAGATAACATTATAAATTATCTTAACAAAGCTTGCATTAACACATAATTTTTTTCTATGAGTGCTCTTCCAGGCTTATCTCAAACTTATACAATTGTACACATTTTTACTTTTTTAGTTTTTACTTTTCACTGTTTACAATCTTTTATTTTTCATCAAAAAGTCTATTTCTCTGTTGATAGAAACAGTTATGACATGTAACCATCTAGTTATATCTAGTTTTAAAGATACTATGCTAAAAGATGGAGGACAGGTATAGCAGTTCTAGAACAGAAGACTTTTTGACTTGATTTTTTCTATCATTATCATCAACCAATATTTATTGAGCTCCTGTTATGAAGGCAACACTTTGTTCAGCAGTGAAGCTTAGATGAGATATAAAGTCAAGTTCTTGACTTTCAGTATTTTCAACAGAGGGAAGAGACAGAACTTAAACCAAAAAAAAAAAAGAAAAAGGACAACAATAAAGGGATCATGTATTATCACATTTTCATCAGTAGAAGGGAAATACATAAATGCAGAATAAAGCCACTTAAACATGTGAAGGTGAAACAGCATGAATAAATTCATCTATCCACACTCCTAAATCATTAACACACATAATTATATGCCACATCAATTAATTCAAGATCATTAGCAATATGCAAACAACAAAACACAAAGCAACATTATCCTTTAAGACAGTAGCATCATTTAAATACATGATTCTTTGAGGAAAGTTACATCCTTTGAGTCCTGACAGTGCACACAGGCTGTCTCATTCATTGAGTTCCCCAGATAAACCTATACCGTGAACTCAGAGAAGGTCAACGACTTCTTCAAGGTCATTTAGCCAGGAAGCATCCAAGCCCAAATTTAAATCCAAATAAGCCTGATATCAAAGTCAAGGTTTCTTCCACTATTTGTTTCTGGGTCCTTTAAAACATAAATTAAATAGCATCATTTTACATCAAGGGTTATTTCTCCTTCACTGAGTATGCCAGGCCTGGGTCAGATCAATGTTTTCTGAATGTTATTAATTACATTCAGTAAAAGTTATTATAAATCACAAATCTGTGAGAAATCTCTGAAAATCATTCATCTCCAACACCAGCATGAAATCTACAGAGTCTGGGACAAGCTTTCCCTGTTACCGGAGCTTCTGCTTCTCTTTCCTCCAGTTGGTCTGACTTAGTTACAGGACATTCACCGCTTTAATTAGTTAACGCTTCCATGGGGAAACCTTTCACAATCCCCCTAGGCTAGTCACATTTCCTTCTTAAGCTCCCAGGCCTCCTACACAGTACCACAGCGCTGTATTGCTCTCCATCACAGCATTTATTGCAAAAATAGATTTACATCTTTTTCAGTGTGAGGATTTGAAGGATGTCTCTTCAAAGGCTCCGTGAGGGTAGAGATTGTTTGTTTCTGTTCGATACTGTATCCTCAGATCTTAGCACATGATACCTAGAAAGAGAGCCTAAGATATATATGTATTGAATATGATATTCACAGTCTTGGGCATAAGGGGTCAACTAGCAAGTGACATTATGAGTGACCTTTGCTGCAGGCTGGAATTTCCACTTTCTAGAAGGTAATACACTGGTAATTCAGCTGGTAAAGAATCTGCCTGCGATGTGTGAGACTGGGTTTGATCCCTGGGTTGGGAATATCCCTGGAAGAAGGGAACAGCTACCCAATCCAGGATGCTGGCCTGGAGAACTTCATGGACTGTATAGTCAATGGGGTCACAAAGAGTCAGATATGACCGAGTGACTTTCACCTTCAGAAGGTAATACATAGGTAAACACATTTTTCAGCCAGCATTTTACAGTACCATGTGAGATGACTCGGGGATCACTCAAACCATTCAGATGCTGGAGGAGGCAACAGTCTGTGAGTGTATAAGGGAGGGTCACCATTGCTTACAACTGTGGGTTTAAATTATTTTATTTACGTAAAGAGGAAAAATAGAACAAAAATGAGGGAGTTACAGAAAAAGCTAAAGTCAACTTTAGCCATTGGTGAAAGTAGAAACTGAGTGCTGTATACATGTATGATACATTTATGAAGTTCTTAATATGTGGAGCCACTTAATAGATAATGAATGAATGGGTGAGGGATATCATTCTTGCAGTGGGGAATAAATGAAGGGGCCAAGCAAACATTAACCTATGAGGATTGTTTTAGAAGTCTCAGAGGGTTATAGCACAACTGTGTCGATAGGGGCTGCTTCTATGTGAGCTTGTGCATAGAGCTGAATGTGCACAGTTTTTACTTTAGTTTTGGGAAGTAGAGAGCTGACACAAATTTTGAGCCAAGAACCGTTAGGAATGATGTTCTTTAAGATGCCATTGTAGTACTTTCTTTCTGTCCTATCAACCCCAGGTAAATAAATGTGGACTAATCCCATGGGATTAGAAGCGTGCCAGCTGCAACAGACCGAGCAGAAGTGCAGGCGAGAGGAGCTGCCCCACACCCAAGGTCAGGGGTGGTGGCCGAGGCGAGCTACCCCACGTCTGAGGTCAAGGGCGGTGGCCGAGAAGAGCTACCCCACATCCAAGATCAGGAGGGGCTATCTCGTCCAAGGTAAGGAGCAGCAGCTGCACATTGCTGGAGCAGCCATGAAGAGATACCCCACATCCAAGGTAAGAGAAACCCAATTAAGACGGTAGGTGTTGCGAGAGGGCATCAGAGGGAAGACACACTAACACCATAATCACAGAAAACTAGCCAATCTGATCACACGGACCACAGCCTTGTCTAACTCAATGAAACTAAGCCACGCCATGAGGCGCCACCCAAGATGGTCAGGTTATGGCGGAGAGGTCTGACAGAATGCGGTTCACTGGAGAAGGGATTGGCAAAGCACTTCAGTATTCTTGCCTTGAGAACCCCATGAACAGTATGAAAAGGCAAAATGATAGGATACTGAAAGAGGAACTCCCAAGGTCGGTAGGTGCCCAATATGCTACAGGAAATCAGTGGAGAAATAACTCCACAAAGAATGAATGGATGGAGCCAAAGCAAGTACAATGCCCAGTTGTGGATGTGACTGGAGATAGAAGCAAGGTCCGAAGATGTAAAGAGCAATATTGCATAGGAACCCAGATGTTAGGTCCATGAATCAAGGAAAATTGGAAGTGGTCAAACAGGAGATGGCAAAAGTGAACGGTGACATTCTAGGAATCAGTGAACTAAAATGGACTGGAATGGGTGAATTTAACTCAGATGACCATTATATCTACTACTGTGGGCAGGAATCCCTTAGAAGAAATGGAGTAGCCATCATGGTCAACAAAAGAGTCCAAAATGCAGTACTTGGATGCAATCTCAAAAACGACAGAATGATCTCTGTTCATTTCCAAGGCAAACCATTCAATATCACAGTGATCCGAGCCTATACCCCAACCAATAACACTGAAGAAGCTGAAGTTGAATGGTTCTATGAAGAGCTACAAGACCTTTTAGAACTAACACCCAAAAAAGATGTCCTTTTCATTATAGGGGACTGGAATGCAGAAGTAGGACGTCAGGAAACACCTGGAGTAACAGGCAAATTTGGCCTTGGAATACGGAATGAAGCAGGGTAAAGGCTAATAGAGTTTTGCCAAGAGAACGCACTGGTCATAGTAAACACCCTCTTCCAACAACACAAGAGAAGACTCTACACATGGACATCACCAGATGGCCAACACTGAAATCAGATTGATTATATTCTTTGCAGCCAAAGGAGAAGCTCTATACAGTCAGCAAAAACAAGACTGGAAGCTGACTATGGCTCAGATCATGAACTCCTTATTGCCAAATTCAGACTTAAACTGAAGAAAGTAGGGAAAACCACTAGACCATTCAGGTATGACCTAAATCAAATTCCTTATGATTATACAGTGGAAGTGAGAAATAGATTCAAGGGACTAGATATGATAGAGTGCCTGATGAACTATGGATGGAGGTTTGTGACATTGTACAGGAGACAGGGATCAAGACCATCCCCATGGAAAAGAAATGGAAAAAAGCAAAATGGCTGTCTGAGGAGACCTTAAAAATAGCTGTGAAAAGAAGAGAAGTGAAAAGCAAAGGAGAAAAGGAAAGATATAAGCAATTGAACGCAGAGTGCCAAAGAATAGCAAGAAGAGGTAAGAAAACCTTCCTCAGCGATCAATGCAAAGAAATAGAGGAAAACAACAGAATGGGAAAGACTAGAGATCTCTTCAAGCAAATTAGAGATACCAAGGGAACATTTCATGCAATGATGGGCTTGATAAAGGACAGAAATGGTGTGGACCTAACAGAAGCAGAAGATATCAAGAAAAGGTGGCAAGAATACACAGAAGAACTATACAAAAAAGATCTTCACAACCCAGATAATCATGATGGTGTAATCTCTCACCTAGAGCCAGACATCCTGGAATGTGAAGTCAAGTGGGCCTTAGAAAGCATCACTACGAACAAGGCTAGTGGAGGTGATGGAATTCCAGTTGAGCTTTCCCCAATCCTGAAAGATGATGCTGTGAAGGTGCTGCACTCAATATGCCAGCAAATTTGGAAAACTCAGCAGTGACCACAGGACTGGAAAAGGTCAGTTTTCATTCCAATCCCAAAGAAAGGCAATACCAAAGAATGCTCAAACTACCACACAATTGCACTCATCTCACACGCTAGTAAAGTAATGCTCAAAATTCTCCAAGCCATGCTTCAACAATACGTGAACCGTGAACTTCCAGATGTTCAAGCTGGTTTTAGAAAAGGCAGAGGAACCAGAGATCAAATTGCCAACATCCACTGGAACATCGAAAAAGCAAGAGAGTTCCAGAAAAACATCTATTTCTGCTTTATTGACTATGCCAAAGCCTTTGACTGTGTGGATCTCAATAAATTATGGAAAATTCTCAAAGAGATGGGAATACAAGACCACCTGACCTGCTTCCTGAGAAACCTGTATGCAGGTCAGGAAGCAACAGTTAGAACTGGACATGGACAACAGACTGGTTCCAAATAGGAAAAGGAGTATGTCCAGGCTGTATGTTGTAACCCTGCTTATTTAACTTAGATGCAGAGTACATCATGAGAAACGCTGGGGTGGATGAAGCACAAGCTGGAATCAAGATTGCTGGGAGAAATATCAATAACCTCAGATATGCAGATGACACCACTCTTATGGCAGAAAGTGAAGAGGAACTAAAAAGCCTCTTGATAAATGTCAAAGAGGACAGTGAAAAGGTTGGCTTAAAGCTCAACATTCAGAAAACGAAGATCATGGCATCTGGTCCCATCACTTCATGGCAAATAAATGGGGAAACAGTGTCAGACTTAATTTTTTTGGGCTCCAAAATCACTGCAGATGATGTTTGCAGCCATGAAATTAAAAGACGCTTACTCCTTGGAAGGAAAGTTATGACCAACCTAAATAGCATATTCAAAAGCAGAACATCACTTTGCCAACAGAGGTCCATCTAGTCAAGGTTATGGTTTCCAGTGGTCATTTATGGATGTGAAAGTTGGACTGTCAAGAAAGCTGAGCACCGAAGAATTGATGCTTTTGAACTGTGGTGTTGGAGAAGACTCTTGAGAGTCCCTTGGACTGCAATGAGATCCAACCAGTCCACTCTAAAGGAGATCAGCCCTGGGTGTTCTTTGGAAGGACTGATGCTAAAGCTGAAACTCCAATATTTTGGCCACCTGATGGGAAGAGTTGACTCATTGGAAAAGACTCTGATGCTGGGAGGAATTGGGGGCAGGAGGAGAAGGGGACAACATAGGATGAGATGGCTGGATGGCATCACCAACTCGATGGACATGAGTTTGGGTGAACTCTGGGAGTTGGTGGTGGACAAGGAGACCTGGCGTGCTGCGATTCATGGGGTTACAAAGAGTCAGACACAACTGAGCGACTGAACTGAACTTGGTATGTTGTGTACTGATAAGATAATGAGTTTAGTTTCTTTATGTCCAGCTTGGTATACCTACAAGTTATTCAAGAGGAGAAAAACAGTTGGCAAGTAGAAATTTAAATATGAATCTTAGGTAAAAAGACCATACAATAGATGTGAATAAGGGATCGTATTTAAGTCATGGGATTTTATGGGAAAGTGGATAAAAGGGTGGAATTAAACAAGAATAGGACCAAAGCTTGAACAATGAAGTATGTTATATTTAACTCCAAGCAGTAAGGAACCATGACTATTTTGTTCTTTAAGCCAACACCATGGGTGTTGTCTGGCTCATAGTAAACAGTACCAGTCTTAAATGAACAGATGACCAATAATGGATGAATAGAAGGAAGAGAAGGCAGGGAAATGTCTGAGAGGAAAAGTAAGGATAAAGATGGAAGTAATTAGAAGTGAGCTAAGGAGTACAGTGCATTGTTGCACCAAAGAGAATGAAGTGTTAGGATGGGGGAGCGATCACTATATGGAAAACTCATTTAACTTTTATTAAGTTAGCCATTCCTTTAGAATTATGCCATTATGCTTCTCAAACATTTTCAAGAAAGACAAAATTCTAACTTCTCCATGGAATTATTAATATCCTCTACAATTTGGCCCTGACTCACGTTTCCAGCCATAGGACTTACTGTTCTGAATTCCTCCTCTATTCACGTTCCTTTCTTCAATCTTTCCTGAATAAGTCAAGGTTTTACCTGATCCCAAGACTTCGTCCATCTCCCTGCATGTGCCTTTTGTAATTTACCTCCCGTGACCCAACTGAAGTCCCGTGTCATTCGTGAGAGCTCCTTGACTGACTGAGCACACACTCATGGATCCTTTCACTGAATTCATCCTTGGCCAAGTCACACACCTCCCACTCCCAACATCACTGTTTTGAGCAATTATAAAATCAAAGAACAACTATGGATTTATCTTGCTCAAAGTCACAGCCAGAGCCTGTTTCCCTGGATTTTAGCAGTCTCTTTAGGGATGTGTCAAGTGCGAGCTGCTCATCTGATTTTTAAAGCTCCTGCCCACAGTGTTCACAGCTATAGCGACACTAGAAACAAACAAAAGGAAGATAGCTGCATGATGACCATTTTCCTCAAATCTTATTATATTTCCACTTGTCACTCTGGGGGCTAAGAACACTTGCCTTCTAATTTTTTTCTTTTTTAAATCCCTTATTGACTGACCAGGATAGAGCCAGTCGTGCTGAATGATGAAGAGTGCAGATAAGGGCGTCTGGATTGTGATAGTCATCATGGGAGATGTAGATGTGAATGCTATGTGGAGACACTCCCGGGACAGCTTAAGCATAGATGCTGACTGGCAATGCAGCAAAAGCTGACTTGGCTGCAGTTGAAGTGTCCTCATCCCATTTTCACTAAGCAGCCCTTTTGGAGCAACTTCTACTTCCTTTTTTTCTTTTTCAAAATTCAATGATCAAATCCTCTGAGAAATCTTCCGATCTGCATCATAACAATACCATTTAGGTGCTCCCACCATATATTCTGGCAACCCACTCCAGTATTTTTGCCTGGAGAATCCAATGGACAGAGGAGCCTGGTGGGCTACAGTCCATGGGGTCGCAAAGAGTCAGGCATGACTGAGCGACTGAACAACAACCACATATTCTATTGTTCATAACATACTACATTATCACTGTGTATTTAATTGTTGTTTACCCTACAAGATGTTTTGAGGGAACAGGCCAATTTGTTTTAAAAATGTTTTTTCTAGTGCTGAACATGGAACTTGAGTAGTTGGTGTTGAGTGAATATTTGAGGAATAAATAAAATGGCACGCTTGCTGGCTCCTCCATAACTATGGTGGCTGTTAACTTAATGGTACAAGCATGTTAGTTCCTGATAGTATCATACTTGGCTTTTATGTTTCTAGGAGAATTTTAGTTCAGAAGTTTAAAAAAAATGGAAAGAAGAGAAGAGACAATAGTAATGAGGGTCTGAAGCTGATGTTCCACATGTTGTATTTAGTAGGAAGGATTTGGGGGTAAATATATAGAAAATAGTGATTTTACTGGCCACCTCTTAGACTCCCATTAAAACAACTAACTAAATATAACAGAAGGGTATATAGAAGGCTAACTTAAAAATCCTTCTTATGAGGAGAAACCTTACATATAAGAAAGCAACCCCGAAAATGAGAGGGTAATAGCAAAACCCAAAAACGTATTAGGGCATATGGATGACTCAGGGAGAGCGAAGGTGGGTGTACTGGGGCCTGACAGGACTTACTGCTAATATTATGTCAGTTACTGACTTGAGGAACCACCTAGACCTGTGGGTGATGCTCGAATGTGTTCTTGGAGGGGTGAGCTATCATAAACCAAATGGGGGGAGAGAGGCACTACCTTTTGCCAGGTACTGCTGCAGCTCATACCTGGCATTGGACTAGCCAAACAGAAAGTGGTTATCCTGAAAGCTGAAACCCAGCATGGCAGTTCACTAAACACAGAGAAAAAATGACAGAGACTCGGATCTCTGTGGGGACTGCCCAGGGTTTCAGCTTCTGCTCTACTTCCCTCAGGCTGCTTGCTGCATTGTGAATTGGTAATGATAATTTACAGTAGATTTATATTTTCCCTTTCCCTATTGTTTAAACAGAAAAGAATTGGGCAGAATTCCACATCAGTCTTTGACAGACCCTATTTCAATGCCGAATTCAGCCAGAAGCCGGTGGATCTCTTGCTGTAAGGATAAACAGGCAGAAGTGTCACTGACCTAAAATGGGAGAAAATATTCCAGTCGCAAAGAGGATACTACAAAGAATCAGAACAGATTCCCTCTTCTGATACAGATTTACTGAAAAAGGCAAAAGGAGAAGTCCTGATTTATGTTATTTATGCAATTCAAGAGAATACAGTATCTAATACAAAAGAAAAGATTGTTTACATCAAGAGAGACTGCATGGGGTTAAAAATGATTGCAGGATAAAAATGAAAGTGGTGGTGGCAGTGTACCTCAGCCTGGGTGGTGCATAAAATCAAACTGTAAGGCAGAAGACAAAAATCGAAGAAATTTCCAAAATTCAGAGGTAAAGAATAATGAAAGGCACAGAGTACAGAGCTAGGAGATTTAATAGTGTGAGTCATGCTACAAATGCATCTCCATAAACAAAGCCAAGCCTCTCCCCACCACACATAAACACTTGCATGCAACTTTCTTTTTTTTTTATTGTGTTAAGAATACTTAATGTGAGATCTACCTTGTTAAGAAAATTTTCAGGGCACAAGAGAGTCTTTTAAACTACAGTCACTACATTGATGTGAAGGAAAAAGTAAGAGAATTTGTAGGTAGCAAAACAACCCTTTAAAGTAAGAGCTAATTGAATTTTTTTTTTTTTTTGCTAAATGGAATTTTTAAACAAAAAGGAAATGATACAAAAAGGGCCATGAAACATCAGGAAGAAAGAACAAGAGAAGTAAAACATAGTTAAGTACAATACATTTTCCTTTGTGTTTGAGTTTTGAACAAAAATTATAGCACTGTCCTGTGTAGTTCTTAATAAATATAAAAAAATTTTTAAACACTTATAAACAGGAAATAATACTCTATGCTATATTCAAACTAGTAAAATGTTAATATTAGTAGATGGTAACTGAACTGATGGTCATGTATGGATGTGAGAGTTGGACTGTGAAGAAAGCTGAGCGCTGAAGAATTGATGCTTTTGAAGTGTGGTGTTGGAGAAGACTCTTGAGAGTCCCTTGGACTGCAAGGAGATCCAACCAGTCCATTCTGAAAGAGATCAGCCCTGGGATTTCTTTGGAAGGACTGATGCTAAAGCTGAAACTCCAATATTTTGGCCACCTCATGCGAAGAGTTGACTCACTGGAAAAGACTCTGATGCTGAGAGGGATTGGGGGCAGGAGGAGAAGGGGACGACAGAGGATGAGATGGCTGGATGGCATCACCGACTCGATGGACATGAGTTTGGGTGAACTCCGGGAGTTGGTGATGGGCAGGGAGGCCTGGCTTGCTGCAATTCATGGGGTCGCAAAGAGTCGGATACGACTGAGTGACTGAACTGAACTGAAGTGATTATATACATGTGTGTGTGTATATCAGTTCAGTTCAGTTCAGTTGCTCACTCGTGTCCGACTCTTTGCTATCCCATGAACCACAGTACGCTAGGCCTCCCTATCCATCACCAACTCTGGAGTCTACCCAAACCCATGTCCATTGAGTCGGTGATGCCATCCAACCATCTCATCCTCTGTCGTCCCCTTCTCCTCCTGCCCTCAATTTTCCCAGCATCGGGGTTTTCTCAAATGAGTCAGCTCTTCGCTTTCAGGTGGCCAAAGTATTGTGGTTTCAGTTTCAACATGAGTCCTGCCAATGAACATCCAGGACTGATCTCCTTGCAGTCCAAGGGACTCTCAAGAGTCTTCTCCAACACCACAGTTCAAAAACATCAATTCTTCGGCGCTTAGCTTTCTTCACAGTCCAACTCTCACATCCATAAATGACCACTGGGAAAACCATAGCCTTGACTAGACTGACCTTTTTTGACAAATACCTCTGCTTTTTAATATGCTATGTTGGTCATAACTTTCCTACCAAGGAGTAAGCGTCTTTTAATTTCATGGCTGCAGTCACCATCTGCAGTGATTTTGGAGGTCCCCAAAATAAAGTCTGACACTGTTTTCACTGTTTCCCCATCTATTTCTCATGAAGTGATGGGACCGGATGCCATGGTCTTCGTTTTCTGAATGTTGAGCTTTAAGCCAACTTTTTCACTCTCCTCTTTCACTTTCAGCAAGAGGCTCTTAAGTTCCTCTTCGCTTTCTGCCATAAGGGTGGTGTCATCTGCATATCTGAGGTTATTGATATTTCTCCCGGCAATCTTGATTCCAGCTTGTGTTTCTTCCAGTCCAGCGTTTCTCATGATGTACTCTGCATATAAGTTAAATAAACAGGGTGACAATACACAGCCTTGACGTGCTCCTTTTCCTATTTGGAACCAGTCTGTTGTTCCATGTCCAGTTCTAACTGTTGCTTCCTGACCTGCATACAGATTTCTCAAGAGGCAGATCAGGTGGTCTGGTATTCCCATCTCTTTCAGAATTTTCCATAGTTTATTGTGATCCACACAGTCAAAGGCTTTGGCATAGTCAATAAAGCAGAAATAGATATTTTTCTGAAACTCTCTTGCTTTTTCGATGATCCAGCGGATGTTGGCAATTTGATCTCTGGTGTGTGTATATGTATGTGTATATATACATATATATATATATGTGTGTGTGTGTGTATATACATCTATTTGTGTGTTTGTATTATATGTGTGTATGTGGGCATGTGTCTATACACACACAAATAATGTAATATCTAGAGCAACCACAAAAAAACTATGCAAAGAGTTATACTCAAAAATATTGCAGACAAATAAAAATGAAATTTCAAGGGACATTTGGAAGGGAAAAATAAAATAAAGAGAACAAAGAGAAAATGAGAAATAAAATTGAAAATGTAAGTCCTAATATACCAATAGGTAGATGAGATATAAAGTATACAAATATACCAATAAGAGGCAAAGACTGACAGAATAATTTTAAAAATATAAAATTCAATGGAGTCTTATAAATAAGGCTGCTAGAGCAATTGGGCCATTGGACATTCATAGACAAAACAAATAAGCACAAAATCTTATAGAAAAACATTATCTTCAAGAACTATGGTGAGGCAAAGAGTTCTTAAACTTGATGTCAAAACTACAACCCATAAAAGGAGATATTGATAGACTATACTTCACCAAAATAAATAGATTTTACTCTGTGAAAGACTGTGTTAAGAGGATAAAGATATGAGCTACAGTGACAGAAAACATCAAATTACAACTAGCATCTAGAAAGATAAAGAATTCTCAAGACTCAGTGTTAAAAAAGAAAATAAAAAAGAAAACAATAATCCAGTTTTATACACAAAGATACAGACAGTTCACCAAAGAAGATAGATATGCAAGTGCAAATAAACATGAAAAAATGATCAAAATCTTTTCCTAAAACATCACTATACACCAGTCAGAATGGCTGAAGTCAAAAAATAAAGATAACTCTAAACACTGATAAGAATGTGGAGGAAATACATTACAAATACTTTTCTACTGAAAATGTAAAATGGTACAGCCACTCTGGAAAATCATTTGGTAGTTTCTTAATAAAACTGAATATTCAACTACCATATGACCCAGAAATTTCACTCCTGAGGATTTATCCCAGAGAAATGAGGCTTAAAATGAAGACACAAGACTGTATATGAATGTTTATAGTGTATTCATAACACTTCAAAACCTGAAGCAACCCAGATGTATTTCAATAAGTGAATGTTTAAATAAATTATGGCACACTGATATCATAAAATAAAAAATATATATATAATTCACATATATGCTGTACACAAGAAACTCATCAAGTATAATGATATAGGTAGGTTGATAGTAAAAGGATAGAAAAGACTTATCATGCAAATATTATTCAAAAGTAAGGAGTGTCTGCTGCTGCTGATGCTAAGGCGTTTCAGTTGTGTCTGACTCTGTGTGACCCCATAGACGGCAGCCCACCAGGCTCCCCGTCCCTGGGATTCTCCAGGCAAGAACACTGGAGTGGGTTGCCATTTCCTTCTCCAATGCAGGAAAGTGAAAAGTAAAAGTGAAGTCGTTCAGTCATGTCCAACTCTTAGTGACCCCATGAACTGCAGCCCACCAAGCTCCTCTATGCATGGGATTCTCCAGGCAAGAATACTGGAGTGGGTCACCATTGCCTCCTCCGAAGGAGTGTCTATCTGATATCATAGAGTTAACTTCAGAGCACAGAAAATTAATGGATACAGAGATGATCATTACCTAATGATAGAAGTGCTAGTCAATCAAGAAGACACAGCAATCCTAAATGGATTTATATAAAACAAAACTAAAAATATATAAAGTAAAACCAAATAAATCTGAAGGAGGAAATAAACAAGTCCACAATTATAGCTGGAGACTTTTAGCACCCACCTTTCAACATCTGATAGACTAACTAGGCAGAAAACCAGTGGAGATATAGAAGAATTCAACAACAACAAAAAAATCAACTGACAGAATCTAATATTATTAGATTGCTTCTGGAGAAGGGCATGGCAACCCACTCCAGCATTCTTGCCTGGAGAATCCCATGGACAGAAGAGCTGGGTGGGCTACAGTCCACGGGGTTGCAAAGAGTTAGACACGACTGAAGCAGCTTAGCATGCACACAGACTGCTTCACCCAACAATCTTTTCAACTGCCAAAGGAACATATACCAAGGTAGACCATATCCTGGTCTGTAAGCATGTGTGCTAAGTCGCTTCAGTCGTGTCCAACTCTGTGCGACCCCATAGACGGCAGCCCACCAGGCTTCCCCATCCCTGGGATTCTCCAGGCAAGAACACTGGAGTGGGTTGCCATTTCCTTCTCCAACGCATGAAAGTGAAAAGTGAAAGGGAAGTGGCTCAGTCGTGTTCGACTCTTCGTGACCCCATGGACTGCAGCCTACCAGGCTCCTCCTTCCATGGGATTTTCTAGGCAAGAGTACTGGAGTGGGTGCCATCGCCTTCTCCGTAAGCATGCCTAAGTGGATTTAAAGGAATGGAAATAATATGACCACAATGCAATCAAACTATAAATTAGTAATGGGAAACAAT
This sequence comes from Bos mutus, assembly GCF_027580195.1. Classification (NCBI taxonomy): domain Eukaryota; kingdom Metazoa; phylum Chordata; class Mammalia; order Artiodactyla; family Bovidae; genus Bos; species Bos mutus. The sequence continues at coordinate 65,692,749 of NC_091629.1, read as the reverse complement.
AGGAAAGTCTCCAAACACTTAGAAGCTACAAAACATATTTTTAAATAATCATAGGTCAAAGCAGAAGTCTTAAGGGAACTTTAAAGTGTGTTTATTTAACTGAATAAACATCAAATGAAAATATAACATCAAAATTTGTGGGACAGAAAATAATAATGAAAGGGATACTATAGCATTAAATGCTTATGTCACAAAAGAGAAAACATTTCAAATCAATAATCTGAGCTCCTAGCAGGAACACAGAATAAATGTAATATTGTAAATCAATTATAGCTCATTAAAAATTAAAGAAATTTCCAGCCTAAAAAAAGAATCCAGAAAAAGAAGAGCAAAATAATCCCAACACAGGAAGGAAAGAAGGAAATACCAGAGTATATAAGATGAAAACATCAAAACAACAGAAAAAAATCATGAAACAAAAAGATGGCTCTTTGATAAAATCAATAAAAGTGATGACCTTCTAGCAAGACTGACCAATATAAAAGAGAGAAGATACAAATGACAAATACCAGGGATCGAGTTGACCCTACAGACATTAAAAGGATTAGGAGGGAATGTTACAACACATTTAGGCAAAATGAACCAATTCTTCAAAAAGCATAAACCACCACAACTTAACCAATAAAATTAGTGGAGGATAGACATATAAATCAATGAAATAGAATATAGAACCCAGAACTGAGCCACACAAATATGCCCAACTGGTTTTGATTAATGTGTTGCAGTTCAATACTGGATATGTCATTTTTTTCAACAAATGATGCTAGACAATTGAACATGTAAAGGCGAAAAATAAATCTTGACTTAAACCTCACATCTTACACAAAACACTGTGCAAATAGATCATGGATTTATTTTCCAAATGCAATTGCCCTCCTGGGAGCTTATTCTAGAAGAATGTAAATTTGTGTTCACACAAAATCGTGTACACAGATGTTCATAGCAGCTTTATATATAATAGCCACAGGCTGGAAACAGCCCATATGTTCAATAGGTGAATGGTTAAACCAATTGTGGTACATCCATAACATGCAACGCTGCTCAGCAATAAAAAGGAACAAACTACTGATACACACACAATATTTAAAGTACTAACTGGCTTATTCTTACTGACTTGTTTCTACCATTTCTCTTTTATGAGGATGTTCCGATTTGTGGGTTTTCTGTTTTTCTTTTCCTTTTCTGTGAGTAGCTCAGTTTCCTTCAGATTTTCTTCCCGAGAATTCTCTTAGGCTGAGATCAGAATTATAATTAAAAGTATTTAGCATGGGCTTCCCTGGTGGCTTAGAGGATAAAGCGTCTGCCCACAATGCGGGAGATCTGGGTTCGATCCCTGGGTACGGAAGATCCCCTGGAGAAGGAAATGGCAACCCACTCCAGTACTCTTGCTTGGAAAATCCCATGGATGGAGGAGCCTGATAGGCTATAGTTCATGGGGTTGCAAAGAGTCGGACATGACTGAGCGACTTCACTTCACTTCACCATGATAATGGGCACTATGAAATCATAAAAGATGCTAGATCTAACAGGGTTGATATGAAAAATATTTAACAATTGATATGGCATAGATAATAAGTAATCTATAAAGAAGCTGGCTTAATCAGAATCAATACTAAGTGTGATAAATCTATATGGATGTACTAGCATGCTCTGGATAAGTAAAAACTTTTACTGGTGCTGTGTGCTTAGTCACTCAGTCAGGTAAATTTCTCCATAGATAATTCACATTTGATTTTTCTAGGTGGCTGGGGACAAGACTGTTCAAGGTCACCTTTAAATTACATGTTTTGCCTTGAGGTTTATCTATTTCTGCTTTATTGACTATGCCAAAGCCTTTGACTGTGTGGATCACTATAAACTGTGGAAAATTCTGAAATAGATGGGAATACCAGACCACCTGACCTGCCTCTTGAGAAATCTGTATGCAGGTCAGGAAGCAACAGTTAGAACTGGACATGGAACAACAGACTGGTTCCAAATAGGAAAAGGAGTACGTCAAGGCTGTATATTGTCACCCTGCTTATTTAACTTCTATGTAGAGTGCATCATGAGAAACGCTGGACTGAAACACAAGCTGGAATCAAGATTGCTGGGAGAAATATCAATAACCTCAGATATGCAGATGACACCACCTTTATGGCAGAAAGTGAAGAGGAACTAAGAAGCCTCTTGCTGAAAGTGAAAGAGGAGAGTGAAAAAGTTGGCTTAAAGCTGAACATTCAGAAAATGAAGATCATGGCACCCAGTCCCATCACTTCATGGGAAATAGATGGGGAAACAGTGGAAACAGTGTCAGACTTTATTTTTCTGGGCTCCAAAATCACTGCAGATGGTGACTGCAGCCATGAAATTAGAAGACGCTTACTCCTTGGAAGGAAAGTTATGACCAACCTAGATAGCATATTCAAAAGCAGAGACATTACTTTGCAAACAAAGTTCAGTCTAGTCAAGGCTATGGTTTTCCCAGTGGTCATGCATGGATGTGAGAGTTGGACTGTGAAGAAGGCTGAGCACTGAAGAATTGTGAAGTGAAGGGAAAAAAAAAAAGAATCAGGGCTTCTTTGGTGGCTCAGTGGTCAAGAATCCACCTGCCAATGCAGGAGACACGTGTTCAATCCCTGGTTTGGAAAGATCACATGCCAGGGAGCAACTAAAATCCTACACAACTATTGAGACTGTGCTCTAGAGCCTGGGAGCTGCATCTACTGACCCACATGCCACACCTACTAAAGCCCACACACCCTAGAGCCCGTGTTCCACAAGTGAGAAACCTGTGCACTGCAGCTAGAGAGTAGCCCTTGCTGTCTGCGACTAGAGAAAATCCTGTGCAGCAGCGAAGACCCAGGGCAGCCAAAAATAAACAAGTTTTTATTTTAAAGAAATCGGATTACATTCATAATGAGAATTTGAAAAGAATACAAATACACATGCACACACACACACACACACACATATATGGAATAAAATGAAACCTCTGGCTTTCTGACATACCAGCATAAGTCTTCAGTAAATGTGATATATCCTCTCTAAAATAAAGAACATTTTTCTAAAGTTCAATTTGAAAACGGAAAAAGAGGTTATGATCAATGTATGGTGGGTAATTATTGCATTTGCTTTATTTTATATCCATGACACTTAAAGGACTAATAAAGACGTAGCGCACAATATTTTCTTTTTACATTTCTGCTATGAAATCACAATGACAGCGGATGATACCTCATTCGACTGTTTTGAACATTTTTCTTAAAGCTCTCTTGTTGCTTAAGTTTTCCCCTGACCATTGTCTCTAGAATAGGATTAAGTTAAATAGCCTAAAAGTTGCTCTTCGTCTTCCAATTTAAGTGCATTTTTTAAACACTTGCACTAAAGCCATCTTAGAAAGAAATGAGACAAAACAAGGTGATCAGTCTTACATAAGGCCAGAAAAAAAATCTGTTTATTATGGATTGGGCTAGATATTAGATTTCTTTATATTGGACTCTAATAAATTTCAACTTGCCATTATTTTCATTTCTGAAATGGGGACTGTAATGTTTGAATCCCTGGTTTCTCAAACAGTTCTCAATCTGTGAATGTTGAACCTCTCCAAGGAACTATCAGTAGGTTTGGTCATAAATCACAGAGTCTTCTGTTTACCCCTATGACTGATCTCTAAAAACAGGATCAATGCATTTCATTCCTGAAACCTGAAAACAAGTATCTATGAAAGTGTGGAGAAAGAAAAACATTTTTTAAAGGTCAAACTTTAATTCACCTTGGTTCCCAGAAACCATCCTTTTAGCTTTTTGATGAAAACAATTTCATAGTCCTTGATGATGACATTCTAACAATCTTGTAGTCAGGGGCATTAAAGCTAGTTATATGCTCGTTTTTATTCTAACATTTTTAGCTCCCCTAAGGCAACATCTCCCTTTCCAAACCCAGGAATAAATATAACATTGGATCAATTTCTTCAGTATAGGTTCTCATATAAATACTAATGTGAGTGTGTGTTCAGACTGTAACTTCTACCAAAAAGTAGCATCATTTCCCAGATATGTGTGTCATACCTAAAATATAAGCAATAAGAAGAAAGCATACTTTTATTCTATTTCACTGCTTTTCTTGGTACCTTCCATGACAATTATGTTGTAAATATTGCAATTCATCTGTGTAAAATATCAGCAAAATTATACTTTCAACATGAAATCTAAAAAAAACTTTATATTTTTACTACCTTAAAATGTGTGCCTTATCCCAGAAACCCCCATTTTCCAAAATACGCAATTTGAAGAAATTGCACTGACAACTTCTTACACAAAAAACTTTTATGAATGCAAACTTTGAGTGATTTTTCTGGTTCATCTAATTTATTTAAATTAGCTTTATTTAATTTCACATACAGATGTTCTGTGCCCTAAACATAGCCCAAGGGACTATTTAAAGTGTTTGAGTCTAAATGTCATGTTTTATTACTATGTAATATGTAGCAAACCACAAAATTTTGTTGTTGTTGTTCACTGGGTAGTACTTCCAAAATTCAGCAATCTTTCTCTTGCTTTTTCTTAGTTAGGATAATAGTTATAACATGACAAGCTAAATGTAAGTAGAGCTGATTTTCATCTGAACATCATTCCTGCCATTACTCAAGTTACAGCAATATCCTTATTCAGGGAGGTCTGAATAAGAATAATTAAAATTACCATCTATAAGTAGGGTTTCCAAAATATATCATGACCCAGATTTCTATCTGGTTCTCTAGACCTGCCTATCCAACGTCAACAGAATGTCTCCTCTTAAAGAGACCACATATCCAAAGGGAATTATCTTTCAACCAGCTCATTTTGCACTGTCCTAACATCATATGACGAACTTAGACAGCATATTAAAAAGCAGAGACATTACTTTGTCAACAAAGGTCAGTCTAGTCAAGGCTATGGTTTTTCCTGTGGTCATGTATGGATGTGAGAGTTGGACTGTGAAGAAAGCTGAGTGCCGAAGAATTGATGCTTTTGAACTGTGGTGTTGGAGAAGACTCTTGAGAGTCCCTTGGACTGCAAGGAGATCCAACCAGTCCATCCTAAAGGAGATCAGTCCTGGTTATTGGAAGGACTGATGCTGAACCTGAGACTCCAATACTTTGGCCACCTGATGCGAAGAGCTGACTCATTGGAAAAGACCCTGATGCTGAGAGGGATTGGGGGCAGGAGGAGAAGGGGATGACAGAGGATGAGATGGCTGGATGGCATCACTGACTCGATGGACGTTTGTTTGAGTGAACTCCGGGAGTTGGTGATGGACAGGGAGGCCTGGCATGCTGCGGTTCATGGGGTCACAGTCAGACATGACTGAGCAACTAAACTGAACTGAACTGAACATCATCAAATGGGGCTTCAGTTAGTGTTTAGACCGCTGCTATTAAAAGATTGTGGGGACAAGATAGCTTAGACTTGACATCATGTCTACCCTTATACAGGCTTCCTGGATGGCTCAGCAGGTAAAGAATTCACCTGCAATGTAGGAGACACAGGAGATGCTGGTTTGATCCCTGGCTAGGCAAGATTCCCTGATGAAGGAAATGACAACTCACTGCAGTATTCTTGCCTGAAAAATCCCATGGACAGAGGAATCTGGTGGGCTCCAGTCCAAACAATTGCAAAGAGTCATACATGACTGAGCAATTAAGCACACAAGCACACTACCCTTACACGGAATCAACTTCCAGTTTGGCACAAAAGAGCTTAGATTCTGGAATCAGTTACTCTCGGCTTGAATCCCATCTCTATCGTTATTAACCAAGTCAAGTCAGGTGGATAATTTTTTCAAGCCTCGGTTTCCTCTTCTACAATAAAAATGTAATCAAATTTCCCAATAATAACTAGAAAACCCAAAAAGAAAATATATGTGAAGGTGTTGTATTAAGCAAAAGGCTTCATGTAAATGTTAACTTGCATTGGTATATTCCTAAAGAATTCAACAAGGGGGATAGACCTACAGACAAAGTAAATAATTTTTATTTATGAAATAATAGTATACAAGCCACCAGTACTAAGTAGCCACACAATGAAATTTGGCTCTCTGAAAACTCTTTAGGACATGCCCAAATCTAGTGCCAAATAACCACATGGAGGGTGGATGGACTCGTGAATCAAGTGAAAATGAGGTTTCAGCAACACTTAACCCCTGGACAAACTATCTTTAGAAAAAGAAAGTTATTTTTCCTAGTGAAACAGCTGACCCTCCAACAAGGTTTAAAGGTTTAAAGTAGGCTCACAGATTTTTTTTTTTTCCCACTAACTACATACTATAGTACTAGGTGATCTGTGGTTGGTTGAATCTGTGGATGCAGAACTTCATATAAGGAGGGTCCTCTGTAAAGTTATACACAGATTTTTAACTACACAGAGGGCTGGTGCCCCAAGCACCAGGTGCTCAAGGGTCAACTGTATATGGATATTTTTTTGGGGGGACGGGTGCACCACATAGCTTGTGGAACCTTAGTTTCCCAACCAGGATGGAACCTGTGTCCCCTACAGTGAAAGTGTGGTGTCCTAACCACTAGACAGCCAGAGAATTCCCTGGATCTTTTTAGGTTAGTAGAAATTAATGAACAATTGACTTGTATTAAAACAGAAATCAAAAGGATTACTTCCCTGATTTAAGACTAGGATATGGCTTAAGAATGTCAGAAAATCCATGGCCAAGATGTGACTATCCTATCTTTTGTTTCCCCAAAGAATCTTCCAGTACAATTACAGTACATGAGAGTCTGTCATCAGTTCTGCTCTATTATTATTATTATGCTACCAAATCAGCCCAGAAGTTTACCTCCTCACGCCATAAGGTGGGTGTAAGCATTTTATCCCTGAGAGTATGATTTCTATCACGACTGTTTCTAAAACGGAAGATCTGCCGAGTCCCCTGATGACCTAGTCTTAGCCTGTTTCGCCATCCCTAAAGCATGAGAAACCTGTACATCCAAATGGCATTACTCTGATCACAGCATCATCACTCCAATATGCCACATACAGTCACTGAGTCTTTTCCACTTTGAAAAAGTAACTAATGGCAGTATCTGAGAGGAAAATTTTAATCTTCTTTTCTTCCCAGTGAAGCCATCCAAGGTCGCCTGTGCTATGCATTCAAATGCTCATTTCACATATACACCCCAAACATCTGCAACGTCCAATTTTCATTGCACTGACATTGAACTTGTTTGTACAGCCAGTTTAATCTCATGTTCAAACCTTTATCCCTCCACACAGTTGAGGGCTGACAGTTTTATCTCCTCATCACATTATGTCAGTCCTTTGCAAGCAAGATGTAGTGAGTACCTGAACGTCTTGGGGATAATTATTCTTCCAATAATTTACCACACTAATGATATTTTCCCAGTTTTTTATGGTGCAAGTGTTTTATGCTTCATTAGTTTGCACTTAGTCTTTTCTTAAATACTTTTTCCCTCCTGTCTGAGATTTTACAGGTCTATTACTTGTATTATTCCTATGAAGAATGTGTTCTTCTCTGAAAGAACGAAAATGATTAAGGCAATACCGAAAAGGCCAGGTGCTGGCCTTTATAAGAGAAAAAAAAAATACTATAAAACTTGGTTTTGTGTCTTTGCGAGAATAGGAGGTTACATAATAAGTAGAGTGAGGTTAGTTAAGGAGTATGTGTCCCAAGGGTGTATATCAACCAAATGACTGTGATAGACCAGAGCGTCTTTAAGAGAGAGACTAGACCACACAATCAGGTTCCCTCTACAAAGCTTGGAGATCTGTACTACCAATCTGCGATTCCTATAGGATCCAAGTTCTCTAGGTTGAGAGAGTAGGCAGAGCAGGTCAGCATATCAACATAAGATGAAGCTATTATAACTGTTTTCATCTGTTATAGTTTTGCCATTTCTAGAATGTTATATAAGTTGAATCATATGACATTGCCTAGGGAGTCTGACTTACTTTACTTAGAAAAATGCACTTAAGATTGATACATGTTGTTGCATGAAACAGAAGTGTTTTCCTTTTCTAAAAAATTTTTCTGACCATACCTTATGCCATGTGGGGTCTTAGTTCCCTGAACAGGGATGGAACCTGCGCCCCCTGAATTGGTAGCACAGAGTCTTAACCACTGGACCCCCAGGGAAGTCCCAGAAGTGTTTTTTCTTTCTGTTGTTGAGCTGTTTCCTTCTGTGAACACGAATGCACCACATTTTGTTTTCCATTCATTTGTGAAAGGCGTCTTGTCTGTTTCCAAGTTTTCACAGTCATGAATTATACTGCTACAAAAATTTCTATGGAGGTTTTTGTGAGGAAAAAAGCTTTCACTTCACTTAGGCAAATATATAGAAGTAGGATTGCTGGTATGGTAAGTACATATTTAACCTTATAAGAAACAGTCAAAATGTTTTCCAAAGTGGCTTTACCCTTTCCCATTCTAACAGCAATGAGTAACAGTTTTATTGCTCTGTATTCTCATGAGAATTTGATAATGTCAATTTCTTTTAAAAAATATGACCACTCTAGGATAGAAAAATTGTGATCACACACACAATGAAATATTATCCAGTCTTAAAAAGGAGATCTTGCCATTTGTGAAAATGTGTATGAACCTGGAGGGCATTATACTAAGTGAAATAAACCAGACAGAGAAAAATATTGAACTATCTCATTTATATACATAATCTAAACATTAAATACATAGTTTCAGGGAATAGAATGGTGCTTCCCAGGGGCTGGGTGGGATGGGAAAGGGTGAGGTACTGGTCAAAGAGTACAATGTTGAATTCATGTAGGATGAGTAAATCTAGAGAGTTAATGTACAGCATGATAAATAGAGTTGGTAATACTGTATTAGATACTCGAACTTTACTTAATGAGTGAATTTCAGGTACTTTCACCACACACACCAAAAACAGTACCTATGTAAGAAGACAGACATGTTAATTAGCTCGATGGTAGTAATCATTTCATTTTGTATATGCATACAATGCAGTTTATTTAAAATTTTAGCCATTCCAGTGGGTATATAGTAGAACTTTATGGAGTTCATGTATATTTCTCCAAAGATTAATGGTGTTGAGCATCTTTTTACATGCTTCTTTGCCATCAGTATATCTTCCTTGGTAAAGTGTCTGTTCAGATCTTTTTCCATTTATCAGCCATTTGCTTATTGTTGAGTTTTAAGGGTTCTTTATATATTCTGGATAAAAGTCCATTAAAGTTTTTATGATTTGAAAATATATTCTCCTGTTTGTATCTTTTCATTGTGTTAATAGCATCTTTCATGATGTGATAGTTTTTAATTTTGATATAATTTGATATATCAATTTTTTCATGGCTTGTAGTTTTGAAGCAGTGTCTAAAAATTCATGACTAAAATCAAGGTCATGTAAATTCTTATCCCATGCTTTCTTCTAGAAGTTTCATCATTTTATGTTGTATATTTAGGGTTATAATCAATTTGAGTTAATATTTGCATTCAGTGTGAGATTTATATCAAGGTTTATTTTTCTGCTTATGGATGTCTAGTAATTTTCCAGCTCCATATGTTAAAAGGATTGTCCTTTCTTCATTGAGTTGCCTTTGCACTTTTGTCAAAAATTAGTTGACTCTATTTGTATAGGTTTATTTCTGGACTTTCTTTTGCATTGCATAGATTGATATACCTATCTTTTTGCCAAAACTACACTGTTCTGGTCACTGTACTTTTCATTAAGTCTTAAAATCAGGGAACAACTGTAGGTCCTGCTTCCAGGCACTTTGTGTCCTCTGACTTTGTGGGTTTTTTTTTTTAATTATTATGAGTCTTTCAATTCCTTTCCCTTTCTGTGTAAATTTTAGAATCAACTTGCTATTAACTGCAAAAGATCTTATTGGCATTTTGATTATGATTGAGAGTTGAATCTATCGATCAAATTGGGGAGAACTGACATCTCATCAATATAGAATCTTTCAATCCATAAACATGTGAAATCTACTTGTATACATGTTTCATTTGTTTCATTAGTGATCTATCATTTTCAGCATATGGACGCTGCACATATTTGGTTAAATATTTCATTGCTTTGAGTCTTATTGTAAATGAGATTTTTTCAAATTCCAGATATTCATTTCTAGCATATATGTATGCTGGATTGGTATTAGTATATTGTCTTTGCATTCTGTGACATTTTAAAGGTCAATTTTTTAGGATTTTCTATATAGATTATATTGGCTAAAAAATCCTGTTATTCACCTTACAAAATCATACTCAAACTCCAAGCTCTACTCCATGAAAGAAAACTAATTCCTCCAATTACTTCACCTACAGCACCTTGCTCACATCTATTTCTGTGCTTACTCTATAATGTAATTATTTATTTACTTGTTTTTCTCCTCCCCTCAATGGCTGATTTCTGGAGGCAGATCAACTATTGCTGCCTTTTCATTCCAAGCACTTATTAAAGTTTCAAAAACACTGGAGGAATGAATTACATGTTTATTTAATGAAGAATGGAGAAAAGAAGTCAAGGAAGGAAGGAAGGAGGGAGGAAAAAAGCACTTAAGATCTCAAATTAATGAACTATTAATCAGATGTGCGATAAAAACCAAACCCACAGCTTTTTTTCCAGTATTCATCTATTACTCTTCATCAGCCTTACTTTACCAGGGCTTTAAAGATGGGAGATGGACATTAAACTTGCCAACTAAATGCCTGCATCTTTTCTAGTTTAAACCATTTCATTCTGGCAACTTGATATGTCTGAGTCAATGTTCAATCTTTCAGATGTTTACCTATATTCTTCTCTTTCCCAAATTTGCACCTGGGTGAAGACAGGACACACAGGTCCTCTTGCTGAAGGGGGCCTGGGATCCAAGCACAGTGACTTCAGGCTGTTATTGTTCATTTTTGGCCTCTTCTGCAATGGCCTTTCGTTGCCTGGTGGTGTTACTCTTCTGGTATCAACTACTGAAGTCTTGAACAATGTCTGTGATTAAAAGTCTAAGGTCTGTACTTTCTGTTGGCTTGGTTGGTCAGGATTTAGGGCTCTCCTTTGATTTAATCCCAACTCAAGACTTTCTGGCAATAAAGACTCTTCTAATAATTCAAATATATTCTCTTTCAGGGCTCTGGTTGAGGCAGCATGCACCCCAACAATCCCTGCAGGGGTGACCCCATCCCTTGCCTTTGGTTGCTTTATGAAAGGTCCAACATCCTACTCTTCACTTTTCTCTACCCCACAGGTTACACTGGGTACATCTGCATTCTTTCCACATTACCTGGGAGCCAAGGGTCTCAGGAGGTCTCCTCTCTGTCTACTCACGGTCTACAGGATGTCTGTGTAGATTCATTGAGCATGGTAGCCTCCTCTTGAGACTGGGTGAGAATACCACGTTTGTACAGTTCCATGTGGGGCATTTTAATAACATTTTGGAACTAGAAGAATATACTTCAGAAGGAAATGGGTGTTCATCTTTCTGAACAGATTATTTTAAATTTATTTGGCAATATTAGCCCCTCTCTGCCCAACTCTGGCACAAAGTACAATGAAAATGTAACCTGATGCAATAAGACCTAGTAGGGCAAGGACCCAGCTAATGAAGCAAGTGAAAAAAGTACTCTAGCTCCCCACCATAATGCAGATGTGGTGGAAGCTATAAATATGGGAATACTTATTTGGAACTATGTTTTCTCCTTCACTTGTTGCATTGGATTTCAAATTGGCCCACATTAGCAGTTATACAAAACACCCTACTTTAGCCACATCTTACTAATGACCCCACTGTATGGCATGCAAATTTATAATAGTCAGTGATCCACATTCTGAGGGTTAAATTCATAGATTTTTCCCCCCAAGCTAATATATAAATATAATCATGTTCAAGTAGCTCATAGTCATCTCCTATTACACTGTATGATAAATAATAATGATTTCTATATTTTCATGTACTCTCTGGATTCTATTACTGAAAACTAAAGATGAAACTAAAAATAAAATTACTGTATGATCCAGCAATCCATCCCACTCATGGGCATATACTCAGAAAAAACTATATCTCCAAAATCTATTTGTATACACATTTCATTCCTTTCATTAGTGTTCTATCGTTTTCAGCATTTGGACACTGCACATATTTGGTTAAATATTTCACTGTTGTGAGTTTTACTGTAAATGAGATTGTTTTTCAAATTCTAGATACACTGCACCACTATTTACAACAGACAGAACATGGAAGCAACCTAAAGGTCTATTGACAGAGGACTGGATAAAGAAGATGTGGCACATATATACAATGTAATATTACTCAGCCATAAAAAGAAACAAAATTATGCCATTTGCAGAGATGTAGATGGACCTATAGACTGTCATACAAGTAAAGTAAGCCAGAAAAACAAATGATCATATATTAACATATATATGTGAAATCTAGAAAAATGCTACAAATGAATCTATTTGCAAAGCAGAAAGAGCTATAAACATAGCAAACACATGGATGCTAAGAGGGGAAGGGGAAGTGGGATGAATTGGGAGACTGGGAGTGACATATATACACTACTGATACTGTGTATAAAAGATAACCAATGAGAACCTACTGTATAACACAGGGAACTCTACTCAGTGCTCCATGGTGACCTAAGAGTGTTAGTCACTCAGCTGTGTCTGACTCTTTGTGACCCCATGAACTATAGCCTGTCTGGCTCCTCTGTCGATGGAATTCTCCAGGCAAGAACACTGGAGTAGGTTGCCCTTCCCTTCTCCAGAGGATCTTTGCAACCAGGGATTGAACCCGGGTCTCCTGCATTTCAGACAGACTCTGACCTAAATGGGAAGGAAATCCACAAAAGAAGGGGTATATGTATACGTATAGCTGATTCACTTTGCTGAACAGCAGAAACTAACACAACACCATAAAGCAACAAGACTCCGATAAAATTTTTAAAAATTAAAAAAAAGTAAAATGGGGAGGAGGGGAAGGGAGAGTGTGAGAACATGTCCAGAGATGCAAGCTGATGGAAGAAGTGCTGAAGAAGGAGATGAACTCCTGATTCACACTGACTTCTCAGTTCTTCCATGACACTCCAAGGACTGCAACTGTAGAACTCCAAAGGGAGCTACTCCCCAAAGATAATAGAAGAAAATTCTTGAGAGGACAAGTGGGATAGGAAACAGGAAAACATACAGAATAGGGAATGAGCAATATATCCTTCAGAGACAGAGAAATAGGAAATGCAGCTAAAAGTGGCTAAGACTATGTGCTCCCAATGAGGAGGCCAGGGATCATTACATGGTCAGGGAAATAGACTCCACATGCTACAATTAAGACCTGGTGCCAAGAGCAGCCAAATAAATATGGAAATTTTAAAAAAGAGTTAAGGAGCTGGGCTTCCTGATAAATACAGAGCTTATGGAAAACTAGCAGAATGATCAACTACTAATGATATGAGAAAGGATGACCAAGAGTATGGTGAATGAACTCTGAACTGGAAACTGGAACACCATCTTTCCAATGTGCAATGAAACCACTCTGAAATCTGGAGCAAATCCATCTCTGGGTCCTCTGCTATAATTAGATTATTACTTCTGTGCTGATGATTTTTAAATTATCTTCATAGTATGAATTGTCTTCATATTTATGAGTGTTGCTTTTATATTTGAACATGTATATGACAAAAATAATTTAAAATATACTAGAATGGAGCAGAGAAATATCAATAACCTCAGATATGCAGATGACACCACCCTCATGGCAGAAAGTGAAGAACTGAAAAGCCTCTTGATGAAAGTAAAAGAGGAGAGTGAAAAAGTTGGCTTAAAGCTCAACATTCAGAAAATGAAGATCATGGCATCTGGTCCCATCACTTCATGGCAAATAGATGGGGAAACAGTGGAAACAGTGTCAGACTTTATTTTGGGGGGCTCCAAAATCACTGCAGATGGTGACTGCAGCCATGAAATTAAAAGACGCTTACTCCTTGGAAGGAAAGTTATGACCAACCTAGATAGCATATTGAAAAGCAGAGATATTACTTTGCCAACAAAGGTCCGTCTAGTCAAGGCTATGGTTTTTCCAGTGGTCATGTATGGATGTGAGAGTTGGACATTGAAGAAGGCTGAGTGCCAAAGAATTGATGCTTTTGAACTGTGGTGTTGGAGAAGACTCTTGAGAGTCCCTTGGACTGCAAGGAGATCCAACCAGTCCATTCTGAAGGAGATCAGCCCTGGGATTTCTTTGGAAGGAATGATGCTAAAGCTGAAACTCCAATACTTTGGCCACCTCATGCAAAGAGTTGATACACTGGAAAAGAGTCTGATGCTGGGAGGAATTGGGGGCAGGAGGAGAAGGGGACGACAGAGGATGAGCTGGCTGGATGGCATCACCGACTCAATGGACATGAGTTTAGGTGAACTCCAGGAGTTGGTGATGGACAGGGAGGCCGGGCGTGCTGCAATTCATGGGGTTGCAAAGAGTCAGACACGACTGAGCAACTGAACTGAACTGAACTGAGAATGGAGCAGACCTGGGTATGGCATAAGCCCTCTTGGAGGAGGTCGCCATTAACCCCACCTTAGAGCTGCTAGAACTTACTCAGGACTGGGGAAACAGACTCTTGGAGGGCACAAACAAAACCTTGTGTGCACCAGGACCGAGGAGAAAGGAGCAGTGGCCCCACAAGAGACTGACCTAGACTTGCCCGTGAGTGTCCAGGAGTCTCTGACGGAGGCAAGGGTCAGCAGTGGCCTGCTGCAGGGTCAGGGGCACTGAATGAAGCAGTGTGTGCATGGAACCTTTTGAAGGAGGTCACCATTATCTTCATTACCTCCATCACAGTTTGGCCTCAATCAAACAACAGGGAGGGAACACAGCCCCGCCCAACAACAGAAAATTGGATTAAAGATTTACTGAGCACAGCCCTGGCCATCAGAACAAGGCCCAGTTTCCCCCTCAGTCATTCTCTCCCATTAGGAAGCTTCCATAAGCCTCTTATCCTTATCCATCAGAGGGCAGACAGAATGAAAACCACAATCACAAAAAACTAATCAAACTGATCACATGGACCACAGCCTTGTCTAACTCAATGAAACTATGAATCATGCTGTGTAGGCCACCCAAGATGGAGGTTTCAGGGTGGAGAGTTCTGACAAAACGTGGCCCACTGGAGAAGGGAATGGCCCAAACCACTTCAGTATTCTTGCCTTGGGAACCCCATGAACAGTATGAAAAGATAAAAAGATAGGACACTGAAAGATGAATTCCCCAGGTCATTAGGTGCCCAATAAGCTACTGGAGAAGAGTGGAGAAATAACTCCAGAAAGAATGAAGAGACAGAGCCAAAGCAAGAACAACACCCAGTTGTGGTTATGACTGGTGATGGAATTAAAGTCCTATGTTGTAAAGAACAATAATACATATGAACCTGGAATGTTAGGTCCATGAATCAAAGTAAATCGCAAGTGGTCAAACAGGAGATGGCAAGAGTGAACATCGACATTTTAGGAATTGGTGAACTAAAACGGACTGGAATAGGTGAATTTAATTCAGATGACCATTATATCTACTATGTGAACAAGAATCCCTTAGAAAAAATGGAGTAGCCCTCAGAGTCAACAAGAGAGTCCAAAATGCAGTACTTGGATGCAATCTCAAAAAATGACAGAATTATCTCTGCTTGTTTCCAAGGCAAACCGTTCAATACCACAGAAATCCAAGTCTATACCCAACTAGTAATGTCGAAGAAGCTGATGTTGAATGGTTCTATGAAGACGTACAAGACCTTATACAACTAACACCCAAAAAAGATGTCCTTTACATTATAGGGGACTGCAATACAAAAGTAGGAAGTCAAGAGATACCTGGAATAAAAGGCAAATTTGGCCTTGGAGTACAAAATGAAGCAGGGCAGAGGCTAACAAAGTTTTGCTAAGAGAATGTACTGGTCATAGCAATCACCCTTTTCCAACAACACAAGAGAAGACTCTACACATTGACATCACCAGATGCTCAATACTGAAATCAGATTTAATATATTCTTTGCAGCCAAAGATGGAGAAGCTCCCAAGACTGGGAGCTGACTGTGGCTCAGACCATGAACTCCTTATTGCCAAATTCAGACTTAAATTGAAGAAAGTAGGAAAAACCACTAAACCATTCAGGTATGGCCTAAATCAAATCCCTTACAATTATACAGTGGAAGTGACAAACAGATTCAAGAGATCAGATCTGACAGACAGAGTGCCTGAAGAACTATGGATGGAGGTTCATTACATTGTACAGGAGGCAGTGATCAAGACCATCCCCAGGAAAAAGAAATGCAAAAAGGCAAAATGGTTGTCTGAGGAGACCTTACAAATAGCTGAGAAAAGAAGAGAAGAGAAAGGCAAAGGAGAAAAGGAAAGATATGCCCATTGGAATGCAGAGTTCCAAAGAATATCAAGGAGAGATAAAAAATGTTTCCTCAGTGATCAGTGCAAAGAAAGAGAGGAAAACAATAGAATGGGAAAGACTAGAAATATCTTCAAGAAAATTAGAGATACCAAGGGAACATTTCATGCAAAGATGGGCTTGATAAAGGACAGAAATGGTATGGACCTAACAGAAGCAGAAGATATTAAGAAGTGGCAAGAATACACAGAAGAACTGTACAAAACAATCTTCATGACCCAGATAATCAAGATGGTATGATCACCCACCTAGAGCCAGATATCTTGGAATGTGAAATCAAGTGGGCCTTAGGAAGCATCACTATAAACAAAGCTAGTGGAGATTATGGAATTTCAGTTGAGCTATTTTAAATCCTGGAAGATGATGCTGTAAAAGTGCTGCACTCAGTATGCCAGCCCATTTGGAAAACTCAGCAGTAGCCACAGGACTGGGAAAGGTCAGTTTTCATTCCAGTCCCAAAGAAAGGCAATGACAATGTTCAAACTACCACACAATTGCACTCATTTCACACACTAGCAAAATGATGCTCAAAATTCTCCAAACCAGGCTTCAACAGTACATGAACCATGAACTTCCAGATGTTTAAGCTGGATGTAGAAAAAGGCAGAGGAACCAGAGATCAAATTGCCAACATCTGTTGGATCCTTGAAAAAGCAAGAGAGTTCCAGAAAAATATCTACTTCTGCTTTACTGACTATGCCAAAGCCTTTGACTGTGTGGATCACAACAGACTCTGGAAAATTCTTAAAGAGATAGGAGTACCAGACCACCTTACCTGCTTTCTGAGAAATCTGTATGAAGGTCAAGAAGCAACAGTTAGAAGTGGACATGGAACAACAGACTGTTCCAAATTGCGAAAGAGTATGTCAAGGTTGTATATTGTCATCCTGCTTATTTAACTTATATGCAGAGTACATCATGTGAAATGTCAGCCTGGATGAAGCACAAGCTGGAATCAAGATTGTTGGGAGAAATATCAATAACCTCAGGTATGCAGATGACACCACCATTATGGCAGAAAGCAAAGAACTAAAGAGCCTCTTGATGAAAGTGGAAGAAGATAGTGAAAAAGTTGGCTTAAAACTCAATATTCAAAAAACTAAGATTGTGGCATCTGGTACCATCACTTCATGGCAAATGGACGGAGAAACAATGGAAACAGTGACAGTCTTGCTTTTCTTGGGCTTCAAAATCACAGCAGATGGTAACCGCAGCCATGAAATTAAAGGAAGCTTGCTTCTTGGAAGAAAAGCTATGACCAACCTAGACTGCATACTAAAAAGCAGAGACATTACTTTGCCAACAAAGCTCTATCTAGTCAAAGCTATAGTTTTTCCAGTAGTCATGTATGGATGTGAGAGTTGGACTATAAAGAAAGCTGAGTGCTGAAGATTTGATGCTTTTGAACTTAGGTGTTGAAAACTCTTGAGAGTCCCTTGGACTGCAAGGAGATCAAACCAGTTAATCCTAAAGGAAATGAATCCTGAATATTCATTGGAAGGACTGATGCTGAAGCTGAAACTCCAATACTTCGGCCACCTGATGCAAAGAACTGACTCACTGGTAAAGACCCGGATACTGAGAAAGATTGAAGGCGGAGAAGGGGATGACAGAGGATGAAATGGTTGGGTAGCATCACCGACTTGATGGACATGAGGTTGAGTAAGCTTCGGGAGTTGGTGATGGACAGGGAGGCCTGGCGTGCTGCAGTCCATGGGGTCGCAGAGTCTGACACGACTGAGTGACTGGACTGAACTGAACTAGAATAGAAAGCAGTTGCTCTAATATCCTAATTCTACAGAGATCTAGAAGTTACACAGGTTGCCCAATTTCTTGGTTTTAGAACTTGGATAAGAATCGATTTTCTTGGGTCTCATTCCCAAATTCTAATTTTACCTATTTGTTTTTCATCTGTGATTTTACACAGTCACTGCCATATGAACAGGTAAAGCACTGCTACAATATGAATTTCAAAGCACAAAAGGAAGGTGCCTTGCCAGCGGAAAAATATCATCACAGCAGGAAAAGCTGTAAAACTAGAAAGTTTATACTAAATCTCTGATCTTTTCTATTATATAAACCATGAAAATTATTACTTTTCCTGGTTTTTGGAGGAAATGAGAACTAACGGATAGCTGGTCAGTAAGTGATAAAGAAAGACAGCCCTGTTCCCAGCCATGGATCACGTTATGGAAAACTTACAATCCTCAGCAATCTGACAGATTCACCGAAAAGTTCCCACAATTCTTAACTGTTTATTTTCCACATTAACCTCTGGGCCACAGAATCACCCTTTAACTACTCATCTTTTTAAAAATGATTCCATCAATTAGTATGTGGCATTTTATCAGTTTATTCATTTTTATGAGTGTCCTTTGGTTAACACACACACACAAGCAGGAAGCCACATAACAGTGTAATTTAATCTTTGTTCAGAATCTCTCTTAATAATTCAGTTTTTAAAAGGGTGTCAGAATATGAACCTCTGTCTGGTGGAGTCTGGTGTTTCCATAAATGAGCACAGTAATTGTGCCCTTGTTAGGTGCTTCTTAAAAGCTTTCAAGAAAATACAATGTGAGATAAATAATGCTGATTAGACACCCTCCCATGGAAGAAATAATAGAAAGGGATCAAGTGATAAATGAAATGAATGTTGCTCTATCAAAGCAAATGGTGATAAATGGAGAGCTGGTCCCGTTGCTTACACTGGCACTTCTGGAAGCTGGTCACACTATTTATAATTGTGTTTTAGTGTTTTGCAGACCAGTCATTTATACAAACAGTAACATTAAAGTGATAAATTAGGAAGAAGCAGGTTGTCTAATCAGCAGATAAGCAGTGATGCAGCTCCAATCAAAAGGAAAGTCATTCTGTTTCTTTTCCATGTTAATAAGTAAGACAGAGAAGGACCATTTGATTTGAAGGGAAATTTGCCAAATATGCAGCCACTCATATAATGAAATTATTCTTATATTTCCTCTCCTTTCTTTTTAAATGAAGTTTGCTTTTTATTTTAGTCCTCTTTAAGTAAGCTACCTTTTATTTTAATCACCTACAAGAAAGAACTGTGGTAAGCCAGTGGTATAAAAGGGGCATTTCTTATACCTTAACTGTTAGCTGTTTCAAAAATTTAATATTACCTAGACTATCCTGCTGTGACATGCTTTTACCAGAAAAGCACAGCCAGCAATTCTGTACTATCTGTTGGATTTTGATGTACCAACTATTAAATGTATTTTTTTCAATTAACTTTTTACTTTGTATTGGAGTATAGCCAATTAAAAATGTTGTGATAATTTCAGGTGGATAGCAAAGGGACTCAGCCATACATACACATGTATCCTTTCTGCCCCAAACTCCCCTCCCATCCAAGCTGCCTATTAAATGTATTCTTAATTAAGATTATACAGATCTCATAAGTGATGAAAAAGATTTTAAGAAAGCATATGAGCACTTTAGTGTAAAAGTGTACACTTACTAATAAAAATGAATATTAACTAAACTACTCATCTTATGTA
Source organism: Bos mutus (assembly GCF_027580195.1). Taxonomy (NCBI): domain Eukaryota; kingdom Metazoa; phylum Chordata; class Mammalia; order Artiodactyla; family Bovidae; genus Bos; species Bos mutus. The sequence goes on along the minus strand of NC_091629.1, from coordinate 65,672,828 downwards.
TTTTTACAAAATAATTCTATTAATGACTAAATTTAATCAGGCAGTAAAACTCTTTTGTTAATGCTTTGATATCCTGAAACAATTTTTTTTTCTGGTTCAGAAAATTACTTTGCCTCAAGATTAATAAACTTCCTTTACAATTTTGGGATTCTCATGTGCTCTTATTTCCATCCAGATTTCAATAATATGTACTATTATTTTTTTCATTCATTTTTCCCTTTAAATCTATATTCTGGGAGCATGAAATCAAATGGTACCAAATACCACTGGTTACACTGTGCACATGTGTTTAATCTCTCTTTTGAAGAAGTTTTAAAATGTGTTACCCTTTTTTTATTCCAAATTTTTAATACCAATCCTACTCAAAGTCTTTCAAAAGATAGAGGAGAACGGAATATCTCCAAACAATTTTTATGAATCCAGCATTACCTTGATCCCAAAGCCAGATTAGGACACTATAAGAAAAGTATAGACCAATATTTCCAATAAACATAGATGCAGAAAATCCTGAACAAAATACTAGCAAACTGAATTCAACAGCACACTAAAAGAATCATACATCATGACCAATTTGGATTTATTCCTGGCACACAAAGTTGCTTGAACATGTGACAATCAATTAATGTGAAAGAAGGTAAGCAAACTATAGTAGATGGGCTAAATTGAACCTACTCTTTTTTTTCCTTTTGGTGTTAAGAACACAACACTAGTTGTACCCTCAACAAATTTTTAGGTGCACAATGGGCTTCCCTGGTGCTTAGACGGTAAAGAATCCTCCTGCAATGCAGAAGACACAAGTTTGAACCCTGGCTCAGGAAGATTCCCTGGAGAAGGGAATGGCAACCCACTCAAGTATTCTTGTCTGGAGAATCCCATTGACAGAGACACCTGGCAGGCTACAGTCCCTGGGCTCTCAAAGAGTTGGACACAACTGAACGACTAATGCTAACACTGCCTGCTGCTGCTGCTGCTAAGTCGCTTCAGTCGTGTCCGACTCTGGGCAACCCCAGAGACGGCAGCTCATCAGGCTTCCCTGTCCCTGGGATACTCCAGGCAAGAACACTGGAGTGGGTTGCCATTTCCTTCTCCAATGCATGAAAGTGAAAAGTGAAAGTGAAGTGGCTCAGTCGTGTCCGACTCTTTGCGACCCCATGGACTGCAGCCTACCAGGCTCCTCTGTCCATGGGATTTTCCAGGCAAGAGTACTGGAGTGGGTTACCATTGACTTCTCCAACACTGCCTAGTGTATTGTTAATGACAGACACAATGTTGTATGGCAGATTTCTAGAATTTATTCGTCCTGTACAACTAAAACATAATATACATTGAGCATAAAGTATATTCTCCCAATCCCCAACTACTGGCAACCATCCTTCTACTCTGCTTGTTGCTCTGTTTGATTATTTTATACACCTCACATAAGTGGAATCAGGCACTTTTTGCTCTCTATGATTATTATTTCATGTAGCATAATGTCCTTCAGGTTCATCCATGATGTTGCCTATGGCAAGATTTCCTTCCATTTTTAGGCTGAATAGCATTTCACTGTGTGTATATACCACATTTTCTTTACCCAGTCATCCACTGGACATTTAGAGTGTGACATATTGCAGTGAATAATGCTGCAACGAACATGAGAGTGCAGATATTTCTTCAAGTTTCTGATTTCCATTCTTTTGTTCCATTCAGAAGTGAGCTTGTGGAAATATACAATAGTTCTATTTTTTAATATTTGGAGGAATCTCCAGGCTGTTTCCATAGTGACTACCATTTTATATCCTTGAGGATCATGGAAGGGTTCTTCTTTGTATACATCTTGCCAATACTTATCTTTTTTTTTTTTTTAATAGTGGCCATTCTACCAGGTGTGAGGTTATAGCCACAGTTTTGTTCTGCATTTCTCTGATTATTAGTAAGTTCAGTTCAGTTACTCAGTCATGTCTGACTCTTCGCGACCCCATGAATCGCAGCACGCCAGGCCTCTCACACGTCCATTGAGTCAGTGATGCCATCGAGCCATCTCATCCTGTCATCCCCTTCTCCTGCCCCCAATCCCTCCCAGCATCAGAGTCTTTTCCAATGAGTCAACTCATTGCATGAGGTGGCCAAAGTATTGGAGTTTCAGCTTTAGCATCATTCCTTCCAAAGAAATCCCAGGGCTGATCTCCTTCAGAATGGACTGGTTGGATCTCCTTGCAGTCCAAGGGACTCTCAAGAGTCTTCTCCAACACCACAGTTCAAAAGCATCAATTTCTTCGGTGCTCAGCCTTCTTCACAGTCCAACTCTCACATCCATACATGACCACTGGAAAAACCATAGCCTTGACTAGACGGACCTTTGTTGGCAAAGTAATGTCTCTGCTTTTCAATATACTATCTAGACTTGGTCATAACTTTCCTTCCAAGGAGTAAGCGTCTTTTAATTTCATGGCTGCAGTCACCATCTGTAGTGATTTTGGAGCCCAGAAAAATAAAGTCCGACACTGTTTCCACTGTTTCCCCATCTATTTCCCATGAAGTGATGGGACTGGATGCCATGATCTTCATTTTCTGAATGTTGAGCTTTAAGCCAACTTTTTCACTCTCCACTTTCACTTTCACCATTTAATATACCTGTTGGCCATTTATATATCTTTGGAGAAATGTTTATTCAAGTCCTTTGACCAATAAAATACTACTAGAAAAATCATACATCAACTAATTGTATAACCAATAAGAAATGAATAAATTCCCAGAAATATACAGCCTACCAAGACTGAATCATGAAGAAACAGAAAATCTGAACAGATAAACTATAGTAAGGAGGTTTAATCAGTGATCAAAAATCTTCCAAGAAACAAAAGTCCAGGACCAGATGGCTTCACTGGTGTATTCTATCAAACACTTGAAAAATTAATACCAATCCTTCTCAAACTCTTCCAAAAAATAGACAAGAAGGCAATATTTCCAAACTATTTTTATAAATCTAGCATTACCCTGATTCCAAAGCCAGACAAGGATACTATAAGAAAGCTATGGGCCTATATTCTCAATAAACACAGATGCAAAAATCCTGGATAAAATAGTAGCTAACTGAATTCAATAACACATCAAAACAATCATACATCCTGACCAGTGGATTTATTCCTAGAACACAAGGTTGTTACAATATATGAAGATCAATTAACACGATATGCCACATTAACAGAATGAGGATAAAATTCATATGCTCATCTCTCTGGATACAGAAAAAGCATTTGACAATGTTAACTACACTTTCATGATAAAAACTCTTAACAAACTAGGCATAGAAGGAATGTAGTTCAATTAGTCATGGTCACGTATGAGACACCACAGAGAACACCGTATTCAGCTATAAAAAGCTGAAAACAAGAATAAACCAAGGATTCTCTCTCTTGTCACTTTCAGTCAACATAGCACTAAAAGTTGTACACAGAAAAATTAGGGGTGCTAATAGATAACAGAGAGTTCATTTATTTACTTTGGTTCATGTAAGTGCCAGTCTTTTAATTCTATTTAAGGACACATAAAAGAGAATGTGAAAATTAAAGAAAAAATAACAAAAGAAACCAATGACTTAGATATAATTATTGCTTTGAATGCCTTAGTTCTGTCTGCTTTTGTTTTTCCATAACTCACTGCTTTCTGTCTGCTAGTTTTCATTTAACAGCTACTTCCCGCCCCACCCTCCTGGACGTTCCCAGACTCCTCAAAAATGAATTGGGGACCCCACTAGTTTACCCAAACAGTACCTGTCAAATCCCTTGTTGTAGCACTGGGAATATTCCCTGTAATGGTCTATTTTCTTATCTATTTCTCCAGTAGACATCACCCCTATGACCTAGTGTGTCACCCCAAAATGTATGTGTTAAAATCCTAATCCTCAAGAAGATGGTATTAGGTGGTGGGGCCATGTGGGTGACGAGGACATGAGGGTGGAGCCCTCATGAGCTGGGGTACTGCCCCTTTAAGAGATCCCAGAGCACTTTCTTGTGTCCTGTGCTCCATGTGAGGACACAGGAAGTGCTGTCTATGGGCCAGGAGGTGGGCTCTTATAAGACACCACACCAAATCTGCCGGCACCATGATCTTAGCCTTTCGAAACCTGAGAATGGTAGAGGCAAATTTCTGTTGTTTATAAGCCACCCAGTCTGTGGTACTATTACAGCAGTTCAAATGGACTAAGAGAAAGACCTTTCTGTAGATCCAACAATGGGCTCAGTGCTTGCTGTAGAGTAAATGCTTACGTGGTCATGCTTTGTGACTAATTGAAATGGCAGTGATTTCAATTAGTCATAAAGTAACAGGCGTGAGGTGATAGCCCATAGTTTTAATCTGCACTTCCTTGATCGGCCATTTTTATGTCTTCTTTGGTGAAATGTCTATTCAAGTCTTTAACCCAATAAGAGACTACTAGAAAGAACATACATCAGCAAATTGGTTAACTAATAAGAAATGAATAAATTTCCAGGAAACTATAATGACACCATAGTATGAAGAGTGGAGGTCCTACTGATAATCACCCTTGAAATCTTCTGATTTGGAAGACTGTAATAATACACTTTTAAGAGATTAAGAATGTTAATTTCTCTTGTCCATTTCTTTCTGCTTTTAGAAGAGTCAAGAATAAAGATCTGGCTTCCTTTATACAGGACTTTGTAAGGCCTGAACAAGGATGCATTTTTACAATTCTTATTGTTGTATTTTAGATGGCAGAGAATTCCAATGACTTTTCTCTTTGAAATTTAAAATTTTCTTCTTAGAAGTTTCTCTTCTATCAAAAGACAAGAAGAGAATCACATGTTATATGTATAATTTTTATTTAACACACATTTATTTGCATTTATGAACTGCTTTCAGTGATAGGAAGTAGGCAATTTCAGCCAAGGTGATGATTTTTACCTGTCTTCTCTCCCAAAGTTAACATTTCACTTGTGCAGAGGCCCAATCTTAGCAGACGAACATTCCTACTGATGACTACATCAGCAAAGTATTCACTTCTTTGTTCCTGCTTTTGCAAATAAGCAAACAACAACAAAAGAATAGCTTGGAACCAATATTTATATAAGTGGGTCTCTCATTTCATTTTCTAATTTTTTTTTCCTTTTGCGAAATAAGAAATAAAAAAATGCTTCTACACAGGACTCATTCTTCCTGTGACATGAACAATCCATGGATGATACCTGAACCTCTTTCCCTGTGCACATCATTCCTACAAAAACGTTCCATAATTCCTTGAACTGGCAGCTGCTATATTCTTGATTGACAGTTTGTGCTCATCATAAACTTATATTTTTCTACTTTATCTGTTGAACAAATACTTACTGAATGCATCCTATGGGAAAGCATAGTCATCAAAGGAAGGTACTGTTAAGTTGTTATTCTAAGCAGTATGTGGTTGTTACTAAGATTTGTAAAACAGACTGACAGTATGATAAGAAGTTTCTGAGTTAGGTTAGGTATAAAGAAAAGGAAACAAAAATTTGGGAAGGCTCAAATTCTGCATTTTAAATTGGTAAGGATAGGGTTTTTCTCAAGCCCAAGAGTCAAAAGAAAAGGCTAATTCTAGGATTCTTAAAAATATATTTTATATTTATATTTTTTGTATAAAATATAAAACTTTATATTTTATATACAAATATAAAAATTTATATTTATATTTTATATTCTTATATTTCATATTAAAATATATATAAATCTAGAGGGTAAGTCTTGTTCAGGTTTATTTTTTTATTTTTATATTTTCTTAACAATTAGTAATGAATATCAAAATTACTGAATCCATCCCTTTCTTTTCTCAGTTTTGGCTTCTTGGTAGCTGAGCTGGTACCCTGGCTACATATGAAAAAATGATGGGAGGTGAAATACAGGCCCACCAAATATGACAGTAGAACCTTATCCAAGGGCAACAAACAGGCTTTACTTGGCATTCAGTGTTTGGAAGCATGCTCATTATTTCAGCTAGATTAAAAATATACAGGAACTCAAAAATATAATTAGGCAAAGCCTAGAGCAAAGCATTTTATAAATAGGGTAGATGAAAACAATGAGATGATTTTGAGACACCTGATCTAGTAGATTTCTCTTTCTCTCCAAAAAATTAATTAAAAAAAGGACAGACTTCACATGGTGAGCTATTTAACTTTCTACAGCATACCCACAGTTTCAATAATATTAAACACTTGGGATAGTCAGCATCTGAATAATGCAGTCTTTTATTATACAGGGTTTCCTTGATAAGGGGCAAAAATTACATTTCAGATTCTGCTCTGTCTCTTACATCTTTGCTATAAATTGTCCCCAGATTAGTGTCATTAATCATATTTTGTAGACAAAGAAATGAGACACAGAAAAGAGTGATTTTTTTTTTAAGATCATAAAAGTTTGGGAAAGAAAAGAGATTTTACTTTTCTACTTTTTAGTTCGTGCTTATCTTTAAAAAAATATTGATTTCACAATTTGCAAATAATTTGTATAAAAACAACAGTAAAAATCAGAAAAGAGTGCCATTCTGTTAGCTTTTCTATATTAATGAGATTGCTAAAATAATTATTATAATTACCTACTATTATTGAATCTAACTCTTTATCAAAAAATCATTTTCCTTTTTTGAGCAACTTATATATAAGCTTGCTTGAAGACACAGTCAAACAATTTGGTTGCAGAAAAATAGTAGTTTTATATCTCATAATCATTTCTGCAAAGCAAGCATTCTCCCCTATGGGGACTTTACCAAAAGCCATATTCTACTTTTCAGTGTGGAAGGCATAATTATAATTCTTTCTTATCCACAAGCAATCTTTCTCCTTCATCTTTAAGAATCAACTATTTGTGGATAGGGTAAGTTCTGAGTCCTAACTTTCCACTAACCAACAATTCATAAGTGGCATGAATGGGATTATTGGTTTGTAATGGATATTCATCCTGACACACTACTTAGGATAGTTAACTTAAAAATAGACACAGTAGTTTTTCAAAATAGAAAGAAAATTCTTGGGGTCAATAAATAAAGAGGGAGTAATAATCCAAAAAAGTAAAATCACAAACTGATGGTGAGTACTGAATTCCTTATTTGGAGGGAGAATTTATATACCTGCATGCTTGGGATCAATAGCTGAAAATAAAGTATTAAAAAGTGGTCCCAAGCTGAAAAAGAAGAGTGCCCTAAAGCCCACAGAAGGAAAGAAACAATAAATATTTGAGCAAAATTTAATGAATTAGGTAACAGAAAAACAATAGAGAAAACCAATGAGCCAAAAGTTACTTGAAAGATCAACAAAACTGATGAAACTTTAGACAGATCAACAAAAAAGAGAAAAGACTAAAATATATAAAATGAGGAGTGAAAAATGGGACATTACTACCAACCTTACAGAAATAAAAAGGATTACAAGTGAGTACTATGAATACATGCCAACAAATTAATTCAGATAAAGTAGACAAATTCTTAGAAAAACATAAACTACTGAAACTGACTCTAGTAACAGCTTTCCACAAAAAAAGTCAGGCCCAAATGGTTTTACTAGTGAAGTCTATCAAACAGTTCAGTTCAGTTCAGTTGCTCAGTCGTGTCTGACTCTTTGCGACCCCATGAATCGCAGCACGCCAGGCCTCCCTGTCCATCACCAACTCCCGGAGTTCACTCAAACTCATGTCCATCGAGTCAGTGATGCCATCCAGCCATCTCATCCTCTGTTGTCCCCTTCTCCTCCTGCCCCCAATCCCTCCCAGCATCAGAGCCTTTTCCAATGAATCAACCCTTTGCATGAGGTGGCCAAAGTATTGGAGTTTCAGCTTTAGCATCAGTCCTTCGAATGAACACCCAGGACCGATCTCCTTTAGAATGGACTGGTTGGATCTCCTTGCAGTCCAAGGGACTCTCAAGAGTCTTCTCTAACACCACAGTTCAAAAGCATCAATTCTTCCACTCTCAGCTTTCTTCACAGTCCAACTCTTACATCCATACATGACCACTGGAAAAACCATAGCCTTGACTAGACGGACATTTGTTGGCAAAGCAATGTCTCTGCTTTTGAATATGCTATCTAGGTTGGTATTAACTTTCCTTCCGAGGAGTAAGCGTCTTTTAATTTCATGGCTGCAATCACCATCTACAGTGATTTTGGATCCCAAAATATAAACTCTGAGAATAATTAATACCAATTATGCACAAACTAATACAAAAATGGAAAAGCAATATATACTTCCCAATTCATTGATAAAGCCAGTTATTACCCTGATACCAAAGCCAAAGACTTCATAACAAAAGAAAACTAGAGACCAATAACTCTTATAAATGTAGATGCAAAAATCCTTTGCAAAATACTAAAACAGAGAATCTAATGACATATAAAAATATTATACCCTGTTATAAATTGGGCCTTATGCAGGTAACTCAAGGTATCTTACAATCAGAGAATTGATTAATGTAATAACATTAATACAATGAAGGACAAAACCACATGATGATCACAACAGACCTAAGAAAACCTTTTGATAAAATCCAGCATCCTTTATTATAACAATGCTAAAGAAACTAAGAGTACAAGGGAATTTCCTCAACTGACTACAGGCATCTACGAGAAGTTCACAGCTAACATCATACTTGATACTGAAAACCTATTTTCCCCTAAGATTAGGAACAACACAAGATGTTCACTTATGTAACTTCTATTTAACATTCTGCTAAAAAGTCTAGTCAGGCCAATCAAGTAATATAGTGAAATAAAAGGCATTCAGATTGGAAAGAAGTAGAACTGTCTCTGTTTGCAGAATAAATAATCTTGTACATAGAAAATCCTAAGGAATATCATGAAAATATTACTAGAAATAATAAATTAGTTCACAAAAATTGCAAGATTCACACCAATACAAAATATATACAAATCAATTGCATTTCTATGCTAGCAATGAACACTCCAAAAAAGAAAATTAAGACAGCAATTGCATTCACACTGACATCAAGAGAACAAATATGAACCAATTTAACAAAACAAATGTAAACTGTGTATTTTAAAACTATAAAATATTGTTGAAAGAAATTAAAGATTACTTAAATAAATGAAAAGACATCACACATTTAAATATAAGGAGACTTAATATTGTTAAGATGGAAATACTCTTCAAACTGATCTACGCTTCTATTCAATAACATATTTATCAAAATACCAGCTGGCTTTTTGCAACTGACAAGCTGATCCTAAAATTCATAGAGAAATTCAAAGGACCAAGAATAGCCAAAACAGTCCTGAAAAAGCAGAACAGAGTTGGAAGAGTCACACTTTTTGATTTCAAAGTTAACTACAGAACTATAGCAGTTAAGACAGTGGACTATTTGCATTAGGATAGATAGATGAATCAGTAGAATAAATTAATTGAGAATAAGAAACAATTCATCACATTTCTATCGACCTATTTTCCACAAAAGTTCAAATACAGTCTGATGGGGGAAAGAATAGCCTTTTCAATGATGACTTACAGTTTTTTTAATAAAAGTTTATGGACTATTTCCCCAAGATTATTATATGCTAGACCAAAAACAAATAGCTGGTGATTTTAAACATCTTTGACATTTTTAATGTCACCTACCCAAGAGAAGCAGAAGATGTTAAGAAGAGGTGGCAAGAAAACACAGAACTATACAAAAAAGATCTTCATGACCCAGATAACCACAATGGTGTGATCACTCACCTAGAGCCAGACATTCTGGAATGTGAAGTCAAGTGGGCCTAGGAAGCATCTCTACGAACAAAGCTAGTGGAGGTGATGGAATTCCAGTTGAGCTATTTCAAATCCTGAAAGATGATGCTGTGGAAGTGCTGCAGTCAATGTGTCAGCCCATTTGGAAAACTCAGCAGTGGCCACAGGACTGGGAAAGGTCAGTTTTCATTCCAATGCATGAAAGTGAAAAGTTAAAGTGAAGTCGCTCAGTCATGTCCGACTCTTAGCGACCCCATGGACTGCAGCCTTCCAGGCTCCTCCGCCCATGGGATTTTCCAGGCAAGAGTACTGGAGTGGGGTGCCATTGCCTTCTCCGAATCCCAAAGAAAGGCAATGACAAAGAATGTTCAAACTACCACACAACTGCACATATCTCACATGCTAGCAAAGAAATGCTCAAAATTCTCCAAGCCAGGCTTCAGCAGTACGTGAACCATGAACTTCCAGATGTTCAAGCTGGATTTAGAAAAAGGCAGAGGAACCAGAGATCAAATTGCCAACATCCATTGGATCACCAAATAGGCAAGAGAGTTTCAGAAAAACATGTACTTCTGCTTTACTGACTATGCCAAAGCCTTTGACGGTGTGGATCACAATAAACTGTAGAAGATTCTGAAAGAGGTGGGAATATCAGAGCACCTGACCTGCCTCTTGAGAAACCTATATGCAGGTCAGGAAGCAACAGTTAGAACTGGACATGGAACAACAGACTGGTTCCAAATAGGAAAAGGAGTAAATCAAGGCTGTATATTGTCACCCTGCTTATTTAACTTATATGCAGAGTACATCACATGAAATGCCAGGCTGGAAGAAACACAAGCTGGAATCAAGATTGTTGGGAGAAATATTAATAACCTCAGATATGCAGATGACACCACCATTATGGCACAAAGCAAAAAAGATCCAAAAGGAAATCAGTCGTGAATATTCATTGGAAGGACTGATGTTGAAGCTGAAACTCCTATACTTTGGCACCTGATGGGAAGAACTGACTCATTGAAAAAGACACTGATGATGGGAAGGATTGAAGGCGGGAGGAAAAGGGGACGACAGAGGACGAGATGGTTGGATCGTATCACCGACTCAATGGACGAGTTTGAGCAAGCTCTGGGAGTTTGGTGATGAATGGGGAAGCCTGGCGTGCTACAGTCCATGGAGTCACAAAATGTTGGACACGACTGAGCTATTGAACTGAACTGAACCAGCTATTCAAAATAGAAGGTGATGGCTTGGATTGAGGGCCTTATGAGAAGTTATTAGACAGTTGTAAGGGGAATTCACAAATTTAAAACCTGACCAATCTTATCTTGAGGACTGAAAACAGATATTCTACCACTGCCAGGATATTCTCACTGTCTTTTATCTGTGTCAGCTTTATTCTTTCACACAAGTTCCATTTGGCCATGGTCACAGCTCTGGGTTAATGTACTTTCAAATTCATTACCAGTGAGAAGAGAAGCTTCTCTAGTCTAGCCCAGAGGGAAAATTCTTATTCTCTTGGGTTGGACATGTGTCCTCCTGGCTGGACCAATAACAAAGGCATAAAAGTTTGATTGGTATTAGATATCTAAACAATATGTTTGATGCCTATCAACTTTGCTTCTACTTTGTACTACAATGATTTCCATCCAAATTCAGAAAACAAAATGTGCTTCTAACCTAATCCTGAATGTTGCAGGGTATTGGGAATGCCCTAGAAAATGTTCAGTAATCCTTTTCTACCTCATGCTTGGTTGTACTGTGACTAGGAATTCAATAAGAACCTTACTAAGTGCTAGGATAAGGGGATTCTCTCTAATGATATCCGGGCCACCTCCTTTTCTGGTTAAAACCAGGAAAAGCCATACACAAGCATAATAAACTCATGTAGCCTCATAGGGAAATATCACCTACCATTGATTTGTTTCTACATCTTTCCTTCACCTTCTATCTGACATTTTGCCTGAATTAGTACGATGATGACATGCCCCTTTTTCCAGAGGATAAGCAAAAAGGGGTAGATAGTAGACTCTGTGTTATATAATTCTTTGTGCAAAAACAGGGAACCATAACCAATAAGAAAAGGTAAAATGCTAAGACATGGAAGCAAACTAAACATCCATTAATGGATGGATGATAAAGAAGATGTGGTACTTACATACAATGGAATATTACTCAGCCATTTCAAAGAATGAAACAAGGCCATTTGCAGCAATATGAATGGACCTGGAGATGATTATACTAGCAAAGTAAGTCAGACAGATAAAGACAAACATGATATATCACTAATAGGCGGAATCTAAAAAAAAATGATACTGGACAAATAACTTACTAGGTTGGTGCAAAAGTAACTGCAGTTTTACACTGTTGAAATTTTCCATTTGATATTGGAATACATTCTTAAATAAATGTGGTTATGTTATACATTACTTTAATGTGCATTTCTCGCTTTATGCTTTTTTTACTAGCAAGTTGTTACTATTACATGTGACTTAGAAATGATGTTAGACAAAAACCAAATTCGAATGGTTTTCTTATTTGAATTCAAAATGGGTCAAAAGCAGCAGAGACAGCTCGCAACATCAACAATGCATTTGGCCCAGGAACTGCTAATGAACATACAGTGCAGTGGTGGTTCAAGAAGTTTTACAAAGGAGACAAGAGCCTTGAAGAAGAGGACTACAGTGGCTTGCCATCAGAAGTTGACAACCACCAATTGAGAGAATCATCAAAGTTGATTCTATTACAACTATACAAGAAGTTGCCAAAGAATTCAACGTTGACCAAGCTATGGTCATTCAGCATTAGAAACAAATTGGAACAGTGAAAAAGCTCAATAAGTGGGTGCTTCATGAGCTGACGGCAAATCAAAAAAATCATCATTTTGAAGTGTTGTCTTCTCTTATTCTACACAACCACAAGAACCATTTCTCCATCTGATTGTGATGTGTGACAGAAAGTGGATGTTATAGGACAACTGGCGATGACCAGCTCAGTGGTTGGACCAAGAAGAAGCTCTGAAGCAGTTCCCAAAGCCAAACTTACACCAAAAAACAGGTCATGGTCTCTATCTGGTGGTCTGCTGCCTGTCTGATCCACTACAGCTTTCTGAATCCCAGTGAAACCATTATATCTGAGAAGTACACTTAGCAATCAAAGAGATGCACTGAAGACTGCAATGCCTACCAGCTGGCATTGGTCAACAAAAAGGCCCCAATTCTTCTCCACGACAATGCCCAACCACACATTGCATAACCAATGCTTCAGAAGTTGAATGAACTGGGTTACAAAGTTTTGCCTCTTCCACCACATCCACCTGACCTATTGCCAACTGACTACCACTTCTTCAAGCATCTCAACAGCTTTTTGCAGGGAAAATGCTTTCCAAGAGTGTCAAATCCCAAAGCATGGATTTTTATGCTACAGGAATAAACAAACATTTCTCGTTGGCAAAAACGTGTTGATTGCAATGGTTCCTATTTTGGTTAATAAATATGTGCTTGAGCTTAGTTATAATGATTTAAAATTCACAGTCCAAAACCATAATTATGTTTGCACCAACCTAATATTTACTAAGCTGAAACAGATTTACAGACTTAGAGAATGAATTTAGGCTTACCAAGGGGGAAGTTGGTATTGCTGGGGATGGAGAGGGCCAAATTGGGAGTTGGGGATTGACATGTACATACTGCTATATTTAAAATACATAACCATAAGGACCTACTGTAGAGCATAGGGAATTCTGATCAATACTCTAATAACCTAAATGGGAAAAGAATTTTAATACATGTATAACTGAATCAAAAGGTTTAATGTACTGGGTCCTTATTTCATGCTTGACACTTTTCATGATCATCTCTTTTTAATTTTAACCACAAACCCTATGAGAAGGCATCATTTTACTGTTATGGGCTCAGCAGGATGATATGTGCAAGGTTACCAGGTCCTTATGTGAGGTCGCTCAGTTGTGTCCGACTCTTTGCAACCCCATGGACTGTAGCCTACCACACTCCGTCCATGGGATTTTCCAGGCAAGAGTACTGGAATGAGTTGCCATTTCCTTCTCCAGAGGATCTTCCTGACCCAGGGATCAAGCTCAGGTCTCCTGCACTGTAGGCAGACGCTTTACTGTCTGAGGCACCAGGGACTTAGTAGCAGTGAAATAGCAAGTAGCTGGATACCTCGTCCATGCTCTTGACCAATGAATTATACTCCCTTCCTGAATCTCAGCAAAGTTGAAGCTTTTAGCATTTAAGAGAAATGGCATCATGTAGGAGGCTAGTATCTGTAAGGAAGTTATTTGTTATGCAAATATAGGTCTTTTCACTTATGCTCTTGTGATCTTTTGGGTAATTTAAATGCCCTGTTCAATTTATGTACTTCGTTTGCATGATATTATTAAAAATGTTTATTTTGATCTTATTAAATGGGAAAGTTCCTTTGAGACTTTATTAAGAGAGGAGAGCAGGAGGATGCTAAGAGTGGACAAGAGTATTATTGACACTTTCCAACATGCAGAGACTTTCTCTTTTGAGAAAAAGAAAGTCTGCACAGGCCTTTTGGGTCTGCACAGGCCTTTGCGACAAATATGTCATAGGGAGTCTAGTCAATCGAGAACTGATATATCATTCCATCACTTTAATGAGGGGCAAGAATGGTTTCATATAGAACATCATGTAGACATGATTCCCACTTAGTTGATAAATTAATTATGAATTCATATTCTTATAAAAACTCATGGATTTGTGTCTGATTCCTTTTGGAATTCCAGGGACCAGAGTATTTTATTTGTACACCTGAAATGTTTTACAAATTCCTGTCCACCTGCCCCAGGAAGAAACTAAATTCTCTGATTAAAGTTACAATATTTGCTTCCCAAACCACAAGGATACTATTCTGCTGAGTAGGGTCATCAGTGAAAGGTATGTAACATCCATCTTGGAACCAACTTTAGTCAGTCCCTTTAATTAATGCCTGAGGAATCAGCTTTATCTTTTAAAAGAATAAAATCTAATTGTGGTTCAAATTAAACAGTCTAATGAAGGTGACCACAAAGCAATTGATCAAAACTAATGGGTGAGTAGTTTCGCTTCCATTAAATAAAACTCTTGTTTGTTGAGCATAAATAACTTAAGGGACTTGACTCTAGTTATCGACATATTAGAACCTCTGGAGGAAGAAGAGCCAATTATTGTTGGGGCTATTTTTAAAAAGGAGAATGGAGCTTTAAAAAAATTAAAAGAATGTCTTCTCACTTTGTTGTTCAATAAACATTTTTAAAATGTCTAATATATACAATAGTTAGGGATAAAATAATACAGCCCATGACAAAAGAGGATAGAACAATGAAAATGAGTGCAGTGAACTTTGCCATGTTGAATATTTTTTATACTTTTTCATCCAGTTTTATTGATATAGTTGACATATAGGACTGCATATGTTTAAAGTACAAAGCACAGTGATTTGACTTATATTATGAAATGATTATCACAACAAGTCTAGTGGACATCCATCATCTCCTATAGAAATTAAAGAAATAGAGAAAAAAAATTTCTTTGTGATGAGAATACTTCAGATTTACTCTTCTATCAACTTTCATACATAACATAGAGAAGTGTTAAATATATTTATGATGTTTTACATTACATCTCTCGTATTTATTTATGTTATAATTGGAAGCTTGTACTTTTTGACTACCTTCATCTGCCTATACCCACACCCTGCCTCTGGTAACCACAAATCTTTTTTCTTTGAGTTTATTTTTGAAGTATAATTGACTTACAACACTACGCTAGTTTCAAGTACAGAAAACAGTGGTTTGATATTTCTATACACTCAAAACTATCACCACAATCAGTCTAGTGACCACCTTACCATACAAAGATATTACATAATTATTGGCTATATTCCCCACACTAACATTTCATACCCTTACTGAAAGTTTGTACCTCTTAATTTCCCTCACCTATTTATCTCAGTCCTCCACCCCACCCTTCTGGCCTCCAAGATCAAGAAACAAGACAAGGATGTCCAGTTTTGCCAGATCTGTTCAACATATGTAGGAAATTCTGGTCAGAGCAATTAGGCTAAATATAAATAAAACTTTAAAAAGAAATAAAAGGAAACCAAATTAGGAAGAAGTGATCTTCTTCTTTCAAACAAAGATATAGAGTTATCTTTGTTTAAAAATGACATTATAAGTAGGAAACCATAAAGATACTGCAAATAAACTATTAGAACCAATAAACAAATTTACCAAAGTTGAAGAACATAAAATCAACAAAGAAAAATCAGTTCTGTTTCTTTACAGTAGCAATGAATAATTATAGAAAGAAATTAAGAAAACACGTCCATCAAAAAGAATAATATACTTAGGAATAAATTCACTCAAGGAGTCAAAAGACTAGTACACTTAAAATTATAAAACATTGCTGAAAGAAATCAGAGAAGACACATTAAAGGGAAAGATATTCTGTGTTCATGGATTCAAAGACTTAATATTGTTAAGATGACAACACTACCCCAAAATATTAATACAGTATCTATCAAAATTCCAGTGGCATTTTTTTTTTTGCAGAAATTGAAAATCTATCCAAAATTTACATGGGACTTCAAGGGACCCCATATAACCAAAATAATCCTGAAAAAGAAGAACAAAGTTGGAATGCTTATGTGCCCTGATTTTAATACTTGCTACAAAGCTACAATAACTAAAACAGTATGATACTAGAATCAAGACAGACACAGAAGAATAGAATAGAGAGCCCAGAAATGAATCCTTAAATATAGTCAACTGATTTTTAACAAGGGTGCCCAGTGCATTCAGGGGGAAATTATTTTCAACAAACAGGGTTAAGAAAACTAGATATCCATATACTAAAAATGAAGGTGGACCCTTACTTTAGACCACACACACACACACACAAATGCTCAAAATGAATCAAAGGCCTAAATTTAGGAACTAAAACTATAAAACCCTTAGAAGAAACAGGGAGAAATTTATGACTGGATTTGGCAATAATTTACTAGACAACAAAAGCAAAAAAAAAAAAAAGAAAGAAAACACACAGAAAGATCAAGTGGATTTTATAAAAACTAAAAGCTTATGTGTATAAAAGTATAATATTAAGACAGCAAAAAAATAATATCTCACAGAATGAGAGAAAATGTTTCAAATCATCTAATAACGGATTCATATCCAGAAAATACGTTAAAAACTCTTACAACTCAAAAAAATTCTAATTCAAAAATGAGCAAAGAGTTTATGAAGACATTTCTCCAAAGTGGTATACAAATGGCTAATAAGCACATAAAAAGATCAACATCACTAGATACTAAAGAAATAAAAATCAAGTCAACAATGAGATGCCACTTCATATCCGTTAGACATTACCAAAACAACAGAAAGTAAGTGATGCAGAAGATGTGGAGAAACTGGAAATCTCATACACTGCTAGCAAGAACGTAAAATAGTGGAGCCAATGTGGAAAAGTTTGATGTTTTGTTAAAAAATTAAACAGAATTGCCATATGATTCATCAGTTTCACCCACAAGTAGATACCCAGTTGTATTGAAAATGAGCTCATATATTTGTACACCAATGTTCACTGCAGCATTACTCATAATAGGCAAAAGGTGGAAACAACTGAAATGTTATCAACAGATAAGTGAATAAATAAAATGCATATACTTACAATAGAATATTAAGTCTTGAAAAGGAATGAAATTCTGATACATGGTATAACACAATGAACTTCAAAAAAATGTATCATAAGTAAAGTAAGATGGATGCTGCTGCTGCTGCTGCTGCTGCTGCTGCTGCTAAGTCGCTTCAGTCGTGTCTGACTCTGCGCGACCCCATAGATGGCAGCCCACCAGGCTCCCCCGTCCCTGGGCTTCTCCAGGCAAGAACACTGGAGTGGGTTGCCATTTCCTTCTCCAATGCATGGAAGTGAAAAGTGAAAGTGAAGTCACTCAGTCGTGTCCAACTCCTAGCGACCCCATGGACTGCAGCCCACCAGGCTCCTCCATCCATAGGATTTTCCAGGCAAGAGTACTGGAGTGGGGTGCCATTGCCTTCTCCGAGTAAGATGGATACAAGAGGACAAATATTGTTATGATTCCATTTATGTAGGATACCTAGAATAGGCAAATTCACAGAGATAGAAAACAGAATCAACTTTGCCTGGCTGAAGGAGGGGAAAATGGGGAATTACTGTCTAATGGGTATAGAGTTTCCTTCTGGGATGATGAAAAAGTTCTGGAAATGGACAATGGCGATAATTGTACAACACTGGTGAATATACTTAATGGCACTGAATTCTATACCCCAAAAGGATTAAAACGGAAACTGTTATATGTTTTGCTACAAAAACAAATAGCCTTAAAATAAAAGAGAAAAGAGGGAGGCCATATGTAAGAAACGTTCTCATCTCTCAAGAACAATGAGGGCTCAGAACTGCCTTTGCAACATAGAGGTGATCATTAGTGACTTCCACGTGAGTAAACTGGAGGGCTATAAGAGGAACTGAGAGGACAGGAACTGGGGAGAGTAAGACCATAACCCTCTTGACATTCTATTGCAAAGAGGGGCAAAAAATAAGGAAGTAAGTGATAGTGCAAGAGGGATCGAGGAAATTATTCAGAAGTGACTTCCAAGAAATAGGGATATATTTCCCTGCTGATGGGAATAATCCAGTCTAGCACAAAAAGTTGATGATGAAGGGGAGAGAGAACTGTTTTTGAGTAGGTCAGGTAGATAGAATCTAGCACTCAAGGTGAAGGGCTGCATTTCTTCTTAATTTAATGTTTTTCCTTGGTTTAACTTTGCAAAGCACCATGCAAAACCTACAGAGTAAGTTCTTTAGTTTAGCCATCCCCAACAAATCCAGGAGATTCTATTTTCTATTCAGTTTAACTTTATTTTTAAGGGTTTACTGGGAAGCCAAAATTGTTTTGCAAACTTGAGCTGCAAAAATTAATCCCATAATCCAAAAGGTATTAGTGAATTTGTCAAAGATTATGCGATTTTTGCACATATTTCTCTTTCCCACTCAAATCTTAGCAAAAAGCATGAATTTTATGCCCATAAACCATTGCCAAGTGACATTTAGGGTTCGTTTCTCTAAATATCTTCCAAATTACCATATGCCAAAGCTATTTCTGTGCATTAATCCCAATTATGTGATAACATCTATTCAGACTGTTCAGCAAGCAGTTCTGTGGTACGAGTAGCCACACTTTAAGATCAAATTGGCCGCAGAAATGATTCACATGAAAATAGTAACAAAATCAAAAAGTGCAATAACTTTGTGAGTCAGAGAACTTTAAGATTTTATTATGGGAATCATTGCTTTCCAGCAAATCATGCTTCTATGGTTTTAATTTTCAAGGGTGTATACTTTGGAATGTCATAAATAACAGTAACAGAAAGTGAAACAGGATCCATTTAGTCTGAGAAGGAGGAAAATTAATATCCAAACTATGGGCCTGTCTTCACTAATGAGGAACTGTTAGGAAGGATGATATAGATTTTTTAAATGTGTATGCAATAAATATCTTATTTATATACGTATTATTGCACAAAGCTCAGAGAAGCAATGGAAACCAGAAGGGAATGAATGTTTCTTTGGAGGGCATACAAAATTCTAGTTTCTCAATTATGAGACCTAAAAATAAAATCAATGAATCAGCATCACAAGAAATAAAGTGGAACTTAGGGACATCAGACCATCCTTTCCTCAGTAAAAGTGGTAAAATTCTGCAAGAGCAATAGATTGACAAATTGAGGGTTTTTTTTGGAAATACACCTGTCACATTCGTCTGCATTTTAAGAAATTCCTGAAAGTGATGCTCGTTTGTCTGTCTTCCTGGGTATCTGCTCTTGAGGTGAGGACAGTGATTAAGATGAATAATCTTCCAGCTATTTATTTGTAAAGAGAGTCTTCCTTTCTAACCTGGCAGGGTATTATTGTGCTACTCTGCTGGGTATCAAGGACACTTTGGCTAGTCTATCACCTCCATGCTCAATAGTCTCACTTCCATCTTCTAAATTTCTTACTTTTTTTCCCCTCCTCTCCCTAATGTACCTCACAGCTTTGGGCTCTGAAATCAGATAACTAACTCCCTTTCCCATCACATTAAATATTTTTGCTTCCTTTCCTCTAAAGTATCTCCATTTATGATACATAACTGTCATATTACTACATGTCATTTTAAAGTTTGTATTCTCTTCTATATTTTTCATACTTGTTTGTACCAATTGTGGTCATTTTAGTTTTTAATTTTCTACAGAATACTTTGCTTAATTAATGTGACAAGGGTTTTTTAAACAGCTGTATTCTGAATTCATATTGTTTTGGTGATCTTCATAAAGGAATACTGTGAACCACAGGGCCTTGAGAATTTTAGAGTGACTTTTGATTAAAAATAGCTGATGATAGGCAGTAGTTGAAAATTGCTTTTTTGTCCCAAAGAAAAATTAATTTCATGGGTGGGACAATCACTTTAATTATATATCAGTCATATATATATATATATATCAGTTATCACTAACACCAAACTCAGTAGTGGAAGACTCAATAGTTTCCTGCTAAATTTGGGAATAAGCAAAGGCTCTCTCTTTCACCATATCTATTCTACACTAATGGGATTCTTGCCAGTGTTAATGAGGCACTATAAAGAAGTAAAAAGTATAAAAATTAGAAGAAGTAAAACTATTTATTCTGATGTGATGATAGGGTATGTACAAAATCCTAACAAAACTACCAAAACACAGAATAAATAAGCAATTTAGCAAGACCACACACACAAAAAAGTAAATATAAAAAAATTTGTACTTATACACACTGGTATTAAACAAATGGGAAAAGAAATGTAAAATGCGTATTGTTTACAAAAGCACCCAAAATAAAATACTTAGAAATGAATTATTGGAGTACAAGCAAGCCTTGAACATTGAACATTTTAAAAATAGAAACACTATGTTGGATCAATACTGTTAAGATGTTAATTATTCACAAACTGGTTAGTTAATTGCAAATTTTACATAGAAATGAAAATTATTTTGAATAGTGAGAGCAATACTGCATAAAAACAAGAAGTTGGAGTACTTACATTAACAGAATTATCCAGAGTATGTGTCAATGGTAGAAAGAAAGAAAACAAATCAATTGAATGTAACAGATTACCTAAAAAGATTCCCATTAAAATATAATCAACTTATTTTCAACAAAAGGGCCACAGCATTCAACTGGAAAAGGAATATTTTTAAACTAATGATTGTAGAGTAACTGAATATCCATATGGAAAAAAAAAATGAATTTCTACCTCTATTTCACAGTGCAAACAAAGTATCAATTTGAGATGGATCATACACTAAATGTGAAAGCTGAAAGTATCTGGCTTTTAGAAGAAAACCATAGGAGGCTACTTTCATAATCTTAGATTAATTTTAGATTTTAAGGTTCAGTTCAGTTCAGTCGCTCAGTCGTGTTTGACTCTTTGCAACCCCGTGAATCACATATTTTAAGGTTAGGTTAGATGTAAAAAGCACAAACTAAAAAAAGCAGAATAAATTTGATAATCGATATATTTAACACCAACAAAATTAAAACTTGTGCTCATCAAAAGACACCATTTAAGAAAATGAATAGTAGAGCTACAGATTGGGGATAATAAATCTCAACATATCTAACATAAAAATCTTGTATTCACATTTCCTACAACTAGATAAAAAACACAAATGATTTCTTTTAAATAAGAATATATTTGAGAAGATACTTATCAATGAAAGGTGTATAAATAGTTATTAAGCAAAAGAAAAAAGGACTCCAGATTATTAGACGTTAAAGAATGTGCAAATTACAACCAAAAGAAGCTGTTACTCTTTACTCACTGGAATGAGTAAACTAGAAACAACCCAAAAGTTCCTTAACAGAAAAATAATATTTTTAGTATCTATAGAATAGACTACCATTCATCAGTTAACATGGATGACCAATTACTATATGCATTCATGCTAAGTCGCTTCAGTTGTGTCCGACTCTGTGCAACCCTATGGACAGCAGCCCACCAGGCTCCTCTGTCCATGGATTCTCTAGGCAAGAATACTGGAGTGGGTTGCCATTGTCTTCTCCAATTACTGTATGCAACCATATAAATGTATCTTATAAACATTATATAGGATGAAAGAAGTGAAGAAATTCATACAGTATGATTCCACTTATATTAAGTTCTAGAATAGGCAAACCTAATCCATGGTGAATTATTTTAATACTAAAAAATGGAAATAGCTTAAAGTCCCACTCATAAACTTTTATAAGTCACAATGAATTTACACAGGATTACCATGAACACTTTTCAGCATTTTCTGAAGAAAATGGGGAGCCATGAATCTGAATAAACTTAAAAAGGGAAGGAAAATAATCAATCTTTCATAGTAGATGGGAAGACATTAATGGATGCTTAGTGAAAGTGAAAGTGAAGTCGCTCAGTTGTGCCCGACTCTTAGCGATCCCACGGACTGGAGCCTACCAGGCTCCTCCATCCATGGGATTTTCCAGGCAAGAGTACTGGAGTGGGGTGCCATTGCCTTCTCCATAATGGATGCTTAACCACTGACAAAACAAAACAAAAAATAATCTCCTGAATGGGAGAAGATATTTGCAAATTATATAATGGATAAAGTAATATCCAACATATATAAACAGCACATACAACTTAATATGAAAAAAAAAAACTCAATTAGAAATGGGCAGAAGAATTGAATAGACATTTTTCAAAAAAGTAAATGTCTAGCTGACATATAAAAAGATGCTCAACATTGCTAATCATCAGGGAAATGCAAATCAAAATCACAATGAGACATTGCCGCATACCTGTCAATACGACTAACCTCATACCTCATACCTGTCAGTATGACTAACGTCAAAAAGAACACCAATAACAAATGCTGGCAAAAATGCGGAGATAAAAGAACACTCATACACTACTGGTGGGAATGTAATTGGTACAGCCACTGTGGAAAACAATATGGAGGTTTCTCCAAAAACTAAAGCTAGAAATACCATATGATCAGCAATTCCACTCTTGGGTATATATCTGAAAACAAAACAAAACAAAACACTAATTTGAAAAGATACATGCACCCAAATGTTCATAGCAGCACTGTTTACAATTACCAAATTATGGAAGCAACCTATGTCTCTCTCTCTCTCTATATATATATATATGTATATATCAATACAATGGAATACTGATCAGGCATAAAAAAGAAGGTTTGCCATTCATGGCAACATGAATGGAGGGTGTTAATAAGTCAGACAGAGAAAGACACACACTGTACGTGTGGAATCTAAAAAAATATAGCAAACTTATACATAGAACCTAAAAAATGTAAAGAACTAGTGCCCAAAACATCAAAGAAGCAGATTCACAGATACAGAGAAAAAACTAGTGCTTACCACTGGGGAGAAGAAATGAGGAGAGACAATATAGGGGTAGGAGGGAATAAAAGGGCTATTATAGGATTATGTCAAATCATGCATATGAAACTTGTGAACATTTTAAAGCACTATAGAATTTAAAGAATCTTCTATTCAATAAAAGATAAATTTCAAAAAAGTTTTCATTATTAAACATAAATGAACTAAAGAGGAAATTCAAGATCCAAGGAAGTAGTCAACAGCCACCGTTACAAGAAACAATAAATATAACATGGCTAGAGGAAACAGCTATTTTGATAAATAAATGTAGGGGCTACATCTTAAAAGTATTAGAGGTACCTCATTGCAAACCTAAAATAGAACAAATGCAAATGGTTGAGAGAACAAATACAGAGGGAATTAAAACCATAGGGAAACAATATTCCTAACAGTGGATGATATTTTTGAAAATCTTGAAAAGTTACTTGGTTCTCAAGAAAAAATAAGATGACCAAATCGTTATTCAAGAAATCAAAAATTTGTCAAAGAAAGTCCTCTAAAACACAGTTTTCTTGGTGAGTGTAACAAATAATTTCTTGCAAATAAAACTTGTAGTTTTAAGGAACAGAATGCAAAGAATAAGATGAAACTCTTCATAACTCAACTCAACATAGAAAAGAAACTACACTAATCTAATTTATGAATGTGGCTGTTAAAATCCTAAATAACACAAGAAACTGAAATCTAACCATAATGTATATTAAAGAATAATCCAACATTATCAAATAGGGTTTATCTCAGAATTGCAAGTGTAAGTTTTTTTCTTTCTCTATTTTCTCTCATGCCTCTCAAACTATCCCTGTGGAATATATTGGAGAGAGAAGCACTAGAATTTTAAAAAGTCACTCTACAGGCAGATTTCCGTAGACCATGAATTCTGGTAGGAAGGACTGTAATTCTAATGGAGAGGGACGGATCTTTGGAGCAGCTCAGCCTAGAGGCAGACCTTAACCAAAGAAAGAAAGTAGGTATAGACAGATCAATAGACAACAGAACAGGAATTCTCATCATAACCTTAAGAATTATTCAAACCACAGAGATCTCGAGTTATGGATTAATTATCACAGGTTTCATAGAAATAAAATCAATAAGAAACTCATAAAGGAGTTATTTGGTATGTAACACAAAATTTCTTTAAGATTTTTAATCAAGGCCTAACTTGAACTACTTTTCTAGCCATGATCCTTTAGCCTTCCCCCAATCTGGTTCAGTTCACTAATGCAGAGCCCCTTGAAAACAAGGAGCTTCAGGATAGTTTATGAAACATGAACATTCTTCTTAGCCTTTCCTAAAAGGATGGAGAACCCTTAATCTTCATACTAGTACCTGGAGAATGGGAATAACCCAAATGTCAGTGATGAATGGGGGGAGATTAGTAGATGCCTAAATTTGTAAACATTATTTTATTCAGATTTATAAATGCATGACAGTCAGGTCCGTAACTGTGGACAATATCCAAATAGGAATAAATGGTGTTTCTGGCGATAAATGGAGTTTTGACCAAGACTATTATTAGGAGATATATGTACCCAAAGTTATGCATGAATATTATTCAAGTTCTTGCATAAATAGATGGACTACATATCCTGAACTGAATCCCCACACTGATCTCTTAACTCAGGGAATAGGGATACTGTGCTACAAAGAATGGTAGGTCTATTCTTAACAGTCCCACATTTCTACTTCTAAATAGGGTTTAGTATATTTCAGTGGGCCAACAATAAGCAACAAATAGAAAAATTGGCATATGGAAAAAATAGTATTTATAAAGATATCATAGAAGCCATAAGAATTCAGTTAACTAAAACTCACCAAAAAAAGATCCCATCTTATCTGGGTTGATAACTGCTAGCCATTTAGTGCCCTTGGGGCATTTACTGATTCAATGGGCAGATGAGAATCTATTTGGCTTTTAGGTTAAAGGCACCCAGATGAGGAAAAGAGAAACCCATAGTTTTGACAATGTGATCAATTGAAAACTGAAAGATTCCCAATGATGAATTTGCTCCATGAAGTACTAGCTAAATTCTGGGATTCTGCAAGACACTGAGGAGAAGCCAAGAAATTTATAGATGACAGAGTAACATCTCCCGTGCTGCATAAGAACCAAGTCTTTCTGGAAGTTGGAAACCTGACATGAACACAGTGTTTCTCTGTATATTTGCCAGATTTTGAAGTTGTGTAGGGTAGGAGCTGAAGCACTAAACTCAAAATCTACAAAGAACAGAACTAATTCCTACGTAAACTTTAGGGATGAGGAGATGAGACTAACCCCAATTCAGTCAAAACCCAAGAAGAGCCAAGGCACAGGGATGAACCAGCGGTGGATTAAATTTTATCAACACTACATGCAGCAGAAGACAGGATGAGTGAACCTAAGGATAAGTTAATTAAAATGTCCAAAACACAAATAAATAAGATGCAGATTAAAAGAGAGTATCTTAAAACCCAAAGTGAAAACATTATAAAGAACAAAACAGGGATTAATATACATATATAATTGGAGTTTCAGAAGAAGAGTAGATTGAGACAAGACAGAAAAAACAATGTGAAAAGAGAATTAAAAAAAAAATCTGAAACCAATGAAAGACATCAACTCACAAATTAAAAAAGCTCAGAGATCTAAGAGAAGGATCATACAAAGAAAATAACATCAAGGTCAAAACCAAATACAAAGTCTGAAACAGCCAGAGAATAGACATGTCTTCAAGGGAGGAGGAATGAGGCATCTGACGGCTTTCACAACTGAGACTGTGTAAGCTGGAAGACAATAGGATAATATCTTTAAAGTTGAAACAAATGCTGATCTAGAATTCTATACCCATTGAAATATTCTTCCAAAATGAAACAAAGATGTTCCAAGACAAATAAGAGTGGAGAGCCTTTCTGGCAGACTCCCACTTTAAGAAATGCTAAAGGAAATTCTTGAAGTTAAAATAGCCCCTGATGATAGCATAAACTGCAGCATCCAGAGAGGTTAGCATAACATTCGGTACTCCTTTTTTGATATAAAACATTTGCTGATTCCAAAGCAACAGCTGAGAGGCTGAAAAGTTTAGAAGAAAGTTGTGCTTGGATTGGATACATATAATGTATAGTGGCCATGGGTTAAAAAAAAAAAAAAGAACAAAAACCCTCAGGCTTTCAACTGCAGTCCTTAACAGGCAACACCTAAGTGTAAAGATTAAATAGAAAAGACTGAAAATCAATTTTTGGAAGCAACTGAACCCTTGTTTGCTTTAAAAAAGTGATCTGCCTATATCCTAAACCTGCTAGAACCTAAGTCCACTTTGAAGAAAAATGTCATTATTCAAAGTCTCATACTAACTCTTCAAAGTTTCTTTAATAATCTCTGGACTTGTGAAAAAGATAGCTAGATGAAAAGATGAAAATTGATAAGCAGGAGAAAGAACAATGATCTGAAATAGATTTGTAGGAAATTAAAATATTAGAGCAATAAATAATAATAGTAATTTAAAACAGCTATGAATTTTGTCATGGTTGAAAACTATAAAAATGAATATAATGAAAATAAATAGAATAATATAACAAATTATGACCTAAATAGATGGATTTAACAGCAGGTTAGACATACCCAGCACAATTTTGGTGACTTTTATTAGAGATGAGAAGAAAATATCCAAACTAAAACAAAGACAAAAGGTTAAATTTTAAAAAAACAGCATAAAAGATATATCAGTTCAGTCACTCAGTCATGTCAGACTCTTTGTGATCCCATGGACGGCAGCTCACCAGGCTTCCCTTTCCATCATCAACTCCCAGAGCTTGCTTAAACTCACGTCCATTGAGTTGGTGATGCCATCCAACCATCTCACCCTCTGTCATTCACTTCTCCTCCTGCCTTCAGTCTTTCCCAGCTTCAGGGTCTTTTCTAGTGAGTCAGTTCTTTGCATCAGGTGGCCAAAGTATTGGAGTTTCAGCTTTAGCATCAGTCCTTCCGATGAATATTCAAGACTGATTGCCTTTAGAATTGACTGGTTTGATCTCCTTGCAGTCCAAGGGACTCTCAAGAGTCTTCTCCAACACCACAGTTCAAAGGCATCAGTTCTCCAATGTTCAACTTTCTTTACAGTCCAAGTCTCACATCCATACATGACTACTGAAAAAACCATACCCTTGACTAGATGGACCTTTACTGGCAAAGTAATGTCTCTGCTTTTTAATATGCCATCTAGGTTGGTCATAACTTTTATTCCAAGGAGCAAGCGTCCTTTAATTTCATGGCTGCAGTCACCATCTGCAGTGATTTTGGAGCCCAAGAAAATAGTCTGTCACTGTTTCCATTGTTTCCCCATCTATTTGCCATGAAATGATGGGAATAGATGACATAATATTCATTTTCTGAATGTTGAGTTTTAAGCTAGCTTTATCACTTTCCTCTTTCACTTAAATCAAGAAGCTCTTTAATTCCTCTTTGCTTTCTGCCATAAGGGTGGTGTCATCCACATGTCTGAGGTTATTGATATTTCTCCAGGCAATCTTGATTCCAGCTTGTACTTCATCCAGCCCAGCATTTTGCAAGTACTCTGCAATAAGTAAGCAGGGTGACAACATACACCCTTGACATACTCCTTTCCTAATTTGGAACCAGTCTGTTTTTCCATGTCCAATTCTAACTGTTGCTTCTTGACCCGCATACAGATTTCTCAGGAGACAGGTAAGGTGGTCTAGTATCACCATCTCTTTAAGAATTTCCCACAGTTTGTTGTGAGAAGATATATAGTATATGGCTAAAATTTTAATATATATGAAATCACAGTCCTATAAATAAGGACAAAAGGAGTAGGGAAGAATCAACATTTGAATAGATAATAGTCTAAAATATCACAAAACTGACACAGATTCTAGGGCTACTACAAAGCACATGTGGAATAAAACAGAAAATTCATACCAACGATTATTTCATTGAAATGTTGGAAACATTGATCTATATTTCTGTCTTTGTTCCAGTACCATACTGTCTTGATGACTGTGGCTTTGTAGTAGAGCCTGAAGTCAGGTAGGTTGATAGAAAGCCCAGAGATAAATGCACGCACATATGGACACCTTATCTTTGACAAAGGAGGCAAGAATATACAATGGATTAAAGACAGTCTCTTTAACAAGTGGTGCTGGGAAATCTGGTCAACCACTTGTAAAAGAATGAAACTAGACCACTTTCTAACACCATACACAAAAATAAACTCAAAATGGATTAAAGATCTAAACGTAAGACCAGAAACTATAAAACTCCTAGAGGACAACATAGGCAAAACACTCTCTGACATACATCACAGCAGGATCCTCTATGACCCACCTCCCAGAATATTGGAAATAAAAGCAAAAATAAACAAATGGGACCTAATTAAACTTAAAAGCTTCTGCACAACAAAGGAAACTATAAGCAAGGTGAAAAGACAGCCTTCAGAATGGGAGAAAATAATAGCAAATGAAGCAACTGACAGCTAATCTCAAAAATATACAAGCAACTCCTACAGCTCAACTCCAGAAAAATAAATGACCCAATCAAAATATGGGCCAAAGAACTAAATAGACATTTCTCCAAAGAAGACATACAGATGGCTAACAAACACATGAAAAGATGCTCAACATCACTCATTATCAGAGAAATGCAAATCAAAACCACAATGAAGCACCATTTCATGCCAGTCAGAATGGCTGCGATCCAAAAGTCTACAAGCAATAAATGCTGGAGAAGGTGTGCAGAAAAGGGAACCCTCTTACATTGTTGGTGGGAATGCAAACTAGGACAGCCACTATGGAGAATGATGTGGAGATTCCTTAAAAAACTGGAAATAGAACTGCCTTATGATCCAGCAATCCCACTGCTGGGCATACACACTGAGGAAACTAGAATTGAAAGAGACACGTGTATCCCAATGTTCATCGCAGCACTGTTTATAATAGCCAGGACATGGAAGCAACCTAGATGTCCATCAGCAGATGAATGGATAAGAAAGCTGTGGTACATATACACAACGGAGTATTACTCAGCCATTAAAAAGAATACATTTGAATCAGTTCTAATGAGATGGATGAAACTGGAGCCTGTTATACAGAGTGAAGTAAGCCAGAAAGAAAAACACCAATACAGTATACTAACACATATATATGGAATTTAGAAAGACGGTAACAATAACCCTGTATAGGAGACAGCAAAAGAGACACTGATGTATAGAACAGTCTTTTGGACTCTGTGGGAGAGGGAGAGGGTGGGATGATTTGGGAGAATGGCATTGAAATACGTATAATATCATATACGGAATGAGTCGCCAGTCCAGGTTTGATGCACGATACTGGATGCTTGGGGCTGGTGCACTGGGACGACCCAGAGGGATGGTATGGGGAGGGAGGAGGGAGGAGGGTTCAGGATGGGGAACACATGTATACCTGTGGCAGATGCATTTCAATGTTTGGCAAAACCAATACAATAGTGTAAAGTTTAAAAAAAAAAAAAAAAAGAAATGTTGGAAACAAAAGACATAGCAAGAAAAATTTAAATCAACACAAGAAAAACACATGATACTTTCAAAGGATAAGCAAGACTGACAGCCAGCTCCTCAATAGAAGCAGTGGAAGATGGCATTTGTTTTTTAGGGCTACCATAACAAAGTATCACAGACTGGGTGGCTTCAAGAGAAATTTATTTTCTCATAGGTTTAAAAGATAGAAATGAAAGATGAAGGTGTTCACAGGGGTTAGTTCCTTCTCAGTCCCCTGTCTCTGGCTTGTAGTTGGCTGTTCAGTGCCTTCTTATGTTCCTCCCTTTATCCCTGTGTCCAAATTCCCTCTTCTTACAAGGACAGCAGTCATATTGGATTATGGGTCATCCCAAAGATCTCACTTTAACTTCATTTCTTTAAATATCCTATTTCCAAATACAGTCACAATTGGAGGCTCTGGAGGTGAGGACCTCAATGTATGAATTTTAAGGGACACAGTTCAGCCCATAATAAATACAGAAGACAGGAGGTTGAAAGAAAACAACTGAGTCAATTCCTAGGCAGGTTGATAAGAACCTGGACCCCTCCAGGGTCCCCAAGGAGGAGAAAGGGGTCTGGGGCTCTTGAAACGGAGATAGGGGTCTGGAATTCTCAAGGAGGAGGAAAGGACAAACATCTTTTCTTTTTTTTCTCTACATTCCTTAGTCTTAGTCATATAAAACGTTTTTTTTTTTTTTTTTTTTCCTTCGAGCCCAGAACTGATGATTACACAACTCAGTTTAAACTCTATGTGCATGCTCAGTCACTTCAGTCGTGTCCAACTCTCTGTGACCCAGTGGACCATGGCCCACCAGGCTCCTCTGTCCATGGGCTTCTCCAGGCAAGAATACTGGAGTGGGTTGCCATTCCCTTCTCCAGTGATAAAGTATGAAGTGAGTGAAGTGAGTGAAGTGAGTGAAGTGAAGTTGCTCAGTCGTGTCTGACTATCTGAGACCCCATGGACTGTATCCTACCAGGCTCTTCCGTCCATGGCATTTTCCAGGCAAGAGTACTGGAGACAGTTGCCATTTCCTTCTCCTTAAACTCTGTACTAAGGATTATATAACAACAGTGTATTCTGCTTGAGGACAATTTCTCCTTCCTGAAAACCTTCTGCCTAATACTGTTATCTTAAAATGTAATTATGGGAGTGAGTCTAGTAAGATCTTTACAACCTTGAGACATTCTTTTGATTTATTGTAATAACTAACTTAAAAAGTATATAACTCCCTTGCTAATACTAGCGAGGGGGGCACTGTCCACCCCGCTTCTGATGTCTGTGTCAGAAGTTTTGTCCCTTTTTATACTTTAATAAAACTCATCAATACAAAAGCTCTTGAGTGACCAAGCCTGGTCCCTGGTCCTGAAGCTAAATCTTCTTCAGAGATCACGAATCCAACATCATTCACCACGAGCTATCATAACTACCCATGTAGAATCACTCCCAAATATATTCACTCCCAAAAATATTCTTCAAAAACTAAGGTAAAAATAAAGACATTTTTGGAGGAAAACTGAAAAAAGTAAACAGCAGATATGTGATAAAATTCTAAAGGAGACCCTTAGGCAAAAGCAAAATACTTTTAGATAAAAGTACAAAGAAGCAGGGAGAAAAGGAGAGCAAAGTAAGGGCAGACAAGTGAAAAATTAAGTTAATATTGACCAAAAAAAATGATAATCTTGACTTAGGATTCATATTTTATATAGAATTAAAATACTTGATATCAACAGCACCAAAAACAGCTAAATAGAGTTAAAATGTTATAAGGTTCTTAAATTACAGAAGAAATGAAAAAGTGCACATTATATTATAATTAAATAAATCTGATGCATGTTATAATAGAGTAGTGACTATATCAATTGGGAAATAATAACAGATAGCAGTTAAGATATATGCACATTTATACACAAAAATATAGGTATATACCAAATGAAGTTCTAAATTCAAACAATTTAAAAATGAAAAATTTACATGTACTGTTATGATATCATCAAACATCATCAAATTCTTAGGAATATAGTAAAAGACGGTCTAGACCTCAACACAGAAAACTACAGTTGAGAGAAATTAAAGATCTAAATAAATGGAATTACACACTTTGTTTAGAGATTAGATTATTAAGATATCCTTTCTCTTGAAACTCATCTACAGATTCAGTATATTTCTAACCAAGACCCCAGTAGTTTCTGTGCTGGAAAAAGTGACAAGAAGATCCTAAAATGTGTATAGAAATGCAAAGGGCCAAGAATAGTTGAGAAAACTTTGAATATACAGGACAAAAATGAGGGACTTACTCAACTGGATAATAGGAATCATAAAAGTACAGTAATACAGGTTATTTTGAATTGATATAAACAAATAATGGGAACAGAATAGAGAGCCCAGAAATACACTTATACATACACCTCCACCTATACAGTCAGATTATTTATAAGGTTGCACAAGAATGCAGTGGGGAAGGGTGATCATTTCAGTAAATGACTGGAATATTAGATTATTAGTATGGAATAAAACAAACTTTTAATTTTCTTTTTGTGTTAAGTTCAAACAGCTCGCAAACCTAAATACAAAAGACACAATAATAAAGTTTTTGGAAAGTAACATGGGCAGCTATATTCTTGATCGTGGAGTAGGAAAAAATTTTTATATACACATAGCCTGTCCAAAAGGAAAAGATTTATAACTGATTTAATTAAGTAGAAGAGCTTTTCTTCATCAAAAGACACCATTAAGGGAGCAAAAGTACAAACTACAGGTCAGTAATAGATATTTTTAAAACATATACCTGACAAATGACTCATACTAAGAATTTATTTAAAAAAGAAAAACTTAAGTCACTAATGTTCAGTTCAGTCACTCAGTCCTGTCCAACTCTTCGTGACCCCATGAATCGCAGCACGCTAGGCCTCCCTGTCCATCACCGACTCCCAGACTTCACCCAGACCCACATCCATCGAGTCAGTGATGCCATCCAGCCATCTCATCCGCTGTCGTCCCCTTCTCTTCCTGCCCCCAATCCCTCCCAGCATCAGGGTCTTTTCCAGTGAGTCAACTCTTCGCATGAGGTAGCCAAAGTACTGGAGTTTCAGCTTCAGTGAAATCAAATTTCCTCCAAAGAAATCCCAGGGCTGATCTCCTTCAGAATGGACTGGTTGGATCTCCTTGCAGTCCAAGAGACTCTCAAGAGTCTTCTCCAACACCACACTTCAAAAGCATCAATTCTTCAGCACTCAGCTTTCTTCACAGTCCAACTCTCACATCCATACCTGACCACAGGAAAAACCACAGCCTTGACTAGACGGACCTTTGTTGGCAAAGTAATGTCTCTGCTTTTGAATATGCTATCTAGGTTGGTCATAACTTTTCTTCCAAGGAGTAAGCGTCTTTTAATTTCATGGCTGCAGACACCATCTGCAGTGATTTTGGAGCCCCCCAAAATAAAGTCTGACACTGTTTCCACTGTTTCCCCATCTATTTCCCATGAAGTGATGGGACCAGATGCCATGATCTTCGTTTTCTGAATGTTGAGCTTTAAGCCAACTTTTTCACTCTCCTCTTTCACTTTCATCAAGAGGTTTTTTTAGTTCTTCTTCACTTTCTGCCAGAAGGGTGGTGTCATCTGCATATCTGAGGTTATTGATATTTCTCCCAGCAACCTTGATTCCAGCTTTGTTTCTTCCAGTCCAGCGTTTCTCATGATGTACTCTGCATATAAGTTAAATAAGCAGGGTGACAATATACAGCCTTGACGAACTCCTTTTCCTATTTGGAACCAGTCTGTTGTTCCATGTCCAGTTCTAACTGTTGCTTCCTGACCTGCATACAGGTTTCTCAAGAGGCAGATCAGGTGTTCTGGTATTCCCATCTCTTTCAGAATTTCCCACAGTTTATTGTGATCCACACAGTCAAAGGCTTTGGCATAGTCAATAAAGCAGAAATAGATGTTTTTCTGGAACTCTCTTGCTTTTTCCATGATCCAGCGGATGTTGGCAATTTGATCTCTGGTTCCTCTGCCTTTTCTAAAACCAGCTTGAACATCAGGAAGTTCACGGTTCACGTATTGCTGAAGCCTGGCCTGGAGAATTTTGAGCATTACTTTACTAGCGTGTGAGGTGAGTGCAATTGTGCGGTAGTTTGAGCATTCTTTGGCATTGCCTTTCTTTGGGATTGGAATGAAAACTGACCTTTTCCAGTCCTGTGGCCACTGCTGAGTTTTCCAAATTTGCTGGCATATAGAGTGCAGCATTTTCACAGCATCATCTTCCAGGATTTGAAATAGCTCAACTGGAATTCCAGCACTTCCACTAGCTTTGTTTGTAGTGATGCTTTCTAAGGCCCACACATTCCAGGATGTCTGGCTCTAGGTGAGTGATCACACCATCGTGATTATCTGGGTCATGAAGATCTTTTTTGTATAGTTCTTCTGTGTATTTTTGCCACCTCTTCTTAATATCTTCTGCTTCTGTTAGGTCCATACCATTTCTGTCCTTTATTGAGCCCATCTTTGCATGAAATGTCCCCTTGGTATCTCTAATTTTCTTGAAGAGATCTCTAGTCTTTCCCATTCTGTTGTTTTCCTCTATTTCTTTGCATTGATCACTGAGGAAGGCTTTCTTATCTCTTCTTGCTATTCTTTGGAACTCTGCATTCAGATGCTTATATCTTTCCTTTTCTCCTTTGCTTTTTGCTTCTCTTCTTTTCACAGTTATTTGTAAGGCCTCCCCAGACAGCCATTTTGCTTTTTTGCATTTCTTTTCCATGGGGATGGTCTTGATCCCTGTCTCCTGTACAATGTCACGAACTTCATCCCATAGTTCATCAGGCACTCTATCTATCAGATCTAGGCCCTTAAATCTATTTCTCACTTCCACTGTATAATCATAAGGGATTTGATTTAGGTCATACCTGAATGGTCTAGTGGTAATGTTAGTCAATCTAATAGGAAATTAGGAAAAGATTAAACAGCCACTGCCTAACAGTGACTATTTGAGTGGTGATTAACCATAGGACAAGGTGCTCATCCTTATGAGTCAACAGTGAATGCAAAATAACAGAGACCTACCCTTCCCTGGTGGATCAGATGGTAAAGAACCCCCCTGCAATGTGGGATACCTGAGTTCAATACCAGGGTTGGGAAGATCCCCTGGAGAAAGGAATAGCTACCCACTCCAGTATTCTTGCCTGGGAATTCCATGGACAGAGGAGCCTGGCAAGCTACAGTCCACGGGGTCACAAAGAGTTGGATATGACTGAGCAGACTGATTGACTTTGGGCTTCCCTGGTAGCTCAGCTGGTAAAGAATCTGCCTGCAATGCAGGAGACCCCAGTTTGATTCCTGGGTCAGGAAGATCCCCTGGAGAAGGGATAGGCTACCCACTCCAATATTCTTGAGCTTCCCTGGTGGCTCAGATGGTAAAGAATCCGCCTACATTGGGGAAGACCTGGCTTAGATTCCTGGGTTGGGAAGATCCCCTGGAGGAGGGCATGGCAATCCACTCCAGTATTCTTACCTGGAGAATCCCTATGGACAGAGCAGTCTGGAGGGGTACAGTCCACACAGTCGCAAAGAGTCAAACATGACTGAGAGACTAAGCACCCACATGGTGGACTACCTCTGGAGAGGGGTAGTATCCTGGTTATGAGGGGCATGTGGAGGGCATTGGGATGCTGGTAAGCTTTTTTCTGTTGTTTGCTAGCTATCTGGCTGTGCTCACTTTGTGGTAATTCACTGAGGTAGACTTACATGATTTGTGCACTTTGGTGTTATATTTCCAGGACAGGTTATTTTCAAATTGTGAAAATGAGTGAACTAGAGCTACCTTAGGCAATATGAATAAATCTTGGCAATGTAACTCCAAGTGACAAAAGCAAGTCTCAGAAGACTACCTTCTAGGTATTATAATCTTTTTAAACATTCAAAAATGAGAAACACTATACTCTATTATTAGCTCTACATATATGTGAAGTAAAAGCAACCAAACAACTAAGAAAGGAAATGAAAAGTACAAAAATCAGAAAATGGCCCCCTTTGAAGGATAAGCAGACAATGGGGTAGTATATATCATTTAGATATGTCATTAATAATATTCTGTATCCTGAAGTGTGTGGTACATATATGGGTGCTTATTAAGTGGATAGACAAAAATAGGTATGAAATGAATGCAATAACTAGAGATGATGCTGTGTCATAAAATAAGGGTTATGATGAAATTTTACACATTTGTGAGCCTAATAACAAAAAACTAAAACCTAAATATATCTCAACTAATTCTGGAACTAGTAATTTTGATAGTAAGATGAGATGAGATCATCATGAGAAAACTATTTTGCTGAATCCTATCCAATAATATGTATAAAAGAAAATACACATGACCAAAGACTATTTGAGAAATTCAATAGCACATTAATAGATTAAAGGAAAAAAACTATATAATCATTGAATTTAAAGCAGAAAAAGCATTTGGTGAATTCAATACTATTCATTCTTTTTTAAAGTGGTTGCAAACCAAAAACAGAAAAGAAAAATTAATAAAAGATATAAAGACTGGAAAGGAGGAAAGAAAGCTCCTTTATTTTCAGACAGCATGATTATCTCAAAGATAATCCATACAAACTATTGGAATATCTAGGAACATGATTAAACAGTTCAGATGATTCAGCGGCTGAATTCAAGATCAGTATTCAGAAACTGACACTGTTTCCCCATCTATTTCCCATGAAGTGATGGGACCAGAGCCTTGATCTTAGTTATCTGAATGTTCAGCTTTAAGCCAACTTTTTCACTCTGCTCTTTCACTCTCATCAAGAGGTTTTTTAGTTCCTCTTCACTTTCTGCCATAAGGGTGGTGTCATCTGCATATCTGAGGTTATTGATATTTCTCCCAGCAATCTTGATTCCAGCTTGTGCTTCTTCCAGTCCAGTGTTTCTCATGATGTACTCTTCATATAAGTTAAATAAGCAGGGTGAAATATACACCCTTGACGTACTCTTTTTCCTATTTGGAACCAGTCTGTTGTTCCATGTCCAGTTCTAACTGTTGCTTCCTGACCTGCATACAGGTTTCTCAAAGGCAGGTCAGGTGGTCTGGTATTCTCATCTCTTTCAGAATTTTCCACAGTTTATTGTGATCCACATAGTCAAAGGCTTTGGCATAGTCCATAAAGGAGAAATAGATGTTTTTCTGGAACTCTCTTGCTTTTCCAATGATCCAGTGGATGTTGGCAATTTGATCTCTGGTTCCTCTGCCTTTTCTCAAACCAGCTTGAACATCTGGAAGTTCACGGTTCACGTATTGCTGAAGCCTGGCTTGGAGAATTTTGAGCATTACTTTACTAGCGTGTGAGATGAGTGCAATTGTGCAGTAGTTTGAGCATTCTTTGGCATTGCCTTTCTTTGGGATTGGAATGAAAACTGACCTTTTCCAGTCCTGTGGCCACTGCTGAGTTTTCCAAATTTGCTGGCCTATTGAGTGCAGCATTTTCACAGCATCGTCTTCCAGGATTTGAAATAGCTCAACTGGAATTCCAGCACTTCCACTAGCTTTGTTCATAGTGATGCTTTCTAAGGTCCATTTGACTTCACATTCCAGGATGTCTGGCTCTAGGTGAGTGATCACACCATCGTGACTATCTGGGTCATGAAGACCTTTTTTGTACAGTTCTTCTGTGTATTCTTGCCACCTCTTCTTAATATCTGTTGCTTCTGGTAGGTCCATACCATTTATGCCCTTTATCGAGCCCATCTTTGCATGAAATGTCCCCTTGGTATCTCTAATTTTCTTGAAGAGATCTCTAGTCCTTCCTATTCTGTTGTTTTCCTCTATTTCTTTGCATTGATTGCTGAGGAATGCTTTCTTATCTCTTCTTGCTCTTCTTTGGAACTCTGCATTCAGGTACTTATATCTTTCCTTTTCTCTTTTGCTTTTCACTTCTCTTCTTTTCCCAGTTATTTGTAAGGCCTCCCCAGACAGCCATTTTGCTTTTTTGCATTTCTTTCCCATGGGGATGGTCTTGATCCCTGTCTCCTGTACAATGTCCCAAACCTCCATCTATAGTTCATCAGGCACTCTGTCTATCAAATCTAGTCCTTTAAATCTATTTCTCACTTCCACTGTATAATCATAAGGGGTTTGATTTAGGTCATACCTGAATAGTCTAGTGGTTTTCCCTACTTTCTTCAATTTAAGTCTGAATTTGGCAATAAGGAGTTCATGATCTGAGCCACAATCAGCTCCCGGTCTTGTTTTTGCTGACTGTATAGAGCTTCTCCAGCTTTGGCTGCAAAGAATATAATCAATCTGATTTCAGTGTTGGCCATCTGGTGATGTCCATGTATAGAGTCTTCTCTTGTGTTGTTGGAAGAGGGTGTTTGCTATGACCAGTGCACTCTCTTGGCAAAACTCTATTAGCCTTTCCCCTGCTTCATTCCATATTCCAAGGCCAAATTTGCCTGTTACCTCAGGTGTTTCTTTACTTCCTACTTTTGCATTCCAGTCCCCTATAATGAAAAGGACATCTTTTATGGGTGTTAGTTCTAAAAGTTATTGTAGGTCTTCACAGAACCATTCAACTTCAGCTTCTTCAGCGTTACTGGTTGGGGCATAGGCTTGTATTACCGTGATATTGAATAGTTTGCCTTGGAAACGAACAGAGATCATTCTGTCATTTTTGAGATTGCATCCAAGTTCTGCATTTCAGACTCTTTTGTTGACCATGACGGCTACTCCCTTTCTTCTAAAGGATTCCTGCCCACAGTAGTAGATGTAATGGTCATCTGAGTGAAATTCACCCATTCCAGTCCATTTTAATTCACTGATTCCTAGAATGTCGACATTCACTCTTGCTATCTCCTGTTTGACCACTTCTAATTTGCCTTGATTCATGGACCTAACATTCCAGGTTCCTATGCAATATTGCTCTTTACAGCATCGGACCTTGCTTCCATCACCAGTCACATCAACAACTGGGTATTGTTTTTGTTTTGGCTCCATCCCTTCATTCTTTCTGGAGTTATTTCTCCACTGATCTCCAGTAGCATATTGGGCACCTACTGACCTGGGGAGTTCCTCTTTCAGTATCCTATCATTTTGCCTTTTCATACTGTTCATGGGGTTCTCAAGGCAAAATACTGAAGTGGTTTGCCATTCCCTTCTCCAGTGGACCACATTCTGTCAGACCTCTCCACCATGACCCGCCCATCATGGGTGGCCCCACGGGCATGGCTTAGTTTCACTGAGTTAGGCAAGGCTGTGTCTAACTTATTAAATTGATTAATTTAATAAGTTATTTATTATTAAATTGAATAATTCCCTTTTATTTCAAAAGTTTTATCATGAATAGGTATTGAATATTATCAAATGCCTTTTTTTTTACATTTATTGAGAAATGTATGTTTTTTCCTCTTTATTTTGCTAATGTGGTGAATTACATTAATTGACTTATGACTACTATCCTTAGTATTTTGGCATAAAGTCCAGTGGTTCAAGGTGTATAATCCTTTCTATATATTGCTATGTTCAGTTTGCTAGTTTAAAGGATTTTTGTCTATTATTATGAGATATATTAGCTTATAATTTTCTTATCCTATAATATTATACAATTTTGACATGAGGATTATGTTAATTTCATAAAACTAGCTAGGGGTTATTCATCCTCTTCTCCTTCTGGAAGTGTTTGTGTAAGATGGGTATAATTTTTTTTAATATTTGATAAAATTTATCAGTGAAGTCATCTTCTATATTCTAAACTGCCCTGCCAGGCTATGGGTAGCAGTTAGAAATCTAGCTGGTTTCACCTTGTCTTAACATAGTTCTTCTGCCTGTAGAAGGTGTATTTCTCCTTCTGCTTGTGCCCTGAAATTTTGCAAATATCTTAGTAATGGAATGAGTCACTGGTCCCTTCTTACCAGTGAAAGACTTGTCTCACTCTAGAATTTTGTTAATTGGGACTCTTCTACATCTACTGGAAAATCCCATGGATGGAGGGGCCTGGTGGGCTGCAGTCCATGGGGTCGCTAGGAGTCGGACACGACTGAGCGACTTCACTTTATTTTTTCACTTTCCTGCATTGGAGAAGGAAATGGCAACCCACTCCAGTGTTCTTGCCTGGAGAATCCCAGGGACTGGGGAGCCTGGTGGGCTGCCGTCTATGGGGTCGCACAGAGTCGGACACGACTGAAGTGACTTAGCAGCAGCAGCAGCAGCTACATCTACTGCTTCTAATGCCTCTAAAGATATACATATATTTTTTTTCATTTATACAGTGTTTTATTTACGCTATAGCAGGAATTCGGTCTTTGTGACAATACAGAACTTTTCCAGAAGCATAATTCTATATTTAATTTTTAATTTCAGTAAATTGGTTGCTCAAAATTTTCTGTTTTAAAAGATTAAAGACGTCCTGAGCATACTCCCTTTGTGGGTCCAGACCCAGTCCTAAAGGGGGGCACGTATAGGTGTTTATTAGCACTAACACGGGGCTAATAGGTTTAGTCTCTAAGGTAAAACTACCAAGGTTCAAATTCTGGATCTACCACTTACTAGCTTTGGGTAAATCACTTAAATTCTCCAATTTTCATTTCTCCAATTCAAAGAATAAAGATAACAATACTACATACTACATATTGTTTTTTTTAAAAAACGCACAAGAGTAAAAACAATGTCTGGCATAGACAAAATAGCCAGTAATTACTAGCTCTTTCTCTAAAAAAGGCAAACCAAATTATGAAAGACATTTGGTTAGATCGAAGACTGGGTCTACCTAGTGGCGGTCCTAACTAAAAGTTGATTTTCTTGATTTATTATCACTTAAATCTACAGCTCTACTTAATAACTTCTCATTCTTCTCATTACTATTAAATAACTGGGGTTAAGTTTGAAGGTTATCTCCTCTCGACCACTGACCTTATTTGGCCCTATTAGCATCAGACATCTATGAAGTGTGAGGTTGAGAGTGAAATGTGAAAACTCGGTCTGACAGTACAGTGCAGTGATGCTGTACTGACAGCTGATTATGCAGTTGGAATGGGATGGCAGATTACTGTTGGTGGGACAGCTACCTCCACTCATCCAAACCTCATAAGATTTCAAAGTAATTTTGGCTGCAGATATTTATTTTGAATTTACTACATGGCTAATGATGGGGCTATTACATTTATTTTTTTAAGGTGATAGCTGTTCCTTCGAGCAAATGATCAGTGTCAAACAAATCACTTAACTGAACTACTGCTTTATAGGAGGCTTTCCACTACCTGAGGCAGAAGAGAAAAGAATAGGATTAGGATCTAAAAAGAGATTTGATGGCTGTCATTTCCACAATAGGAAAGTTGACAGGGGGAATAAATAACTTCTGGAGAGCGACTTGTTAAACTGGGTTAAGAGAAGATCTGTATGGGCACGGCTGAGTCTGGTGCTGCCTGCCAATCTGATTATATTTTATTACTCAGCTGAACTGTATTCTGTGATTCAGTTTGTGGTTATCTAAAGGGGTCATGAGCTGCAGGAGCTCATATTTCCTGAACATATTTGGGCAGAAATTGTGGATTGTTTTAAGAGAATGCCAACTAGTGTGAGAGAAGAAGACAAAGGGCTTTTTTATAGTTATTTAAGATGATCAAACTACCAACCAAGGCAGGCAGCCTCCTTTGTGGGATTCCAACAAACATTCAGGCACATTTGAGACAAAGAATGTCCTCTCCCCAAGAAAACTACACCTAAAAAACACAGGATGGAGGCAGATACAGCATGAAGTCCTTGTCTTTCAATCTGGTTTCTCTGGGTAACTCCATATCGCACTGTTTTGACATCTCCCTTTGACATCTCAAGAGCCAACCCTGGGTCTTGTCATTACTCACCTTTTGTATATGCCTAAAATTAATAACTCAGGTCTTTTATTTTCCAGCTGTTTTATTCCCATTCTGATCATACTGTTTCCCAATTCTTTGTCTTCTCTTTTTTTTCCCTAAGCAATATGTCTCCCTTGGCATCGTATATTTACTAATCTAATAAATCTAGATCTTTATCTAATGGTTAACCCATCTATTTACCTCCTTACTGTCATCTTCAGTCGTGTCTCTCACTTAGCCTTCAGTGACAACTGGCCCATATTGGATCAAGCTCACCGTTCACCCACCCTTTCCAGTACTGAGATTGCTCAGGCTCCTGAAAGGACTGGTGAT
This sequence comes from Bos mutus, assembly GCF_027580195.1. Classification (NCBI taxonomy): domain Eukaryota; kingdom Metazoa; phylum Chordata; class Mammalia; order Artiodactyla; family Bovidae; genus Bos; species Bos mutus. The sequence goes on along the minus strand of NC_091629.1, from coordinate 65,630,966 downwards.
ACCAGAAACATATAACTTTTGCTGCCTGAGGCCAGTTGCAAATCCCATGGTCATTATTCCAAACTTTCACCATTCTTTCATATCATATCAGCTAGATACCCTCTCATACATACATATAATCCCCCCAAAATGATCTCTTTCCTCTCAAATAAATTAACGATTATCAGGAGCCAATGTTTTCAATTTAGAACCTGTTTCCATTTACTTATCCATGTAAGAAACAACTTAGCCATGTGATTTAGACTGTGGTCAGTGTAGCAGCCAAGGCTCTTTATACCACTGGTTATGTGTAAGACCTTCAACATCTGTAACTCCTCTCATCTTTAGCTTCTTTACATACAAAGTGATGAAAATAAAGGCACTTATTTTCAAGATTATATTCAAGTAAGGATTTAAAGATATAAGATGTACAGAAAGAGAACTTAGCATAATGCTTTCCAGCTAGTGAATGCTCAATATGTGTGATAAAAAATAATTATATTAATTTCTATTTTTGCATCTGCCTTCATATTTTGCATTCTTCTATATCTCAGAGAGATGTTTCTTGTTATAGCCAAGATTCATTTCTCCAACTTCTCAGGCTTCAATGATACCATATTCCACCAATTCTGCCTCTCTTATCCTTTATTTTTCTGTCTCTTAGCATAGAAATGAATTCACACACACACCCTACAATCCTACACTAATCCTATGCAATCCTAGCTCTTACCTTCTCTTTTCTTTTCACAATTATGCTTCTCTAAAATGTTAACACTCCTTAATGTCCCTTCATCAACCTCTATTGTTACACACACACACAATTACATTTGACTCAATAATCAATCAGTAACTTTTAAATTAAGTCTATAGGTCTTTTGAGCTTCCCTGGTGGCTCAGCTGGTAAAGAATCTGCCTGCAAAGAAGGAGACCTGAGTTTGATCCCTGGGTTGGGAAGATCCCCTGGAGAAGTGAACGGCTACCTACTCCAGTATTCTCGTCTGGAGAATTCCATGGACTGTATAGTCCACGGGGTCGCAAAGAGTTGGACATGACTGAGTGACTTTCACTTTCCTGGGTCTTTAATGCCACTTTCAGGTTACCATGTTTTGAATTGATGTGGCTAGCATGGGCTTCCCAGGTGGCCCTATAGTAGAGACCTCACCTGCCAATGCAGGAGACTCATGAGACAGAGACATGGGTTCCATCTCTGGGTCGGGAAGATCCTCTGGAGAAGGAAATGACAACCCATTCCAGTATTCTTAATTAGAGAATCTCATGGACAGAGGAGACTGGTGGGCTACAGTCCAGGGGGAATTGCAAAGGGTCGTACACAACTGAAACGACTCCAAACACACTCACATAACACAGTATAATGCAGTTTTGCATATTTGTCCATTTAATTTATATGACAATGCCAAGAGGTAGGCATCATCATTGTTATTTTATAGAGAAGGAAAGAGAAGCTAACAGGTGTCATCCATTCACTGAACAATAACCATCCATTCACTGAATACATTGTATAATCTTTATTCTGTTTTTCCATGGAGCTTACAGTTTGGAGAGGGAGTTATATCATAAACCTGTTAACAAACAGCTCTATTTCATCAGCTAAGCTGAAAACTGTTAGGAAAACACAGTCCCTTGACTGACAACAAGAACCCCCATTGGAAAGGTCACAAGGACCTCTCTAAGAGATGTGGTTAAGCTGACTATGAAGGTTTAAACATGTCTGCCATTCCAAGAAAAGTGGAAGAAAGTTCAGGAAATGAAGATGCCTTGTTCAAATCAAAGGCTTGGTTGGACAAGAACCCTGGGAATTGGTGTTTCATCCCAGCCTTCTCTAATTTCCCCAAGCAGTGTTAGCCAACTCTCTTCTACTCTTGTGTACACCCATTTCCACACTTTTCCACTAGACTATAAACTACCTAAGGACAAGTGCACAGCCCTTAGCATGTGTCTAGTACCCAATAAATGATAATAATTCAATCAAGTAGTAGCAATTTATCCTAATGAATATTACACTCTTACATTTGGGGGGAAAGAATTGACAGTTTAGCCATTTCATGCAGGGTCTTCCCATCCTGGGTGGTCACTGCCCACTCCTCCATGTTCACTGATCTGGTTGTTTTAATGAGTTTTGTGTAACCAACTGCTGGTCTCTAGTTGATTAACAAGGCTTAGAGAGTGAGGTCTGTGTGCTCTCTCAATATGGTTCCAGGGATTCCTCATCACCATCAGCCATTGGATTGGATTTGAAATGGCCACCAATTAGCTTCAAATTTTGGCTGATGAAAATATTGAGAAATGGTAGCTTTTTCTTGGGAAACTTATGAATATGCATGTGAGAAGTTTCTCTTCCTTCAAGGTGGCCTCCTGGAGAGAATACTAAACTGGAAGGTCAAAGCTCTGAGTTTTATTGTTGGCTTTGCCACTCACTCCCTCAGTGACCTTGGACAAGTTGCTTAGCCACTCTGCAGGCTACTGCTTCTTTGTTGATAAAGATGTGAGTAATGATAGCTGAAACAGACTTCCTTATAGGGAAGTTGTGAAGATTAATGAGATACTGTTTATAAAGCACTCTGAACTCTCTGAAAGAAAGGTGCTGTATAAATACAGAGTGTTGCTATTGTTATTCAACAGCTTCTTTGCTGCAAATTCTCTGTACATTTCTCAAAACCTGAGAAGGTGATGAAGTCAGAATGTATGGGTTATTCCATGTGACATGCACCTGTTCCCACCTCTGGTAAACTGTCCACTGAGTTTGCTTCTATGCTACTGCCTCTGTGTATAAGCTTTCTTTGGAACAAAAAACAAATACAATTGGTTTTTTGTATTTAATGAAACCATTAAAATTCAAATGGTTTCAAAGAAAATCATCTTTACTGGTCATTTGTAGACTGTGTGTGGGAACCATTTACAAGTGAAAACAGTAAGACCCTGATTTTCATGGTAAGTAACTCAAGGGACAAGATATGACTAACAGTTCCTGATTAATGACAAGTTCAATCTGCCCCTACAGCCACATCTCCCAAACCAGTAATCAAGCAATGAATTGGAAACCAAATCGCCTGCTTGCATTTTGTTTCTTCTCTCCAAGCTTGAAGGTCCTTTAGTGCCAGGGGTGACCAGAAAGGAAAGGAAAAACAAAAGACAGAGATCATGCTATTAATAACTGTCCTGGATTAGACCCCCCAAAAATCAAAAGTTGACTCTGCTATGCTCATACATAACTAAAGAATTAAGGCTGGGCTTCCCTGTAGCTCAGTGGTAAAGAATTTGCCTGCCGATGCAGGAGACATGGGTTCAATCCCTGATCCAGGAAGATCCCACATGCTGCAGAGCAACTAAGCCCATGAGCCACAACTACTAAGCCTGAGCTCTAGAGCCCACGTGCCACAGCTACTGAGCCCACGTGCTCAAACCCGTGCTCCCCAATCAGAGAAGCCACCACAATGACATGCCTGCGCATCCCAACTACAGAGGAGCCCCCAACTAGAGAAAAACCTGTGGACAGCCAAAAATGAAATAAATAAATAAATACATGATTAAAAAAAATAAAAGTGAAAGAAGTCAGGGCTGGCTGCTATTCCTTTTACTTCTACCTATTTTTCTTCAAATACTGTGTTTTTCAGAACCAGCTAGTCTCTTAAATGTGATACCTTAATATTCAGAATGTGTGGAACGTGGGAAAATTGATGTTCCTCTGAGAATCTCAATCTTACATTAGCAGACTCTTTTGCATTTAATTTTGTCCCTTTTTTATATTAAAGGAAGAAGAGGTTTCTTTTGACACAAGGAATTTTAAAATGTATGTAGGTAAAGTCCTTTAGGGAATCCTATTTTTCATCTACTTATTAGGGCCGATGGGAATAGCTCTTTTCTAAGATTTTCAAGTTCCAGATGATCCACAGCTGTTATAAGTGTCTTGGCCTTCTGATGTATTTGTTTCTAGAAAAGAACTGGAACAAGTAATGTGCTGAACACATGAAGTTGGAGTTATTGAATCAGTTTTCCAAAACTATGGATTGTCCCCTAAGACATGTTAAAATTTAGGAAAGAATATGTTCAGCTGTCAAAAAATATTTCTGAATTTAGAGGAATCCAGCCAGAATTTGACATAAAGAAATCTAGAAAATAATCTTGTAAAATAAATTCTTCTGCTTTTAATGAACAGAGTTACTTGTCTTTTTTCCCAACTACGGGAGATATAGTTTTCAGATTCCCTAAGGCAGAGGAACCACAGACCAAATTGCCAACATCCACTGGATCATCGAAAAAGCAAGAGAGTTCCAGAAAAACATCTATTTCTCCTTTATGGACTATGCCAAAGCCTTTGACTGTGTGGATCACAATAAACTGTGGAAAATTCTGAAAGAGATGGGAATACCAGACCACCTGACCTGCCTCTTGAGAAACCTATATGCAGGTCAGGAAGCAACAGTTAGAACTGGACATGGAACAACAGACTGGTTCCAAATTGGGAAAGGAGTATGTCGAGGCTGTATATTGTCATCCTGCTTATTTAACGCGAGTACATCATGAGAAACGCTGGACTGGAAGAAGCATAAGCTGGAATCAAGATTGCTGAGAGAAATATCAATAACCTCAGATATACAGATGACACCACTTTTACGGCAGAAAGTGAAGAGGAACTCAAAAGCCTCTTGATGAAAGTGAACGTGGAGAGTTAAAAAGTTGGCTTAAAGCTCAACATTCAGATAACTAAGATCATTGCATCTGGTCCCATCACTTCATGGCAAATAGATGGAGAAACAGTGGAAACAGTGTCAGACTTTATTTTTCTGGGCTCCAAAATCATTGCAGATGGTGACTGCAGCCATGAAATTAGAAGACGCTTACTCCTTGGAAGGAAAGTTATGACCAACCTAGATAGCGTATTCAAAAGCAGAGACATTACTTTTCCAACAAAGGTCCATCTAGTCAAGGCTATGGTTTTTCCAGTGGTCTTGTATGGATGTGAGAGTTGGACTGTGAAGAAAGCTGAGTGCCGAAGAACTGGTGCTTTTGAACTGTGGTGTTGGAGAAGACTCTTGAGAGTCCCTTGGACTGCAAGGAGATCCAACCAGTCCATTCTAAAGGAGATCAGTCCTGGGTGTTCATTGGAAGGACTGATGCTAAAGCTGAAACTCCAATACTTTGGCCACCTCATGTGAAGAGTTGACTCATCGGAAAAGACCCTGATGCTGGGAGGGATTGGGGGCAGGAGGAGAAGTGGGCGACAGAGGATGAGATGGCTGGATGGCATCACCGACTCAATGGACGTGAGTTTGAGTGAACTCCGGGAGTTGGTGATGGACAGGGAGGCCTGGCGTGCTGCGATTCATGGGGTTGCAAAGAGTCTGACATGACTGAGCGACTGAACTGAACTGAAATGACATACTGTAGAACAATACATTTCAAAATAATTATTTTCCCTAAAATTGAGAAAATCTGAGGCATGATCTTGTGTCACCTCTATTTTAGATCACTGCTTTTCCCTGGAGGAGGAGAAAGGGATTGAGGTACATTTCAGCGACAATAAAAATGCACCAATCATGTTGGTATTTCAGATTGATAGCCGAAAAACAGAGCAATCTTTCTGATTCATTGACAACAATGAGAAAGTTACAACTAGGACCTAGAGTGTGAAGTTTATCACTCCACTTGTCTTCCCAATACCCTCTAATCTGCTCTTTCTATTGTACTAGGATCAGATCTTTTAATGTTGAAAGAGAGAGAAGGGGGGAGGGAGGAAAGAAGGGGAAAAGGAAGGGAAGGAAGAGAGGAAGAAAAGAGAAAGAAGGCAAGACTGATCATGCTATTTTATTCTACCAGTATCACCATCAACACAAGAAAAGAGAAACCATGTGTTACAGGCTGAAAATAGTTCCCCAATGATATCCATGTCCTGATCTCCAGAATCTACGAATATGTTGCTCAATATGGTATAAGGGACTTGTTATATGAGATTAACTGAAAGGATCTTGAGGTCAGGTTATCCTGATATGGGCCCAATGTAAACACATCGTAAACACCTTATAGGCAGGTTACCTTATGGGGGTAGGGATGGGAGAAGGGAGAGAGAGGGAAGATATAAGAACAGAAAAAGAGGTGAGGAAGGAGAGGATATGACACATTACTGGCTTTGAAGATCAAAGGACGGGCCATGAGCCAAGAAATTCAAACGGTCTTTAGAAAGTGCAAGAGGCAAGAAAACTGATTCTTTCTAGAATCTCCAGAAGGAACACAGGTCTATGGACAACTGGATATTAGGTCAGTGAAAATGAGTTTGGATTTCTGCCCCCCAGAGCTGTAAAATAATAGATTTGTGCTATTTTAAGCCACTAAGTTTGTGGGAATCTCTTACATCAGCGAGAGGAAATGAACACCTCATTATAAAGGTGATCTAGCCATGCCATGTTTGCCACAAGGTGAGTGAGCCAGCAGTGGTCCAAGTGAACCATGAACACAGGTCAGTGCTTTCTACTTTGGCCTTCATGCAATGGAAGGAAGCAGGGTGTACCACCCCAGAACATACCACCTAGCAGCTAGAATTCTGAAAGTTGGCCAGCTTGCCCTGGAGAAGGAGCCCATTCGGCTAAGAAGCTAAAAGGTGCTCAGGAAACACCAGATCCACCTCCCCTAACATCTCCAGACTCCTCAGATTTACATAAACCAAGAAACCTTATACTGCTTTGTCACTTCTCATCTTGGGATTATAAATATGATTGATATGACAGGAACATCTTAGAAAACAGTCAACTCAAAAGGAAGCAAGAATATTTAACAGAAAGGCATAACACAGGATGAGTAAACTGTGTGGGAGAATCCATGTTTTGGGGTGAGAGAAGCAGATGCTAAGGAGAAATGCCTCCAACAAAAACAAAAAGTATACATATCAAAAAGCACAAGTATGGATTTTGAAAATATTTACTTAAAGACTCACCAAAACCAGGTTTTAACAATTCCCAGAGTATTTAGATGTGGCTTACAGTAACAGCTCATACTGTCATCAAATATCCACCAAAAATAATATCCCAAACTGCCAAATTACATTTACATTGGCCTCCTGAAAATTATGTGAAGATTTTTCATGAATACCATCTATAACCAGAAGGAATTCAATATGGTCCAGAATGGCACAAGGTCTAGAACCAGGCAGATTCTAGCTAAAGATAGCATTTAAAGAAATTAGACAATACTGGGGAGCCCTGTCCCTGTGTCTTTGGATAAGCTCTAACTTCTCTGATCCTCAGTTTTATTCATCCATTAAATGATGGTAGTATACAGTCACTCCTCCATATCCATGGGGGATTGGTTCCAGGATCCATGTGAGTATCAAAATCCATGGATACTCAAATCCCATAGCCAGCCCTCTATCCACAGATGTAGAACCCATAGACACAGAGGGCCAACTGTATCTCCTTCATAGGATGTTAAGAAGATTAAAATAAATAATGCCTATAAGCTATCTTTCAAAATATGATCCAGAGACTGCTTAATTTCTCTTTTACAGAAACTTTAGAAAGTCAACAGGTAGAATTTCATTAGACCATAACAAGGTTAGCCAGGTGGGCAAGAGCAGGGATATGAAATTAGATTTTTCATTGAGTCATGGTAGGGGGAAGAGCTGAAGAGAAGTGATCCAGCTGCAAATGTCCAAGGGCTATGCCATCTGAGATGCTAAGCATTGTTCCCAGGGGAGTGAGTCCACCAGTAACTGGTCTCAGTCCAGGTAGGCTACTAACAGTGAGGAATTCAAGGTGATGTGAGGATTTTGGAGGTATCCACAATAAAGAATCTGCCTACAATGCAAGATTTATCCCTGGGCCAGGGAGATCCCCTAGAGAAGGGAAACGCTACCCACTCCAGTATTCTTGCTGGAAAATTCCATGGACAGAGGAGCCTGGAGGGCTACAGTTCATGGGATTTCAGAGTCAGACACAACTGAGCTACTAACACATTACATTATATTGCATTACATTAAATTACATGGAAAAAGACAACAAAGAAAAGTAGAATTGCTGCCCATTAGGACAGGAACCAGGTGGTTTCCCAGAAAGAAAACTGGGAACCATGAACCAAGGCCAAGCACTACTTATAAAAATGTTGATGTCTCAGAGGGTTGGGCTGGAGCTCAGGAACTAATTAGAAGCCTGTATATAAGAGATTTAGAAGAGCAGTGAGGGGATCTCAAATCAGGTAAAAAATCCCCCTGACTCTGGCAAGGATTAATCTAAATCACAAGACAATAGTCCAATCTACAGGTGGTATCAAAGAGAAGTTGCACTGGACAGAATAAAACCAGCAAGGAAGTCTTTATTCAAGACTATTGTACAAGGTGCTGGAGAAGACTCTTGAGAGCCCCTTGGATAACAAGGAGATCAAACCAGTCAATCCTAAAGGAAATCAACCCTTCCAACATTTACTGAAAGGACTGATGCTGAAGCTGAAGCTCCAATAACTTTGGCCACCTGATGTGAAGAGCGGACTCTTTGGAAAAGACCCTGATGCTGGGAAAGATTGAAGGCAAGAGGAGAGGGGACAACAGAGGATGAGATGGTTGGATGGCATCACAGACTCAATGGATATGAGTTTGAGCAAACTCCGGGAGATAGTGAAGGGCAGGGAAGTCTGGCATGCTGCAGTCCACGGGGTCACAAAGTGTCGGACATAACTTAGTGACTGAACAACAACAAATTGTACTAGGGGAGAGAGAGACTGAACTCAACCCCATCCACAAATAAAAAGGCAGAAGAGTTTCAAGGTCTGGAATAGACTGGGGGGCAGATTAGAACATTAGTTTGGGGTCAATCAAGGTAAATCAGCAATATGTGTTTACTAATTGCTGCTCATGGAAATCAAGCTCTGGTCCTTCTACATTTACAGGAAGACAGGGGCACTATCTTTCTTGATGATTACATTTCAAAGGGATGACTCCCTGGTCCATAAGAAAGACACCTCTGGATTATAAAATTGGTAAGAGTCAGGAAAAAGACATATCTCAAAGGGGCAGATAAAGAGTTTACCATGCAAATTTTCTAAAGTAAATACTCTAAGAAAAGGAAGGGCAGGGGCTCAGAGTCAGGAAGAAATCTGTCCAAAGTTTATTCAAGGTGAGGAGCATGGTGAGTTCCTCTTGGTCAGTAGAGACTAAATAGCTGCAGCTTTGAGACTTTAAAATGCAGTCCTCCAAAGACCCAAATAATACCCAATCCTAACATTCTAACATGTTGGGTTAAACAACACAGTGGCCTTTCCAGGACCTGGTTGTCAGTGGCACAACAAAGACTATGGCTTTGGCTTGTGGGCACAGAAACCACAGCTCATCTTCATTTTCTACAAAGGACTTCCCTCTTGCTTTTGCTGGAGGTCCCCATTGAGGAAAGTCTGAGCCAATGTCATCCTTCGTTTTGGTGTCCAGCACCACCAGGCTCTGCTGGCACTGCCTCTGGCTGCTGCTGAAGTGATGGGTGATGAATAGTGTCAAAAAATGCAGACCCCAGCTCTCACTGGTGGAAATGCTGTCCTGGAGCACAAAGTGTATCAAATATCCAGTGGGAAGGGAACAGAACACCTCACTCTTCATTGTAATCCAAATACTTTGAATTTCCCATGACTCCAGTGAATTTGTTAGAAAATAACTAATTCAGTTTATTCTAATGGTTCTCCCTCTTCCAGATCTCAGGGACATGGAGGTGGGTGAACTGGCTTGGGAACATATGAATGACAAATGATGTACTGTGTCAAGATTTTCCCGCTCTCCACTGACTGAGATGCTACAGAAGCAAACTTAATATGCAAGACCCATTCCTTCCTTTAAGGTGACATCTTTCTAAGAAGCCACTCAATTCTTCATTGAAATAAGCATTTTCAGGGTCCAATCCACCTGTCTGCCTTGTTGACTCAGACAAGTCTCCTTGTCAGCGGTGTTCTCAGTCTACACCTGCTGCTGCTAAGTCACTTCAGTCGTGTCCGACTTTGTGTGACCCCATAGACGGAAGCCCACCAGGCTCCCCTGTCCCTGGGATTCTCCAGGCAAGAACACTGGAGTGGGTTGCCATTTCCTTCTCCAATGCAGGAAAGTGAAAAGTGAAAGTGAAGTCGCTCAGTCGTGTCCGACTCTTAGCAACCCCATGGACTGCGGCCTACCAGGCTCCTCCATCCATGGGATTTTCCAGGCAAGAGTGCTGGAGTGGGGTGCCATTGCCTTCTCCGCAGTCTACACCAGCAATGAGCTATAGAGGCCCAGGTTAGCTACAACCAGGCCAGATGGAAGAATAGAAAGAAGATTCTCTTTTGCTGCAACTACTGCTTTAATTTTCATGCCTAGAATTCAGAATCAAGCTTCATTTTGGCATTGTTCTACTGAGTCAAGTAGGTAATTTTACCTGGAAGAACGTATCTTGATTTTTCTGTGATACTCAGCACATCTATGACCATTTTGAATTTGGGGGAAAAACATGTGTCCCATTAAGAGTTTTCTTTCGCTGAAAGTTGTCCTTGTGCAAAAAGTTTGCCTACCATGCATTTGGAACCAAGTTTCCTTTTCCCATGTTTCTGCTTTCTTAGTTTAGTTCTAATCAACTAGGGAACAAGGAGAGAAACTTTAAAGGCAGAGTTGACTGAAGAGGCTCATTTTTCTCAGAGAGAGAAGACTTAAGGAGTTCATGGACAATAAATATTCCTCTTCAGATCTACTAGAATCTTGACAGGTGAGCTGGTTTCTCACCCTTTTAAAAGTACATGTCATCAACCCGGATGAAAGAATCACAGAATGGGATTTTTGTTCTTGCACGGAGAAAAATGTATCCTAAAAGTCATACAATTTTATCTTTAATTAAGGAGATTTTGTGACTGTTAAGAAGGAAACAATGGCTTGTGGGCACATTAGTTTTCTACAGAAATTGAGAAGATTGTTCTAAAAATAATCACTAGATGATACGTTTGTTCAGCAGGCATCTCCCACATCAGCCCTCCGTATCAGTAAGAGTGCCTAGAACACAGTAGATTCTCAAAAAGGCATAAACAAATGCTTGGATAAGTGAATGAATTTCAGGGTTTATGAAGAAATGTAGCTGTTTAAATTTAGGAAGATTCCCAGCCTGGGGTCAGCTCTGAAATCTGGGTTTTTTCCTTACTTCTCCAACCAGAAGCTGGCTAACTAACATCTGGGACCTCAGACAGATCTTTCAAACTCTTGTGGTTTCTCAGGTTTCTTATTTAAAAGGTAAGGTTTGGACAAGAAAGCTCTAAGATTACTTTAAGCTCTATGAGGCTAGAATTTTACATTGCAAGGCTTATAGCAGGTACTAATGGCCCCAAATCATCAAATCTGTGCTATTTAAATCCCCCCCGTTAAAAAAGGTAATAAAAGCAGATTGCTATCTAGAACAGGGAGCTCAGCTCAGTTCCCTGTGATGACCTAGATGAGTGGGACTGGGGAGGGGAAAGAGGCCCAAGAGGGAGGGGGATATATGTATACATATAGCTGATTCACTTCATTGTAGAGTAGAAGCTAATATAATATTTAAAACTACATTCCAATTTAAAAAAAAGAAGCACGTTGCAAATTGCTTCAGGTCCGCTAGGGGGCAGGTATCAAGACACATCAGCAGTTAAGAATGACTAGAAGGAAATGGCAACCCACTCCAGTGTTCTTGCCTGGAGAATCCCAGGGACGGGGGAGCCTGGTGGGCTGCCCTCTATGGGGTCGCACAGAGTCGGACACGACTGAAGCAACTTAGCAGCAGCAGCAGAAATACAAAACAGTACCATGTGAATTACTGTGGCACAGGACTGGAGTTGCCTAACACTTTACATTTGAACATCACAAAATACCTTGTAAGGAGAAAACTCTGACCCTGCTTGGCAGATAAAGAGGACTGTGGTGTATTCCAAGCAAATGACTCTCTTGAAAGCACAGACACTTCACCCAAAGGAGGATTTGAAGTTTCAACATCCTGTGTCTTATCTCTGAACACTGACCATCACTCGGGTGAATTACCGCGATGGGACCTGAGAGCTGTTGGGACACCTAGACGTTGTTTCACCCAACAGGTAAGAAAGAATGGGCAACTAACTCTTCTGTTTGACGTTCTTGTCACAGGCAGCCACCCAGCAGGCTGAGGCACCAAGCAGGTGATGCCCTTCAGGGTGATTTCCTTTTGAAGTGCTCAGAAAGGATTTTTAAAAATCAAAGAAGAAAACATCTTGAAAAAATTGGCTGCTGGTGGTACTGTCTCTTCCAAGTTGACATCATCAATCAACCAACAGTGTAGGAGAACTGTCAAATTCCAGCAGCACGAGGGACAAGAGAAACAGACACCTGGAAAATGGGAAGCCGCTCTACAGCACAGCTGGAGCCGTGGGGCTGTGATTCGCCGGGAGAGAATTTAATGGGGTTCAGGTAGGGGAAGGAGAGTGTGTTGGGGGGGTGGAGAGGGTGGAAACATCAATTAAAGTGTGCCTGATTCATAATTTTCTCCATTTCTCGGCAGAGTAACTTTCTGCCCTGCCTTATGTATTGTGCACGGCTACCTCAGAATTCATTTTTCAGCTGTTATTCATACTTGAGTTGGGTGTTTCTGAATGTATTCTTCCTCACAGTAACTGTTGACAGGTCCAACCCTGTAACCATCTGGCTCCTGAAGTAATGAGACCAAATGAAATGGAGCTTGAAGAAATTAACATTCTTTCCTTAATCTATTAATAACTGAGAAGTGTTGATTTTGGTGACAGCTAGATACTTTATTATGAGGCATATTGGTTAATTAAGAGCATCATAATGAAGGTTATAGGAATGTATATCCCTCCAGAAATATACATATTTTTAATAAGCATAATTTCATTCTTCTCACAGGCTCAAAAAATTTAAAAAAAAAGCCAGTTGAAAATGGTATGCACAGAGAAAGTCTCAACAAAGACTAAACAGACAATTTTGAATGTATGTACCATGGTTATTGTTGTCTTACTGTGTTAAGCATGCCTGTGTATATTAAATACAGATGCTGTGTATCAATAGAAAACAAGTGAAAGTGAAAGTTTTCGTTGCTCCGTTATGTCCTACTCTTTGCAATCCCATGGGCTGTAGCCCACCAGGCTCCTCAGGCTCTTCTGTCAAGAATACTGGAGTGGGTAGCCATTCCCTTCTCCAGCGCATCTTCCTGACCCAGGGGTCGAACTTGGGTCTTCTGCATTGCAGGCAGATTCTTTACTGCCTGAGCCACCAGGGAAACCAATTGCAAACAATTACAGGTCTTCCAGTTCTAATCTCCCACGATCCTTCCCTATCTGTTTATCGCAGATGATGCTTTGCGGCTTTGTTCAGTCTTTACTTGGTGGATGGGTGGAGGAATCACCCACTTTGCTAGAAGTGAAAATGCACAGATTTTGATATTTAGGTTCAGTTCAGTTCAGTTGCTCTGTCATGTCCGACTCTTTGTGACCCCATGAATCGCAGCATGATAGGCCTCCCTGCCCATCACCACTTCCGAGTTCACTCACACTCACGTCCATCGAGTCGGTAATGCCATCCAGCCATCTCATCCTCTGTCGTCCCCTTCTCCTCCTGCCTCCAATCCCTCCCAGCATCAGAGTCTTTTCCAATGAGTCAACTCTTTGCATGAGGTGGCCAAAGTACTGGAGTTTCAGCTTTAGCATCATTCCTTCCAAAGAACACCCAGGGCTGATCTCCTTTAGAATGGACTGGTTGGATCTCCTTGCAGTCCAAGGGACTCTCAAGAGTCTTCTCCAACATCACACTTCAAAAGCATCAATTCTTCGGTGCAAGCTTTCTTCACAGTCCAACTCTCACATCCATACATGAACACTGGAAAAACCATAGCCTTGACTAGACGAACCTTAGTTGGCAAAGTAATGTCTCTGCTTTTCAATATGCTATCTAGGTTGGTCATAACTTTCCTTCCAAGGAGTAAGCATCTTCTAATTTCATGGCTGCAGTCACCATCTGCAGTGATTTTGGAGCCCCCCAAAATAAAGTCTGACACTGTTTCCCCATCTATTTCCCATGAAGTGATGGGACCAGATGCCATGATCTTCGTTTTATGAATGTTGAGCTTTAAACCAACTTTTTCACTCTCCTCTTTCACTTTCATCAAGAGGCTTTTTAGTTCCTCTTCACTTTCTGCCATAAGGGTGGTGTCATCTGCATATCTGAGGTTATTGATGTTTCTCCCGGCAATCTTGATTCCAGCTTGTGTTTCTTCCAGTCCAGCGTTTCTCATGATGTACTCTGCATATAAGTTAAATAAGCAGGGTGACAATATACAGCCTTGACATACTCCTTTTCCTATTTGGAACCAGTCTGTTGTTCCATGTCCAGTTCCAACTGTCGCTTCCTGACCTGCATATAGGTTTCTCAAGAGGCAGGTCAGGTGGTCTGATATTCCCATCTCTTTCAGAATCTTCTACAGTTTATTGTGATCCACACAGTCAAAGGCTTTGGCATAGTCAGTAAAGCAGATGTTTTTCTGAAACTGTCTTGCTTTTTGATGATCCAGCAGATGTTGGCAATTTGATCTCTGGTTCCTCTGCCTTTCCTAAAACCAGCTTGAACATCTGGAAGTTCACAGTTCACGTATTGCTGAAGCCTGGCTTGGAGAATTTTGAGCATTACTTTACTAGCATGTGAGATGAGTGCAATTGTGCGGTAGTTTGAGCATTCTTTGGCATTGCCTTTCTTTGGGCTTGGAATGAAAACTGACCTTTTCCAGTCCTGTGGCCACTGCTGAGTTTTCCAAATTTGCTGGCATATTGAGTGCAGCACTTTCACAGCATCATCTTTCAGGATTTGGAATAGCTCAACTTGAATTCCATCACCTCCACTAGCTTTGTTCATAGTGATGCTTTCTAAGGCCCACTTGACTTCACATTCCAGGATGTCTGGCTCTAGATGAGTGATCACACCATCGTGATTATCTGGGTCGTGAAGATCTTTTTTGTACAGTTCTTCTGTGTATTCTTGCCACCTCTTCTTAATATCTTCTGCTTCTGTTAGGTCCATACCATTTCTGTCCTTTATTGAGCCCATCTTTGCATGAAATGTTCCCTTGGTATCTCTAATTTTCTTGAAGAGATCTCTTTCCCATTCTGTTGTTTTCCTCTATTTCTTTGCATTGATCGCTGAGGAAGGCTTTCTTTTCTCTCCTTGCTATTCTTTGGAACTCTGCATTCAGATGTTTATATCTTTCCTTTTCTCCTTTGCTTTTCACTTCACTTCTTTTCATAGCTATTTGTAAGGGCTCCCCAGGCAGCCATTTTGCTTTTTTGCATTTCTTTCCCATGGGGATGGTCTTGATCCCTGTCTCCTGTATAATGTCATGAACCTCCATCCGTAGTTCATCAGGCACTCTATCTATCAGATCTAGTCCCTTAAATCTATTTCTCACTTCCACTGTATAATCATAAGGGATTTGATTTAGGTCATACCTGAATGGTCTAGTGGTTTTCCCTACTTTCTTCAATTTAAGTCTGAATTTGGCAATAAGGAGTTCATGGTCTGAGCCACAGTCAGCTCCTGGTCTTGTTTTTGCTGACTATAGAGCTTCTCCATCTTTGGCTGCAAAGAATATAATCAATCTGATTTTGGTGTTGACCATCTGGTAATGTCCATGTGTAGAGTCTTCTCTTGTGTTGTTGGAAGAGGGTGTTTGCTATGATCAGTGTGTTCTCTTGGCAAAATTCTATTAGCCTTTGCCCTGTTTCATTCCATATTCCAAGGACAAATTTGCCTGTTACTCCAGGTGTTTCTTGACTTCCTACTTTTGCATTCCAGTCCCCTATAATGAAAAGGACATCTTTTTTGGGTGTGAGTTCTAAAAGGTCTTGTAGGTCTTCATAGAACTGTCAACTTCAGCTTCTTCAGCGTTACTGGTTGGAGCATAGACTTGGATTACTGTGATATTAAATGGTTTGCCTTGGACACTAACAGAGATCATTCTGCCATTTTTCAGATTGCATCCAAGTACTGCAGTTCAGACTCTTTCGTTGACCATGATGGCTACTCCATTTCTTCTAAGGGATTCCTGCCCACAGTAGTAAATATAATGGTCATCTGAGTTAAATTCACCCATTCCAGTCCATTTTAGTTCACTGATTCCTAGAATGTCGATGTTCACTCTTGCCATCTACTGTTTCAGTTCAGTTTAGTCACTCAGTCGTGTCCAACTCTTTGTGACCCCATGAATCGCAGCAGTCCAGGCCTCCATGTCTATCACCAACTCCCAGAGTTCACTCAAACTCACATCCATCGAGTCGGTGATGCCATCCAGCCATCACATTCTCTGTTGTCCCCTTCTCCTCCTGCCCCCAATCCCTCCCAGCATCAGTCTTTTCCAATGAATCAACTCTTCGCATGAGGTGGCCAAAGTACACTACTATACTGTTCATGGGGTTCTCAAGGCAAGAATACTGAAGTGGTTTGCCATTCCCTTCCATTTAGGTCACAGATGATGTTATTTTGTCACTCTTCTCTGACGTTTGCAAAAGTTTTCCTTTTGCAGGTAAAAATTTTACAAAAACTTGACCTTGCACAGACTTTTTACTAATAAGAGATTGCTTCTTTTCTTTTTTTCTCACATGGAGCTCAGAGAAGGTATTGCTGTGTTGAGATTCAGTCTCAGTTAGTTCAGAAAAAAGATCTCGTCAAGAAATATTTTTCCTGTTTACCATCTTTGTTTCATTTTAGTTAACACATGCATGCATTTTTTAGGGGGAAGCTGAGTATCTTTTTTTTTCCTGACTAGTATCCCATTTTGAAAAAACACCTACACGTGAATTCCCAAGATTTTCTCTACTGAGTATGAAATGATTTGTGTGTGTTTTCCTTGCACAAATGTGCTGCACTATTTCCTTCTCATTTTCCTTTTCATCTTGCCATTGTATTTTCACTAGCTAGCCAAGAAATTCCTGTGAGATAGTTGACTTGTCTTTATTGCTCTTTCTCTCACAGGACATAACATACAAGCCTGAGTAGAAATGTAATGATCTAAAAATCTAGATAAGGGACTTCCCTGTGGTCCAGTGGCTAAGACTCCTTGTTCCCAATGGAGAGGGGCCAGGCTCAGTCCCTGGTCAGGGAACTAGATATTGCATCCTGCAAGTGAAGATCCTACATGCCACAACTAAAACATGGCTCAGCCAAAAACAAATAAATAAAAGTCTAGATAATTCAGGCAAAAAAATGGTTAATGACAATCAGAGGTGCATTTTCCTACTTCTGGCCTCAATTACCCAGTTTGGTTGTCAAAGCTGAAAAACAACTAAACCAGAACCAGATCTTTCTTTTTGTTAAGATTTTTTTTTTGATGTGGACCATTTTTAAAGTCTTTATTTAATTTGTTATAATATTGCTTCTATTTTATGTTGCAGTGTTTTCCCTGCAAGGTATGTGGGATCTTAGCTTCCTCAACCAGCGATCAAACCCACAACCCCTGCATTGGAAGGTGAAGTTTTACCCACTGGACCATCAGAGGAGTCCCAGGCCCAGATAGTTAATGTAAATATTGCCTTTCTGAACAGAAACTCTTGGTTTCCCCATCCTCTTTGCTGTGTTCGGCTCCATTTAAGTTCTACCTTTTTATTACATTTTCTGACACCTACTCTCCACTTTTTCCCCATCCTGTGTATTGTTGATGCCAGACGTGTGTCAGCACCTTTGTAAACAGTGCTCTCAACATTAGACTCAGGAGGCATGTGGGGGGCATACTTCTCATTCTGTGATAAGCGTTCAGTTTGTCTCTGATGAATACTACTTATTCCTGTTTGTTTGGAGAAGTAGTTTTATTTTCCAAAATACAGTTAAATCACATTAATAAGCAGAATATTAGAATTCACTTCCGCTATAGAACACTTTGGCTGGCCTTCTGCAATTCCCAGCCAGGGCCCTGCATATCAGGATGACCAGACTGAGGAACTGGAAACAGACTCAAGGCCATTTTGAGGTCTGGCAGTCCTTATCGCTGTGGTCACAGTGAGGCTTGAGTCCAAAATCAGGACAGAGAAGTCTCCAACTCACAGTCTGAGCTAGAGGCCAGAAAACTTGTATGGCAAAGTCAAGACTCATGATGGCTGGGTCAGGGTCATTCTGAGTATATTTGGCACCCAGAATTGGAATAACAGTACTCAATTATTATTTCCAAAGACTGAGAAAAAGAAAAATAAAGGAAGAAAATTTTGTTTGAGAAACCTCTGTCTAAATCAGTGACTCCTTAAATCAATGACAGAGAGTGGACCCAGGAAATGATTAAAGGCTATGATTTTCTATATCTTAGTTACACTGTTCGAGCTTATTTTAGCCTCTTTTAAATAGATCCATCATTTTCACAAAAATACTGTTAATAAGAGGGCATAAAAGTTCAGCATCAGGCATAGCTTACTGTATCTAGGATTTTTTCCAGCCTTTTCCCTTTGATTTTCCCATCATTGCCAGCAAAAAAAAAAAACAAACTTATTTTAGACTGTCTTGGCTCTCCTATCGCCTAGCTTTCTCTCTTGCCCTGAGCTTCTGCCTTCTTTCTTCAGTTTTCTTTGTCCAGATAATCCATTTGGACACTCTTCTCTGGCTTGAAATGTCAGACTACCTCTTATTCAATATTTCATTATTTTCTTCTAGCACCATACGTACTATAACTAAGGGTGAGAAATGTGTCTGCTATAGAATTCAGCTTGCAAAGATTTATACCTACCCCACCAGTTAGTAGAGTCAGATTGCACTCTCTATATATCTGTTTTAATTCCTGACTTAATGCTTTACAGTTTGTTTAGTCATTCAAGAATACAAGAAATGTGTAGAGATCATAAGGCTTTTATATGACTTGCAGATGCCTTGGGACAAATGGTAAAATACTGATATATTCTTATACATGTTTTCTTATTGCAAAAGGTGAAGTAGAAACATTAGGTCATTCCATTTTGATACAGGTTAAATACTATAAATGGAAGTATGCTAATATTAGAGGTAGAGACTTAGAATCTTGTATAATATAAAAATAGAATGATGGTTAAGTGAAGCCCATAAAACTTGCCAAATTCAAACCAAGAAATAGAGACAAAAGTATTTAGTACCAAATTTATGACTATAGAGGCATATGGGTTTATTATAACTGGAGCCAAATAATTATTGGAGAATTAGAAAGACATTTCTTAAACCAATGCTATCTAAGATGCCTAAAAACAGTATTATAACTATTTAAACTTAGATAAATTAAGTTTCTGTGCTATACTACATTACATTTTTCTCAAAGCATTTTGCTCTTATAAAACAAAGAATATATTCTAATAGTATAAATTTATAATTCAAGCTGCAGAAGGAATAACTAGCACTGGCAGGACACTAATTCACTCAATGGCTAGATTATTTTTTCTTATGTTTTGCTTTTTACACAATGGAATATATATTAGCTAATTGAAATATGGGAAACCAACAAGGATAGCAAATATGTTTTAACAGACATTATTTTTAAACACTTGATTTAAATTGAATTATAAGTAATGTTAAGGTAAACTTATCCATTTTAATATTTGTGATTTTTCTATGTATTATGAAGAGTTTAAGTGGAGAAAATAATTTTCCTCTCATTAGCAAGTTATTTCCCCTAAAATCTTGTTTTACTATGAATCTAACTGGTGTGCCCTTCTTTCATAAAGTTACTCTTTGGTTCAATTCCTTCAACTTCAAATGAATGAAGAAGTATTATTTCCAGAGTCAATCAGGCTTTGTTTTACTTAAAGTCTTATGATGTAAAGAACCACTTATCTACTTTTATTTAATTGCTTTATAATGTTGTGTTAGTTTCTGCTGTACAGCAAAGTGAATCATTTATGCACATAAATATATCCTTTCTGTTTTGGATTTCCTTCTCATTTAGGTCACCACAGAGCATTAAGTAGAATTACCTTTGCTATACAGCAGCTGCTACTGCTGCTGCTGCTAAGTCGCTTCAGTCGTGTCCGACTCTGTGCGACCCCATAGACAGCAGCCCACCAGGCTCCCCTGCCCCAGGGATTCTCCAGGAAAGAACACTGGAGTGGGTTGCCATTTAGAGAACCATTTTATTTTATTCTCCAAAGAAATATCAGAAGTATCACATCTTATACTAACATATATAAGTCTTATGTGTCAGGATTAAATTAGGGGGAAAATCATAAAGATGCTACCAGAAAACTACTAGAGCTTATCAATGAAATCAGTAGAGATGCAAGATATAAAATTAATCTTCAGAAATCTGTTGCATTCTATATACTAACAATAAAATATCAGAAACAGAAAATAAGGGAACAGTCCCATTTGCCATCACATCAGAAAGAATAAAATACCTAGAAATAAGTTGACCTAAGGACCTCCCCAATTTCATATGAATTTCTCTTTTGTACCACCCTAACTCAGAAACATACAGCCGAGAGGATTCTGGGAACTGTAGTTCAACTTAGCCCTGTTGCTACAGTACAGACCACCATGGTCATGTAACTCTATTTGGTTTACTGAATTTGTGTTAAGTTATTATGGGAGACACAAAATACATAGTATACACAGCCCATGTTTACGAGGACATCATCTCAAAGCAAGGATAAAATGGCCCACTCAGCAGTGCAAGGTGGCAATCCACAGAGTGTCAGAACATATGCTCAAGCCAAAAATTGAAAATGCTGGAAAAACAAAAACTGTCCTGAAAAGAATACTTTTCATATCAGTTTTGTTTCATATTCTCTACTTCCATTCTCTTAATAGCTTTTTAAAAAAATTCCTATGTAGGAAAAAATAGAGAAAGGCTATAACATGCACAAAAAGATCTGAAATAGCTTGCCTGGTTTCATTCATTAAAACTAAAGAATTCATAAATGTTTATGGTCTCAGAATAACCTTTGCTATATCACATTTATAGAACATATGCTTTCTGAGCAAATGTGAACCCATTTTGTTGAAAGAATAATGTCTTTTCTAAGTTTGAAACCTTTCCATTGGTATCCAAGAGAAACAGACTAGGAACTGTAGAGTAACCTACACAGAAATCTGTTCAATTTACCAGATGTTAATTTCCAATGCTCTCCTTTCTTACAAGCACCTCAAGGGAGAGAGGCACCTCCTTTGAGAGAGAAGCAGGAGAGAAAAGATCAGTTTGAATGCTAATGAGGCTGCATAGAGAGACCTTTACCTTTCTCACACAAAGGGACAGACAGCCATTTCGGTGTCAGTTGACAGCAACCATTAGCTATGATAGGAATTATAGGTCCATCAAGGGGAGGCTATACCCCAGTGGATTAGGTATTAAAGGTTTCCTTTTTTGAGCTTCACTATTACTACAAAATACAGTGCTGATGGGAGGGAGACACATGCTTCAGAGAGCAGATCTCATGGGATGGAGTATTAATTCCGTCCCATGAGCTAGCTTCCAATTCCTGCACATATGGAAAAAGAAAGAGTGTTGCTGTACTTTCATGTAGACTGGTCCCCTTTCTACTGTGTCCTCTTCATCACTATGATTCTCATTCTCTCCTCTAATCCCCTTCCACACAAGGATCACCCCTGCAGTTCTAGATAAGCCCCCAAGACCAGACCTAGCACATCTGATGTGGGCTGTAATGGATTGTTCTCTGTTCCTAAGAAAAGGAGCTTCGAAGATGTTTTGGTAGATCGGAGCCTGGGAGAAGAATGACCTCCCAAATGTTTCCACTTTGGGACTACTCTTTGACAGAGCCAATAAGTCTTAGCATTATACTTTATTTGCATTGGGGAATTGGTTGATGCTTATTTATCACAATGTGGAGATCAGTTTGGGAGCATTTCCAAATGACACTCAGGAGAACCGAAGTGATCTTTTCTCTCTGGAGGCCTGAAGGGAGAGTTCAAAGTTACCACCTCTTATGTAACCACCACCCAGGAACCTTGTGGGAAGCGAAGGTGGTGAACTATTTTGATACAAAGAGAACTTTAGGATGGGAAGTTTATACCTTCTGGAATTGTTTTACCAAGCAAAACCATTCTCTTTTTTTCTCCTTAATCTCAAAGTAAATGTCTCTGGGATAAGTGATGTACCGTAATAACGAAGAGGGATCAGCCAGAGAGAGGGTATCAGAGAGACAGTCAGAACTCACAGAATTAATTGGGAGCACAGAGGCCTGAAACATCTGTACAAAAAAAAAAAAACCAAAAAACAAATATGTGTTTACTGCTATAAAGCTATTAGGCTCTCTGACAGAGGGTTTTACTAACTGGTGTATTAAGGGCTGTGTCTGGCTGTGCATTTTGCTGTGTTCCCATTGGCTAACATTTTTTTTTAAAGCTGCTTTGTGTTCTTGAGTCTGTTCTTTCCAAGACCATCAAAAATAAAGGCACATGATCTAAACAAATGAAAGCTGTAGCTCAGATTTGGGAGTGATCTCATGGGGACAGGCACGCATTCTGAATCCAGAAAATTCTGTTTCCAAAGGTCAGAAAAGAGATGCATATTTATGTGGCGTGCAGTCATGGGTGTCTATAAATATATAAATGCCATAAATATATTTTATAGGAAGAGAGGGATTGTTTTCCATATAGTACTTTCCATCTTAGTATCTTTCACTATTACTAGTTCAATATTCATAGTGCTTCCTGTATTAGGGTTGCAGTCGGCTAGAAACCTTTACATCTCTATCACATGCTGATGTACAGCTCGAAGAGGCACCAACAGGTCAATAGATATTTCTTTTCTAGTTATTCTTTATGAATTAATATCATTCATGTTGAGCCTCAGGTAGACTTCCCATAGTTCTAATCTCCACAGAGACAGGGACAAGTTGTAGGCTGTACTTCTACATAACCCATTTTACAGCCCAAGTTTATGTAAGGTTGCCATCCCCTCTTTAATCTGCTAAACTTTTTATTCATTTTTGTCTTATAAGATGGATTTCCAACCACCTTTCTAATTCTTCTTTAGCTTCTTCACCTCCTCATTTAGTCAGAAAACTGAATCAAAATCAGTGCTTTAAAATGAGTCAGAGAAAAAGAGAAAGAGAAAAATAAATAAATAAATAAAATGAGTCAGAATAAGGATGAATATAAAAAAAGAGTCAACCCTATAGTGACTTTAAAGATTCACCTATCATTACAGAAAGAATTTTTATATCTGGTAAGAGAATAGTCTAGAGCCCTATGTGCAAATTGACAGATTGCAATCTGAATCCAGACTTTTTTTTTTAGGGTACTAGTATTTTTTCAAAATAAAAGTTGAATTTTGGTGTGTATCAGTGGAGTATGCATGCATGCATGCTAAGTCACTTGAGTCAACTTGTCTGACTCTGTGTGACCCCATGGACTGTAGCCCACCAGGCTCCTCTGTCCATGGGATTCTGCAGGTGAGAATACTGGAGTGGGATGCCATGGCCTCCTCCAAGCGATCTTTTGGAGCCATGTCTCCTGCCTTGGTAGGAGAGTTCTCTTATATCTCCTGCATTGGCAGGAGAGATCTTTACCACTAGTGCGACTTGGAAAGCCCTCAGTATACACACTCTCCCAATCACCATAAGGTTCATTTTCCCTCATTTTCCTATACCTCATCTAACCCACAGATTTATATGTCAATTGCCTCCTCTCAGCTCTCAGTTGTATATCCTAACAACACAGATACAATATTGACTCATGTTCAACTGTGTTCTTCATGAATGTTTTTTAAGTCACATGTACTAGCCAGTCATGATTCTTCTTTAACCTAACTCTTTCACTCTGTATTTGTCTGCTTAGGCTGCCATAACAAAATACCACAGGCTGGTGATTTAAACGACAGACATTTATATTCTCAGAGTTTAGGAGTTGGGAAGTTCATGGCCAAGGTGCTGGTCAGTTTGGTTTCTGGTGAGAGGTCTCCTCCTGGCTTGTAGATGGCCACCTGTTTGCTGTGTCCTCACGTGGCCTTTCCTCTGTGCTTGTGAAGAGAATGAACCCTCTGGTTACTTTTCCTCTTCTTATAAGGATATCAGTCTCATCAGATGAGGATATCAAACTTGGGATCCCATGGAACCTCAGTGACCTCCCTCAAAGTCCTGTCTCTAAACACAGGTTAGGGTTTCTACATAGGAATTTTGAAAGGGACACAGTTCAGTCCATAACACTATCTATGAAGCATCAAGACTATTCTCTTTGGGGTACCATCTAGGTCATGGACAGATGTGCTGCAAATAAAGAGTTTTGCTTGGATCACCATGACCAAAGAAAGTCCTTGAACTGTGGACAGAGAGGGGACTAGAAATACTAAGAGATCAACAGGGAAATTCTTTCTGAAATGTCTATGCTCACTCTTTGGTTCCCCTCTAGGATAGTTTGAATTATTGTTCAGCAAATATACAAGCCCAGTTTCCCCAAGAAGGGGTAGAATATGCTGTCCTGCCCACTGTGTTTGCTTTAGCAATGGGATATTAGCAGACGTGATATAAGTAGAGTCAGAAACATGATTGTGCAGAGAGGCCTAGCTTCTCCTGTTTCAGCCACTGCCAAGAGGTGAACATGGTGGACCAAAGAGGACGGGATATGTGTGGACCAGACCTGGGCTCAACCTTCCTCTTAGAGTCAAAGTCAACCAAGCCTACCCTTGATCAACTAGATCCCAAATGACCAAACACTCTAAGCTTTAAATAAAGGATAATCATGTGTCACTGAGTTTTGTTTGTTTTGAAGTGTGGGAAGGCATGTCTTTTTTCTTGTTTAGTCACTAAGTTGTGTCCACCTCTTTTGTGACCCCATGGACTGTAGCCCACTAGGCTTCTCTGTCCATGGGATTTCCTAGGCAAGAATACTGGACTGGGTTGCCATTTCCTCCTCCGGGGCATCTTCCCAACCCAGGGACTGAACTGTGTCTCCTGCATTGGCAGGCAGATCCTTTACCACTGAGCCACCAGGGAAATCCTTGTCTTTTTTTAGGCAGTAGTAATTAGCTAAGATGGATGTCAGTAGCCTCAAGTGGGATCCTTCCATAAAAAAATAAACCTAAAATACATGGCATAGGCTTAGGGTGTAAGCAGCAGGGGGTAAGAAAACTGTTATAAAAGAGCAGACGAGTAGTAAGAAAACCTATAGGAATATGAGTAAATGATCATCTACAGTTGACTCTTGAACAACTCGGTTCGGGAATGCCAACCCCATGTGCAGCAGAATATCTGCATATAAATTTGTAGTTGGCCCTACATATATCTTGTTCTGCATCACAGATTGAGTAGTACTGTAGTATTTATTTTTTAAAAATCAAGCATGAAGTGGACCCACACAGTTCAAACTCATGTTGTTCAAGGGTCAACTATATATAATATAGCAGCACAACTCTGGTTAAAGTCACCTGCAATAATCTAGAAAACAGCAATTACACAGGATGAACTTTTCTTGTATGAGATTTTCAGATTAAAATCTCCAGTTTGGGGCCAGTTTGTTAACAGAAATAGCTAAGTTAATATATTATTGGATAAATAATAGATAGCTCTGTGGTTTGGTTGGCAAAATCATTTTTCTCCAATAGTGTTAACAAGGTAATATTTTTGTTTTTTCTACATTGATATGTATCAAATACAGAGAAAGGGAAAGTATGAGCTCACCTCCAATAAACAACGTGTTTCTTCTGAGAACTTAAAACATTTTCAACCCAAACTCAAAATGAAGTGACGAGGTACAACTCCAGAAACACACAAAATAATACAAAGCTTAAAAACAGGCAATAGGGTTTACACTAAATACTTTTGTAGTGCCCTTTAAGGTAGAAGGTTCTAGACTCAGCTTCAACTCTCTCTGGAAAGATCCAGAAAACCATGGATTTATTTATCATGTCAGAGTTGTTGATCTTGAGGAGCACCATAACCTTACTATAAACCTGGAAGCAAAAATGTATGGACTTCCCTGGTGGTCCATTGTTTAAGAATCCGCCTTTCAATGCAGGAGGTGTGGGTTCGATCCCTGGTCAGGGAACTGAGATCCACATGCCTTGAAGGAACTATAAGTCCTTGTGCCAGGACTAAAGAGCTCAAGGAAAGATCCCACATGCTGCAACTAAGATCTGATGCAGCCAAATAGTGATTTAAAAAAAAAAAAAAATCTGTTTAAACTGGGGAGAGTGACAAACACTGGTTGATAGAGAATTTGAATCTTAAGTAGGAGAGAGCAGTAACTCTCAAGTGAGTTTTCATGCCCATAGGATTCAAATTCCAAGACAAAGGGCCTAGACATGTGATTGCAAAATCACGATTCACTGACTAAAATGCAGAGGATCTCATAAGGTTCCTTGAGAGAGGGTCCAACAGAAAATAAGAAAGTTACCGTAATCCTGGAGGTGGGAAAATTCTAAAAACAAAAAACAACAACAGGGGGAAATACTGTAGAAACTTTTAATCAGAAAGCTTAACCCTGGACTCTTGCAAAATGATAGAACTATTTAACAGATGGTATGTGTGAACTTAAAAGAGAAAACAATCATTGCCAGGCTTGGGAAGTTAGGTGATATCAATCATTTTATGCTTTTAAAAATACTACATTTCATAGAATGTTAGCAACTATTGATTATAAGAAGCATCATTATTTTATATGACATAAAGAAAGAAAAACACTGCCATCACTGAACCATGACAGGCCATCTACTCTAAGATTCATGCAAATTTCAAATAAGTTTAAATGCGAAATAAATGTGCATCCCAAAGCAAGAGGAATATGACATTGTTGTTTCTTTTTCAGGTGACTCCTCCTTGGAGGTTTCCAGAGGAACAGTGGAAGGATAGAGGAAGGACAAAATCATTTCTTCTTCTTCTTGTTTCCTATTCTTTTCATCATTCCTCTGGCAACACTACTCCTCAATCCATGATCAGCATATTGTACCTGTAGTAGCAACTGTTTTGAGTATGCAGGTCTATAACATTTTCATAAGCAGAATCACTGGCTCTCTCAGAGCACCAGCCAGGTGACATTCCCTTCTTAAAAGTCTCAGCATCAGTTCCATGGGGACCTCGTCGTTTGTTCATAGTCATTCCAATCTCATCGCTCGTTGTCTCCTAGCCCTAGAGGTGGTAGTTGATCCTATAGCTATTTGCTACTTGGTGATATTAAGTGGTCAATAGTTGCCTTTCCTACTCTCCAGTACTTAGTTAATAATAATTTCTAAATTAATTTTTATTAGAGTATAGTTGCTTTACAATGTTGCATTAGTTTCTGTGAGGTGTGCTTAGTTACTCAGTCATGTCCAACTCTTTGGGACTCCATGGACTGCAGCCTGCCAGGCTCCTCTGTCCATGGAGAATCTCCAGGCAAGAATACTAGAACTGGGTTGCTATGCCCTCCTCCAGGGGATCTTCCCAAGCCAGGGATTGAACCCAGGTCTCCCACTTTGCAGGCAGATTCTTTACCTACCAACTGAGCCACCAGGGAAGCCCATGCTAGTTTCTGCTGTACAGCAAAGTGAATCAACTATATGTATGCATATACCCCCTCCCTTTGGATTTCCTTCCCATTTAGGTCAGCATAGAACACTGAGTACAGTTTCCTGCACTATATAGTAGGTTCTCATTAGTTGTCTATTTTGTACAAAATATCAATAGTGTATATTTGTCAGTCCCAAACTCCCAATTCCTCCCACCTCTCCTTTTCCTCTTGGTATCTGTATATTTGTTCTCTAAGTCTGTGTCTCTATTTGTCCTTTGCAAATAAGATCATCTATACCATTTTTTCTAAATTCCACATATATGTATCAATACACAATAATTTATATATAAATATTGGCTCAAGTAATTTACATGGCTTCCGTCTCCTGACTAGACCTGGATTGATACGGTGTATGTGTGTGTGCACATGCACAAGAAAGAGGGAGAGAAGGATAAAAAGGAAGAGAAATGAATAGGCACACTGTATGACCAGCCTAGACAGCATATTAAAAGCAGAGACACCACTTTGCCAACAAAGGTCCGTCTAGTCAAGGCTATGGTTTTTCCAGTGGTCATATATGGATGTGAGAGTTGGACTGTGAAGAAAGCCAAGTGCCGAAGAATTGATGCTTTTGAACTGTGGTGTCGGAGAAGACTCTTGAGAGTCCCTTGGACTGCAAGGAAATCCAACCAGTCCATTCTGAAGAAGATCAGTCCTGCGTGTTCATTGGAAGGACTGATGCTGAAGCTGAAACTCCAATACAGTGGCCACCTCATGGGAAGAGTTGACTCATTGGAAAAGACTCTGATGCTGGGAGGGATTGGGAGCAGGAGGAGAAGGGGATGACAGAGGATGAGATGGCTGGATGGCATCATGGACTCAATGTACAAGAGTTTGGGTGGAGTCCAGGAGTTGGTAATGGACAGGGAGGCCTGGCATGCTGCAATTCATGGGGTTGCAAAGAGTCGGACATGACTCAGCAACTGAACTGAACTGAACGCTGCAGTCCGTGGGGTTGCAAAGAGTCAGACACGACTGAGCAACTAAACTGAACTGAGAGTCCTAGAGAGAGAAGGATAAGGAATGGAATACAAGACATACTAAAAGAGATCCTGGTCTCAATGCTTTCAAAATCAAGAAGGCTATCATACCACATAATCAAGAAGGATTACAAGCTCAAACAGGAGAAGTGAAAAAGAAAACTAGACCTAGGCACATTACCCTGCAGATAACTACATATTCCCTACACATTTATGCAAGATGCTCTGTGCCTAGCAGAGCACAGAGGAGAGAGGAAGGAAGGGAGGGAGGAGGGAGGAAGGGGAAGGAAAAGGAATGAGAAAAAAAAATCTGAAAAGCAGCCAGAAGATCTTTGACAAAGGAGCAAAGGCAATACAATGGAGGAAAGAGAGTCTCTTAGACAAAGAGTTGCGAGAACAACTGGGCATAAACATGCCAAAAAAAAAAAGAAGAAGAAAAGAAATTAGACAGAGAGAGTCCTTACACCCTTCACAAAAAGTTAACTCAAATGGATCATAGACCTAAATGTGAAATACAAAACTCCAAGGAAAAGACGTATGAGAAAATCCAGATGACTTCAGTTACGGAAAGGAATTTTTAGATATAACACCAAAGACACAATCCATGAAAAAAATAAGTTGGACTTAAAAGCTTATGCTCTGCAAAAGACTCTCTCAAGAGACTGAGAAGTTAAGCCACAGGCTAGGAGAAAATGTCTGCAAAAGACACATATGATAAAGGACTATTATCCAAAAAATACAAAGAATTTTTAAATGTGAGCAATTAGAAATTGAGCACCTCATTAAAAATGTGTCAAAGACCTGAGTGGACACTTCACCAAAGAGGATATGCAGATGGCAATAAGCATAGAAAAAGATGCTCCACATTACTTATCATTAGAAGGTTTCGAATTAAAACAATAGTGAAATACCACTGCACACCTATTATAATGGCCAAAAGCCAACACACCAACGACTCACAAGCTGGCAAGCATGCGGAGCAAGAGGAGCTCTCATTCATTGTTACTGGGAACGCAAATGGTGCAGCCACCTTTGGAAGATGGTTTGGCAGCTTCATATAAAACTAATCCTAATAAGGGTAGATAACTACCTGCATGCAGCCATATGAATAAATCTCACTGACATGAAGAAGAGTTTTGCTCCATGATTTAGTTTATAACAAGTTCAAAAACAGAGAATACAAATCTATAATGATGGACATCATAAGAATGGTTGGTTACTTTTGGAGCTGGGATGTCTAGGAGGGAACACAAGCATTCTGGGGTGCTGCTAACATTCTAGATCTTGATCTGGGTAGCAGTTACATTCTGTAAAATTTCGTCAAGCTGCACATAGATTTGGACACTTTTAGCTCAGTCGGTAAAGAATCTGCCTGCAATGCAGGAGACCTAGGTTCGATTCCTAGGTCAGGAAGATCCCCTGGAGAAGGAAATGGCAATCCACTCCAGTATTCTTGCCTGGAAACTCCCATGGACCGAGGAGCCTGGCGGGCTATAGTCCGTGGGGTCACAAGAGTTGGACACGACTTAGCGGCTAAACCACCACCACTACATTTATATTAGGGGCATGTAGAAAATATTCTTTTGTATAGCCTCCTGGGACTATACAAATTTGAGGTTAATATTAATCCTGTTTGGTACTTGCACACATCCAAGTAATCTGGAACCCAGGAAAATCAAAAGATTGCACAGGGAAAAAAATGGAATGTGTCTGTTGTAAACATCAATGACATAGTCAAAGTAACTTTTAAAAATTTCTAAATATTGATTCAAGCAAAAGGGTAGTGTTTGAAAAGAATGAAGTGTTTGTACCTCTGTTTGGAGCATATGTGTGTGTGTATCTGTCTTCTAATGTAGGATAATAGAAATAAAGGTGATATTTATAAGTGAAGAGCTGAATACTAGAAGAGTTAACAGTTTTAATTTCTGCTTCACTCAGAGTGGAGAAAGATGTGGTAGAACAGGTGTGATAGAACAGGAATTGACAAACATTTATTGGAAAGGACCACATACCAAATAGTTTAGCCTGTGTGGCCATGGTCTCTTATGCAACTACTCACCCCTAACCTTATACTGTGAAAGCTGCCAGAGACAATATAGAAACATATGGGCATGGATGCTGTGTTCCTATGTGACTTTTTTTTTTTTTTTTTTTAACAAAAACAACTGGTGGGGTGTAGTTTGCTGACCCATTGGAGAAGATGAGTAATTCTCATTATAACCATAATATTATTGAACATTTTTAATAAAGAAAATGTATGTGGTCAGTCACTTAATATGTGATAATATTTATCAGATCTAATATGTCAGACATTATTCTCGAGTCTAGGGATACAGATGTGACCAAAACTGACAAAAATCTGTCCTCATGGAGTTACATTCCAGAATGTTATTATCATAAAATTAACTATAAAAAAAGGAGGAGTTAGATTACTTAAAATAGTTATATTTAAGAGTATACTTGAAGATTAACTGTGGGCCATTGCTTAAGTTTTATGTTCCTGCAAGAACAATAAAATTATTTCCAAAAAATCATATTATCATTAGTAGTTTTTTGTGGCATTTATAATAGTAATCTTCAAATGCTTTCCTCCCATATTACTTCAAATTATTTTGAAAACCCATGTACTCTGTATATTTTAAAATAATCATCTAAGAATCTTGATCATAAGGTTCAAATGGTGAAAATTCAGGTGTGTTATAAATATTATCATTTAAAAATAAAACTAGTATAATTTTTTAACTGTAGCAAATGAAGACACACAAATAGCCAATAGACATATGAAAAGATGGTTAATGTTGCTAATTATCATGGAAAGACAAATCAAAACAAGAACGAAATATCACTTCATAATTGTTGGGATGGCTATTGTCAGAAAAGGATAGGGACTGCCTTGGTGGTACGCTGAATAGGAATCCGCCTGCCAACACAGGGGACACGGGTTTGATCCCTGGTCCAGGAAGATTCCACATGCCGCAGAGCAACTAAACCCGTATGCCACAAATACTGAGCCCACACACCCTGGAGCCCATGCTCCGCAACAAGAGAAGCCACCACAATGAGAAGCCCACGCACAGCAACTAGAGAGGAGCCCCTGCTTGCTGCAACTAGAGAAAGCCCATGCACGGCAATGAAGAGCCAGCACAGTCAAAAATAAAATTAATTAATTACAAAGAAGGATTACAAGGTCAGTGAGAATGTGGAGAATTCGAAACCTTTGTACACTGTTAGTAGGCATGCAAAACGATGCAAATGCTCTGGGAAAACAGTATGGAGAGCCCTGAAAACATTAAGAATATTCCAGAGGAACAATGATCTGGTCTTCAATTATTTACTGAAACCTCTGTATTTCTAGTTTGCATGTGTATGTATGAATCTGTATGTATAAAATTTGTAATACAAATGCACAGTTCTGTGCTATCTTGCTGGGGTTCCTTTCTTTGAGCCTACAGTTTAATCCTTAATGAAAGGAGGGATTAAACTTAACCCTGTAAGTTAACATGTTTTGTTTAATATCAAGAACTATATTAAAATATGAATCTTATAAAAGTAAAAAAAATAACAATAGATCTACCGTGTGATCCAACAATCCATCATATGGATTTCTTTATCCAAAGAAATGAAAACACTAATTCAAAAAGATATCTGCACCTCCATGTTCACTGAGGTATTGTTTTGAATAACCAGCATAGGGAAACAGCCTAAACATCTGTCAGAATAGTAGACAGACCCCACCTCCCCGCAAATGAGGCTTTCGAACTGTGGTGCTGGAGAAGACTCTTGAGAGTCCCTTGGACAGTAAGGAGATCAAATATTCATTGGAAGGACTGATGGTGAAGTTCCAATACTTTGGCACACCTGATGTGAAGAACCAACTCATTGGAAAAGACCCCGGTGCTGGAAAAGATTGCAGGCGGGAGAAGGGGACAACAGAGGATGAGATGGTTGGATCGCATTACTGACTCAATGGACATGAGTTTGAGCAGGCTCGAGGAGATGGTGGAGCACAGGGAAGCCTGGTGTGCTGCAGTCCATGGGTTCACAAAGAGTAGGACACGACTGAGCAACTGAACAACCCTGAATGAAGAAAATCCTGCTATATGCAACAGCAAGGGTGACCCTGAAAGACATAATAAATCAGGCAAACAAAGACAAACAAATGCTGTACAAACGTTGCTGATATGTGGAATCTGTAAAAGTTGAACTAATATAAGTGGTGACTGGAGTGAGGGGAAATACGAAGTCACTCATCAAGAAGCATAAACTTTGAGTTTTACAAGAAGAGTCAGTTCTACAGATCCATACAACACTGTGCAATACTGTAGGTACGCTTAAAAATCTGTTAAGAAGGAAGATGTCATGTGACATGTTGTTACCGCAACAAAATAAAAATAGCTGTATCCAATACTTTCCAAATGCCATAATAATTTAATACCCACAGTTTCTATGAAAAAGTTCATAAAAGGCTCTTCTTTATTAGGAAAACTTATATTCCATCTTTGCATTGAAATTTTATGTTATTTCACCTTCTCTTCTTCATCCTCTTACAATATATTTTCAATCTTGAGTCTTTATAAAATTAATTCTTATTGGAGTATAGTTGCTTCACAATATTGTGTTAGTTTCTACTGTAGGACAAAATGAATCGGCTGTGTGTGTGTGTGTGTGTGTGTGTGTATTCCTCTCCCTTTTGGACTTTCTTCCTGTTCAGGTCATCACATGCATTAAGTAGCATTCTCTGTGCTGTACAGTAGGTTCTCACTAGAGGACAGTATCAATAGTGTATGTGGGTCAATCCCAGCATCTCAATTCTTCCCATTCTCTCTTTTCCCCCTTGATATCTGTACATTTGTTCTCTACTTCTGTGTCTCTATTTATAAGACCTAAATAGACATTTCTCCAAAGAAGACATACAGATGGCCAACAAATATATGAAAAATGGTCGACATCACTAATTACTAGGGAAATGCAAATAAAACCGAAGTCTCACCTCACATCGGTTAGAATAGCCATTCTTGAGTCTTTTTTTTAATTAATTTTATAAAATTTGTATATGCCACAAAGAGATGTATACAAATTAAAATTCTGTGTTGGTTGAATTCTCTCTAACCATAAGGTTCTAAATGATTTTCTGGATTGAGTTATTAGTATACTTATTAGCAATACATGGATTTAACACAGTATAATATATACATTACACACTTGGAAATTTATTTTTTAAAAATAGTAATATTTTATTGGAAATGAATCTTATAGTGAGGTAACTAGGGCTGTTTTACTTCAATCAGTTCATGTATTTGTAGATGAACATTATTTATTGCTAGCATGAGAAGGGACACAACACAAATGACTTAATTCACTGTGATCATTGTTGTAAAGTCTGAGAGATCTTGTTCATCTAAATAAGGAGATAGGAATGAAAGGAATTTTATACTAAAGTTATTCAATTCTTCAAATTCTTCTTGAAGTATATGCTAAATATTGAATAGTGATGTATCACCAGAATTATTCTTAATGATGTATGAGCTGACAATTTGAAGAGGTCCTCCTTCAAATGTTTTGAAAGAAAAGAATCGGAAATGGCCTGATTTGCAACAGCATTTTTACTCAGTTAATAGAATCTTTCAATTGCTCAACTTCTTGGAAATATACCAAAAGACTTCACTAAGATTTATCAGATATCTGTTAATTATGCCTACTTGAAGCACTTTGCATAATCCAATGGATTGAGAAAGAGTTGGGAAAATCTAAACATTGAGTTTTTAAACACAACTTTGCTATAATAAAATTTCTTATTAAATCATTTTATCTCATCATATGTTTAAAAAACTATCAGTCAAAATCAAAGAGATGCAAATTTAGGCCCTTCATTTTGTGGAAAATAATGTAGAGATAGTCTAACAAACAAGCTCAATTCTCTCTTGACAACAATCAGTCTAATCCAAATTTCAGAAAATGTCTAAATTCATTTTTTATTCAGATAACATCTTAACAGTCAAATTAAGAAATGAGAATAAAAGACAACGAAATTTAAAATTTGCTAATGTAACTATCTGCATGCTTATAAAAGTAAGAAGATTTATATCTCATTCCTTAGCCTGTTATAATCTAATAGATTGTCTACTTTATATTATAATTATTTATAAAGTAACATATGGTATGCCTTCAGTAAATTTTGCTTAGCGTGTGAGAAAAATGCAATCAAAATCACACTTTAAAGCTCTGAGATAAAAACATCAATATCCTGAAACATCATAATTGTACTTAATTGTACTTTTTCTATATATTCAATGAAAGAGAAAAACTATTGCTGAACAATTATTATTGATTGATCATTTAGAATATATTTGTACTTTTTGTGAGGAAGTAGACCACATTAAACAGTTTGTGAAATGAATTAAGTTGATGATTGCACTTAGAAAAAATCGTACTCTAGTATAACTTTTTGTATGGTACAATTCTTCTGTCTAGCTTTCTGGTCTTGTACAATTGTTTATCTGGTTTGGGAAAGTAGTTTTTAAATTTCTTTTTTTGAATAACATACATGGATTCCAAAGAAAGCAAGTAAAATTTTATCCATAGTTTTTATTCAGTATATGTTGAAAACTTTGGTATTCCCTGAACACAGTCAAGGAACTTTCCAGGGAATCATCATCACTAAGCTGCTTCAGATTTTTAAAGGTTCATTTCTTTTCTGCTAATACCAAGACGTGGAAATGGAAATGAGCTTTTAAAAATTGCTTATGCTTATATATGTGAAAAGCAAGTCATTCTTAGTGTTCATTATGTCTTATTGGTAATATTTTTCTAATTTTCTTTGTTTTGGCTTGGCATTTGCCTCTTTCTTAAGCAAATATCCTGTGAATGAAAGAAGCTGAAACATCTGTACGCCTGAAACTAACACAATATTTTAAATCAACTTCAATAAAAATAAAATTAAGAAATTCTTTGTCCATCATCTGGAAATATAATTAAAATTTGATTTAATAACTATATAAAATATATTTTATACCCCCAAAATACAGCCTCATGGAAAAACATGTGAAAGATTGAATATGTACTAAACTAAAAGAAATACACTGATAAATTGTGAAGAGCAAATGTAAGTTTACACTGTTGTACCACTATATAATAGGACTTGAATTCCAAAATCACTACTAAAACATTAAACAAATTACAAATTCATTTAACTTTTTAAAAAGTTATCTTCTAAAACAAAGCAAAGCAAAACAAAAAATTATAAGAGCAAGGCTTTGGGGTCAAAAAATTTTAAATATATATTTGGAGATTGCTGCATTTCATCCAATGAGCTTATGTCCACAGATCGTATAATTTTAATTATTTAAGGCTTTTGTGTAAATATTTTATTAAATATTGAATAGGCAAACATTGCTCATAGCCTATATGTCAAGTATAAAGACTAACAATATAGTGAAAGTCCAACTATTAACTGCTCAGTTGTGTCCGACTTTTTGTGCCACCATGGACTATAGCCTGCCAGGTTCCTCTATCTATGGAATTCTCCAGCCAAGAATACTGGAGTGCATTGCCATTCCTTTTTCCAGGGGATCTTTCCAACCCAGGAATCAAATCCAGTTCTACTGCATTGCAGGCAGATTCTTTACCTTCTGAGCCACCAGGGAAGCCCAACAACAAAGTAACATACATCAATTTAAGGGAGAAAATGAACTTTACATGTGAATTCCATTTAGTAACCTCCTTTCATACTTGATCTAGTTTCTTCTCCTATTCTCTTGATTAACTACTACTATAGCAACTCTTATTTATCAAAAAAAGAAAAAGCTGGAACATCAAGGATGACACAAAGCTTTTCCAAGGCCAGATCTGGGAGGGGCCAAGCAACATGTTCGCATGGTCATTATATTTTATAAAACATAACACTGAGACTGCTGCTGCTGCTAAGTCACTTCAGTCATGTCCGACTCTGTGTGACCCCATAGACGGCAGCCCACCAGGCTCCCCTGTCCCTGGGATTCTCCAGGCAGGAACACTGGAGTGGGTTGCCATTTCCTTCTCCAATGCATGAAAGTGAAAAGTGAAAGTGAAGTCATTCAGTCGTGTCCGACTCTTCTACGACCCCATGGACTGCAGCCTACCAGGCTCCTCTGCCCATGGGATTTTCCAGGCAAGAGTACTGGAGTGGGGTGCCATTGCCTTCTCCAAACACTGAGACAGTGTAGCCCTAATTACTGCTTCTTTTCACCCTGACTTCCCTTCTTGCTTCGTTCAGTT
This sequence comes from Bos mutus, assembly GCF_027580195.1. Taxonomy (NCBI): domain Eukaryota; kingdom Metazoa; phylum Chordata; class Mammalia; order Artiodactyla; family Bovidae; genus Bos; species Bos mutus. The sequence continues at coordinate 65,594,312 of NC_091629.1, read as the reverse complement.
TGTGCTTAAGTGGCCTTAGGCTTTCTGGAGAAGATGACTAAAGAAAAAGGGAGTTGAAGACACATTTACTTTGGGTTTGATGGGATATTTTTACGATTCACTGTCAGGTCGTCATGACCACTTATACTTATTCCTTTAGCTGTCCTAATATAGAACTGCTCCCCACATTATGACATGATGTGAACTTACACTGCCACGATGTGAACTTGTCTGATGAAGCTTGCTGCAGGAAATTTGTGGGTAGTGCAGGAGAAATAAGAAGTTCGTCTGAGAAAATTCTTGCAAATCTCACAGTTCATACGAGAAAGAAATGTCTCATATTTGACAATAATCCCAATAGTCACCAGGTATGACCAATAATGGTTATAAAACTGATGGAAAGTGCTTTATGTTGTCAATACCAAGAAAAAAATTTCCATCTATCATGCTAGAGAAAAGATCATCAAAATGATGTTACCCAACTGTTAGAAGAAATGATCAAAATATATGCCAGCAAAATAAAAGGAAAAAGGAGGGAATTTTTTTTACCCAGGTAGTTTATAAAAGGTTATTTTCCTGAATCATGATATCTCTGGCATTTGTCAGCATTTTCAAATTTGAAACAAATGTGATTTGTTGGGGATTTCTTTTATTTTAAATAGTCATTTTGCACATAATTTTGATAATAATTTTGTATTCTTTCTCATATTGCAGGCTCCAAAATGTTATAAATTTCAAGCCCCCAAACTTGAATATACCTCTGTTCAAAAAGCAATGCATCCTTTTGGAAGAGGTGGAAGAGATGAGGTCATTAAGCAAAAATTGCCAGCAGTCTCCCTACATACCACAAAATATTTACTTTCATATTTCACCTCCCAAAAATGACAGGATTTTCCACTTGTAATGTTTTTAACAGAAATATATGTGTAAAAAGGAGGATTAGAAAGTCTTTGATTTTATGGTGATTTGATCAATTGTTAACTTAGATTCTGCAAAACACTATCTCGAATTTTCTTCTTATTTGACTCCTGGCTTGTTTTGTTGTTGTTTGTTTTTTTTTTTAAATAACATGCCCAGGAACTGCATCAAAGAAATTTCAGGATGAGAATGGGGAGCCTCTCTGTTCTGGACTGTGAGAAGAATTGCCATAAAAGAATGCAGGAAAAGAGAACCTATGTGATATTGGCATTCCAAGCGGTGTGGTGGTAAAGAATCTGCCAACCAAAGGAGGAGATGCAAGAGACACAGGTTCAATCCCTGGGCTGGGAGGATCCACTGGAGTAGGAAATGACAACTCGCTGCAGCATTCTTGCCTGGGAAATTCCAGAGGAGCCTGGCAGGCTAGAGTCCAAGAGGCCACAAAGAGTCAGATATGACTGAGTGCACGCACGCACACACACACACACACATACGACTTAGCTACTGAACATCCACAACCAAAGAATCCATTGGAAAGTCCCCAAATACCTTCTAGGGCAGGTGGATCCATATTTGAATCCCCCTCCTTAATTATGGACAGAATGGAGCTTAAGACAGATGCCGGTCACACTCTTAAACCATATGCCAAACTAAGTGAGACATCCAATGGGTACCACATCTGGCTCTGGCTCTTCCTTCCTCCCTGCTTCTCTCTAAGGCTCCCCCCCACCCCCACCCCCACCCAAACTCTCCCCTTTATTATCTGGCTTCCTCCCTTCATTTTTCTCTATTTGCCCCATGGTTCACTCCTTTGGTTTGGAGCTGTCCTCATCCAGCGGCATACCCTGCTTGTCTCTTCCTTTCACACCACCCTTATTCTTCCTTTTCATTCACTTTATGTTCTCATTCTTTTTAAGTAGTTACAAATTAAAGTTTTTAAGTGGGTGCGATTTTTAGAGCAGTTTTGGGTTTGCAGAAATATTGTACAGAGAGTGAAAAGTTCCCATAAAACTCCTTCCTTAACACCATGTCTCCTGTTACTAACATCTTGCATTAGTCTGCTGCTGCTGCTGCTAAGTTGCTTCAGTTGTGTCCAACTCTGTGCGATCCCATAGACGGCAGCCCACCAGGCTTCCCCGTCCCTGGGATTCTCCAGGCAAGAACACTGGAGTGGTTCCCATTTCCTTCTCCAATGCATGAAAGTGAAAAGTGAAAGTGAAGTCTCTCAATCATGTCTGACTCTTTGTGACCCCACGGACTGCAGCCTACCAGGCTCCTCCACCCATGGAATTTTCCAGGCAAGAGTACTGGAGTGGGGTGCCATTGCCTTCTCTGTGCATTAGTCTAGTACTTTAGTTACAACTGATATACCAATACTGACAGATCCATATGAACTAAAGTCCATAGTCTGTATTAGGGTTTATTCTTTGTTTATAGTCGCAAGGGTTTTAGCAAATGTCATTACAGTATCACACAGAAGAGTCTCATTGTCCTAAAAATCTCCTGGTGTTCCATCTATTCATCATTCCCTCTCTCCCCCTAAAATGACTGTTTCTTAAAAATGCTATCAAAATTGCCTATGTAGTCATCAATAGAAAAGAAAATTGATTAACACATATATGTGGCATCTAGAAAAATGGTACAGATGAACCTGTTCGCAAAGCAGAAACAGAGACACAGATGTCGAAAACAAACGTACGGATGCGAAGGAGGAAGGAGGGTAAGGGTGTCTGGAGATTGGGAATGACATACACACGATACTGTCACTATGTATAAAATAGATAACTAATGCGAACATACTGCATAGCACAGGGAACACTGCTCAGTGCTCTGTGGTGACCTAAACGAGACGAAAATGCCCAAAAGAGGACATGTAAGTACACATATAGCTGATTCACTTTGCTGTACAGCAGAAACTAACACAACATTATAAAGCAACTGTACTCCAATAAAATTAACTTAAATAAAATAGATTCATTTATTACCAGCCATTCTTACACGGTGATTGCAGCCATGAAATTAAAAGACACTTACTCCTTGGAAGGATAGTTATCACCAATCTAGACAGCATATTAAAAAGCAGAGACATTATTTTACCAACAAAGGTCCGTCTAGTCAAGGCTATGGTTTTTCCAGTAATCATGTATGGATGTGAGAGTTGGACTATAAAGAAAGCTGAGTGCTGAAGAATTTATGCTTTTAAACTGTGGTGTTGGAGAAGACTCTTGAGAGTCCTTCGGACTGCAAGGAGATCCAACCAGTCCATCCTAAAGGAAATTAGTCCTGGGTGTTCATTGGAAGGACTAATGTTGAAACTGAAACTCCAATATTTTGGCCACCTGATGCGAAGAGCTGACTCATTTGAAAATTGATGCTGGGAAAGATTGAAGACAGGAGGAGAAGGGGATGACAGAGGATGAGATGGTTAGATGGCATCACTGACTCAATGGACATGAGTTTGGGTAAACTCCTGGAGTTGGTGATGGACAGAGAGGCCTGGCGTGCTGTGGTTCATGGGGTCACAAAGAGTCAGATACGACTGAGCAACTGTACTGAACTGAAGTTAAATATTTAATAACACTTATTCATATTCCATTTAGTATTTCAGTTGATTATTACAATAAGTATAATATTTTTACTTTAAGGATAAATATATTGAGCCTCAGAAAGTTAAACTGACTTGGTTAAGTTATTTGACATTATCCATTACAATGGACATTATCCATTATCCATTACTGACATTATCCATTATTGATAAATCCATTATCAATTTACATTCCCACTAACTGTGCAAGTTGAAGACAGATGTGAATGAAGCCAATATCTATATTTGCTGATGGTTGAAAATAGTCTCTTTACTCCACCAACTCTTTTTAGTGGATTATTTTACAAATCATTTTACAATGTTGTGTTAGTTCCTGCTGTACAAGGTGAGACTTCCCTGGTGTCAGTCATAAGTATACATATGTCCCCTCCCTCTTCACCTTCCCCCCATCCCACCTTCCCCATCCCAACCCTCTAGGACATCACAGGAGCACTGAGCTGAGCTCCCTGTGCTATACAGCAGGTTCCCACTAGTAACCTATTTTACACATGATAGTGTATATATCGGAGAAGGCAATGGCACCCCACTCCAGTACTCTTGCCTGGAAAATCCCATGGACGGAGGAGCCTGGTAGGCTACAGTCCATGGGTCGCTAAGGGTCGGACATGACTGAGCGACTTCACTTTCACTTTTCACTTTCATGCATTGGAGAAGGAAATGGCAACCCACTCCAGTGTTCTTGCCTGGAGAGTCCCAGGGACGGGGGAGCCTGGTGGGCTGCCGTCTATGGGGTCACACAGAGTCGGACACGACTGAAGTGACTTAGCATAGCATAGTGTATATATGTCAATCCTAATCTCTTAGTACATCCCATTTCTCATGTCCCATGTGTATCCAGAAGTCTATGTATCCTCTCTGTCTGTGTCTCTTCCTGCCCTGCAAATAGGTCCATCAACACTTCTAGATTCCATATGTTTACATTAATATACAATACTCATTTTCTCTTTCTGACTTCACTCTGTAAAACATCTCTAGATTCATCCACCTCATTTCAACTGACTCAAATTTGGTCCTTTTTATGGCTGAGTAATATTAATTCAGGCTGGATGAAGCACAAGCTGGAAAATCAGTCAACCTAAAGGAAATCAATTCTGAATATTCACTGGAAGGATTCATGCAAAAGCTGAAACTCCAATACTTTGGCCACCTGATGGGAAGACCTGACTCATTGGAAAAGACCCTGATGCTGGGAAAGACTGAGGGCAGGAGAAAGGGATGACAGAGGATGAGATGGTTGGATGGCATCACTGACTTGATGGACATGAGTTTGAGCAAGCTCTGGGAGCTGGTGATGGACAGAGAAGCCTAGCATGCTGCAGTCCATGGGGTCGCAAAGAGTCAGACACAACTGAGAGACTGAACTGAACATTTCATTGTATATATGTACCACATCTTCTTTATCTATTCCTCTGTTGATGGACCTCTAGGTTGCTTCCACGTCCTGGCTATTGTAAGTTGTGCTGCAATGAACATTAGGGTGTATGTGTCTTTAATGGTTTTCTCAGGGTATATGTCTAGTAGTGGGATTGCTGGGTCAGATGGTAGTTTTTGAAGGAATCTCCATACTGTCTTCCATAGTTGCTCTGTCAATTTACTTTCCCACAAACAGTGCAAGAGGATTTTCTTTTATCCATATAATCTTTAGCACTTATTGTTGTAGAATTTTTTTTGATGATGGCAATTCTGATTGGCATGAGGGAATACCTCATTTACTCTACCAATTCTTAAATAGCCCTGTGATTTGTCACAGATAATAAGTGTATGATTTGTGACTGCTAACTTCCAAGGATTCTATGTTATATTAATAAATATGTTTATGACAGGTAGAGATTACCTATATGATATGATGTATTGGTAAAGTCATATCATACTTTTTAAAAATATATTTTACAAAGTAATCTTATTGGGATATGCTTTACATGCAATAAAATGCATCCATCTAAATGTGTGGCTTGATGTGTTTTGACAGATGTATACATCTGTGTAACCACCACCACTATCAAGACACAGAACATTTCTGTCACCTTCAAAAGTTCCCTTAAGTCATACCAAACATTTTAAAATCCAATTAATTTCAGTGAGGTAACATTTCAGATTTTTAGTTTCAACTGCAATCCTTTAGCTGTATATTTTCAAGTTTTCCAAACATTCTGTATATAGCAGATTCTTGCACAAATGATAACTTTAAAGCCTGTGTAGAGACAGACTCAGCCATGCATGTGTTTTAGTTTTTATAAACATTCTCTCTGTGATACAGAGAGCACAGTATTGTTTATGCTGACAGCTGTGTGTGAATATTTTTACTATTTTGAGAAGTGAACAGGTTGGATTATTGGGTGTGCCAGCAAGTCAGTACATTGTTACTGGCATGGTAGCACTTCCTTGTAGATTAATAATAGCTTTTCTTTTTAATTCTAACTTTTTTCAGTGCTACTATCAGATCACGAAATGTATATAATAATCATACATAAGTTCCCAAATTTCTCACTAAATGCAATCATGAAAAATCTTTAAGATCTAATTAGTGAAGTGATTAATCATATTGGCAGACAGCTTTAAGGCTGGGATGATGCAGGAAATAGTATTTGAGCCAGAATCTTATTCCCAACTTTCTTTTTGTTATAAGTCAGACATCATTAAGGGCTGCTGTTAGTTCTTTCAAGAGATTAGCACATCAGAATGACAGATAGTATGTAATTCAATGAATGTTATTAATTGGTCACTGTTTCTTAAATTTTGAAATTATACCATGGAAACAGTTCAACCAGTCATGCTACAAGTCATGGGACTGAATTTTCTTTTAGCATAAAGGCTTTATTATTCAGAGAAGCTTTAGGATTACAGGATTTAGGATTATAGAAAAACTGTGCAGAAAACACAAAGGGATCTGATATATAAGCTCGCCTACTACCTCACATCCACAGCAGTTTTCCCTGTTAGTGTCTTGAACATTGTTTTAAGTGTAGAACATTTGTTATAGTTAATAAATCAAATTTTATATTTGTGTCACACAATTCTATGGGTCTTGACAAATGCCTATCATATACCCACCATGACAGTATCATACAGAATAGCTTTGCTGTCTTAAAAACACCCTGCAATCCAACTATTCATCAAGACTCCCTCTTCTCGAATCTCTGGCAACCAGTGATCTTTTTATACTTTTGAATTTTTAAGAATTCATAGAGTTGATCCCACTGTATGTAGCCTTTCCGAACAGGATTTCACTCAGCAAGGAATGGATAAAGAAGATGTGGTACCTATATACAATGGAATATTACTCAGCCATTAAAAGAAACAAAATTATGCCATTTGCTGAGACACGGATGGACCCAGAGACTGTCATAAAGACTGAAGAAAGTCAAAAAGAGAAAAGCAATTATTGTATATTAATGCATATATGTGGAATTGAGGCAGTGGCACAGATGAACCTATTTGCAGAGCAGGAAAAGAGATACAGAGATACAAATGTATAGATCAAACATATGAACACCAAGCAGGGGAAGGGAAGATGGGATGAACTGGGAGATTGGGATTGGCATATATACATTACTATGTATAAAACACACAACTAATGAGACCTACCACATAGCACAGCAAACTCTAATCAGTATTCTGTGCTGCCCTTAATGCGAACAAAATCCAGAAAAGTGAGGACATTTTATATATGTGTGTGTGTGTGTGTGTGTGTGTGTGTGTGTGTGTGTGTGTGTGTAGCTGATTCACTTTGCTATACAGCAGAGACTAACACAACACTGTGAAGCAACTATACTCCAATAAAATTTTTTTAAAAATAAATAGATTTTCTCTATGTCCTTTTTTGGTTTCATTTTGTAGTTCCAAGTGATTATTGATATGGTTGGATTATTATCTATGTTATTCGCAACTTTTCTATTTATTGTATTTGTTCATTGTTTATACTTTATCTTCTACTCTTTTCTGACTTCTCTGTTTTTAATTAAGCATTTTATATGAGTCCATTTACTTTCTTCTCTTAGCATATCAATTATATTTCTTTAAGAAAATGTTAGCTATTACCCTGAAGTCTGCAACATACATTTAAAACTGGCTCAAGTACACTTTCAAATAACACTGTATGATTCATGTGTAGTATAGGCAACTTAAAAAAAGAGTATCTTAATTTCTCTCTCCTGTCCTTTACCCCATTGCTGGCATGTATTGCACTTATTTATAAGTTACAATCATTAAATACATCATTGCTATTATTATTTTGATACTGAAGCGACTTAGCAGCAGCAGCCATTTAGATAGAGCAATCAAAATTGCTAAAAATGAAAAAAAGATTATCTTCATTTATTCTTTCTCTAATGTACTTCCTTTCTTTATGTACATCAGACTTTCTGATTTGTATTATTTTTCTTCTCAATAAAGAATTTCATTTAACATTTCCTGTAAGGCAAGTCTATTGGCAATGAATTCTGTCCATTTTTATTTGTTTGAAAAAGTATTTTTTCTCTTTCACTTTTAAAGAATTAATTTCACTGAATACATAATTCTAGGCCAGAGGGTTTTCCTTCTTATAACACTTAATATTTAACTCTGCTATTATTTACTTCGTAGGTATATAAAGAAAAAGCTGACGTAATTTTTTATCCTTGTTCCTCTATATTTAGAGGCAAAAGATGAGTGATGAGCCAGACCCATCAATATCCTCATGGAGCTTCTTCTCTACAAACCATTCCTTTAAATGTCTTATACATCCATTTTCTGCCTCCTATCAACTTCTGTTTTAAAAAGGTGACTTTTTTTCTACAGATATTAAAATTATGAAAATGCATACTATGCTTTCTAAGCATTACATTAACCTTGAGAGTGAATTCATTAAATCATATTCTTTTTGCTAAGAAATGAAAATTGTACAGTTCTGATTTCATACAATGGAGATGATGCCAATTCAGAGTTTGGTGTCTCATCTCCCTGAAGGGCAGAAGCTCTCATCCCCTTTCTCTTCAGTTATTAACTAATGAGTTATCTTGAAATCCAGATTATGCAGTCTATGAAGTCCCTCCAAAGAGAAACACACCAAAGTCTCAGTAAACTGTTGATTTAAGAGTCAGAGAAGTCTTCTTCATCCTCATCTGTGTAAATGGCATTAGTAATATTATTCTCTGTAATTAGTTTCAGTTTTTCTGCCAGGAATCCTGTTGTTAAGAAGAGCAAATAAAGTGTGTTATGCGACCTTCACTTGGTGGTTTAGTCTCTAATATGTCCAACTCTTTGGGACCCCATGGATTGTAGGCTGCCAGGCTCCTCTGTCCATGGATTTTCCAGGCAAAAATACTGGAGTGGGTTGCCATTTCCTTCTCCAGGGGATCTTCCCCACCCAGGGATCGAACCTAGGTCTCCTGCATTGCAGGCAGATTCTTTACCAACTGAGCTACCAGGGAAGCCCCATGACCTTCACTTGATAAACACTAAATATTAGTTTCCATTCATAGTGCCTTTCCTTGCTAATCAATTTCTTACTTCCTTTAAAATTGAGATAACAGCTTATCAATGCAGTATTCTTCTTTGTTTTTATACAAGAAAGATTTAGAGTATACAGGATTTAGTAAATTCCCATAAATACTAGAATTTGTCTAATAGAAATAAATGCTTGCATAGGGCTTACTCTTAGGAGAATATGATTTTCACATATTTTCATTTGGCTGTGCTTAAGCTTATTTTTAGGCAGTGACTCATTCTGATTTCAAATGCTATTGTATGCCCCAGGAGGAAATGGTTGCCAGACTCTAGCAAAGGACAGGGAAACAGCACCTCATTCACTCACCTAAACACAAGGCAATCATTGTACAAATGCCAAAGAGATGAGTCTTTAACCCAGCCCACAATTTTCGATTTGGTTAAATACAGAGTGCCGTGAACGAAAGTGGCTGTTGTGAATTTCAAGGGCAATAATAGAGTAAACAAAGGCTGTGATAGGACTTCCCTGTTGATCCAGTGGTTAAGAATCCGCCTTGCAATGCAGGGAAAGTGGGTTCAATTCCTGGTAAAGGAACTAAGATCCCACTTTCCATGGAGCAAGCCTGTGCATTGCAACTAGAGAGTCTGTGTGCCCCAACAGAAGATCCTATGTTCCGCATCTAAGACCCAACACAGCCAAATAAATATTAAAAAAAAAAAAAAGGCTATGATAGTGTCTGTGAAATAGTTATCTCATTAACAAAATTTTAGAGTAGTCAAATGGAACTTTCTGCAGTGCTGGAAACATTCTATATCAGGGCTGTTAGAAATGACAGCTACTTGACAAATGTAGCCAGGAAGGATTTGTAATGTGGCTGGTGTAACTGAGGAATTTAATTTTTAATGTCATTCAATTTAATTAATTTGAATTTAAACAATTTCTTATTGTTAGTAGTTGTAGTACTGAACAGATCCAGAGAGAAAATCATCACACTTAATGGGATTAGACTTGTGGAGAATAATTACACAGAATGAAAAATTAGATATAAGAGATTCTTGGAATGAGTAAAAATGTCGGAGTCAGACAAGCTGGGTTCAAATTTCAGTTCCCTTACTTAACTGATTTTGTGAATTTCATCAGTCTATTATGTCTCCTTTAGCCTGTGTTCTACTTTTCAAAATAAGTGAATAAATACAGTAGTGAACCTAGAGATGATCATCCTGAGTGAAGTAAGCCAGACAAAGATAAATATCATATGATATCACTTATATGTGGACTCTAAAAAAATGATACAAATGAACTTATTTACAAAACAGAAAGAGACTTGCAGACATAGAAAACAAACTTGTGGCTACCAAAGGGGAGTGGGGAAGGGATAAATTAGGAGTTTGGGGTTAGCAGATACACACTATTGTTTATAAAACAGATAATCAACAAGGACTTACTGTATAGCATAGGGCACTAAACTCAATATCTTGTAATAATCTATAATGGAAGACGATTAAGAAAAGAATATGTATATATGTGTGTGTGTGTATATACACACACATTGTAAACCAACTATATTTCAATAAAAATTTTAAAAAACTACAGCAGTGCACAATAAATTATCGTTCAGGAAAATGTAGCACCATCAAAATATTTTACTCTTACTCAAAGAAATGGGTAACTTGTTGACAAATGTTGTTTCTAAAGACACTGTGAATAGAATTTTATTATTAATGATAATATAATTACACAACATTTGAGTTCTTAGAATGTTCCAGCTACAGGTTTATCTTGTCTTACCCTCACAACAACTATACGAATTAGGTTTTGTTAGTATTAGCTCCATTCTAACAGGTGGTTCTTCAGACTGAGAAATTAAGTAACATCCTCAAAGGTAATAGAAACACAATTAAAGGTAAGTAATAGAAACACAATTTGAATTCGGGTCTCTTCAGTTCCCAAGAAAGTGTTCTTTGGTGTGTGCTTTACTGACTATACATAGAGGTAATAGAAACTGTCATGTCCATTTCTGAAAATAATGTGCTCCAGATGTTCTGATAATCCCTCCCACTAAAAAATACCTAGAAATGCAAAGAAAATACAACAAACCTCCTATGAAATGCATGCCTGAGCCTGCACAAATATAAGAGAAATCCCCAAGATTCAAAGTTAAAAGAGACCTAAAAACATAGCTGACAAGTAAAGACGTAGCCCAAGTACAAGTAACCCAAGAAAATGGACTTCATCAAAATTTAAATCTTTCTTGTTTCAAAGAACACCAAAGAGGAAGGGAAAAAACTACCCATTGAATTGGAGAAAGTATTTGCAAATCATACACCTGACAAGGGCTTGTTTTAAAACTCAACAATAAAAAGACAATCTCATTTTAAAATGAGCAGAAGATTTAAATAGACAATTCTCCAAAGAAGATACACAAATGGCCAAAAAGCATATGAAAAGATGTTCAATATTACTAGTCACCAGAAAATGAAAATCAAAACCACAGTGAGATCACCTCACACCTGTTAGAATAGCTATCATTCAGAAGATAAGACACAAGTGTTGGTGAGAATGTGAAGAAAAGGAACCCCTTGTGCAGTGTTGATAGAATTCTAAGTGGTCCATCCATTCTGGAGAACTCTTATGTAGGTTCTCCAAAAATAAGAAATAGAACTATAAGATCTGGTGATCCCATTTGCAGATATATATTCAAAGGAAGGCAATGGCACCCCACTCCAGTACTCTTGCCTGGAAAATCCTATGGACGGAGGAGCCTGGTAGGCTGCAGTCCATGGGGTCGCTGAGGGTTGGACACGACTGAGCAACTTAACTTTCACTTTTCACTTTCATGCATTGGAGAAGGAAATGGCAACCCACTCCAGTATTCTTGCCTGGAGAATCCGAGGGATGGGAGAGCCTGATGGGCTGCCGTCTATGGGGTCACACAGAGTCAGACACGACTGAAGTGACTTAGCAGTAGCAGTATTCAAAGGAAATGAAAACAGGTTATTAAGAGAAGGTTATATGCATTACCATGGTTACTGCAACATTATCCATACTAGCCAAGATATGGAAATAATCTAAATGTCCATGAATAGAGAGGATGTGGTACACACACACATACACACATGCTGTTCAGTCTCAGTCATGTCTGACTCTTCACAACCCCATGGACTGCAGCATGCCAGGCTTCCCTGTTCTTCACCATCTCCCAGAGTTTGCTCAGACTCATGTCCACTGAGTCAGTAATGCCATTCAACCATCTCATCCTCTGTCATCCCCTTCTGCTCCTGCCTTCAACTTTCCCCAACACCAGGGTCTTTTCCAAGATACACACATGCACATGTACTGGAATACTATTCATCCATGGGAATAAAGGAAACCCTTCTACTTGTGACAACTTGGATGGACCTTGAGGACCTAAGTGAGGTAAGTTAGGCAGAGAAAGATAAATACTATATAATAACAAATAGAGACACAGATGTAAGGAACAAACGTATGGACACCAAGGGGGAAAGAGGGAGTGAGATGAATTGGGAGATTGGGATTATATATATACACAATGGATACTGTGTATAAAATAGATAACTAATGAGAACCTATTGCATACCACAGGGAAATCTTCTGAATGTTCTTGGTGTCCTAAATGGGAAGGAAATCCAAAAAGAGGGGATATATGTGTAGGTATAGCTGATTCACTGCACTGTACAGGAGAAACTAACACAACATTGTAAAGCAACCATACTCCAATAACATTGTTTAAATTGAAATCATTCCAAGCATCTTTTCTGACCACAATGCAGTAAGATTAGATCTCAATTACAGGAGAAAAAATATTAAAAATTCCAACATATGGAGGCTGAACAACACGCTGCTGAATAACCAACAAATCACAGAAGAAATCAAAAAAGAAATCAAAATTTGCATAGAAACGAATGAAAATGAAAACACAACAACCCAAAACCTGTGGGACACTTTAAAAGCAGTCCTAAGGGGAAAGTTCATAGCAATACAGGCATACCTAAAGAAACAAGAAAAAAGTAAAATAAATAACCTAACCCTACACCTAAAGCAACTAGAAAAGGAAGAAATGAAGAACCCCAGGGTTAGTAGAAGGAAAGAAATCTTAAAAATTAGGGCAGAAATAAATGCAAAAGAAACAAAAGAGACCATAGCAAAAATCAACAAAGCCAAAAGTTGGTTCTTTGAAAGGATAAATAAAATTGACAAACCATTAGCCAGACTCATCAAGAAACAAAGGGAGAAAAATCAAATCAATAAAATTAGAAATGAAAATGGAGAGATCACAACAGACAACACAGAAATACAAAGGATCATAAGAGACTACTATCAACAATTAAATGCCAATAAAATGGACAACGTGGAAGAAATGGACAAATTCTTAGAAAAGTACAACTTTCCAAAACTGGACCAGGAAGAAATAGAAAATCTTAACAGACCCATCACAAGCACGGAAATTGAAACTGTAATCAAAAATCTTCCAGCAAACAAAAGCCCAGGTCCAGACAGCTTCACAGCTGAATTCTACCAAAAATTTAGAGAAGAGCTAACACCTATCCTGCTCAAACTCTTCCAGAAAATTGCAGAGGAAGGTAAACTTCCAAACTCATTCTATGAGGCCACCATCACCCTAATACCAAAACCTGACAAAGATCCCACAAAAAATAAAACTACAGGCCAATATCACTGATGAACATAGATGCAAAAATCCTTAACAAAATTCTAGCAATCAGAATCCAACAACACATTAAAAAGATCATACACCATGACCAAGTGGGCTTTATCCCAGGGATGCAAGGATTCTTCAATATCCGCAAATCAATCAATGTAATACACCACATTAACAAATTGAAAAATAAAAACCATATGATTATCTCAATAGATGCAGAGAAAGCCTTTGACAAAATTCAACATCCATTTATGATAAGAACTCTCAGAAAGCAGGAATAGAAGGAACATACCTCAATATAATAAAAGCTATATATGACAAACCCACAGCAAACATTATCCTCAATGGTGAAAAATTGAAAGCATTTCCTCTAAAGTCAGGAACAAGACAAGGGTGCCCACTTTCACCATTACTATTCAACATAGTTTTGGAAGTTTTGGCCACAGCAATCAGAGCAGAAAAAGAAATAAAAGGAATCCAAATTGGAAAAGAAGAAGTAAAACTCTCACTATTTGCAGATGACATGATCCTCTACATAGAAAACCCTAAAGACTCCACCAGAAAATTACTAGAACTAATCAATGATTATAGTAAAGTTGCAGGATATAAAATCAACACACAGAAATCCCTTGCATTCCTATACACTAATAATGAGAAAACTGAAAGAGAAACTAAGGAAACAATTCCATTCACCATTGCAACGGAAAGAATAAAATACTTAGGAATACATCTACCTAGAGAAACTAAAGACCTATACATAGAAAACTATAAAACACTGGTGAAAGAAATCAAAGAGGACACTAATAGATGGAGAAATATACCACGTTCATGGATTGGAAGAATCAATATAGTGAAAATGAGTATACTACCCAAAGCGATTTATAGATTCAATGCAATCCCTATCAAGCTACCAATGGTATTCTTTACAGAGCTAGAACAAATAATTTCACAATTTGTATGGAAATACAAAAAACCTCGAATAGCCAAAGCTATCTTGAGAAAGAAGAATGGAACTGAAGGAATCAACCTACCTGACTTCAGGCTCTATTACAAAGCCACAGTTATCAAGACAGTATGGTACTGGCACAAAGACAGAAATATTGATCAATGGAACAAAACAGAAAGCCCAGAGATAAGTCCACGCACATATGGACACCTTATCTTTGACAAAGGAGGCAAGAATATACAATGGATTAAAGATAATTTCTTTAACAAGTGGTGCTGGGAAAACTGGTCAACCACTTGTAAAAGAATGAAACTAGAACACTTTCTAACACCATACACAAAAATAAACTCAAAATGGATTAAAGATCTAAACATAAGACCAGAAACTATAAAACTCCTAGAGGAGAACATAGGCAAAACACTCTCCGACATACATCACAGCAGGATCCTCTATGACCCACCTCCCAGAATATTGGAAATAAAAGCAAAAATAAACAAATGGGACCTAATTAAACTTAAAAGCTTCTGCACAACAAAGGAAACTATTAGCAAGGTGAAAAGGCAGCCTTCAGAATGGGAGAAAATAATAGCAAATGAAGCAACTGACAAACAACTAATCTCAAAAATATACAAGCAACTCCTGAGGCTCAACTCCAGAAAAATAAATGACCCAATCAAAAAAATGGGCCAAAGAACTAAATAGACGTTTCTCCAAAGAAGACATACAGATGGCTAACAAACACATGAAAAGATGCTCAACATCACTCATTATCAGAGAATGCAAATCAAAACCACTATGAGGTACCATTTCACACCAGTCAGAATGGCTGCGATCCATAAGTCTACAAGCAATAAATGCTGGAGAGGGTGTGAAGAAAAGGGAACTCTCTTACACTGTTGGTGGGAATGCAAACTAGTACAGCCACTATGGAGAACAGTGTGGAGATTCCTTAAAAAACTGGAAATAGAACTGCCTTATGATCCAGCAATCCCACTGCTGGGCATACACAATGAGGAAACCAGAAGGGAAAGAGACACGTGTACCCCAATGTTCATCGCAGCACTGTTTATAATAGTCAGGACATGGAAGCAACCTAGATGCCCATCAGCAGATGAATGGATAAGAAAGCTGTGGTACACATACACAATGGAGTATTACTCAGCCATTAAAAAGAATACATTTGAGTCAGTTCTAATGAGATGGATGAAACTGGAGCCTGTTATACAGAGTGAAGTAAGCCAGAAAGAAAAACACCAATACAGTACACTAACGCATATATATGGAATTTAGAAAGATGGTAACAATAACCCTGTGTACGAGACAGCAAAAGAGACACTGATGTATAGATCAGTCTTATGGACTCTGTGGGAGAGGGAGAGGGTGGGGAGATTTGGGAGAATGGCATTGAAACATGTATAATATCATGTATGAAACGAGTCGCCAGTCCAGGTTTGATGCACGATACTGGATGCTTGGGGCTGGTGCACTGGGACAACCCAGAGGGAGGGTATGGGGAGGGAGGAGGGAGGAGGGTTCAGGATGGGGAACACAGGTATACCTGTGGCGGATTCATTTCGATATTTGGCGAAACAAATACAATATTGTAAAGTTTAAAAATAAAATAAAATAAAAATCCCTTAAATGTGAAATCTCAAAAAAAATGAAATCAGGAAAAAAACAGAGTGGAATGGTGGTTATTTGGGGCTGGGATATGAGACAGATGTTATTTAAGGGTACATACTTCCAACTAGTGGATAAATATGTCCTGGAGATCTAATACACAGTATAAGGACTACAGACAACAGAACTGTATTATAAGTGGTACGGCAAACATTAAATTTCCTAAGAGAACAGGCCTTAATTGTTCCCACCACTAGAAGAAATGATAATTCTGTAATGCAACAGAGGTGTTAGCTAATGCTACAATAGCAACCACATGACAATATAAATGTATCAAGTAAGGAAAAAAAATCTGTTTCAGCTAAACTATCAACCCAGAACAATGTTAAATAAAGCTATTTCAGGCAGACAAAAGCAGAATCACCACCCATAAGCCTTACTTAATGAAACTGCTAAAGTATGTACCTCAAAAGTTCCAGAAGCAAGATCTGGAATACAAAAAAAAAAAAAATGCACAGAAAAGGCCAAAAAAAAAAAAAAAACTAAACAAACATCTCCGTAAATGAAAATAGAGCTATCTATTGCTGGCTTTGCAGTTAGGTGGGTTGGTAGTTAGGGATTCACATAAAATTTTCCTGAGCTGTCCACAGGACTAAACTTTGCCCTGAATATTATCACTGGATACCCAGAATAACCTGAGTGATTTTAGCCATTCCTGTGTGTGTGTGTGTGTGTGTGTGTGTGTGCATGCATGCATGTGTGCATGCTTTCAAAGGGCTCATAAATGCCTGACAACATTTTCTTCTAATTCGGTGGTATCTTGTTCCTTTGCCAGAAACCTTGCAGTGAGTTCATCTAGTTCTGAATAGTCAGCACCTGCTCTGTTTTACTCACAAATTCTATCTACTGGGTGGTACAACCAGTAACAGATATTGCCAAATGTAAGAAGATCCCATGATTCTAGAATTGCAGATGAATATTTGCAATTATTTACTTAGGCTTTGGAGATCACTGAAAACAAAGACTGTTCAAATCTACAGCTTCTTTCTACTGAAGGATAATGACTTCATTTTTAACATCACTGATAATTATCACAAGCATATTGGTTTTAAAACAGTTAAACCCTAAACTTGTTACATAGGATATGTAGTCATTGAATTAACTTATTCTTTTCTGCCACACCAGAGTTTATAATTATTTATGTTCAGTGATTTATAGATAAGGTCAAAGGACTGAGAAAATGATTTTGACTCTTGGATGGAAAAAACACATTTCAGAGTCCGCGATGCTAGCACTAGTGCTAAGCAACTTTCAGTCGTGTCCGACTCTCTGCGACCCCATGGATTGTAGCCCACCAGGCTCCTCTGTCCATAGGATTTTCCACGCAAGAATACTGGAATGGCTTGCCATTTCCTTCTCCCGGGGATCTTCCTGAAACAGGGATCAAACTTGTGTCTCTTATGTCTTCTGCATCAGCAGGCGGGTTTTGTACTACTAATGACACCTGGGAAGCCCTTCAGAGTCCACAGAGATCATGACAAAGTAGATTAAGTAGATTAGATTCACAATCTAATGTGAATGAAGTTTTCTTTTAACCACAGTTACTGCCCATACAATGGTGATCCATGTGCAATCAGTGGGTCGTGACCTTCAAGGGAGAGAGCTACAAAACAGGTGATCAACCCAAGTTGAGCTATCTTTAGAAAAAATAAGTATGTAAGGGACTTCCCTGGTGGTCCAGTGGCTAAGACTCCAAGCTGTCAATGCAGGGGGCTTGGGTTCAGTCCTTGGTCAGGGAACTAGATCCCGCATGCTGCAACCAAAAGTTCACCTGCCACAAGAAATATCAAAAACCCCACATGCTGTAACTAAGACCCAGCACAGCCAAATAAATAGTTTTTTTAAAGTATGTAAATAAAAGGGATATGTTCTAACAGTTTGATAGGTGAAGTTGACTATTCCAAATACCCACGGTCATTTAGAAGAAGTTGCCTTCTTAATAAACAGAGGTTACTTCACTGCCTTCATGCATGGGGCATTCAGAACACATGCCAAACATTTATTTTTATTAGCCATTCATTTGTTTAATTTCTTTTGGCAGTTGTGGTTTTTACAGCATACATGATATGACTAATTTATGTTTTCCTAATTGGACAGCTAAATATTCCTGTATATATTAATTTTGCATAGTGTCTAGATGTTTCCAGAGAAGTCTAATAAACTAATTAAGTAAACCAACACACAATCCAATTTATGATTCATCCATCATTCATCTGCCACTGATTCCAATATGCCCTTGCTTCCCTGGTGTGCATGAGTTAGCAGAATGTATAAGGAGAAAAGCAATGCTATAACCATGCATTGTATTAGATTTCTTGCACTGGCTGATAATCAATATTAGCAAGTTATAATTCCATTAAAGAAATAGCAGTACAATATTCAACATTGGGCTTCACTGGTTGCTCAGCTGGTAAAGAATCTCCCTGCAATGTGGGAGACCTGGGTTCAATCCCTAGGTGGGGAAAATCCCCTGGAGAAGGAAATGGCTACCCAATCCAGTATTCTGGCCTGAAGAATTTCATGGCCTGTATAGTCCATGGGGTTGCAAAGAGTTGGACATGACTGAGCAACTTTCACTTTCACCTTATGGAAAAACCTGTATGGATGTGAGAGTTGGACCATAAAGAAAGCTGATCCCCGAAGAACTGATGCTTTTGAACTGTGGTGTTGGAGAAGACTCTTGAGAGTCCTTTGGACTGCAAGAAGATCAAACCAGTCAATCTTAAAGGAACTCAGTCCTGAATATTCATTGGAAGGACTGATGCTGAAGCTCTAATACTTTGGCCACTTGATGCGAAGAACTGACTCTTTGGAAAAGTCCCTTATGTTGGGAAAAATTGAAGGCAGAAGGAGAAGGAGATGACAGAGGACGAGATGGCTGGATGGCATCATTGACTTGATGGACATGAGTTTGATCAAGTTCTGGGAGTTAGTGGTGGACAGGGAAGCCTGGCGTGCTGCAGTCCATGGGGTTGCAAAGAGTCAGATGCAACTGAACTGAACTGATTCAACGCTGGGCTCAACACCTTACATTGTGTGTTCTGAGGCCAACTAGCATCAGAATTACCAATTTATGAAAATAAATTTGTCAATTTCCTCCCCACTCTCTATGTAATGATGGCGAACAGGTGCCTTCAGTGTTCAGTGAAAAGAGGAAGAGGAGATCTTATAAGTCTTCTCATTTTTTAATCAGAAACTTAGCCTTGAAGTACAAAGAACAATGTTTAGCCTCTGGAGTTGATTGGAAGCATAGGCATTTGCTTTCACCAATGCTTCCATTGAAATAACCCAACTCTAGCAAGAGACAACTATTTATACCTCTTACCAGAATATTAGTGTAAAATTGGAAATATTTTGAAAATTTCCTTTAGAAATGTTTTACAGACAGGTAGATTATATGAACATTAGGGAGTATATGATATAAATGTATCCAGAAGATTAACAATGTCTTAAATATTTGTTATTGTTAATAAAGCCATAAGTCTGGTAATCTGCTCAAAGTACTTAAAGATTTCCCAGTTTAATATTCTAATCAACTGCATGCCAAGGAGTTATGCTATAAATACAGAACTGGAAATCCTGATCATCGTTATCTAAAATATAATCCTTAAGGAGTAGAGAAAATGTAAAATTACCTGCAAAAAATTATTAGAAATACCAAGAGATAAAATTGGCCTGCTCTCTTTTGACCGAAATATTTCCTTACCCCTGAAATTCTCTGGCCAAACTAAATTACAAATTTAAGTCTCTTACATAGAACAATCAGGAGGTCTTAGGGAAGTCTATAATAGATTGCCATCTGCTGGTTGATTTTCTGAGGTTTCATGATCTGCCTTTTTGAAGGTCTCGTTCAAAATATATGTCCACAGATAAACAACA
This sequence comes from Bos mutus, assembly GCF_027580195.1. Lineage (NCBI taxonomy): Eukaryota > Metazoa > Chordata > Mammalia > Artiodactyla > Bovidae > Bos > Bos mutus. The sequence goes on along the minus strand of NC_091629.1, from coordinate 65,574,202 downwards.
TTGGAAGATGAGAAATGACCCATATTGTTTGTATTTTTATTAGATTTCCAAACCACAGTCTGAAAATCAGAGGTGTTTAGCTGTGTCACAGATATGGTGGTTTGGCTGAGTGGTATGTTAATCTCACCTTCCTGATCATGTCTCTTGATTTTCTTTCAAGTTGCTATGTATTCAGGTGGCCAGACCAAGAGTAAACACAGAGCAGGGACAGGGGAAGAAAAGAAAGAACCACTGGCTAGGACCTGCAGGGGGTGGCACCACTTATGAGACACATGTCTTGAGGCATTTCAAATTACTCTTGGCAGGTGTAACATAAGCAGATCCTCAGCCTATGCCAGGGTGTCTGGTCATCGTAATTAAAGTTCCATATAAAAAGCTCCCGCTGGTTCCTCCTTCTGAAAAACGCTGACAGAGACTTCCTCCGACAACTATGACAGTATTTCCAACACCTACTCTACATTTGCTATTCTTGTGGGCACAAACAACAGCATCCACCTTTACGTTAGTTACCATGCAAATTAGAGCAGCGAGATGACACCAGCATCACTGTCCATGAGTCAGGGCAGTGCGCCTTTGAGTCAGAGAGCAGCCTCTTCACAGAGCGACAAGGAAAAGAAAGGCCATTCGATATTTTTAAAACTCAAAAGGAAAGCATCTTTCTCAGCTAAGATTAAACTCAAGCTATAATATTACAAGAAAGGATAAAGTATAAAGAAGGTTGCTAATGCTTAGGGATGCCAGACTTCAGTGTGATACCCAAAGAGGTAATGTTATTTTATTTCATTCCATGGAAATTTTAAGAATGTAGTAAGAGAGCTATGTGTCTGCAATCATTAAATACCCGAAAATAGAGAGATAAATTACCTGACTCCTTTAAGACTCACAGTAGCATAATGGTAAATGACAAATGCACACAACAATACTTTGGCACTTTCTATCTAAACTTAGTACTTATAAGAGCTAAATATAGTGACAAGAGGTGGCAGCTGCTTTATACAAAGATCAAAGTACTAGCTTTTCCTATCACTAGAAGACAGCAGTAGAGACTTAAAAAAAACAGTACAGATGAATTACTTAAGCAATGAGAAACGAATAGCAAATATAACTCAGAATGAAGACAGGAATGAACATGGAGAATTTGCTGTTGCAATTCTGTCTACCCTCTCCTACTTGGAAGTGCCAGCTTTTCCAACTCTTGGTGAGGCTCCCTACAGACTTGTTTTAACTATGGACTCTCAAAACCTCACCAGAAAGGGAATAGTCTTAAATCGTTAAACATAAGCTGGCTTCCATCAGATTAAGTTGCTATAAATAAAAAATGTTTTCATTTTAATAATTAATAAAGCATATCATTCTTCATTATTCCATGTGCTCATGAAACTCCTATTAGTGGTCATTCATTCTTTTCCACAAAAATGTTTATTGAGTACCTACTCTGTGCTGGAGACAGATTGAGGTATTGGATATTGAAAGGGAATAAGTAAGGTACACTTATACCCCTTATAAATTGCAGTATAGTAGGGAAGTCAGATAATGAAGAATTTAAAAAAAGAATAAGGGATGTAAAAATGAACAAGTGGTATGAACAAAAGAAGTATTGAGCAGAGCTCATCTAGAATATTACCACTTAAAGGTATGGATACATAATCCCATAACATAAAAGCAATATAGCCTTGTAGAAAAACACCACACATGCACATGTGTACTTGCATTTAAAGGCGATGGTCTGTAACATTTAGCCTCTGTATATAAGCTTCTCTTTTTATAGATTTAAGAAGAGATTTTTTGCTCAAACTTCATGACCAAAATTCTTTAATAGGAGTATTCAGTTTTATGACAAGGAAAAAAGGCTTTGCCCTTTGGAAGTTATCTACTTTTTAAGATTTTTTTGATGTGGACCATTTTTAAAGGCTTTGAATTTGTTACAATACTCCTTCTGTTTTATGTTTTGGTTTTTTGACTGAGAGGCAAGTGGGATCTCAACTCCCTGACCAGGGCTTGAATCTGCAACTTCTGTACCGAAAGGCAGTCTTACCCACTGGACCACGTGGAAAATCCCATGAAGTTACCTACTTTTAATCCTATAGAATTTTGACACTGTTTCACCACTATTTCTGGAGCCCCTTTGTTTGAATTAGAGTCCCTTGATCACAATGAAATTTTAAAGAACTGTGTGTCTTAACTATGTGAGTGAAGGAAAGACTAAAATTCTAGACATGAGTCTGATGTATAAAAACAAGATGATATGAGAAAAATCAAACCAGTCAATCCTAAAGGAAATCAGTCCTGAATATTTATTGGAAGGACTGATGCTGAAGCTGAAACTCCAATACTTTGGCCACCTGATGCGAAGAACTGACTCACTAGAAAAGACCCTGATGCTGGGAAAGATTGAAGGCAGGAGGAGAAGGAGACGACAGAGAATGAGATGGTTGGATGGCATCATTAATTCAATGAACATGAGTTTGAGCAGACTCTGGGAGTTGGTGATGGACAGGGAAGCCTGGAGTGCTGCAGTCCATGGGGTTGCAAAGAGTTGGACACGACTGAGTGACTCATGAAAAAAGGACAGAAAATATTAAGCATTTATAAGGATACAGGGCAGTTGGCACTTCATAGTCTATTAGTAGGAGTATAAACTGCCATGATCAGCCTGGAAGGCTGCTGACAGAACATACTGAAGCTGACTAAGTACATAACCCCATGAGACACCACTTCTAGGAAAACATCCCACAGGGAGGAGTGTGTGTATGTTCAACAAAAGGTACATATTAGAATTTTCAGAGCAGCATGATTTTCTAATAGCCAAAAACTATAAAACACTCAAATGTCCGTCAACGGTTGAATGGTTACATTGTGGTATATTTACACGAAGCAATATTACACAGAAATGACAATGAACACCCTACAACTATAAATGACAATGTAGAGAAGTCCCACCAGATGTAATATTGAGCAAGAGAAACCAGGTACAAAAGAGTAAGTATGGGGAATTCCCTGGCAGTCCAGTGATTAAGACTCCATGCTTCCACTGCAAGGGGGTGCAGGTTCAACCCCTGGTTGGGGAATTAAGATCTCGCAAGTTACTTGGTGTGATGCCAAAAAAAAGAAAAATTTAAGTATGATATGATTCCATATACAAGAAGTAGATAAGCAGGAAGCAATAACCAGTGGTAACAGAAGACTAAAATACATCTGGGGTCTTTGGGAATGGAGGGGAGGAGCTGAGGGCTTGAAAGTTGTTGTTTTTCTTTGACTTGACTGGGTGCTCGTGACATTGACATACTTGTTTCATGCATTTTGATCCATATCTCCATTTCAGTTCAGTTCAGTTACTCAGTAATGTCCAACTCTTTGCAACCCCATGAATCACAGCACGCCAGGCCTCTCTGTCCATCACCAACTCCCGGAGTTCACTCAAACTCATGTCCATCGAGTCGATGATGCCATCCAGCCATCTCATCCTCTGTCATCCCCTTCTCCTCCTGTCCCCAATCCCTCCCAGCATCAGAGTCTTTTCCAATGAGTCAACTCTTTGCATGAGGTGGCCAAAGTACTGGAATTTCAGCTTTAGCATCACTCCTTCCAAAGGACACCCAGGGCTGATCTCCTTTAGAATGGATTGGTTGGATCTCCTTACAGTCCAAGGGACTCTCAAGAGTCTTCTCCAACACATATCTCCATTTACCCTTATGTAAAAGTTTATCTGTTGTACTTAAATATTTTATTAAAAAAAAGAAAGACTAAGAAGCTTCAGAATTTCCAGGTTTCCTGGTCTGTCCTAAGAGTTAATACCCATCAAGTCAGTCTCAACTCCACAGTAACCTTTATCCTCGATGAAAACCATCCAATTCTGGAATCATTTGGTATGTTTTTCTTTGTCATTGCCCTTCCTTTACCCTTACCAAACTTCATCCATTCACTTTAAAGTCAAACTGTGATAACGATTTGCGACTAAAGATCCATTATTTTAATTGACAAGTTTCCATAGCAGATTGCAGTATGTTACTATTTCTGTAATGTGCTGGGCAGACAGGAATGCTTTGGGGGCTCTATTAATAGTAGTTTTTGAAATAGCAGGTGAGCAACTCTCCTTCTAGGGGGGAATAAATAGTAACGTTTGGATGGAATGGCTTTGGGGGATTGGGAGCCAGGGTGACGTACCATGCCATCAACAGACCTGCCCATAGACTGGAATAAACCAATGCCTTCAAGTGCTTACAAGGTTGCTTAAAATGGAAAATCTTCTCTCTATAGTCCAGTGCGGTTTTCAAGAGACTGGGATTAGTTGGGTTCTTTTTTGTCTTAATCTGTTCATACTTTGCTTTACAATTTCTCCTCTATTGTAAGGGTTCCCTTAAGAAGCCTTGTTAAGTCATGAATGAAGAAAACTCAAGTTTCAGGCTATTTTTCAAGCTGCAGGTGTCCAACCCCCACCAGTCCCTCTGCCTTCCCATCCATTTTCCTGCTTTCTCCAGAATCATTAGAATGGAGTGATTGAACTCCCGTTTCACTTGAGCTGGCATCCCGTGAAGTTCTTCCCTATGAGGCTAAACATCTGCCCAGGTATTTCCATGTTCCATTTTGGCTGTAATGTTATATAGTTTAGAATATATGTCCCCCTGAACTTCTTGTTAATGAAACAGCAGCCTGACAGCTGGGATCAGCAGTCTCAGAATTCCAAGGTATCATTACCTTTCTTGCTCTTCCTTGGGAAAAAAGTTAATCAAGCTGGGGCAATTCCAATTAAAATTCAGACATAAACATTAGTACACATTCACCACCTCTTAATTTTAGGGTCTGTTACAGGAGTGTTATTGAGAACAGCCTGATAGAAGGAAAAACAGGTTCAAGTGAGTATTGCTACAACTTGTATCAATATGGTTTATCTTTCAGGAGTAAGAATTGGAGCCATAGTGTCAACATGGCTTGACAGTTTATTCTAGGAAGATCAAACCTTAAATTAACATATTACTTTACTGTTTGCTTCAAAAAATTCTTGCCAACCAATTTATTCAGTTTGCTTTCTGAGGGCAAATTGTCCTCCTACTGGAACAATAGATTGCTCACTTGAGCAAACAGCCCATTTTGCAGAAGACAGCTTACTTATCCAGACTTGCTATGGACCCTTATTTTGCATAGAAAATCCTAAAGATGCCTCCAGAGAACTATTAGAGCTCATCAATGAAATCCATAAAAATTGGAGGATATGAAATTCATACATTAAGCTGGTGCATTTCTACATACTAATGAAAGATTAGAAAGAGAAATTAAGGAAACAACCCCATTCACCATCCTATCAAAAAATATATAGTCAGGGATCATATCCATGACCTTGCTATCATTAGCCTATTTATGACAAATGCCACACAGTCCACATGTTCCTGTGTATAAATGAAGATATAACGTCTAGGCTTCCTCTTTTATGGAAGAAAAATCCCTGTTTTTTTTTTTTTTTTTTTTTTTGGCCATGCTGCACAGCTTGCAGAATCTCAGTTCTGCAACCAGGGATTGAACCCAGATCACAGCAGTGAACGTACTGAATCCTAACCACTGGACCACCAGGGAATTCCCTAGAAATATCATTTTAAAACAGCTTTGTTCTCTATCATTTTTTTCCAATTTGAAATATCGGAGAGACATACTCTTTTTCTGCTGGATAAATAAAATAGTTTGCTGCTTATAAGAACAGAGACTAAATACAGACTGTGGTCCTTAGAAGCAATGAGAGAGATAACAGCTACTTTCACTCCCATATTTTCTCTTCTCTCTATTCATACAACTAATCAATTAAAAAAATAAAATAAAACACAATATACAGCAAGAGTGAAATCTTAGAACCTTTGATTTTTTTTTTAATTATAATTTTAGGTCACCATCCTTTTCTATATACTGTACAATGGTACTATCAGTCCAGAAACTCTGATGCTAATCATAGATGTCTCCATATACAATACCAAGATGTATTATTTAAAATTTGTCTTCATTTATGACATTTAGTACTTTAATTGCTTTTAAAAGTCTTTCTCTCTCTAACTAGAAAACAATTAGCACTCATTTTGGAAATACATAACAGTTTTCAAACTGGAAAAAGCCACGTATAATCCCATCATTCTAAAAACAGCCACTGTTAATACTCTGATGTATACTCTTCAAGCCTTTGCTTCTACCCACACAAGCAAATAGAAATTACAGGGCACATAGTTATATAACTTGCTTTTTTTTTTTTTTTAACTCAATATTATCACAGGTTTTTAATTGTCATTGAACTTCAACAATCATCAACATTTGGCCAATACTGGTTTGTCTATTACTCTACTCCTGTCAGGTAGAGGGGTAAGGAATCACAAAAGTACCTGAAAACAAATCCCTGATACTCTTGCAAATTATTGGTAAATATTTAAGACCTTAGCTCTAAGATTTAAAGTATTTTTAAAACCTAACCACAATCCCATTATCCCTCTACAAAAATAAATGAGTAACACATTATATTCCCTTAATATCAACTAAAATACAGCCCCTGATAAACGTAGCCTGTGGTCTCTGAAATGTGTTTTATTTATATCAGAATCTAAACAAGTTATGTAGATTTTATTCTGTTGATTTGACTCTCAAAACTCTGTAACATATCTAACAATGTTCCCTTTTTTTATTTTTTCTCAATGACATTTATTTGTTGAAGAGAATGAGTCATTTATTCTGCAGAATTTTTCACATAATGAACTTTGGTAATTGCTTCTTCATGGTGCTACATAACTGTTTTCCTATCCCTTGTTTTTCCAGTAAAGCAGTCATTGGATCTAGGCCAGTCTTTCCTAAACAACTTTCTGCAATGATGCAACTATACTATGTCTATACTATCCAAAATGTTAGCCATACGCTACATGTCACTGAGTACTTCAGATGTGACTAAGATGAACTTTTAATACCTGAAATTTAAATTTAATTTTAAACAGACATTTTTTTACTCCATTCTAAATCATGATCATTTTAACTTGAAATCAGGAATTTCAAGTTTTCTTAAATTTTATTTAGAATACAAAGCAAAATTACTTTTAAATTATTTTCTTGTGGTTAATCATTTCTAAGTTTATAATCATCCTATGCAACTTTGTTTTTATTATTTATTTTGTATAATGTTTTCATAAGCCTCTGTGATGATTTTCATTTATTCACCCTCAGATGAGGAAGTCTTTGAAGGGAGGGTATTTGTCCAGGATTGGTTGACTCCCTTGCTTCCTCTCTCAACATCTACAAAGATTTTTAATCAGGAGGGGTTATTTTTAATGATAAACTTATTTCTAGTTTAGCAAATCAATATTTTGAGGAAAGGGGATAGAACTCTGAAGCCATGTATATCTTTGCAGTAAAAAATTATTTGAGAAGTGGAAAGACAGAGTATACACAACTTACAAAACAGTGAAATTGAACAGAAACCAAAACCTACAGTAAATAAACTGTTTAAACAACAGTAAGTTTGGCCACATTTCCAGATTTATTCTTGAGAAACTACATGCAAATCCTGATTCAATTTCTATTAATAAAGAGAAAAATTCATGTGAGAAAACTGTCCTATATTTCAACTACTAAGGTTGGTTGGATTTCAGGTTCTTATTCCTTTTGTGTGTCTCTCAGCCACTGGTTTCCTGCTTCTTGCTTTTCTCTCTTTCTTGGCGTGTCATTATTCATGCACTGTTCATAGATTTCCCTCATGCGTTTCCAATAGGGGTGCATCTCTACTTCACCCATGTCTCACTTTCTGGTCTCTCATGAGCAGCACCTTTCTTCTCTTTCCTCAGAATTAATTTTACCTTTTAAGTAAGAACAGGCTTCCCCGGTGGCTCTAGTGGTAAAGAACCCGCCTGCCAATGTAGGAGATGTAACAGATGCGGGTTCAATACCTCGGTCAGGAAGATCCCCTGGAGGAGGGTATGGCACCACTCCAATATTCCTGCCTGGAGAATTCCATGGACAGAGGAACATGGCAGGCTACAATCCAGAGAGTCACGAAGAGTCAGGCAAGACTCAAGCAACTTAGCACAGCAAGTAAGAAAAATTCTCATAGCCAAGGTACAAGTTGAGTAAGTATTACTAACCGTTTGTACTGCCTTGCTTAGTTTGTAAAGATTTTATGATTCCTAATCCTCTGCTTTGTTGCAAAGTACCATGTGGCTTTTGCTAATGTTGAAAGTAACAATGTGTTTTTAATCTAATTTACTAATGTGGAACAGCTTTCTTCTGAATCACAGTGGTGTAACCATTGACAACCAGGGCTTTGGCTCACGTTTGAGTGTAAGTGCGTAGGATCAGGAAATAAAATTTTCCAGTAGCTCACTAGCCCCATTTAATCTTCATCAATCTTAGTGAATTCATTAGCAAGTAGTAACAGAGGCTGTATCGGTAAATGTTTATGAACAACGATGTGGTTTTCTCTGAATGTTTATCATTCAAAAGCCATGCCACAGTGTTCAACCAGGCTTCTCACTTCTCACTTCTTTTTCTGGATTATTTTTAAACTTTGTGTACACACAGCAAGCAGTTATTCAAATCATTCTTCATGTCCTCCATATTACTCTCATTCTAACAGCTAACATTACCTCTTGTTCACCTGAAACTCATTTTTACTCTAGATCTATGGTCTCATACTTCTTTTCAGAGAAAAGGTGACTTACTGTCTTTCTCAAATGAATCCCCTTTATCTTCACTGTTTTATGAGCTCCCCACCCCTTTGGGGAATCTATAGCAATCTTTCTTCTCTCTCTTCTGCTTTGAAAAAAGCTCAAGACTTCCTTAGTTTGGAGGAATATAAAGAAAAGTATGACCATTTTGATTGTTCAGGCTACCATCTTATTCTCCTTGCGCTTGTTGCCAATTTCTTAAAGCCCAGTTTTCTATTCCTTCCCATCCATTCTCTTTAACATCCGGACATCTAGCTTCCCTCCCCATCACTGATCTGACAATGCCCCTGCAGAGATCACCAATGGCTTCGTCATCAATTTCATGATGGCCTGACTGCTCATTATCTTTGTCTTGAACTTCTTCTTTGGAAACTGCTTTCTTGGTTGGTTTCCATGACACAATAATGCAGTGTTCCCTTTACCTCATTGTTTCCTCCTTTCCATTTCCTTTTTTTAACTTCCCAACTCCCTACCTATGCCTATGTACAGAATTAGTCCTTGTTAACTCTGTTCTCCCTTATCTCTACTTTCTCCCGCATATAAGTTCGTCTGCATTCAATAACTTTACAATGGGGATAATTTAAAATCTATACCTGTAGGAAAGTCCCATCTCCTGAGTTCCAGTCCTGGATTACCTACTGGTCATTGTTACTTGGTTGCACCCCTTCATCTCAAACTCAGAATGTCTAAATTGGAAATCATTTTCTTTCTCTAGCCCTTAAATTGGCTCATTTTCTTATTTTTCTATTTCTATTAGTATTTTTATCATTTTACTAGATGCACAGACTATCCAACACTTGAAACTTTCGTGTGCCTTATTTCTCCTTTGGCCCATATCATTAAGATTTTTCCCTTTCCAGTCTCATGGCTTCTATTTGAGCTCACAGATTGCTTCCCCATGCCTGGATTATCGCTATAAACACCTAAGCAAGAGCCCCTGTGCGGAACTTTGATGTAGAAATGCACTTGCAAACTGAGATGACCCTAATTTTCTTAAAATAACACTTCTATTCAAGCTCTTTACAAAAGAATTCATGGCTTCTTTATTGCCTGTGCGTGAGAGACTTAACTATAGAAGACCTTAGATGACAAGATGAAAATATGGGAAGACTTTTAAGGGGTTTTATTTCGGAGGCTATGTAAAAAATGAAGAAGAAAAAAAAGAAATTTGTTTTAATGATATTGTGACAGTTGTGAGGTTAGTGAGGTTGAGCCTGGAGGCAGAAATATCATTTGGGAATTTCTGCAGTTATCCTTGAATGAAATGATGGACAAGAAATGAAAGTGATATAGTGGAAGGACCAACCTGAGAAAGACCGGAAAAAGAAATCATCAAGTTTTGGGGACTGACTGGTTGTGGGGGTGAGGGAAAGGGAAAAGCTAGAAACAACTTCCAGTTTCAAGGGTAGTGATTTTAGAATTGTGGGAAAATTAGATGTATAGTAGAGCAGGAAGATACAAGTGTTTGGGGATAGAGGAAGTTCATGATTTCCATTGGAAATATAGTTTGTAAATGATTTTATCAAGTAAATATGTCAACAGACAACTTGACATGTATTAGGAAAAAGTCATCATAATGTCATATAAGGGCAAAGGTCCTTTATACCTGAAAGGGTTATCTTCCAATTTTAGAGCAAGTAGTAACTACAGATTTCAACTATATACCGAGGTAAGAAAGAATAATCACAAACAGTAATAAGGTATCAAAATTACAATAAAATCTAGAAAAGAATCCCTTAAACATGATTGTATCTCTATCTTGTTTTTTTCCGGGATAAATCAGGGAGGTAAGGAATTGTTAATTCATTCTCAATTATTTATGTTCTAAGAAATGTCAGATATATTTATGATATTCACACTCACCGCTCTTACTACCTGGTATTCATTTATCATGCCCCCTCACCCATTCACTTTTGTTTTTGTGTTGAGTACACAATGGGGATTTCAAGTCTTTTTGTGTTGTTAAAGCAATGCTTTTTCTAAAGACAAACACATGTACACATGCACATACACATCTCTATCACCTACACATGCAGAGTTGTCAGTGGCTTTATATACATATTATTTGTTTTATAAGTAAAATCTAAACAATTTTATACCTCAAGCAGACTGGATCCTATCTAAGCCTTCAGATAAATTCAGCCAAAGTTCTACACAAGGAAAATGGTTACAAATCTGATATAAGTACCTGATAGAAATGTAGGGTGGATGGGAAGACAGTGAGAGCCAAGGCCCAAGGTCTTTTATCAAAATTCACCATTCATTCCACTGTCCAGGGTACGCGCAAGCAGAAACACATGCTCTACACTTGGGTGCCATGAGACTGCTCTTCCAGCTCAGGACACACTCTTTGGGATGAGTAGACACTCCTACACAGAAACTCTAAGATCCAAACATGTTCACTTACAGGATGTCCTTACAGGAAACAGGAGCTTGAAGGCTTCCAATTGCCCCCAAATAGCTTCATGAAGGCCATCATATACTCACAGTTTAATGCAGGATTTCTCTAACCCATATTTTTTGGAGGCACCAACTCATTTGCCAAACGTCATTGAAATGTCATAGATAAGTCATTTGGAGACTTAATATGCACATGCCTGTATACGGTTGCAGGTGTATATATGATTCTATGATTTACATGGAGCATTTTTCACCTCCTTTAAATAATAGCTTTATTCCTCTGTTGTTCTATCATCTGCTTTCTGACCACAGAGAAATAGACACCTTTGAATCTCAATGTACATGAAGAATAAAGATGAGAGAACTAGTAGAGCTCAACACATTCATACAAATGTCCAAATGGGAGAAAACATTCTAGAGATGCCATCAGAATCATCTTTCAGCACAACGTAGAATTCTTCAACAAGAATCAATATTGATTTCTTCTGAACCTCCTGTGAAAACTTACCTGTTCTTTGTCCCATCTCTCAGGTCCCAACAAATTTAGCAATATTATAGCCCTGAGATATGAATCGTGGATGATTATTTCTAGTTTATCCCTTGAAAACTTTCTTTCTCAATTTTAATACATCTTGTCTTAATTAGTAAGATGAATAATACAGATGTGTGAATTATTACAAAAGATTTGTGTACGAAGGCCATAAAGTCCTTTGCAATGTACTCAAATATATCAATGTTACTGATTTTTTTTAACAAACCATCTTTTTTTTAAAGTTATCTCTTTATTTATTTTTACTTTCACATAAATCATATCAAACCACCATAACGTCTGAGTGCCCTAAAACAAAAGATTTGTGAAGGCCTGCCTTTCAAAAATATTATTAGTCTACAGAAAACACCTTTACACCATAAAACAAGGACGATCCTTTGACCGACCAAGCTCCAGGAATTTCTCCCTCACCAAGACAAAAGCAATACAAAAATCAACCAGCAGAATTCTTTTTGCCTTCCTGGAATTCAGCAATAGGCTTTCACATTTTCTTCAAGTTCCCATTGGCTTTGGGGAAAAAGACAATTAACCCTGAAATAAGAAGTATTTCACTGTAGACTCTTTCTGCTGGGTAAACAAATATTGGTAAGAAAGACAGTTTCTTGGAAGTGCCTCACTGTGTCATTATTGATTAGTGACACCATTCTCTTAGCAAAGCTTTTAAACTTAAGATTCAAGGGGGACAAACTATCATAGGTTCCTTAGGTTCCACTGATTTCTCCTAATGTTTTTCTGTTTCTATTTCACTGATACCTTCTTTGTTATTTAAATGTAGGTGGCCTCCTCCACCTACATTTAAATGGGACCTTGCATTTGAAATTCAGTACCTGCCTTTAGTTAGTCTGCTCTTCCATCCCCTGTAAGTTTATAGCCCATACTTGTACCACCAAGTCTCTCTCCACTTGGATACCATCTGATGTGAAATGTACATCTAAGTATGAATACACTTGTATGGATAACACTTTGTTGAAACAAGTAAGTTCTTCAGCCTCTCAGTTCTCTCCAATCTGCTTTACTTACCTTTAACTCTAGCAAACTGGTGGCTTTCAGATATGCCCATGAAAGACAAAAGGTTAGCATACCTCTTTTCCCAGAGGCTATGCAAAAATAATGTCATGGTACTCAATCAGAAGAATGGGCTTCTGTACATTCTTTCCTGGGCATGTGTGTTACTGATGGTATAAAATCTAGAAGGTAATATGGAATAGCCATGGTCTTACCTCACCCTTCAGACAGCCAACAGGATCTCAAACCACCGCAAGACCTTTTCAAGATCAAGATGTCCATCCTTTCAAATTTAGCTGCAGGTTTCTTTCCCTTAAACCTGAAGGGAAAAAAACAGTCAGCTTCAGGTTACTGTCAGCAGCTTTGAAAGACAAACATTAATTACATGCCTATTCTGTGTCAGGTACTGCCTCACAATGTGTATTATTTCCTTCAGTGTTCAGAACTTCAGTTGAGGGAGGTTGAGTCATCAGGACCCACTTTTCATTGTCAAGCCACTGTGTAATCTCTGAGTAATTCAAAAGAGAAAGACCAGTGTGGCTGGAAATAACTCAGGAGGTTTTATTTTCTTTGAATAGCCCAAGAACCACATGTGAGCCTGTCAATGTTGTAGATTTGAACAGGACTTGTATAGACCACAAAACCCTTTCCTGTAGCAGAATATTACTCAGACCATTTTTAAGCTCCACTTTAAGCTCCATGCCAAGACAACATCTTAACCACCCATAGAATATGACAGGGCTGGAAGGATCACACAGGAGAGACAGATCATGTCACTGCCACTGCTCTATTTGCCAGATCTTATCCTTGTGAATTTCTTAACAGCTTCCAACACTGTTCTATAAGATATCTTAGCACTGGAGTTTCTTCCCAAATTCATTCTCCATTGAGTCAATGTATCCAGATCCTACCAAATATTAGTACATGAAAAGCAAAGAGACTCTTAAGACCAAATGGAGTATGGATTATCAATAGAGGCCTGTATTGAACAAACAAAAACAGATTGTTCAAACCACAAAGGCGGGAAGTTGGAATGTTGCCTGCACCTGGAACAGCAAAGATTCCAACACACACTGTTTACACTGGGAGCACAGAAAACACCCCTAATTGTGATGTTGGTCCTTAAATCTGTTTCCACTACCTAGACTATGACTACATATGCGTATTGTCATGATAAACATTCACCCAACTTATTTCAATTTTGACCTAAGAATGAATGCTCTGTTTCTGGATAAGAACTCTCTCAATGAATACTGTCATAGTGAGTTTCACACTACTTTGTTCTGAATTTCAAACTGGCCCTGCATACATTTTTTGTTAGTGAACCTCTTTCTTTTATTCTAAGTGCAAATACTAGAAACCTTGCCCAACCCTCCGCTGTCTTTCTCCAGTAAGTGCCACTATATACATGGCATGAGCTAATTTAAAATTCTAATTTGAGAGTGAAATAAGTCAGAAAGAGAAAAACAAATAGCATATATTAACGTAAACGATGCTCAGTGTGGATGTGCCTGGTGGTGAAAGTAAAGTATGATGTTGTAAAGAACAATATTGCATAGGAACCTGGAATATTAGGTCCATGAATCAAGTTAAATTGGACACGGTCAAGCAGGAGATGGCAAGAGTGAACACTGACATTTTTTGAATCAGTGAACTAAAATGGAAGAGGAATGGGTGAATTTAATGCAGATGACCATTATACCTAATACTGTGGATAAGAATCCCTTAGAAGAAATGGAGCAGGCTTCATTGTCAACAGAAGAGTCTGAAATGCAGTATTTGAGTGCAAACGACAGAATGATCTTGGTTCATTTCCAAGTAAAACCATTCAACATCACAGTAATCTTAACTCTATGCTCCAGTCACAAATGCTGAAGAAGCTGAAGTTGAGCAGTTCTATGAACACCTACCAGACACTCTAGAACTAACACCAGAAAAGATGTCCTTTTCATCATAGGGGATTGGAGTGCAAAAGTAGGAAGTCAAGAGATACCTGGAGTAACAAGCAAGTTTGACCTTTGGGTACACAATGAAGCAGGGCAAAGGCTAAGTGAGTCTTGTCAAGATAACACATTGGGCATAGCACACACCCTTTTCTGACAACGCAAGGGACAACTCTTCACATGGACATCACCAGATGGTCAACACCCAAGTCAGACTGACTACATTCTTTGCAACCGAAGATGGAGAAGCTCTATAGAGTCAGCAAAATCAAGACCAGGAGCTGACTGTGGCTCAGATCATCAGCTCCTTAGTGCAAAATTCAGGCTAAAACCACTAGGCCATTCAGGTATGATCTAAGTCAAATCCCTTATGATTATACAGTAGAGGTGATGAATAGATTCAAGGGATTAGATTTGGTAGACAGAGTGCATAAAAGCTATGGACAGAGGTTTGTAATATTGTGCAGGAGGCAGTGATCAAAAACACCCAAAGAAAAAGAAACGCAAGAAGGCAAAGTGGTTGTCTGAGGAGACTTCACAAATAACTGAGGAAAGAAGAGAAGCTAAATGCAAGGGGAAATGGGAAAGATATACCCAACTGAATGCAGAGTTTCAGAGAATAGCAAGGACAGATAAGACGGCCTTAAATGAACAATGCAAAGATATAGAGGAAAACAACAGAATGGGCAAGACCAGAGATCTCTTCAAGAAAACTGAAGATGTCAAAGGAACATTTCTTTCAAGGGTGGGAATAATACAGGACAAAAATGATAAGGGCCTAAAAGAAGCAGAAGAGATTAAAAAGAGGGGGCAAGAATACACAGAAAAACAATACAAAAAAAGGTCTTGCTGCTGCTGCTAACTTGCTTCAGTCGTGTCCGACTCTGTGTGACCCCATAGATGGCAGCCCACCAGACTCTACTGTCCCTGGGATTCTCCAGGCAAGAACACTGGAGTGGGTTGCCATTTCCTTCTCCAATGCATGAAAAGGAAAAGTGAAAGTGAAGTCGCTCAGTCGTGTCCGACTCTTAGCAACCCCATGGACTGCAGCCTACCAGGCTCCTCCACCCATGGGATTTGCCAGGCAAGAGTACTGGAGTGGGGTGCCATTGCCTTCTCCGAAAAAAGGTCTTAAATACCCTTATAAGCAGGATAGTGTGGTCATTCACTTAGAGCCCGACACCTGGAGTGTGAAGTCAAATGGGCCTTAGGAAACATTACTACGAACAAAGTTAGTGGAAGTGATGGAATTCCAGTTGAGCTATTTTAAATCCTAAACAATGATGCTGTTAAAGTGCTGCACTCAGTATGCCAGCAAATTTGGAAAACTCAGCAGTGGCCACAGAACTGGAAAGGCCAGTTTTCATTACAATCCTAAAGAAGGGCAATGCCAAAGAATATTCAAAGTACCATATGATTGTGATCATTTCACATGCTAGTAAGGTTATGCTAAAAATTCTCCAAGCTAGGCTTTAGCAGTATGTGAACCACGAAATTCCAGATGTACAAGCTAGATTTAGAAAAGGCAGAGAACCCAGAGATCAAATTGCTAACATTTGTTGGATCATAGAGAAAGCAAAGGAATTCCAGAGAAACATCTACTTCTGCTTCACTGACTTCACAAAAGCTTTTGACTGTGCGTATCACAACAAACCGTGGAAAATTCTTAAAGAGATGGAAATACCAGATTACCTTACCTGTCTCCTGAGAAACCTGTATGTGAGGCAAGAAGCAACAGAACCAGAAATGAAACAACTGACTGGTTCAAAATAGGGAAAGGAGTACGTCAAGGCTGTATACTGTCACTCTGCTTATTTAACTTATATGCAGAGTACATCATGCGAAATGCCAGGTTGGATGAATCACAAGCTGGAATCAAGATTGCTGGGGAAAATATTAACAACTTAAGATATGCAGATGATACCACTCTAACAGCAGAAAGTGAAGAATCTCTTGATAAGGATGAAAGAGGAGAGTGAAAAAGGTGGCTTTAAACTCAAATTAGAAAAAACTAACATCATGGCATCCAGTCCCATCACTTCATGTGAAATACAAGGGGAAAATATCGAAGTAGTGACAGATATTATTTTCTTGGGCTCCAAAAATCACAGCAGACAGTGACTACAGTCATGAAAGTAAAAGACACTTGCTCCTTGGAAGCAAAGCTATGACAAACCTAGACAGCATACTAAAAAGCAGAGACATTGCTTTACCAGCAAAGGTCCATATAGTCAAAGCTTTGGTTTTTCCAATAGTCATGTATGGATGTGAGAGTTGGACCATAAAGAAGGCTGAGAGCAGAAGAATTAATGCCTTCAAATTGTGGTGCTGGAGAAGACTTAGATAGCATCATCAACTCAACGGACATGAATTTGAGCAAACTCCGAGAGATAGTGAAGGACAGAGGACCCTGCCGTGCTGCAGACCATGGGACTGCAGAGTTGGACACAACTTAGACACTGAACAACAACAAAACTATAGTTATTATGGGAGAAAATATTTGCAAATTTTGTGACTGACAAGGGTTTAATGTCCAAAATATACAAACATCTCCTTCAATTCAGTAACAGAAAAACAAAAAATGCAATTAAAAAAATGGGCAGAAGACCTAAATAGACATTTATCCAAAGAAAATATACAGATACATATGTGAGAATCATAAATTAAGATCAAGTGGAATTTATCCCAAGGATGCAAGAACTTTTCAGTATCTGCATATCAATGTCATTAACAAATTGAAGAATAAAAACCATATGATCATTTCAACAGACACAGAAAAAGCTTTCAATAAAACTGAACATCAGTTTATGATAAAATCTCTCCAGAAAGTAGGCTGAGAGTGAACATACTTTGATATAATAAAGACCATATATGACAAACCCACAGCTATAATCATACTTAACAATGAAAATCTACAAGAATTTCCTTTAAGATCAGGAACATGACAAGGATGCCCACTTTTTTCACTTCTCTTCAACAAAGTTTTGGAAGTCCTGGCCACAGCAATTAGAGAAGAAAAAGAAAAGGAAATAAAAGCAAATTGAAAAAGAAAAACTTTCACTCTTTGCAGATAATATTAATTCTATACATAGAAAATCCTAAGGACACTACCAGAAAAGTACTAGAGCTCAGTGATGAATTTGGTAAAGTTGCAAGATACAAAATTAATACACAAAAACTTGTTGCATTTTTATACTCTAACAACAACTTACAAGAAAGAGAAATTAAGGAAATAATCCAATTTACTATTGAAAATAAATTAATAATATATCTAGGAATAAACCAAATGTACTATCTTAAGTATCATCATACATGTTTTGATATGTAATATTCTCTATTATTTTATTCTAATGGTTTTGAAATTCTTTATTGGTACCTTTGAATGAAACTCTTTGATTACAATTTTTTGAAAATTAAAAATTTCAAATATTTGATTTGTTAGTTTTTATTTCTAAATTACAGCTTACTATGGTTAAGAATGTGTTCTATATTATTTATTTATATTGTTGAGACTTTGTTGATGGCCTAGTAGATAATCACTTGTCATAAATGTCCCTTGTGCTTGAGTAGAATGGGTATTTTATAGTGTATTTCTATATGAGTTTGTTGATGTTATCAGATATGGGTTCATTCATATTTTTGGTGTCCTTGACCGAAAACTTATTGAAAGAGGTATGTTAAAGTATTCCATTTTGATTTGTTTATCTAATTATGTATGTGACATTTGTGTAGTTGAGGACTATGTTATTAGAGGTATAGAAGGTTATTAGAGGTATAGAAAGCATCCTTACGGTGCTTTTATTGTTCATGTTGTTTTGCTTTACCTTTTACTTCGCCTGATCTTGACATTTCTGTATAGTATTATCACATTCTGTGTGCACTAGCACATTTTCCCACTTCTTATTTTGCCATTTCTTCACTTTTTCAAATAAAAAAGAATAGCCATATGTTTTTTAAAGTGGTGTGTATAAATGTGTTTCTTTTAGTGCATGATGCACGCTCAGTTACTCAGTCAAGTCCACCTCTTGTGGACCCCATGGGACCCTCTTTGGGACACTGTGCGCTGTAGTCCACCAAACTCCTCTGTCCAGGGGATTCTCCAGGCAAGAATACTGGAATGGGTTGCCATTTCCTCCTTCAGAGGATCTTCCTGACCCAGGGATCCAACCCACATCTCCTACATCTCCTGGATTGGCAGGTGGATTCTCTACCACTGAGCTACCTAGGAAGCCCTTTCTTTGAGTAGGTAAACCTACTTTGTTCATATTTATTGTGATTACTGATAAAATTAAATTCATTCTGTGAGTCATGTCTCTTTTCCCCCTCATGTACCATGATAATGATTAAGTTTCCTGCCTGCATTTGGTAAGCTGCAACTTCACAATGATGAGTCTAGATGCATTTTTTTGTCATATATTTCAATATGAAGTTTCATGTCATTCTCCAATTCTATAAAATTTTCAGTCATTTTACCTTTTTCTCACTAGACTTCTGTCTTTGAACTATTATTTTAAAATGGTGAATGCACTTTATCTTTAAATATTCTTCAGTAACTTCTATGATTATATATTAGTGCATTTTAGTTACATATAAAAATTTATTTTACCACATGTTTGGATGTTTAAGTTGTTTCAAACTATTCACTAACATAAATAATGTCGTAATGTACATCTTTATATATTAATATTTTATGTCTCATTATTGTTGACAGAATTAATTACTACAAATGGAATAATCAACTCAAAGGTATAAATATTCTATGACTTTTGATACATATTGTGAAATTGCCTTCCAAAATTGTATTCCAGGTTGCCTAAAATCCCTCCAAAGGAGTATAAATGCCTATTTCTTCATATTTTCTTCAGTGTTTTCACATTTTAAAATTTTTGCAAAAACGGTGGGCAAAACATTGGCATTTTGCTGTTTTAATTTACATTTCTTTAGTGAAACTAGGGATCTTTTCATATATTTACATTTTATTTCTTCTGTGAATTGCCTGTTTATACTTTTGCCCATTTTCCTACTGGAATGTTTTTTTCTTTGTCATATTTATCAGTTGGTTGTGTATAATATGCCATTACATTCTGGAAGAGTACAAAGGTATTTCATTATGAACCTTTGCATACCTTAAAATACCTATTTTTATCATATATGGTTGACAGCTTCCCTGGTGGCTCAGTTAGTAAAGAATCAGCCTTCACTGCAGGAGTTCGATCCCTGGGTTGGGAAGATCCCCTGGAGAAGGGAACAGCTATACACTCCAGTATTCTTGTCTGGAGAATTCCATGGACAATTTGGAACGGGGTTGCAAAGAGTCAGACACAAATGAGAAACTTTCACTTTCCCTTTCATGGTTGATGGCTTGCTTGGTATAGAATTTCTAAATCCCATAGTGAAGATGGAAAAATCCACCCAGACTTGGGTTTTTCCTCCTGTCAGGTAAATGTGGGCTCCCTGACTTCCCTTATGGTACACACATCTGCAGTTTTAATCTTCCACCAAGTTTTAATCTGCCAGACTAATTAATGTGATTTTCAATTCGGTCATCATCAGCTTGTATAGCTAGGTAAAGCCTGTAGTATGGGAGCCCATTGCCTCTGAGAAGCTTTTCCTCTACAATTGTTACCAAGCAAAACTGTTGGGTGGTGTTCAAGTTTTTTCGCCTGGATCTGTATGGTATCACTTTGGATGAGTAGAAGTTAGACAACTGTTAATTTTATCATCTCACCAAGAAGTTTAGTCTTTGACTTTTTAAAGTCAACCAGTGTGGTCAGGTACAGTGACTATCAAACTTTGGTGGTAATAGAAATTACCAGGGGTGACTGTACACAATGGAGATGCCAGCTCCTTACTTTCAGAGATTCTGTAACTCTGAGATGCACCAATAATCTAATTTCTAATATGCACCCCTCATGTGAGTCTGATAAGGTCCTACCACAGTTTGCGAAAACCCAATTAAAAAAAGGAAAAAAAAAAAAAAAAGACAAAACCAGTGGTTTTCTAAGGGTGGCTTGTAGACTGCTAAGTCTACATATCAGCTTCATCTGAGAACTTGGTGGGAAAGCAAAATTTGGGGCTGCAGTCCAGACCTCTGGCATGAGAAACACTGAGGGATGGTCCCCAGCAATCTGTACTCTAACAAGCCTTCCAGGGGGTTCTGATGCTTGCTCAAGTTTGAGAACTACTGAACCAGGAGGGAGTCAGAAATCCCAGGCTCTAATCTGAGACCTGCCTCTAGCTAACTCAGTGGCCAGGGGAAAGTTATTCATTCTTTATGGAACTCAACGTCCCATTTAAAATGCCTGAGGATGAGAGGTCAAATATTTCAAGAATTTTTTCAAGTATAATGTCAAACTATTTTATAATATTTTCCATGCTATGTTGTATGTTTTTCATGAAATAAATTATGTTTGGCTGAGCCTTGAGCTCAGCCTATTCCACAGGGATGGTCCAACATCCAACAGAAAGTATTTCCATGCAGGTAATCAGCTGAGCCCAGAACAATTCAAAATATATGCATCTATGTTAACAATAATCCTGAGTGTGGAATGCATATAAATCCTCTGAGTAGTCCATTGGCAAATAGCTGTTTTTGCTTTTTTTTAAATTATAAAGAGGCTAGGCTCCATAGGCATGTGGTTTTCTTCATCTGGCTCATTTGATCTTAATTACTAGGGCTAGTTCTTGAATTGCAGCAGCTTGTTCTAAGTAGCATATGGCAGAAGGTGCTAAGCACAGGCAGCAGACAATGTGTTACTAAAAGAAGAAGAAATTTTCCTTTACATAAGAAGCCATATGCAGTCCAAATTTATCCATACTGTATCACCAAAATGTGTATTTTAAAACTTCATCTATGATTTTTCACAGGTATCGCTTTCATCCTTTGTATATTCAACAGAAGAACTGCAAAGACTTTAAGAGTCCATTTCAAATGACTCTCAGATTGTTACTTTAGGGACCACCATCCATCACCTCCTCTAGGAAGGTTTTGCTGAAAACCTAACATCTCTTGAGGTGCCCTTCTCTCACAGCATCCTCAGCTTTCAGGTCTCAACAGGTCTTGATGTCAAGGTGCTCTTTGACATCACAGAGCAGCAGAACTTGGAAAGCTGTCACCCTCCTGCTTTATGAGAAAAAAGCAGAGTATGCTCTTTGTCCCAATGCCTCTGTCTCTCTCAGTGAGAGTGCATCTCTAGAGCGTCTCCCTTCTACGCCCTAGAGCACACCTGTGAACCATCAAAGCCATGGAATATGGCAAAGTGCCAGCCATCTGGAGGTGGCCTTCTGCAAATTGTCTTCATCAACACACTTTACCTTTGCAATCTTGTCTTGAGCCCTGCCTCCCTGTTCCCCTCACCTGGCTTCACTGGTTATCACTCTGCCTCAGCACCAGACCTCTGAGAGCATGCACGAGACACTCAGTCTTGACTGAGACTCTTTCTTTTACAACGACTGCTCTGTCTCATCATTTTCCGTGGAGCCTCAGATTCCAAACTGCGGCACCTCCAAAATCTAATTGCTTGGCACTGCATCTCTGACATCACAGTCTGTTGCCATGGAAAGTGCCACCAATTCAGCAGGACGACTTCCCTGCCAGAAGGAGAGGATGCACTGAGAGAGGGAGACAACATTTGTTTAAGCATAAATATCTTTGATATTTAGCAAAGAGGCAAGAGACTAGATGAGAGACAACAGAGGAAGCAAAAATTCCAATTTATATGATGCTTCAATTTCAGGGTTCCTCTTTGGTAAAAGCCAGGTGCTCAGCTTTCTTCTGCTCTTCCCTTTATGCTAGAATTTCAAGGTGATTGTTTCTCTTTCAGGTTCACTGGGAATCATGTTGGAGTTCAAAAGCATTTGGAGTTGGAAAAGCAGAATGTCCCTTCAAATGCTACATCTGCTTTTTCATGTTGCCATCAGATGATTATCTTGGTGGAAAGATGAACAGCAGTCATTCTAAATAGAATTGCTCATCTCAGCAAAGCTTTTCCAAGGAAGCCAGTTTACAGACAATTTAAGCTAGCTTCTCCCTCCTGAACTTCTGCTAAGAGTCAAGCCCCAATCTCTGCTGAGTATAAGCCCTCCTAATCATGTCTAGTGTTGAATTTACAGAGTCTCCATGAACAGTTTTTGCCAGGGCCTTGCAAAACTCAGAATCTGCTCTGATACATGGATGTAACTATAAAATGGAAACTAGAGAACATTCTTTCTGGAAAATTACAAAAGTTATAGTCTACTTTTCACTGTTACTGAAATGTAATTTGTAATTCACTACTTAAGACCCTGAACAAAAGAAAAACTTTTGAAAATTTCTGATTCTCCCAGTCCCTTTTTAAGATTCCTATTACAACTGAATTTTTTATTGGAGTATAATTGTTTTACAGTGTTGTGTTACTTTCTGCTGTACAATGAAGAGAATCAGTTATATGTATACATGTACCCTTTTGCTCTTGAGCCTCCCTCCCACCACCCAATCCCACCTCTCTAGGTCATCACAGAGTGCCAGTGGAGCTCTGTGTACTATACAGTAACTTCCCACAGCTGTCCATTTTACACATGGTAGCGTATATACGTCAGTGCTAATCTGCCAACTGTTCCACCCACCCCTCCACCTTCACCCATGTCCACATGTCTGTTTTCTATGTCTGCATCTCTATCAAAGGGGGTCAAAACTATATTATTTGCTGGATAATAGATACTACAGATCCATGCAAAAAACTAATACATTTCATCAAGTGTAACTACCTCAAAGCTAGGACTATCTCGATCATCTACTCCCTGCAGGAGAAGTAACAACATGCCAGAGAGGCTAGACAAGCAGAACTCTACTCATATCCATGAAGTAAGACAGGCAAAGATGGTACACAGATGTGGGCTATAGATCAGCTAGGAAGTTCCTCCTGGTCTCACCAGGCCTGGGAATTTCACCAAGCACCTCAATTTTCATCTATAGTAAAGGAAAATTATAGGAGACATGAATAAGGCAAGTGGGCTGGGTGAAGATTATCAGCTGCCATGTCATATATATATAAATAAAAATGTATGAAGGGGAACTGCAGGCTGCAAATCTCTTGTGTTCTTACTATTCATGTTTCTCCCCAAGTTATTTGGATCCTCGAACTCTAACACAACCCACAGCTCTTCCTCCCTTGGTCTACTAGGTCTGGAGTATTCAAACAGGGTCATAAATTCTGCAAGAAACTATACTGGTTGGCAATACTAACCAGGGATATATTGTCCCGAATAAGAATTACATAGATCATAGGTTATGCAATAAGATACTGAAGTTCAGGGCAAGAAATTTGTGGAGGAATCAACATCAGTGTCTTCGGTGAGATGCTTAATGCAGATAATTTAGACATTTTCTAACTCACTTTTTCAACAAAATAGTTTAGATATTTTCTAATCCACTTTCTCAACAATATTCAAGATAACTTTTTATCTTTTGCCAGGCAACATAGAGGACCCTGGACTTCAATAAGCTCAAATTACAGCTCTGCTACTTATGAGTTACTTGTGATCACCAGTCAATTATCAATCCCAGTCTTGTTGCCATAGTTTCATTTGTAAAATGGGATGACAGCAGCAGTTTCCTAATAGGGTTATTATGCAGTTTTTTCTTTTTCATTTAACAACTTTTTAAAAAATTGGGGTATAGTTGCTTTACAATGTTGTGTTAGTTCCTGCTATACCATGAAATGAATTAGCAATTGGAGAGTCCCTTGGACTGCAAGGAGATCCAACCAGTCCATTCTGAAGGAGATCAGCCCTGGGATTTCTTTGGAAGGAATGATGCTAAAGCTGAAACTCCAATATTTTGGCCACCTCATGCGAAGAGTTGACTCATGGGAAAAGACTCTGATGCTGGGAGGGATTGGGGGCAGGAGGAGAAGGGGATGACAGAGGATGAGATGGCTGGATGACATCACCAACTCGATGGACGTGAGTCTGAGTGAACTCCAGGAGTTGCTGATGGACAGGGAGGCCTGGCATGCTGCGATTCATGGGGTCGCAAAGAGTCAAACATGACTGAGCGACTGATCTGATCTGATATGTTCTGGAAAAATACATGACACATAGTAATTTTGCAATAAAATTAATTATTAGGGAAATAGAATAGGAGCAACCTGAAATCAGTAAAGAGCAGGAGGTAAAAACTACAACTGCTGTGTTTAAAAAAAAAAAAAGAAACAGGCAGGAAGCAATGGATTGAATACTATTGAAACAAAGTTGCAAATTAACAAGTGACAGAATTCCTTCCAAAAGGAAAAGGAAAGGAAAAGGGTAAAAACAGCAGAGGATAAACATATTTAAATAATCACAACAAAAGATGACCTAAATATAACAACCATTCTGATGAAGAGAAATAGCAAATGGAGACAAAACACTTATCAAAGAAATTATAAAACAAAAAATTTGACTTTCAGTCAGGATTGTGCAGTAATTTTATGCCATGTGTACTCCCTCTCCAAACACCAATGACAAAGCATACTAAGAGAAAACCAAAGCGATAAACATAGAACTGAAAAAGCTAGATAAATACCAAAATGAACGCCAAATGGAATAGAAATATTAAGTGGTAAGTAGGTTCTATGTTAGAAGCAGGCAGTGGAAGCTGACAGTTCATTTCTTGAAGAGTAAAGGAAAACAAATGTGCTCTACTCAAGAGGGAGAACATTCATCCTTTCAACCCATATTTATTGAACTGACACTATTGGAATAATTGGGGATACAGCAGTGAACCAAATGGGCTTCCCTTGTGGCTCAGCTGGTAATGAATCCATCTGCAATGTGGAAGACCTGGGTTCGATCCCTGGGTTGGGAAGATCCCTGGGTTGGGAAGATCCCTTGGAGAAGGGAACAGCTACCCACTCCAGTTTTCTGGCCAGGAGAATTCCATGGACTGTATAGTCCATGGGTTCGCAAAGACACAACTGAGCAACTTTCACTTTCACTTTCTTTTCACTTATTGAAGCTTACATTCTAGGTTCACTACAGTAAGTCAGAGGCTGAGTGCAATTTACTAGCTACCAGTGCACATGGGGACTTTTATGACCAACTGATGGGACACAAAGGAGGGAGGAGGAAGAAAAAGCTAGTGTGCTGGCTCAGTATGTGCTGCATGCTGAAAGTGAATGGTATCTGCTCCACTGAAGCTGCTGTCTATTATTAATACAGTGATGGAATGGTCTGTTGAGAGCACAGCAGGTGTCATTTTTGAAGACAATACCCTGTTAAGAAGGCCACCATCCTCCAGGATCAAGTATATAGTCTAAATCAGTGATTACTCTATAGTCTATGTCCCCAAGAGGTAGAAAATATGGGTCAAGAAACAAAGGGATGCACCGAGGAGAAAGCAGGGTTATATAAATTGGGAGATTGGAATTGACATGTATACACTTGCTTGCTTGCTTGCTTGCTAAGTCACTTCAGTCGTGTCCAACTCTGTGCGACCCCATAGACGGCAGCCCACCAGGCTCCCCCGTCCCTGGGATTCTCAAGGCAAGAACACTGGAGTGGGTTGCCATTTCCTTCTCCAATGCATGAAAGTGATAAGTGAAAGTGAAGTCGCTCAGTCGTGTCCGACTCCTTGAGACCCCATGGACTGCAGCCTACCAGGCTCCTCCGTCCATGGGATTTTCCAGGCAAGAGTACTGGAGTGGGGTGCCATCGCTTTCTCCCATATATATACCCTACTATGTATAAAATAGATAACTAATGAGAACCTACTGTACAGCACAGGGAAAAAATAAAGAGGGTACAATCTGTTTGTAGGGCATTCCTTAAAAATGTGTTCCAGTATACATTAGGTGCAGACACATATAGTTTGAAGTTGACCAAGAATAGTCAACTTCATAGTATCAGGAAGTACACTGGTAGATACCAGGAGATGGGGTGGGAAGGGGGGGATGTGCAGTTAGTGTTTAGTGGGGACAAAAATCTCAGTTTAGGGAGATGGAAGATGGTGAGAGTTGCACGGCAACATGAAGGTACTTAGTACCACTGAAATGTAAGTTAAATATAGTTAAGAGAGTATATTTTCATACAGTGAGTACATTGTGTGACTTTTACCACAAATACACATTAAAAAAAGAAACAAAGAGATGGAAGGAGACATAATATGGGATAGCACCACTTGCAGGGACCCACTTGAGAATTCTTGTTCTCTGTCCATAGAACAACCCTGGCCTCTGCAGATGTTACGAACAAATTCCCAAAGGGAAGACCTGCTTTTTGTAGGAGTGACCACAAGAATCTCACTGAGCTTTAAAGCTACAGCAACTACCTGGGCACTTTCTGTTTCTAGTGCCAGGACATAATCTAGCAAGAACAGAATACAAAGTCTCGGCAGCCGTAACTGACTGGGATCATCAGAAGATCCCCAATAAAATAAAGAAAACGGTCTAAAATACATCAGTAACAACAGTAACATAAATGAATGGATTCGATTAATCTGCTTAATGACAGAGTTTCTCAGGATAGATTTTAAAGCAAAACAGTTATTTGCTGTCCTAAAGAAACACACCTAAAAGAAAATTACAGCCAAAAGTTTAATAAAAATTGGTAAGATGGGGCAACCATTCCTGATAGTTCAATGGTTTAAATCTTCTGAAAATATATTCCAACTGAAAAATACCAAAATGCCAAATAAAGTCTGACAATGATATTTAAATTTGCAGTGTAGCATTCTCAACTATGTACAAAAAATATAACCCAAGGATTAAAAAAATAAAATCCTTGATCATTAAGCCAGAATGATAAAGGAAACCAATAATACTCTAAAAGAAATGCCAAAATACAGTTTAATAAATTCAGAGAGGAATGTCCAATGAAACAGGAGATGTGGCATTGGATCTGTGCAGAGGAGGTACCTAAACTTGAGACCTCTTCATAAAGCTGGAAACTCTGAATCAAAGGGCGTCCCTCCTTTCATTCAAAGAAACTGAGCTAGAAAAAAACGTTTTCATAAGGAAAATAAGAAAATCTGTCTCTGACATACCTCCAAAAGGAAGGGGGAAGTTTCCCCTGAGAAGCTTTAACTATTGGGTGCTTCCACATGGATCTGGTTTCATATTTATATTTCCTATAAGTCGGCATGCTTGTACATGCTCAGTTGCTAAGTTGTGTCCAACCCTTTTACGACTCTATGGACTGTACCCCACCAGGATCCTCTGTCCATAGGGTTTCCCAGGCGAGAATAAAGAAACCTCAAAAAGAGGAACTAAATTAAAGTGGACCTCATATTTTGAAAATCAGTGTAATTCATCATTTAAAAGCATGTGCTCAGTTGCTTAGCTGTGTTTGATCCTTTTGTGACCCCACAGACTGTAGCCCGCCAAGCTCCTCTGTCCAAGGGATTTTCCAGGCAAGAATACTGGAGTGGATTGACATTTCCACCTCCAGGGGATCTTCCTGACCCAGGGATTGGACCACACCTCCTGAGATTCCTGCATTGCCAGGTGGATTTTTTTTTTTTTTTTTAACCACTGCATCACGTTAGAAGTCCCCTTAAAAGAAAAAAAAAAAATCATACGATTATCTCAATAAATGCAGGAAAAGCATTTGACGAAATGGTCATACTTTCTACATATATACAATTGAATATTACTCAGCCATAAAAGGCTTCCCTGGTGGCTCACATGGTAAATAATCTGCCTGCAATGAGGAAGGCTCGGGTTTTATCCCTGGGTTGGGAAGATCCCCTAGGGAAGGAAATGGCTACCCACTCCAACATTCTTGCCTGGAGAATTCAATGGACAGAGAAACCTGGAGGGCTACAGTCCACAGGGTCGCAGAGAGTCATGCATGACTGAGCAACTAACACACAGCCATAAACAAAGAATGAAATAATGCCATGTGCAGCAGCATGGATGGACCTAGAGATTGGCATACTGAGTGAGTAAGAGAAGACAAATATCATGGTTTCGCTTATACGTGAAATTTAAAAAATGGTACACGTGAACTCATTTACAAGAAAAAGAAAGAAAGTCACAGATTTATAAAACAAACATGGTTACCAGAGGGGAAGATGAGGAGAGATAAACTGGGAGATTGGACATGAAATACACACCCCTATATATAAAATAGATATCTAATAAGGACTTACTGTATAGAATAGGAAGCACTACTCAATACTCTGTACTGACTTACATGGGAACAGAATCTAAAAAGAATGGATGTATGCATATGCTTCACTGACTCACTTTGCTGTATGCCTGAAACTAACACAATGTTGTAAATCAACAATACTCTAATAAAAATTTAAAATATTTTTCATACTTTCAAGAAAGCACTCTCAGCAACCTAGGAATAGTAGAGAAATTACAAAAGATGATAAGAAACATAGCCCCCCAAAATGACATCTAACATCACCATTAACAACGCAAGACTGAATGTTCCCACAATAAGATAACAAGTCAAGAATATTCTCTCTCTTAACTCCTATTCAATATTGTACTGGAAAACCTACCCAATGCAATGCCGTTCTTAGTCATTCAGTCACATCCAACTCTTTGTGACCCCACGGACTGTAGCCCGCCAGGCTCCTCTGTCCATGAGGATTTTCCAGGCAAGAATACTGCAGTGGGTTGCCATTTCCTTCTCCAGGGGATCTTTCCAACCGAGGGATTGAACCCAGGTCACCCACATTGCCAGTGGATTCTTTACTGTCTGAGGCACCAAGGAAGCCCAAGAATACTGGAGTAGCCTATCCCATCTCCAGGGAATCTTCCTGACCCAGGAATGGAATCAGGGTCTCCTGCACTGCAGATAAATTTTTTACCAGCTCAGCTACCAAGGAAGACCTACTCAGTATAATTCAGTTCAGTCGCTCAGTCGTGTCCAACTCTTTGCGACCCAGGAATTGCAGCATGCCAGGCCTCCCTGTCCTCACCAACTCCCGGAGTTCACCCAGACTCATGTCCATATAGTCGGTGATGCCATCCAGCCATCTCATCCTCTGTCATCCCCTTCTCCTCCTGGCCCAATCCCTCCCAGCATCAGAGTCTTTTCCAATGAGTCAACTCTTCACATGAGGTGGCCAAAATATTGGAGTTTCAACTTTAGCATCAGTCCTTCCAAAGAACACCCAGGACCAATCTCCTTCAGAATAGACTGGTTGGATCTCCTTGCAGTCCAAGGGACTCTCAAGAGTCTTCTCCAACACCACAGTTCAAAAGCATCAACTCTTCGGAACTCAGCTTTCTTCACAGTCCAACTTTCACAACCATAGCCTTGAGTAGACAGACCTTTGTTGGAAAAGTTATGTCTCTGCTTTTGAATATGCTATCTAGGTTGGTCATAATTTTCCTTTCAAGGAGTAAGCGTTTTTTAATTTCATGGCTGCAATCACCATCTGCAGTGATTTTGGAGCCCCCCAAAATAAACTCTGACACTGTTTCCACTGTTTCCCCATCTATTTCCCACGAAGTGACGGGACCAGATGCCATGATCTTCGTTTTCTGAATGTTGAGCTTTAAGCCAACTTTTTCACTCTCCTCTTTCACTTTCATCAAGAGGCTCTTTAGTTCCTCTTCACTTTCTGCCATAAGGGTGGTATCATCTGCATATCTGAGGTTATTGGTATTTCTCCCGGCAATCTTGATTCCAGCTTGTGCTTCTTCCAGCCCAGCATTTCTCATGATATACCCTGCATATAAGTTAAATAAGCAGGGAGACAATATACAGCCTTGATGCACTCCATTTCCTATTTGGAACCCGTCAGTTGTTCCATGTCCAGTTCTAACTGTTGCTTCCTGACCTGCATACACATTTCTCAAGAGGCAGGTCAGGTGTTCTGGTATTCTCATCTCTTTCAGAATTTTCCACAGTTTATTGTGATCCACACAGTCAAAGGCTTTGGCATAGTCAATAAGGCAGAAATAGATGTTTTTCTGGAACTCTCTTGCTTTTTTGATGATCCAGTGGATGTTGGCAATTTGATCTCTGGTTCCTCTGCCTTTTCTAAAACCAGCTTGAACATCAGGAAGTTCACGGTTCATGTATTGCTAAAGCCTGGCTTGGAGAATTTTGAGCATTACTTTACTAGCGTGTGAGACGAGTGCAATTGTGCGGTAGTTTGAGCATTCTTTGGCATTGCCTTTCTTTGGGATTGGAATGAAAACTGACCTTTTCCAGTCCTGTGGCCACTGCTGAGTTTTCCTAATTTGCTGGCATATTGAGTGCAGCACTTTCACAACATCATCTTTCAGGATTTGAAATAGCTCAACTGGAATTCCATCACCTCCACTAGCTTTGTTCGTAATGATGCTTCCTAAGGCCCACTTGACTTCACATTCCAGCATATCTGGCTCTAGGTAAGTGATCACACCATCGTGATTATCTGGGTTGTGAAGATCTTTTTTGTACAGTTCTTCTGTGTATTCTTGCCACCTCTTCTTCTTAATATCTTCTGCTTCTGTTAGGTCCATACCATTTCTGTCCTTTATTGAGCCCATCTTTGCATGAAATCTTCCCTTGGTATCTCTAATTTTCTTGAAGTGATCTCTAGTCTTTCCCATTGTGTTGTTTTCCTCTATTTCTTTGCATTGATCGCTGAGGAAGGCTTTCTTTTCTCCCCTTGATATTCTTTGGAACTCTGCATTCAGATGCTTATATCTTTCCTTTTCTCCTTTGCTTTTCACTTGTCTTCTTTTCACAGCTATTTGTAAGGCCTCCTCAGACAACCATTTTGCTTTTTTGCATTTCTTTTCCATGGGGATGGTCTTGATCCCTGTCTCCTGTACAATGTCACGAATCTCAGTCCATAGTTTTCAGGCACTCTATCAGATCTAGTCCCTTAAATCTATTTCTCACTTCCACTGTATAATCATGAGGGATTTGATTTAGGTTATACCTGAATGGTCTAGTGATTTTCCCTACTTTCTTCAATTTAAGTCTGAATTTGGCAATAAGGAGTTCATGATCTGAGCCACAGTCAGTTTCCAGTGCTATAGGACACGACAAAAAGGCATCCATATTCAAAAGGAAGAAATGAAAAACATCTTTATTCACACATGATGAATGTAGAAAATCCCAAATAATCTACACAAAGCTGCTAAAAGTAATAAGTGATTCATCAAGTTCTCAGGACAAAAGATGAATATGTTTAAATCTATTATAATTCTATAAGTGGCAAAAAAATAGAATTAAAAATTTTTAGAGTACCACTTAAATGTCAGCAAAAAATAAAAATCCTCTTAGGTAAAAATACAACAAAATGTGTGTGAAACACGCAAGCTGAAAACTATAAAACAGTATTATAGAAATAAAATACACAAAAGATCTACCATATTCATGAAATGGATGACTCAATACTGCTGAGAAATTAAGTCAAACTGATCTGTAGATTCAATGCAATCTCAAAAAATATACCAGTACTGTTGAGAAATTAAGTCAAATTGATCTATTGATTCAATGCAATCTCAAAAATATACCAGCAGACATTGTTGTAAATAAAACAATTCCAAAATTTCTGTAAAAATGAAAAGAAACCAGAATATCCAATACAATTTGAAAATATAAGGACAGAGTTGGCAGACTCATGCTCCCTCCTTTCAATATTTACTATAAAACTACAATAATCATGACATTGTGATATTGGCAAATGAAAAGACATAGACCAGTAGAACAGAAAGTTCAGAAACAGACTCACATCTAGTCAACTGATTTTTTACAAAAATACAAAAATAATAAAGAGTGGACAGTCTTTACAACAAGTTTACTGGAAAAATTGGATGTTCATACGCAATAAAAAGAAATCAACCTTCACTAATACACTGTATAATTAACTCAAAACTGACCAAATATAAAACAAAAATTGTAATTATTTTTGAATAAAATTTTAGAAAAAAAATCTTTGTGACCTTGTGTTTGGCAAAGAATTATTAGATATAACACCTAAAGAAAGAAAGTGAAGTCGCTCAGTCGTGTCCAACTCTTTGCAACCCCATGGACTGTAGCCTACCAGGCTCCTCCATCCATGGGATTCTCCAGGCAAGAATACTGGAGTGGATTGCCATTTCCTTCTCCAGGGGATCTTTCAGACCCAGGGATCGAACCCAGGTCTATAACACCTAAGGAGCCATCTATAAAAGAAAAAATGTGCTAGAACTTTTTCTCAGGGTTGAGAGTAAAAAATCAAGCTACAGGTGGGAAGGAAATATTTGCAAATTCTACTTCTGACAAAGACTTATAGCCAGAATACATAAAGAACTGTCAAAACTCAACAATAAGAAACCAAACAATCTTTTTTTTTTTTTTTTTCAAAGGTGATTTCTGTTTTAAGCCAAGATGGGGAGGGAAGGTGGGAAGGAGGATGATAGATATTTAGATATTGAGACCTAGATAGTTAGATCTCAGAGATTCCTGAGCAATGAAAAACAAAATGAGCCCTACAATTGTCCAGCTTACTACTTTGTTTTCTGGCAGTACTGCAGGTAGGAGGAGCCTAGGTGGAGCCCATCTGACTAAGTTTGGGGAGACAAAATAGAAAATCCAGAGAGCAGTTAAAGAAGTTAAAGAGTCTGCAGGACAGAGTTGCCTCCATAGAGAAAGAGCTGCACAGAGAGGGACTGCAAAGCTCTGCATAATGTCCTTCTTGAGTATTCTTCAGAGTACTAATTAGCTCATGTGTGGAAGGACGCTCCTAGAGGCTGGAGGAAGAAAACACGTCTACAAGGATTAGGGGAAACAGCAGTCAAAACTCACAGAAGACTTGGCTAAAATAGTGCCTATTCCCACCAGCCAGACGGGAAAAGCTAAAATAATTCATGGGGCATTGGGTATAGTATGCAGGTGAGCATTGTCTCCAGAGGAGAGAATTAGTTTTAGACTAAATTAGCTGATAAGGTCCCATCCAAGAAATCTTCAAATCAGACCCAAAGGATGAAGTTGTTTCCAAGTAATTTAACTGCAACCCAGATCAATGTACAAAACTATTTATAGGAATGCAAAAATATCAGCTCCTAACAAAATAAAAATCTCAGTGTTTGCATCCAATTAAACATTATCAAGTATGAAAGAGTCAAATTACAACCTGCAATGAGGATAAAAATGAATAAATAGAAACCAACCCAGAACTGACATAGATGTAGAATTTTCTATAAGGACAATAAAATATAATTATAACTATATTTCATATGTTCAAAGAAAAGGCATAATAAATAGCATTAGAAATACAAAAACAGACATAAATATACATACAGCAAAGGTGATAAAGATAGTAAAAGTATATAATGAAAAACATTATGTGAAAAATTTGAAAACTGAGACAAATTTATAAGTAGACTATGACTTCTAAAACTGAATTAAGAAGAAACAGAATACTTTTTGTTCAGTATATCATAGTAGTTAAATGTGTAGGCTCTGGACAAGATTATCTGAGTTCAAATCCTGACTGTTATTTGCATCTGTGTGCAAGTCACTTAAATTACTGTGACTTGAATTTTAATTGCAAAATGTGGGTAGTGAATTGTACCTATTTCCTGGACTTATTCTGAAAGGTCACATGATTCTGTATCAGTTAAGTATTGAGAATAGTGCCTAGCACACAATAAGAACTCTGTAAGCACTGTTTCCTTAATAATATTGCTATTGAAGGTCATCATGCCTGTTGCAAGGAATTCCACTTCTTGGTAGAAAACCTAGAGAAACTCTCATAGGAGACATGCGAATGAATATTCATTGTAGCATTATTTATATTTGTGAACCTTTGAGAAATACCTAAATGTCCATCAACATAAAAATGGATAAAGTATGATAAATTTACATAACAGAATGAAACAACACCTTAAAATGTATGAAAGAGAGCACATTAAAATATATAAAACAGAACTGCAGTTATCACCATAGCAAAATCTCAAAAATATAATGCAGACTGAAAAAAGATGCAGAAATATAGATACAATATGATTCCATACATTTAAAATGAAATTATGCAAAATATTTTTGAACTCATGTATATAACAGTATAGAGAAGTTTGTAAGAAAGATGAACACAAAAATTAGAAGTGTTTACATTTAGATTTAAGAGGAAAATAGGGTAGTGGAAGGATGTGCAAGAAGTTTCAACTATAGCCACAAGATTTAATTTACTACAAATTATTTGTGGCATATGTGGCAAACGAATATGATTTATTAAAACTGTGGTAAAATATGGACATGCATTTAAAGATGTTATTCACTCTTCCATGTGTTTTAAATATTTCATAATAAAAAGAACATTCTGACTGAAAGGGACACTTGACCATTAAAAATGAAAGAGGTCAAGAGTTACTGACAAAACTAATGAGAGAAGACAAACATCTGGGCATAGTTTGATAACATTTTTAAATTTCAAGGATAAAAATTATTAAAACCATCCAAGCAGGAAAAAACTATTTACCAAGAAAAAATCTTAAGAGACCACAAACATCTCTGTACCACTAAATGGCAGAAGTTACAAGGCAAAGTCTACAGAATCCTAAAGGGAAACTGGAAACAAGAATTTCATGCTCAGATCAGTGGTGATTATATATGAAGACAACAAAGATATACATGGCCAAGGAAGAACCTAGAAATCATACCAACCATGAACTCTGCCTGAAATATCTAGTGAAATACATTTGGCTGGGCAACAGACTAGTTCAAATAAAAAAACTTTTTATGCCTAAAAATATTATTCAACCACAAAAATGAATTACATCTTGTCATTTGTGACAAAATGGACTTTGAGCACACTATGGTAAGTGAAGTAATGAATCACTTAAAAAAGAATTGCACATTCAACAGTACGATGGAGGTGTCACAAGAGCTAACAGAAAGCATTCCAAATGGCCAAATCTGTAATAATTAAGCAACAAATAGGTTAGTATTGAATTATAACCCCAAATAAAAAATAAATATCTATGCATCCATACTGATATAAATGATTAAATAAGAGATAATAGACAAAGCACTAATATTGAAGAATTCAAGATGATTTACGAAACTACTTCTTTCTTAAGGAGGTACAACATAGTTTCCCTTTCCTAAAATGTGTCCTGTGTATAGTGACCTCCTTCTAGAGTAGAGCAAGGCAAAGGAAAAAGAAAAGAGTTAACTTCATGGTGGAAAAAAAACAGATAAACTATATTTGAAGCCAGATGATCAAGGTTAACCTCAATAGTGATAAGTCACAATGATAGTATATATCCTTTATATGATGTGATGAGAATAGCAATTTACTTCTGAGATCTTCCTCCCCCACATTACTCCAGCCTAATAAAAAGAAAAACATCAAATTAATCCCAACTGAAGGACATACTACGAAATACCAGTATGTCTAAAAACTATCAATGTCATTAAAAACAAGGAAATTCAGAGAAACTGTCACAACCAAGAGAATCCTAAAGAAATACATCTAATAAATATAACGTAAGAGCCTGGATGGAATCCTGGAACAGAAAATGGACACTAGGAAAAGCTGAGGGAATCTGAACAAAGAATGGACTTCAGTTTATTATTAATAATAATGTATCAGTATTGCTTCACTAATTGTGGCAAATGTACCATGCTAACGTAAGATGTAAGTAATAGAGAAAACTAGGTACAGGATAAATGGGAAGTCTCTGCCCTACCTAAAATAATTCTGTACATCTAAAATTATTCCAAAATTAAATGCTTATTTTAAAGATATAAAAATAAATAACTTTTATTTCAATAATACAAGTGTGTTTGTTGTGTTGGTTTTAAAAAGACTGGTAACATTCAGTCTTGGTGAGGAGCACCCATACTTTGCTCATGGAAATGTGAAATGATACAATCATTTGACACAATGATACAATCACACACAGTGATTTAGTTCGCATCTTTTTGCAGAAGTGGTGAAAACAAATGACTACTAAAGGGCTTGTACAAGAATGTTCACAGCAGCCCTATTCACGATAGCTAAACAGCCAAAAACAGGCAAATGTCCATCAACAGCTGCATGAATAAAGGATCTGTGGGATCTTCATACAACAGGAGGTATTCAGCATTAAGAGGGAGGGAACTAATATTCTCAACCACATCAATGACTCTCAAGACATGTATTGAGCAAAAGAAGCCAGGCACAAAAGAGAACACCCTATAATGTGCCATTTCCATGGGAAATTCTAAAACAGGCGAAAGACGTCCATACTGAAATGAATTAGGAAGGTTTTGTCTCTGAATGAGAAGAGGTTGACTGAAAAAGCCCTGGGGGAAATTTCTTGGGTGATAGGAATGTTCTATACCTTAATAGGATATAGGAGTGTATACAATATGGATTATAGGAGTACATCCATTTGTCAAAATTCATTGACCTGGGCACAGAAGATTTGCACATTTCATTGCACATGTCAACGTTATTGAAAGCAGAAGCAACTGTCAACAAAGAAAAAGCAATGTCAATATACTCGTTTTGGTTCAGTCAGTCTTCTAAATAATTACCCTCAAACTACATTTTGATGATCTCATTAACATCATTTGATTCCAAACATGATTTGTGATTTACAATATCTTCAATATCAAAAGAATAATTTAAAATTCAGTAATTAGCAAACAAATTGGACTTATGAACATGCTCTTAGAACTCATTTGTATGTAAGGGACTTATTATAATTGAATAGTAAATTCAGCTCTTAGTTTTCAGGAATCCAGGGCAAAAGGGACCTGAAAGTTAGTCGTGCTATTTTAATAATGGATATCAGGAATTATACCAGCTCACTAGAAGAAGAAAGCATTTTTCTAACACTAAATTCAAAAAAGAATGTAGAACTTGGGCCTTGAGTAAGAGCCATGGAAGAGTGCCATGCATAATGTATTAACAGCAGTTCTATAGAACGTGCACTCAGGTTCTTAATCTGACCCTTTCTCATCCTGAGGTTCAGTAAAAATTGAACACCTGCTACAGGTGCCTTGCTCAGCTAACAACCCTACTTCGATATGGGCTTCCTAGGAGCTCAGTTCCAACACATCGATTTCATTTATTGCAGCCTGCATGGATCAGCCTATTAGTAGTCACGCTAACTGAACTATTTGTTGTGAGTTCAATCTGATCTGCTACTTAGGAAAATAAACATCTTGGTTTATCCATGACATGTGTTCTCAAGAAGTGCTTCGCTTAGCACCCAGCTGTATATCTGAATAAAATTGAGGAGAGAAATTTCCATAGACGAATGTTTTGGCTAACTGTCTCTTTTGGCATTTCAACTGAAATCTTCTCTTTAAAAAATATAGCTGCCATTTGAACCAAGATTTCTTTAGTTTATTCCATTTCCAATTAGTGGCTCAGCTTTGCACTGGCATTTCTGTTTTAGCAGCTGCAGTGGAATCACTGGGCCAAATGCTGCCTCCCTCTTTTGCCTACACGCCACTCTTGCTGAGGTACACAGGCAGAGCTCAAGTACTAGGGGGCAACTCTGCCCCAAATAGCTCCTGTCCTATTCATTACTGCCTCAGTGAGCCAACGACAGCAGTATAAATCTGAAGAACACAGATAACTCCGCTTATGGATCAAATGGAAGTTCTTACCTACAAGCAAAAGTATGTTTTTTTAACTTTCATTTTATATTGGATTATAGCCGATTAACAGTGTCATGATAGTTTCAGGCAGACAACAAAGGGACTCAGCCATACCTATACATGCATCCATTCTCCCCTAAACTCCCCTCCTATCCAGGCTGCCACATAACATTGAGCAGAGTTCCCCGTGCTTTACAGTAGGACTGTGTTGGTTACCCATTTTAAATATAGCAGTGTGGAAATCCTGATCCCAAACTCTTTAACTATCCCTTCCCCACATCCTTCTGCCTGGCAACTGTAAGTAAATTCATTCTCTGAGTCTATGAGTCTGTTTCTGTTTTATAAATTCACTTGTGTCATTTCTTTTTAGATTCTTCAGATAAGGGATGTCATACAATATTTCTCCTTCTCTATCTGACTGCCTTCACTCTGTATGACAATTTCTAGATCCATTCAATGTTGCTGCAAATGACATTATTTCATTCTTTTTAATGACTGAATAATATTCCGATGTATATATGTACAGCATCTTTTTTACCCATATATACTCTAAAATCTACTTTATCCAAAAGTATTTTAGAGCAATCATACATTTTCAATTAAAGGAGAAAAAAATATCCTTTCTCTACTCTCAGCATTGGAAATCACTATATATCATAGTATAAGCAAATCTGAAGATTCCCTGTTAAAACATATGTCGAATCTACTTAGTAAGCATCTTGGAACTAGAGATGCAGCACTGCGCTGGTCCTTCAGATGCTAATCAAGAGAAGACATCATTCTTCTCCTCTCTGCAGTGATGCTAGAAATATTGTCAAGGACTAGATTTTGATAAAGAAAGAAAGTCAAAGCCTAAAGAGTAGAGTTCATGGCTCTAACCCAAGTGCATAAGGTATTATTCTGTCCCTCAGATGCCTTTCTCTCTCACTTGAGCATGAGGTGCATTTCATAGGACTCAGTTAATGACTTCAGAATGGCTCTGCTCTAATCTTGGGGGATGGGGTGGTTGTACTTTTCTCTCTTACGATGTGACAGTACATAAATACCTACAGGGATAATTTTAGCCCTCCACTGCCCTATCCACTATGGTAAGCCACCGGCCACATGTGGCTTAATTAAAATTTTTAAACTAAAAACCACATTTCAAATGCTTTGGTGGCAGCGGGTAGAACATTTCCATCATTAGTTTTACTGGACAACCCTAGGCCACCTAAGAGAAAAGACTCCTGAAGACTTACAGCAACAATTGCAGTGTTGTTGAAGTCAAGCTTCTCTCATTATAGAAGACCCTGACAGAACAGTCATCATTCAAATGTCTGCAAATAACAAATGCTGGAGAGGGTGTGGGGAAAAAGGAACCCTCCTACACTGTTGGTGGGAATGGAAGTTGGTGCAGCCGCTATGGAGAACAATATGAAGGTTCCTCAGAAAACTAAACAGAACTACCAAATGACCCAACATTCCCACTCCTGGGTGTATATCCAGACAAAACTATAATTTAGAAAGATATATGCACCCCTATGTTCATAGCAGCACTATTCACAACAGCCAAGTCATGGGAACAACCTAAATGTCCATTGACAGATTAATGGATAAAGAAGATGTGGTGCATAGATATAATAGAATACCATTTTCAGCAACATGCATGCAACTAGAGATTATCATGCTAAGTGAAGAAGTCAGAAAGAGAAAGACAAATACCATATGATATCACTTATATGTGGAATCTGGAATATGATACAAATGAACCTATCCAGAAAGCAGAAGCAGAATCACAGATACAGAGGACAGACTGGTGGTTGCTAATGGGGAGGAGTTTGGGGAAGGGAAATGGAGTGGGAGGTTTGGGTTAGCAGCTACAAGATATTACATACAGAATGCGTAAACAACAAGGTCCTACTGTATAGCACCGGGAACTATACTCAGTATCCAGTGATACACCACAATGGAGAAGAATATGAAAAGGAACATTCTATGTATATATATGCATAACTGAGTCATTTTGCTGTACAGTAGTAATTAACACAACATTGTAGATCAACTACACTTCAATTTTAAAAGGCACGTGAAAGATTTTGATACATGATATAAGCTTTGGTCCTACTATAAAATCACTAATGCTCAATTGGGGTAGCTTCTTACTTGTCACTGTATCAGTGTGATCATATGTACCATCATGTTTAAAAGAAGCAGAAGGCTGGAAATTTGAACCTTGACCTCAGGAGGCCAACAACTCAAGGTACTTCTCTGCCTCTTGCCTTTCTTCTCTACTCTCTCTATCCCTGTATCTCTTTTTCACTTTCCTTCTATCTCTAATTATCTTTTCCCTTGCCTCCTTACCAGTGAAAGGACTCCATGCTCATTTATATCCCCCTAAGGAAATGATCCAATCTGAAAAGACTTGTTGCCAGGTTTGAGACAAAAGTTTTGACACCATAAGTCTGCTCCCAAATGACTTCCTTGCATATTGTTTAAAAATTTTTTATATTTCCATTCTGGGAGCTAATGGCATTCACCAAGACACAGTGAAATCTTTGGGTTTGCTGCAATGTCTTGCCAGACTGATGAACTGGTAACTGTCCAAGCTTATCAAAATGCTATTGTGATGTTAAGACAGCTGCAAGACGGTTTCCAGGAAGCCTAATTACAGTGGCTGGGAGATGAGTTTGAAAGGATAAAATGCTGTTTCTAAATAAGATAAGCAAGTGGAACTTTACAAATGTACATTCCCATCCTCCTTGTCTCCTCTGTTGCCAACAGGCAGCCAAAAAGCCAGCAGGGCTCTTTCTAAGGCTGTCTTTCCATTAGGACTTGTGTGGTGTTGGCACTGAAAGGTGAGACAGAAGGGCATGCAAAACGGAGCTGAATGCCACCCTGGAACCACGTCTCTTATGCTGAGAACATACTTGTTGCTATGCTAATGGGACAGGATCATATTTCTCTGACTAGTTAAAATTTTCCAGCACAAATGAGGCAGAGTAGTGGGGCTGTTACATCATGTAGCTTTCTGAAAGGGCTGGTGGCTCCGCTCCATTTACACCTCCTCCTCTTGCACATGGCCCCTTTCCTGGTGAGAAGATGCTTCTGCTTTTTTACAAAGTGGTCTTGTCTGCTTGGGAAACATTATGAGACTCGATTAGGATGTATAATAGCCAGATCTCTCAGGACTCCTTCAAGATAAAGATGTCTTGGCCATTTTCCCAACATGTCCTTCAAGTGCCATCCCATCCCCCCTCCCACCTCTCACTGCCCCAGAGCTGCTCTGCCAACAGTAGGGAGAAAAATACTGCACTGTTCAACTGAAAAGCATCTGAGTCAAAAGGTTTGGTTTAGGCTTCCCCCCATCCCCCAAGTTAAATGCAGTTCCACTGTGTGGAAAAGACAACAGCAGAGGAAGAAAAAGCTGGAGGAAAGAGAAGAGAAAGAAGAGACTTGAGTTTGGGAAGTTTATTGAGGATAAAGTTTAAAATAAATGATGAATATAAAGTGACTGATACAAAGAAGAATGCAAAATCAACCCAGACACCTTTTGTGCCTCTAAAGTTCATCTACTTTTCTTAAAGATTACTGCTATCTTAATCTAAGCTAGCATCTTCTCATAACTGAATTCTAGAGTCTTCTTCCCAACTGGCTGGCTGGTCCTGGACTGGTCCAACTCTGCTTCAAAATTAATTGAATCATTTTCCTCTCTGCCGACAAAGTCACATTTTAACTTTTACTTAAACTCTCAATAGTCTATATAGCTCTTAAGACCAAAAAAAAACAAAAAACAAAAAACCCTTCTTAACACAATTTACAGGCTTTATAAATTCCGGCCCCTCCCTACCTCTCTGAGAAGGTTCAGCTCACACCATCCCAGGCTTTCTCAGCTCTGGTCTCTCAGTCTCTCTTAAGCATCACTCTCCATCCAGTTTTAAGATACTTGGATGTGCCTTTCTCCTCTACCTGGAATCCCTGTTCTTTCGCTTTGCTTTTTAATTCAGTATATCTCAGTTCAAGTACTTCAGAGAGTCTTCCCTGATCTAACTAGGCAAGACTCCTATTATATTGTTTTATTTGTATCCTGTCCTCACCTTCCTGTTATCGAGATATTGTTTTCATATTCATTATGTGAATATTCAATCAATGCCTTTTTCCCCAGTAGCTTCATAAGGTTAAGGACAATGGCCTTCTGATTTATAATTATGTCCTTAGGGTCTACTTAGCACCTGGCACTTAGCAGCATCTCAGAAACACTTAAGTATGAAAGATAAGGAAAAGAGGAGGCAGGGAGGGACTTGCACAGGCATAATATAGTATATTCCCTGAAAGCACAGGACCCAGTCCATGACTCTGTAATAAGTCCTCCATAAATAATTGCTGCTTTACTGAAAGCAGTTAGAAAAGGTTAATTGTCACAGGAAAATGGTGAGTAGAGTCAGAAATGTCATCTTGGGTAGAGCAAAATGTGCATATAGGAGGAGTGAAGGATGCCTGTGAAGTTCATCAGGGCCCGGATGTGGCTTTCCTTCTTTTGGTGGATTTTAGAAAGATAAGCCAGACTCAGTGTGTTCTGAGAACGTAAGATCTTTCCATTGAGGAAGTAGACCTTGATTTCATCAGACATGAGGAGTAGAAGGATGGACTGCATGGCCTCCACCAAGCCCTGAGGTCTCCAAATAAATTATGCAAATACTACAAGTGAACTTATTGAAGAGGCAGTTGGAGAGTGTTAAAAAAAAAAAAAAAACTTCCAAAAACTAGACAAAGTATAATTCTGACTGTATTGTTATTCTCCCCAGTAGAGGAAAATTTAAGTCACCAAATAAGGTAATTGGCGTATTAAAGAGTCTAATACTTTATCTGGTGTATTATTATATGGTAATTATACCATCAACGTTCAGTCTAGTGCCTGTTATACAGCAATATTCTGTGTGGCATTTGCTGAATGGAAACAACAGCAGCTCCCAGAACGTTGGTGATCTGAAACAGTGCCTCCTTTGCAACACTCAACCTGTATTTTGGGGATGCATGCTCCGGTGGATAGTTCCTTGGTGGCTCTAGTGACTCTGGACTCCTAATAAGTTGGATGGCACCTCGCTCTGCCGAGACACTGTCTTGAATGATACATTTTTGCGTTGTCAAGTTGTTGTTTCCAAAGTGTTTGAGAGCTACAAAGACCAATAAAGTCAACTCACAATACTAAATTATTAATCTTATTGTAGTCCACAGCTAAGGCAAAACAAATAAATATAAAAACTTTTATTTAACAAAATTAGTGGCTGTATGTTCCATGTAAATTTTGGCATTCAGATTAAAACATAAACTTGGATTTAATGAATAATTTTGCAAGCAAACGTGTCTAAGCTAAGATGGGCTCATGCATTATA